>NW_027361679.1:85157500-86357500 GCF_039654945.1 Dendrobates tinctorius | reverse complement strand
GTCACTGAGGTCTGGTGAACTCCCTATTCTGGTAAAGGAAGGTAATGAGCCTGATTATCAGGCACCTGAGCTTAATGAGGATGACTGGCTGAGTGGAGTCACTGACTGGATATAAGGCTGCCGACGCCCTTCTGCCCTGCGGGTGATTTCTCTGTGGACTTCTAGGACACCAGTCTGATTCCTGCTTCCCTAAAGCTAAGTTTTCTGCTTTGCCTGTTTGCATTTATGTTTTGTTTTTGTTTTCCTTGCTTTTCTGGATTCTGCCATTCCCTGCTGGGATGAGCTGAATCTCCTTTTGCCGGTTGCTCTGTCTTCAGAATATTCCTGAGTACTGACATAGCTTTTTTGAAGCCTAGCGTCTTCAGGGCATTTTTCACTGTCAGTCTGTTGGCTCTTATTTTCATAGGGTTTTTCACGGATTGCAGACAGCAGCCTTCCTGTCCTTTCCTATCTAGGTAGTTTGGGCCCCGTCTTTGCTCAGTCTATCTTTCTGTCTGTATTAGTGTTTTCATCTTGCTTCACCGTCATTATATGTTGGGGGCTGCCTATTGCTTTGGGGTCTGCTCTGGGGCAGTTTAGATGTCCCCTTTCTTTCTTTAGGCCTACTTAATTCTCCGGCTGTGATCGAGGGGTCTAGGGCATCGTAGGAACCCCCCACGGCTACTGTTAGTTGTTGTGATAGGATCAGGGGTCTGCAATCCGATAGCTGCCAACCTCTCTGGTTTTCTGGACTTAGCTAGCATTTCTGTTTTTGTCTCCTACGGTGACTCAATCATAACAGTCGGCCGTACCGCGGCCCTATAGTGACCGGCTATTGCCGGAAGTAGTCGTGTTCTATCGTTTGTGTTTATTTGTATTGAGCCCCTGCGAGGGCAACCCGTGTTCCCCCTTTTTGCCGGTCAGGCCGAGCCTGAGGAAAGTCACCACTAGGCCCATAAACGTTATTATAAAAACACCAAACCGTCTCGCGACTCGTCACTGCATCCTGCATACCTGCTAGTACCACATCACACACAGCGATCTCGCTGGTGAGATCGCTGTTGCGCCACAAAATTTGTGACTCAGCAGCAATCTCGCTAGCGAGATCGCTATGTGTGACGGGGGCTTTAGCCAGTGCATACAAATGAGCAGACCAAGGTGTGAAATCAAATAACTACAATAAATAACCATAATAATGTTTAATACAAAACAATGCAGGAGAATAGTATAATACTAGATGAATGTGCCCCAGGGACACCCAGGAGATATTTGACTCTCATATTGACACTGAGGCCAAATAGGTTATTATCTATTTCTATTGAATTCACTGCTATCTAAAAACGCAAGCAAAAATGCTAAAAAAGTAGTAAATCCACAATTATTTTTATACCTGCGCTTTTGGCTGACTTCATTGAAGTCAATGGGTGAAAACAGGCTGAAATAATTGACATGCTGCACATTATTTTCTGCGCTAAATCTGAAAGTCACAAATAAGCAAGGGTTTATTATGCTTTGATAGCGCTATCATGTTCCGCAGCACTTTACATACATTATCAGGGGCTGACAATCTAAATTCCCTATCAGTATGTCATTGGAATGTGAGAAGAAACTGCAATACCCAAAAGAAACCCATGCAAACACGGGGAGAACATACAAACTCCTTGCAGATGTTGGGGTATTTTAACCCAAGACCCCATAGCAATGCAAGGTTGCAGTGCTAACCACTGAGACACCGTGCTGCCCTCATTCACTTTTCTAGCATCAGGATTGCCTTCAGGTTTTTTTGACAAATCGGTTCAGCAAAAACACTGCAAGAACACAACAAAAACACAAGTGTGCACAAATGTGCAATTTCTCAGTTTTCCAACAAAATTTAAAGAACAATTTTTTTAGAGACCACATTGCATTTGAAGTGACTTTGAGGGGTCTATATGACAAAAAATACCCAAAAGTGATACTATTCTAAAAATTGCACCCCACAAGGTACTTAAAACCACATTTAAGAAGTTTATTAACCCTTCAGGTGCTTCACAGGAATTAATGGAGTGTGAAAGGAAAAAAGTAACATTTAACTTTTTTTCACTAAAATTTTACATTAGACACAATTTTTTTCCATTTTCACAAGTGTAACAGGACAAAATGGGCCCTAAAAGTAGTGCAATTTCTCCTGAGCAAGCTGATATCCCATATGTGGTGAAAAAACACTTTTCGGGCGCACTGCAGGGCTCAGAAGGGAAGGAGCACCATTTGACTTTTTGAATTCAAAATTTGCTGGAATAATTAGCGGGCGCCATGTCACATTTGGAGAGTCCTTTAAGCATCTAAACAGTGGAAACCACCCATAAGTGACCCCATTTTGGAAACTAGACCCCCAAAGGAACTTATCTCGATGTGTGGTGAGCACCTTGAGTCCACAGGTGCTTCACAAAAGTTTATAACGTAGATCCTTGAAAATAGAAAATCACGTTTTTTTCCCCAAAACTGATCTTTGAGCCACAATTTTTTTATTTTCACAAGGGTAACAGGGAAAAAATGGACCCCAAAATCTGTTGTGCTATTTCTTCTGTGTATGCTGATACCCCATAAGTGGATGAAAACCACTGTTTGGGTGCACAACAGGGTTTGGAAGGGAAGCAGTGATGTTTTGGAATGCAGACATTAATGGAATGGTCTACGGGTGTCATGTCATGTTTGGCAAGCCCCTGATGTGCCTAAACAGTGGAAATCCCCCACAAGTGACCCCATTTTTGAAACTATACCCCTGCAAGGAATTTATCTAAATGAGTGGTGAGCACCTTAAATCCCCAATTGCTTCATTGAAAATTATAAAGTTGGGTGAAAATAAAAATACAATGGAAACCCACCCACTAATGACCCTATATTGGAATTGATCTAGTGTTTTTCTGCTATGTGAATTTTGTGACGGCATACTAGAGTTATGTAGTGTACATCAGATTGGCATATGTGAGTAATGTAGAGTGAGAAAATAGGGGGGGAAGCCAGCACTGCTTAAGGTTAGAACGCATAAATTGGAGTGCATATGCACATAATGTCTAGCTGTATTCAAAAATGAGATATTTAGCAAAAAAATTGATCAATTCAATTGAGCCACCCCGCCGCGCCAAGGCAATCTCATATGGGGGGTCCTACTCTATATATTTTTAATAAATGCTGTGCCATTACGGCCTCCTAAATACATTTAGAGCATGACCACATCAAGTGCAATCTGTACCTGAACATTACTGGATCGCTCCCATGAAGCCAGATGGAGCAAGTGCAGATGAAGGCCAACCAGGTCTGAACATAGACATATCAGGAATGGCCTCCACACATTGCCTGACCAGCAAACATAGATGAAGGGCGATGTTGGCCCAGACACAGGTGCACAATTAAATAAAGCTTGGGGCAGGGCGGGGCTGCCGTGTGTGTGCACAGCAGCCTAATCCATCACAATGAACACAGAAAAATTATGGCGGACATAACCAAGCGTGCACGGCAACAGTGGTGGTGAGCCACAAACCAACAACAAGAAAATAGGGGGGGAAGCCAGCACTGCTTAAGGTTAGAACGCATAAATTGGAGTGCATATGCACATAATGTCTAGCTGTATTCAAAAATGAGATATTTAGCAAAAAAATTGATCAATTCAATTGAGCCACCCCGCCGCGCCAAGGCAATCTCATATGGGGGGTCCTACTCTATATATTTTTAATAAATGCTGTGCCATTACGGCCTCCTAAATACATTTAGAGCATGACCACATCAAGTGCAATCTGTACCTGAACATTACTGGATCGCTCCCATGAAGCCAGATGGAGCAAGTGCAGATGAAGGCCAACCAGGTCTGAACATAGACATATCAGGAATGGCCTCCACACATTGCCTGACCAGCAAACATAGATGAAGGGCGATGTTGGCCCAGACACAGGTGCACAATTAGATAAAGCTTGGGGCAGGGCGGGGCTGCCATGTGTGTGCACAGCAGCCTAATCCATCACAATGAACACAGAAAAATTATGGCGGACATAACCAAGCGTGCACGGCAACAGTGGTGGTGAGCCACAAACCAACAACAAGAAAATAGGGGGGAAGCCAGCACTGCTTAAGGTTAGAACGCATAAATTGGAGTGCATATGCACATAATGTCTAGCTGTATTCAAAAATGAGATATTTAGCAAAAAAATTGATCAATTCAATTGAGCCACCCCGCCGCGCCAAGGCAATCTCATATGGGGGGTCCTATTCTATATATTTTTAATAAATGCTGTGCCATTACAGCCTCCTAAATACATTTAGAGCATGACCACATCAAGTGCAATCTGTACCTGAACATTACTGGATCGCTCCCATGAAGCCAGATGGAGCAAGTGCAGATGAAGGCCAACCAGGTCTGAACATAGACATATCAGGAATGGCCTCCACACATTGCCTGACCAGCAAACATAGATGAAGGGCGATGTTGGCCCAGACACAGGTGCACAATTAAATAAAGCTTGGGGCAGGGCGGGGCTGCCGTGTGTGTGCACAGCAGCCTAATCCATCACAATGAACACAGAAAAATTATGGCGGACATAACCAAGCGTGCACGGCAACAGTGGTGGTGAGCCACAAACCAACAACAAGAAAATAGGGGGGGAAGCCAGCACTGCTTAAGGTTAGAACGCATAAATTGGAGTGCATATGCACATAATGTCTAGCTGTATTCAAAAATGAGATATTTAGCAAAAAAATTGATCAATTCAATTGAGCCACCCCGCCGCGCCAAGGCAATCTCATATGGGGGGTCCTACTCTATATATTTTTAATAAATGCTGTGCCATTACGGCCTCCTAAATACATTTAGAGCATGACCACATCAAGTGCAATCTGTACCTGAACATTACTGGATCGCTCCCATGAAGCCAGATGGAGCAAGTGCAGATGAAGGCCAACCAGGTCTGAACATAGACATATCAGGAATGGCCTCCACACATTGCCTGACCAGCAAACATAGATGAAGGGCGATGTTGGCCCAGACACAGGTGCACAATTAGATAAAGCTTGGGGCAGGGCGGGGCTGCCATGTGTGTGCACAGCAGCCTAATCCATCACAATGAACACAGAAAAATTATGGCGGACATAACCAAGCGTGCACGGCAACAGTGGTGGTGAGCCACAAACCAACAACAAGAAAATAGGGGGGAAGCCAGCACTGCTTAAGGTTAGAACGCATAAATTGGAGTGCATATGCACATAATGTCTAGCTGTATTCAAAAATGAGATATTTAGCAAAAAAATTGATCAATTCAATTGAGCCACCCCGCCGCGCCAAGGCAATCTCATATGGGGGGTCCTATTCTATATATTTTTAATAAATGCTGTGCCATTACAGCCTCCTAAATACATTTAGAGCATGACCACATCAAGTGCAATCTGTACCTGAACATTACTGGATCGCTCCCATGAAGCCAGATGGAGCAAGTGCAGATGAAGGCCAACCAGGTCTGAACATAGACATATCAGGAATGGCCTCCACACATTGCCTGACCAGCAAACATAGATGAAGGGCGATGTTGGCCCAGACACAGGTGCACAATTAAATAAAGCTTGGGGCAGGGCGGGGCTGCCGTGTGTGTGCACAGCAGCCTAATCCATCACAATGAACACAGAAAAATTATGGCGGACATAACCAAGCGTGCACGGCAACAGTGGTGGTGAGCCACAAACCAACAACAAGAAAATAGGGGGGGAAGCCAGCACTGCTTAAGGTTAGAACGCATAAATTGGAGTGCATATGCACATAATGTCTAGCTGTATTCAAAAATGAGATATTTAGCAAAAAAATTGATCAATTCAATTGAGCCACCCCGCCGCGCCAAGGCAATCTCATATGGGGGGTCCTACTCTATATATTTTTAATAAATGCTGTGCCATTACGGCCTCCTAAATACATTTAGAGCATGACCACATCAAGTGCAATCTGTACCTGAACATTACTGGATCGCACCCATGAAGCCAGATGGAGCAAGTGCAGATGAAGGACAACCAGGTCTGAACATAGACATATCAGGAATGGCCTCCACACATTGCCTGACCAGCAAACATAGATGAAGGGCGATGTTGGCCCAGACACAGGTGCACAATTAGATAAAGCTTGGGGCAGGGCGGGGCTGCCGTGTGTGTGCACAGCAGCCTAATCCATCACAATGAACACAGAAAAATTATGGCGGACATAACCAAGCGTGCACGGCAACAGTGGTGGTGAGCCACAAACCAACAACAAGAAAATAGGGGGGGAAGCCAGCACTGCTTAAGGTTAGAATGCATAAATTGGAATATAAATGTATTTAGGAGGCCGTAATGGCACAGCATTTATTAAAAATATATAGAGTAGGACCCCCCATATGAGATTGCCTTGGCGCGGCGGGGTGGCTCAATTGAATTGATCAATTTTTTTGCTAAATATCTCATTTTTGAATACAGCTAGACATTATGTGCATATGCACTCCAATTTATGCGTTCTAACCTTAAGCAGTGCTGGCTTCCCCCCCTATTTTCTAGTAATGTAGAGTGCATCAGTTTGGCATAAGAGTTGTGGGCTTATGTCAGTTAGTCATATGTGAGTTGTGTCAGTCATAAATAAATTTATTAGTCCATAGATGAGTGATAGACTCTGAAACAGTCTTTCATACGCACACCAGGTTTGTCAGGGCATGTGTCTCACTGATAAGTGGTGTCCTTTCATATCCCCATTCTGTAACACACTTTGCACCTTTCTTGCGCCCTTCCTCTCTTTGCAGTTTTAGGGACCTCACTGGGGAAATGTTGGCATGGTACAACAAGGGCACTTTCAATTCCTTAAGTACTGGAGCCCAATCCTTCATGACTGCCAAATATTAGGGCCTTAATCGCTACTTTATGGAACTGAAGGAGGTCCCGGTGTGGCCTGCACATCGTGATAGAACAAAGGCATTGTACATTGTTGTAGTGCTAAGATGTTAATGACCATTGGGAACCCATATAGATAGCTCCTTTAAGATATTAGACAGTAACAGCTCAGCTCATATCAACCTTGAATTTTCTGTAATTTTCCTAACACCTGGGAGTTGCATAACTCCATCAATATACAGTGCCTTGCGAAAGAATTTCAGTCTCTCGATGTACAAAATTGATAGAGACATACCCCACGTGACTTGCAGCTGTAATCGCAGCAAAAGGTGGAGCAGCAAAGTATTAAGTTAAAGGAGCCGAATAATATTGCACGCCCCATTTTTCAGTTTTTGAATTTCCACAAAAATTTAAAATAACCAATAAATTTCGTTCAACTTCACAATTGTGTTCCACTTGTTGATTCTTCACCAAAAATTTACATTTGGCATCATTATGTTTAAGGCATGATATGTGGGAAAAGGTTGAAAAGTTCCAGGGGGCCCGAATACTTTTGCAAGGCACTGTATAATGAGAACGTGCATGTTTATAGTATTCATCCAACTACTACATAGTTCTTTTATCAATGTTTAGCATGAAATCATATGTTTACAGTATCTCGAGTGCAAAAGAGTATGTTTATAGTTACTGGATAGTTTCGCTATTAATGCTTGGAGAGAAATGTCATGTTTATAGTTTGGTAGAACATCCGGTACCAGGAGAGTTTTTGGCAAGTCATATCCGGGGATGTATTTGTCCAGTGTAGATTGACATTTGAAGAGCTGGCCATTCAGAAGAGATATACTGTATTGGACAAATAGAATTTGATAGAGTTTGTGTAACACTTGGCTGCGCAAGCATTTGTTTCTAAACAATACATAAGCTGGGTAAGATTTCAGCAAAGACAGAAGCCTGTTAACTTGTGGACTGAGGGGATGCCCGTGGGTCTACAGTGTGGATGTCCCAAGAATTTCTCTGTCTTCGTCATTCTGCTTCTCACGGTTGATGTTTCTGGACAGAAGATGTTGCTATTCCTGGTGAAGTCTTTCTTATGTAGTGTGCAATGTAAGTACTTTACCTTTGTGATTTATATTATGTAAAAGTGTATGCAATATTACACTATTTCCTATTTTCTGTAATCATTTAATTATTGGAATAAAATGAATTGCCTTATTTAAAGCCGTAACCGACCCCTTTAAGTGCTTGGCAAAACAACTGCCATCTGTACAATGTACACAGCCAGCTTCTTGAACCACACCTTGGCTTTTCTCATGGCACTGTACGGCTGGAGGACTTGATCAGAGAGAGAAAATCCTCCCCCATGTTCTTATTGTACCACAGTACACAGTATGGTGTTTGGACCTGTGTAGAGGTTTCTCATACAGTGCTGGGGTTGCTGCCATCACCACCTATGGTGATCAAGAAAAGGACATCCTTCTTGTCCTTGTACTTGACCACCAGCATGTTGTTGCTACTTGGGCTCTGCTCTCACCCTTTTTGAGCAGCTGCCCAATTAGCATCCTAGTGAGGCCTCTCTGATTTTTGCGGACCATGCCGCAAGCTGCGGTAGCTTGTGCAGAGAGACTTGAATAGTGGGATGCTGGTATAAAAGTAATTAATGACAATAAAATATTAAGAGTTCCTTCACAGAGACTGAGGCTTGCAACCACCAGTCTAGTTAAAAATGTCACCTACAGAGCACGTTTCCAAATTTCCCCCACAAAACCTGATACATTTTGCCACAGATCATGTTTCCACATTGATTCCACAGAAGCTGTTAAAAAGTTTCACCAACAGAGCATATTTTCACATTTCCCTGAGAAAGCTGATTAAAACTTTCACACCCAGACAATGGGGTACAGTACCCCCACAGCTCCAAAATGTCTGCTCTATTAGCATATGTTACAAATGAAGCCAATGAAAAGCTCTTAGTATGATCTTGGATTGAGCTGCGGGTCCGCATTGAGGCTTGCTACCGGCATTCCAGCTAAAAATTTCACCCCTAAAGAAGCAGCTTACAAATTTCACCCACAGAGCCAAACTTTTATCTTTAGTAAATACATATATGAAAGCAATCAATAAGTGGGGATACCTCCAACAAGTGATAATAACCAAAAAGAGGTAAGCAAAACAAACCCAAATAATAAAATTAATGACACTTTATTTAACAATTAAAAAGCAATAACATTAACAGTAAGAAGGGGAGAATAAGGGAAGAGTAAATCCTGGGCAGAAACAGTCATAGAAGTATACTTATCATAGGCAAATGCAAATATTAAACATAAATTATGGGGGGAAAAAAAGAGTACATTCTGAATCACAAAGGTCGCTGTAATGCAATGGAGCCATCTAGTGGGCAAGTCAATAAATATTCAAAATAATGATCAGAACTTCAGAAGCACCATCTGAGTCGGAAAGTGAGTGTGCATGAAAATAAGAAAGGAACAGAAAATTGGTATAAAAAGCTATTGCACGGCTAAGAAAACATGGAAGAATGAAGATGGGCAAAATAAAAAAATAAATTGACCATATGCTGTGTGCACGTTCAATATAACAGAAATAAAGTGCCTAATAAGTTACAGAATCCAGTGATTGAATATATATGAGACACATATACTTAATATTTAGCAGTTTGTATATGTGCAAAATGTGGCATATGCAAACAGAATCATATGAGGTTGAAAAAGCATTGAGAATATGCACTGTGATAGAACGCAAATGCAAATAAAGAGGGTAGAGAAAGACCCAAAAAGACGCAAATACAGCAAAGACTAACAAAGTTACTGGCAACAAAGTATAACAAAGTTATAACACAGTGACACACGCCCCCCAAAAGAAACAAAAGCGAAACGTGCGTCGGGGACCTTGTCTGCACATCTGCAGTCTCACATATCTTGCTTCTAACCTTTTTATGAAGTTTTCATACATGTGCTTGTTTTAGGATTACCAGCAAGTTTGTTATACTTTGCATCAATATATTCATTCACTGGATTTTGTTACTTATTATGCACTTCGGCATTTTAGCTTTATTTCTATTATATATGTTTTCACAGTTGTGCAATTGCTTTTTCTACCGATTTGCTGTTCCTCTCTTATTTTCATGCACACTCACTTCTGGAATTGTACTCTGTTTCTGTTTTCTTGTTCGTTCGAATTGGGGGCCATGATTAAAAGGGGACCCAGTGGAACACAAAGTGAAAGACCTGGAGGTACTGTCAGCCATACAATCTCAAACCGCCCACAGGCAGGGTTGCAGAGTACACATGGGTAATGGAGAATCAGGGTTCTATTTCGCAAAGGCCATCCGAGAAACGTGTACCACATCCAAGAAAGGCAGCAGTCAAGCAAATTAACCACTTTTCAACTCAGACAGCAGTTGCTATTGTGATACAAAATAGCCATCCATGACAATATGGAGGCTCTGTAATGGGAATGAGTAGTTGAATCCTTCATTGAGAATTAGGCTGGCCGCAAAGGTAGAGTAACTATCTTTTAGGCAAACTACTCATACAGACAAAGCTACAGAGTACACAGATGCTTTTGGCCATAGTACCCCCACAGAAGCTAATAACAAATTTCACTCACAGAGCATGTTTCCACATAGATCCTACAGAAGCTGATAACAAATTTCACTGCACCTACTGATGTTGTTTTATTTCCCTTAGAAAGTTGATTAAAAATGTCACTCCCACACAATGGACCACAGTACCCCCACAGGCAGGGTTGGAGAGCACGCAGAGTGGCTTAAAGGCATAGTGCTTCCATTGATATGGGTTAAAGAATACACACATACTTTTGGCAAAGTACTCCCACAGATATGAATAACCCCTTCATGACCAGAGCTTTTTTTCGGTTTTGTGTTTTTGTTTTTTGCCACCCTTCTCCTCAGAGCCATAACTTTTTAAATTTTTCCATCAATATGGACGTGTGAGGGCTTGTTTTTCGCGGGATGAGTTGTACTTTTACCATGTCGTGTACTAGAAAACAGGAAAAAATTCCAAGTGCGGCGAAATTGCAAAAAAGTGCAATCCCACACTTGTTTTTTGTTTGGATTTTTTACTAGGTGAAAGTGGTGAAAAAAATTCCAAACTTTGTTGAAAAAAAAAAAAAAATGCACCAAATTCCGATACCCGTAGTATCCCCATTTTTCGTGATCTCGGGTTGGGTGAGGGCTTATTTTTTGCGTGTCGAGCTGACATTTTTAATGCTACAATTTTGGTGCAGATACAATCTTTTGATCGCCCGTTATTGCATTTTAATGCAATGTTACAGCGACCAAAATAATGTAATTTTGGCGTTTTGACTTTTTTCTCGCTACTCCATTTAGTGATCAGGTTAATCCTTTTTTATTGATAGAGTGGGCGATTCTGAACGCGTCTATTGCAAATATGTGTATGTTTGTTTTTTATTGTTTTTTTTGAATGGGGCAAAAGGGGGGTGATTTGAACTTTTTTTTGCTTTTTTTATATTTTTGAAAACTTTTTTTTTTTTTTTAACTTTCGGCATGCTTCAATAGTCTGCATGAGTGACTAGAGGCTGCCATAATCCGATCAGCTCTGCTACATAGAGGCGATAATCAGATTGCCTCTATATAGCAGAATTACTCACTTGCTATGAGTGCCGACCACTGGGTGCCGCTCACAGCAAGTCAGCACTGACAACCATAGAGATCTCCAGGAGACTTCTGGTTTTCATGCCAATGAACCGGTGACCTGCGATCACGTGATGGGGGTCACCGGTGGGCAAATTTCCGTCCCGATGGCCTGAAGCGCGAGTTAAATGCCGCGGTCAAACTCTGACATTTAACAGGTTAATAGCCGCGGGTGGATAGCGATTCGCCTGCGGCTATTCCAGGCACATGTCAGCTGTTCAAAACAGCTGACATGTCCAAGGAAAGATGTGGTCTCAGCGCCAGAGCGCACATCAAAGGGAGGGAGTCCGACATCGGCGTACTATTACACCTGATGTCGGAAAGAGGTTAAAGAACACACAGCTGCTTTTGGCACAGCGCTATCACAGACATGGTTGCATAAGAGTAGAAAAATATGTTTAGATGCACATCATTCCAACCGAGACAGTTGAGTATTATAAAAACTTTTGGTTACACACAGTATTATCACAGACATGGGAGCAGAGTACACATAGAGATTTTTTTAAAAAAATGAACACAAGCAAAACCTAATACTGTCCCTCACTATAGATACATCCTGTCCTTACGCTAAGCAAAGCAGAAATAAAAACTAAAACTTGAACCAGGTGGAACAGGTCCAAGTGGAGGAGGAGGTGGTGGACGTACCGGTATAGGTGGAAGAGGCAGGGCAGCATGGTGGTTCATTGGTTAGCACATATGACTTGCAGCGCTGTCCTGGTTCTGGCCCTGCACCCGGTTCTGGCGCTGCCCCCTGTTCTGGTCCCTCACCCGTGCTTGCTCCCGATGCTGCCTCTGTACCTCTGCGAGGTCCCTGTCAGGATCCTCGCTCTTTGTCTGTCCCTTGGCGTCCTGCTGCTGCGTCTCTCTCCTCCCACTTCCTGGCACGCTGCCAGCAGGCCTCCTGGGAGAATGCATAGGATGCGCACTTCCCTCTGGTCTCTTAAAGGGACAGCAAACATTTTTTCAAAATAGCAATTAATCAATGGAAGCGCACTGCTTACTATTTCTGGCCACTCCGCTATGAGGGCAGTGCCAGAGCAACGTGTATCTACTCTTGTTAAATCCGGTTCTGTCCCTGCTCTGTCTGCGCTGCTATAGCATTCCATTTGACACTCTGCTTATACTGTTTGCTTCCACAGAATATCAGTGACCTCTTGTACGGCTATCCTAGACGACATCTGTACCTATACACTCAAGTGCTATCCCGTTCCGCCACTCGCCATTCGAACCCGTGGACAACGCTAAAGTTGCTGGAGCCAGCTTTCTTACGTCTACCCGGAACCTGACTATCCTCACCAGCTTCATCTCATATACCCAGTGTCCGCCGGTCAGCCCCACCATATCTGCATTATCTGTTTACCCATTTGTCCCGCTGGGACAGCTGGCTCGTGTCCGGGGTCTAACTGGAGGTAGCACCTGTGTCCCCCAGGTATTCCACTCTGGTCCTGTTCGTGGGATCTTACTACGGATACCTGGGGCTCACTAGTTATGCCCCCTTTGGAGCCCCCCCGGACTGAGGTCTCGAGATTCCACTCAAAAAATAAAAAACAAATGTGAACTTCATCAACTGTGCCTCCGCTTCCATTCGTTACATTCGTGCTGTGGTTTGCCATTGCCTTTATACTGAGGTGTGGCATTTGGTCTTGAGTCTCCTTTGCACACAGATGCAATTTTAATTGTTTTTATACTATATGTGCTTTGTTCTGTCTCTGTATGTATTTTTTTGGTGAATAATAACAATTCAAATTTTGTATTACACATATGTTTGGTATATATATATATATATATATATATATATATACAGTCATATGTAAAAGTTTGGGCACCCCTATTAATGTTAACCTTTTTTCTTTATAACAATTTTGGTTTTTGCAACAGCTATTTCAGTTTTATATATCTAATAACTGATGGACTCAGTTATATTTCTGGATTCAAATGAAGTTTATTGTACTAACAGAAAATGTGCAATCTGCATTTAAACAAAATTTGACCGGTGCAAAAGTATGGGCACCCTTATCATTTTCTTGATTTGAACACTCCTAACTACTTTTTACTGACTTCCTGAAGCACTAAATTGGTTTTGTAACCTCATTGAGCTTTGAACTTCATAGCCAGGTGTATCAAATCATGAGAAAAGGTATTTAAGGTGGCCACTTGCAAGTAGTTCTCCTATTTGATTCTCCTATGAAGAGTGGCATCATGGGCTCCTCAAAACAACTCTCAAATGATCTGAAAACAAAGATTATTCAACATAGCTTTTCAGGGGAAGGATACAAAAAGTTGTCTCAGAGATTTAACCTGTCAGTTTCCACTGTGAGGAACATAGTAAGGAAATGGAAGAACACAGGTACAGTTCTTGTTAAGCCCAGAAGTGGCAGGCCAAGAAAAATATCAGAAAGGCAGAGAAGAAGAATGGTGAGAACAGTCAAGGACAATCCACAGACCACCTCCAAAGACCTGCAGCATCATCTTGCTGCAGATGGTGTCACTGTGCATCGGTCAACAATACAGCGCATGCATAACGCCTTTTTGTATGACCAAACAACTCATTCTTTGTTTCATCAGTCCACAGGACCTTCTTCCAAAATGTAACTGGCTTGTCCAAATGTGCTTTTGCATACCTCAGGCGACTCTGTTTGTGGCGTGCTTGCACAAACGGCTTCTTTCGCATCACTCTCCGATACAGCTTCTCCTTGTGCAAAGTGCACTGTATTGTTGACCGATGCACAGTGACACCATCTGCAGCAAGATGATGCTGCAGGTCTTTGGAGGTGGTCTGTGGATTGTCCTTGACTGTTCTCACCATTTTTCTTCTCTGCCTTTCTGATATTTTTCTTGGCCTGCCACTTCTGGGCTTAACAAGAACTGTACCTGTGTTCTTCCATTTCCTTACTATGTTCCTCACAGTGGAAACTGACAGGTTAAATCTCTGAGACAACTTTTTGTATCCTTCCCCTGAAAAGCTATGTTGAATAATCTTTGTTTTCAGATCATTTGAGAGTTGTTTTGAGGAGCCCATGATGCCACTCTTCATAGGAGAATCAAATAGGAGAACTACTTGCAAGTGGCCACTTTAAATACCTTTTCTCATGATTTGATACACCTGGCTATGAAGATCAAAGCTCAATGAGGTTACAAAACCAATTTAGTGCTTCAGGAAGTCAGTAAAAAGTAGTTAGGAGTGTTCAAATCAAGAAAATGATAAGGGTGCCCATACTTTTGCACCAGTGAAATTTTGTTTAAATGCAGATTGCACATTTTCTGTTAGTACAATAAACCTCATTTGAATCCAGAAATATAACTGAGTCCATCAGTTATTAGATATATGAAACTGAAATACCTATTGCAAAAACCAAAATTGTTATAAAGAAAAAAGGTTAACATTAATAGGGGTGCCCAAACTTTAACATATGACTGTATATATATATTTTTTTTTTTCTTATGCAATTGTGGTGCTCCCTTTTATGGGTTTGACTTTTTCTTGCTCTATTACATGTCTACTTGCATACCCTGGTGAGACCTCTTGCTCTTACATATAAATATAAATTTTTCTGGTGGTGCCCTCCATTTACTGTGTATACGGGGTTTCATCAATCAGTGCACACTGCACTTCGAAATCCTGGGGCATATGTTTGCTTCCGAATGAGCCAAGGTGGGCTTCATCATGTCCCACCTAGCCGGTGAGGCCCTCGCCTGGCTGAACCCTCTATGGGAGAAGTGGAACCCTCTGGTTAATGATCTTCAGTCTTTCGTAGAAGCATTTTGCAGGACCTTCGATGAACCTGGTCATGTCACGTCGATAGCTTCAGCTCTGCTCCGCCTATGTCAAGGAACGCTCACGGTGGCTCGGTATGCTGTTCGGTTCCGCACTCTCTTGTCTGAGTTATCCTGAAATAACGAGTCCTTGCTGGCTACCTTCTGGGAGGGTTTGTCGGGAAGAATCAAGGATGAGCTGGTGGGATGGGACAGGCCTACAACCTTGGATGATCTGATATTCCTTGCAACCCGAATAGATCTATGATTTCAGGAACGTTCCAAGGAGATCAAACGAGAAAAAAGGTCCTACCACCTGGGCTCTACTTCACCTAAGTCGGCTACCTTGTCTTCCTCCCCTGAAGCCATGGAGCTTGATCGCGTAAGTTTGGCCAGTTGCCGCCAGGAGGCGCTTCGCAAAGAGGGAAGTTGCCTCTACTGTGGTTGTCTTGAACACCTGATTCGTACCTGTCCTAAGAGGTCAGAAAATTCCAGTGCCTAGGTTTGGTTGGAGAGGCCACCCTAGGTAGGGAACGTTCCTCTTCATCAGTCTCTGTGTCCTTCGGAGCAATAAAATTCTGGAGCCGCAGGGAACTTCATCCAGCAGGGGGATGTGGATCGTTACCTCTTTCCAGTCCAGTGTTTTCCTGGTCCGTTACGGTTGTCTGTCGTAGATGGCAAACCACTGACTGAGCCCGTCCAGTTTCAGACTTAGCCTATGAAACTTCGGGTAGGTCTAACGCATTCTGAAAGAATCCATTTTTATGTGTACCCCGGTTTGTCTCATCCCTTGCTTTTAGGCGTACCATGGCTTCAGATACATGAACCAGTTCTAAATTGGAGAACTGAAGAGGTTCTGCGTTGGGGAGATTGCTGTATGGATCGATGCCTATCCCGGATTCAACCTGTTTTGCCTCCAGTCCAACCAGTTACCCCCTGCCAGGGTTACCGTCCTCTTACTGGTCCTTCTCTGATGTCTTTGGGAAAAAAGAGGCAGAGAGACTACCTCCACAAAGGTCGTATGACTGTTCAATTGATCTTCTCACCGGAACAGTTCCTCCTCGCGGGAGAGTTTATCCTCTTTCTCAAGCAGAGACTCAGGCCATGTCGGACTATATCCAAGAGAACCTGGCAAGAGGATTTATCTGAAAGTCATCTTCACCGGCAGGAGCAGGATTCTTCTTTGTGAAGAAAAAGGACGGATCCTTGCGGCCCTGTATCGATTACTGGGGCCTAAACTAGATCACGGTAAAGAACAGGTATCCATTACCTCTTATTTCAGAGCTGTTTGATCATCTCCGAGGGGCCAAGATCTTCACCAAATTGAATCAGAGGGGCCTACAACCTGATCCGAATCCGAGAAGGAGACTAATGGAAAACAGCCTTCAACACCCGTGATGGCCACTACGAATACCTGAAAAAAAGGGAGAAAAGAGACACAGGATAACATGCACACAACAGCAAAATGTCCATGTGAAAAAAGGCTTTTAATGACATACAATAGCAAGAGAGATCCAAGTGTACAATAAAAACAATTAAAAACCACAAATGAAACAAAAGTGGGCAGGTGGAGAACACATGCAGTATACAAAGGAAGAAATGTTTATATAAATAAGTGTTTCAAAATATGCATTCAAAACAATGCCCTCTATCACCATATAATATGCATAAAATGTTTAGTATAAACATATGGACAATTTGCAGCAGTAAAGTCTGATCAGTCTAATAGCCACTTGTAGGTATGTAAACAATCCAAATGATTACCATGCAAGTCCATAGATGAGGGAAGGCAATTGCTGGATCACATAAAAATTACCTAAGGCTACTTTCACACATCAGGTTTTCGCCATCAGGCGCGTTCCGGCGTCGTGCCGGAGCGACGGATCTGGCAAATGTTTTGTAAAACCGGATGTGACGGATCCTGTTTTCTGCCGGATCCGTCTTGCGCATAACAGCCAAAACCGGATCCGTCTCATCCGGTTTTCGATCCGTTTTTCGACGGATTACGCCGAATCCGGTTTTTAAAAAGGCCCCTTGTGGCCTTCCGAACGGGATTGGCTACTGAAAAACTATATATACCGTGTTCCTACAGCCCTTCTTTGACAGGTTGTAGAGGAGAAAGTGCAGGTTGGAGAGAAGAGTAAGTGACTGGCGAAGATGGATGTTGTGATTGGAAATATTTTGAAGAATTTGGCGGATTTTACAGCACAGGCGAATCGTTTGAGGGTGATTGTTCTGGAGAAGGAGAGAGCGAGACAGCAGCGCATCAGGCATCGTAGACGACGTTTGTGGATCCACCCCATCACAGCCAAGAGAATGACGCGTGGGGTCTATTCTACACTCTGCATGGACCTTAGACGAAACCCGGAGAAATTTTTTGGATATGTTCGGATGAAAATGGAGAATTTTGATTACTTGGTGGAGCGCATTGCACACCTCATAAGAAAATCGGACACCTATTGCCGCTTCTCTGTTTCACCCGCAGAGCGTCTGATGGTGACTTTAAGGTAAGCCACATTTATTTGACATGCTCGCATCAGAGCACACTTTCACTGCAATCTTGTTGGTGGTAGTTTGTACAGTATCTCCAAGTGTTATAGCTGAGTTTTGGTATGTAATGCTTTTATTTTAAACTAATTGATTGTTTTTTAATTCCCCACAGATTTCTTGCAACTGGAGAATCCCTTTCGTCACTGCATTTCCAGTACAGACTCGGGATTTCCACCATATCTGGAATAGTGAAGCACACATGCCGTGCACTGTGGGACTCCTTAGCTGAAGAGTTTTTACCAGAGCCCACAACAGAGAGGTGGATTGAAATTTCTGAAAAGTTTCTACGGATATGTCAGTTTCCGAACTGCTTGGGCGCTGTGGACGGGAAACATATCCGCATTGTAAAGCCAGCCGGATCGGGATCGGAATATTTCAATTATAAGAAATATTTTTCAATTGTCCTCATGGCCATCGCTGACACGGAATACAAATTTATTGCTGTTGATATTGGGGCCTATGGCAGCTCAAATGACTCTCAAGTTTTCAAACTGTCTGCCATGGGGCGTAAACTGTATGGAAACACCTTCCAGTTCCCATCCCCTAGACCGCTGCCGCAAACATCTGGTCCACCTATGCCATTTGTCTGTGTAGGGGATGAAGCCTTCCAGCTGTCAGAACACCTTTTGAAACCGTACGGTAGCAGAGGATTGTCAAGAACAAAACGCATTTTTAATTACCGCCTCACAAGAGCAAGAAGAATGGTGGAATGTACCTTTGGTATTCTGACAGCCAAATGGCGGGTCCTATTGACTGTGATCAACCTCAAGAGAAACTGTTGATGAGGTGATCAAAGCTTGCATGGTACTCCACAATTTTGTTATCTGTAAGGAACCCATTTCCATTGAGGACACCTCTGAAGTAACCACCTTGCAAGATTACCAGAACATTACCACTAGAAGTTCTGTGACGGTTTCAGTAATGAGGGACAATTTTGCACAATACTTTGTCACCTCAAGGCAGAATAGACTGGCAGGATGACAGAGTGTGAAAGATTTGTGCCCTAACCAAACTTGTGTACCTTTGCCAACCAAAGTTGGCTATCTTGTCCTGGTTTAACTATTTTTACCTTTAGGCCACAGGTGTGTACCTGGTTGTGTTTTATGCAAAGTATTTCACCTTTTAACAAAAGTTGTGTACATTGTTAGGAAATCCCCAACAAGATACACAACTTTTTTGGTGAAATACTTTGCTTCAAACACAAACACAACTGTGGCAAAAAGGTAACATTTATTTACCTTTTACCTACAGTTATATACCTGGTTTTGAAAACCTTTTTACCTTTTAAATACCCTGTATTTAACCTTTTTTTACCATATTTCGCCGCAGAAAGAAATGACAGACAACCAGTGCAAAACAATAATTTAACTTTTATTGAAAAAAATTTTTTTTATAAAACTTTTTTGAAATTTAAATAAATTTTTTTAATAAACCTTTGAAACCATAAAATTGGTCATTTATTTAAAAAAACACATTTTTGTAAATTTGTGTAGTGTGGGGTGGAAATACTGCTGGAGGGGCTGCGGGACACTTCGACACTGGGAGTGTGGAGAGAGGACTGGGATCGTGGTGGGGAAGGAACAGTTAGAGGTGAAGGTGTGGAAAAAGCTAGAGAACGGGTGGACATGTGGGAGGCCGAAGCGGTGGTGGGTGGTGGAGTGGAGGGTTGGGCAGGGACTGTAGGAGCAGATGATGTGGATGGAAAGTGGTATGGGGAAGGAGTTTGGTATGGGGAAGGTTGCTGGAAGTGGGGAGATGTCTGGTAATGGGGAGGTTGCTGGTACTGGGGAGGTGGCTGGTATGTAATAGGAGGGGGAGGAGGGAAAGTGGCTGGAGGGGGTGCAGGTGGAGGAACTACTGAGGTGGGAGGAGGAGGTTGGGAGGTAACGTGCTGGAGAGCACCGTGGCACGAATGCATTACATGTATCTGCTGGCTAGGAGAGAGTGTTTCCATGCGCTCCACAACAGACCTGAAAAAGGTGTGGTTTGGCGAAGATCTTGCTTCTGAATGCATGGTTTGCAGAAGTGTCTTCACCTCCAGAATGCTGGAGTTGATCTGCTGAAAGCCTGCGGAGATTTGCCCTGACAAGACTTTTAGACAGTTCTGGAAAGATGCATTCAGATGCAAGAACTCTGGCGCATAAGTCTTTTCCTGACCCCTCTGCCGCTGCCGCCCAGTACCTGCAGGTGTACTAGAGGTGGCAGGGGCAGAAGGGTGGGGTAAAGGGAAAGCGATCTCCTCACCAGCAGCTCCATGTAATGTTGTCGGCCACGATGCTCCTGCGCTGGTGGATGGGACAGATGGGTCTAATGTGTGGGAAGGCTGGGAAGGTGCAGATGTACAGGGGCGGTCGAAGTGTCCCTCGGTGCCGGTCTCCTCAGGGATCGCCTCAGAAGGGTCCAACCGTGCAGGCTCCCGAGTGCTGCTCACCGTGCTGTGGAATAAATAGAAAAAAAACAATTAAAATAGTGACATGGCATGGCCCTGGCTGAAAAAAAAAAAATTTACATCTAAACATTTTTTTTTTACATGTGGTGTGTAATATTTACCTTCTGGTGACCATTGTATCCCGGAGGAACGACAGGGCTCGTGCGTACTTGTACTTGCTCCTGCGTCCTCCAGATCCACTCGGGGACCGCATCTCTTTATTGAACTCCTTCTTGAAACGATCCCTCACAGACCGCCACCGCTTCACAATTCTCTCCCCTGAAACGAGAAAGGACAAAGTGGTTAGTATACAACATCAGTGTTTCCCAAACTCCAGTCCTCGTGGTCCCCAGGGGTCATGTTTTCATGATTTCCATAGTAAATAGAAATCCTGAACAAATGATCCGTGCGGACCACGAGGACTGGAGTTCGGGAAACACTGGTTTACATCAAGCAACCGGTACTGTATATACTTACGCTCTTTAATCTGGGCCAGAGCATCGAGGTCCTCCCAGCGGTCCACAAGGAGCGAACAGATTTCCTCCCAGAGCCGTCGGGTAAGGCCGGGGTCACACTGGCGAGGAATACGGCCGAGTGAGAGGCGTTAAAAGCACGCATTACACACGGACCAATGATTCTTTATGGGGTCACTCGCACCAGGCGTATAATTCTCATCCGTATTCTAGGCTCTGTGCCAATCGCAGCATGCTGCGATTGTCAGCGTACTATGCCCGTAGTACGCCAATGCAAGTCTATGGGTGCGCAAAAAATACGGATTACACACGGACCACACATGTGACTTGCGAGAAATACGCACCCGGTGTCTTTTAGCAAAGCCGGCAATTCAGTGCGCTATACAGTAAACTCACACTGACAGTTTTAATAAAGAAAGAAAGGATATATACACATAGAATAAATACATATATATGCATTCTATGTGTCTATATCTAATCTTTGGTTTCTGTTAGAAACCTTGTCATAGGGCTCCATTATATGTCCATTTTGCAAGCCTGCGAGAAAATCTCGCCATACGGATTACATACGGATGCTTACATGCGCAAAATACGTGACCACACCTTGCTTACGGATGACATACGGAGCACTGTTTAGGGGCCATTCATCCGTATTACACATGTAAAATACTGACCGTATTTTGCGTTGGTTAGTGTGACCCCGGCCTAACTATCAGGTCAGCATGGCGGCGGTCAGCCATATTCCATAGCGGCTCCCTTTCTCTGACGAGATTGATTAGCTGGTCAACATCAATTCCTCCATCCTCACCGTCAGAGTCGGGAGCACGCTGTGAAGGCTGTTAAAGTAAAAGAGAAAAATAGCAAAATTAGGCACCACACTTTAAGACATGAAATAAAAAGTGTACCAAAATTTAACTTAAATATTATACTTAGGCTAGTTTCACACTTGCTTTTTTTTGCAGCGCGTTTTTCCCGCAAAAAAACGCATTGAAAAAACGCATACAAAAGCATACAACTGCTGCGTTTTTTTCAAGCATTTTTATGAGCATGCATGAAAAAAACGCAGCGTTTTTATGCGTTTGTATGCATTTTTAGTGCGTTTTTACCGCGTTTGCGTTTTTTTCCAACATTAGGTGGCCCCTCACACTAGCCCAAACCATGACTTTACTAACCCTAACCCTGACCCTAACCCTTAACCCTAACCCTGACCCTAACCCTAACCCTGACCCTAACCCTTAACCAAACCATACTTAACCCTAACCCAAACCCTAAACCCTAACTAACCCTAACCCTGACCTTAACCCTGACCCTAACCCTAACCCTGACCCTAACCCTAACCCTGACCCTAACCCTGACCCTAACCCTAACCCTTAACCAAACCATACTTAACCCTAACCCAAACCCTAACTAACCTTAACCCTAACCCTAACCCTGACCCTAACCCTTAACCAAACCATACTTAACCCTAACCCAAACCCTAACTAACCTTAACCCTAACCATAACCCTAACCCTGACCCTAACCCTTAACCAAACCATACTTAACCCTAACCCAAACCCTAACTAACCTTAACCCTAACCCTAACCCTAACCCTGACCCTAACCCTTAACCAAACCATACTTAACCCTAACCCAAACCCTAACTAACCTTAACCCTAACCCTAACCCTGACCCTAACCCTTAACCAAACCATACTTAACCCTAACCCTGACCCTAACCCTTAACCAAACCATACTTAACCCTAACCCTGACCCTAACCCTAACCCTGACCCTAACCCTTAACCAAACCATACTTAAGCCTAACCCTGACCCTAACCCCAACCCTAACCCTGACCCTGACCCTAACCCTAAACCCCCTTAACTAACCCTAACTCTAACCCAAACCCCTAAATTCCATGGTTAACAAAAAAAAACGCATGTGCAAAAAAACGCATACATGAGCATGCCAGTGCGCACGTATGCGCATCCATAGGCTATAATGGCCATTTTTAGCGCAAAACGTGCGCATACGTGCGCATGCGCTTTTTTGCAGGGCCAAAAAATGCAACATGCTGCGTCTGGAAAATACAAACGCACACCCCAAAAAAACGCAGCGCATGAAAATCGCATACGTGCGCTTACCAGCGCGCAGGTATGCGCACCCATGTTAAATATAGGGGAAAAAACGCATGCGCACATATGCGTTTTTTTCCAGCGCAAAAAAACGCAAATGTGAAACCAGCCTTACACGCTGGTGACCGCTGCGTTGCTGTCGCCGACGACCCTGGGAGGCACTGCGAGGACTTCTTGGCCGAGCACCAGATTGGGAAGACTAGAGAAGAAAAGAAAAAAATTTATGTGTTTGGATGTTGGCATATTTGTTTGCTGTGTGATGTCTGCGGTACATTGTTTTCTATGTGTTGTGTGTAGTGTGATGTTGTGTTTCTGCGTTTGATGAAAAAAACTTACCAATTGTGAGCCCACTCCAGGTGTCTGTCCACCCCTTCCTTCTTCTTCTGGGAGCTCCTCTTCAGCTTGTGATTCCTGTTTTGAAATAAAAGCCAATGAATAGACATATATTACAGAGATGATGGATTTTGGAAATAAAAACTAACCGTCAAACGCTGACGCGAGGGAGGGCTCCCAGAAGAAGATGTGGTGTCCTCCTGCTGGCCAGACTCCATGCCTGTGGGTGGTGCTGCTGCCAGTGCTGCTGCATCTCTTGGGCGGCTGTTGAATAAAGAGAAACAAAGGGTCAATGAATATCTTGATATTCCATGGCCCTAGTTTTGAGGAATGGGGGATTTGATAATTACCGTCTGTCGTCTGCTGGTGGACTCCCCTCCGGTTGTTCAGCATTGTTGCTTTGCTCCATTTGGGGTGGTGGTGGTGCTGGTGGTGGTGAAGTTCTCTCGTGCCTTCTCCTGCGCCTGGTTCCTGTCTTGGGTGGCATGTTGGGTGTGGCTGAGGGTCCCACTGTCATGGTTTTATATATGTATGCTGTGGGCAAAGCTACTGAGCATGCTCAGACCCAAAAAAACGGATCCGGCCACCGGATCCGGCTTTCGCCGGATCAGGCACATTGCGGCGCTCATAGACTTTCATTGTGTGAAAAAGCCGAATGCGCTGGATCCGGCAGGTCCGGCTTTTTCACCGGAGACAAAAAACTATACAGTAGCCGTTTTTTCCAGACGCCGGATTGCGACACATTGCCGGATCCGGCGAAAACTGGAGGAAACGCATGGCCATCCAGCGCGATCCGGCGCTAATGCAAGTCAATGGGGGAGGAAACCGGATCCGGCATTGCATTTCGCCGGATCCGGTTTTTGTCAAAAGAGCTGGATCACACCTGACGGCGAAAACCTGATGTGTGAAAGAGGCCTAAGCATACTCACACTGCCCACAGAACCCAACGCGTGTCGCTGCTAACCTGCAGCTTCGTCAGGGGAAGTAGCCAGGAATGATATCAAGTCCCCTTTATAGTACAATTGCAATTGTAATCACTACAGTGCACGCCGACACCTGAGTGCGGCGTCAGCTGTGTGATGAAGATAACCTGAGTCCAGAATGAGTCATGACTAGTGTTGAGCATTCCGATACCGCAAGTATCGGGTATCGGCCGATACTTGCTGTATCGGAATTCCGATACCGACTTCCGATATTTTTTCAATATCGGAATTCGGCATCGGAATCGGAAGTTCAGTTGATTGACAGCCTGACGTCATCATGATGCGCGGTGTGTGCGCATCATGATGCGCCGTCATTTCGGGCCTTCCGGGGGTCTCTGCCGGCCTGCCGGGGGGCTGTGCCGGCCTGCCGGGGGGCTGTGTGGACTGCCCGGGGTCTGTACCGGCCTGCCGGGGGGCTGTGCCGGCCTGCCGGTGGTCTGTGCACCCTGTGGGGGTCTGTACCGGCCTGCCGGGGGGCTGTGCCGGCCTGCCGGTGGTCTGTGCACCCTGTGGGGGTCTGTACCGGCCTGCCGGGGGGCTGTGCCGGCCTGCCGGTGGTCTGTGCACCCTGTGGGGGTCTGTACCGGCCTGCCGGGGGGCTGTGCCGGCCTGCCGGGGGGCTGTGCTGATGTCCGGGGGTCTGTGCAAGCATCGTCCGATGGGACTACAAGTCCCATCTGGCGATGCCTGCTACCATGACAGTGATTGACACATTAGCCAATGATGGGACAGTAGTAGTCCCATCATCCGGCTAATGTGTTAAATGTTAAAAAAAAAAAATACTACATACATACTACATGCATGCTACATACATACTACATGCTACATACATACTACATATATACTACATACATACTACATACATGCTACATACATGCTACATACATGCTGCATGCTACATACATACTACATACATACTACATACATACTACATGCATGCTACATGCATGCTACATACATACATGCATGCTACATACATACTACATGCATGCTACATACATACTACATGCATGCTACATACATACTACATGCTACATACATACCACATACATACTACATACATACTACATACTACATATATACTACATGCATGCTACATACATACTACATGCTACATACATACCACATACATGCTACATACATACTACATATATACTACATACATACTACATACATACTACATGCATACTACATGCATACTACATACATACTACATGCATGCTACATACATACTACATGCATGCTACATACATACTACATGCTACATACATACCACATACATACTACATACATACTACATACTACATATATACTACATGCATGCTACATACATACTACATGCTACATACATACTACATGCTACATACATACCACATACATGCTACATACATACTACATATATACTACATACATACTACATACATACTACATGCATACTACATGCATACTACATGCATACTACATGCATACTACATACATACTACATGCTACATACATACCACATACATACCACATACATACTACATACATACTACATACATACTACATGCTACATACATACTACATATATACTACATGCATGCTACATACATACCACATACATACTACATACATGCTACATACATACTACATATATACTACATGCATGCTACATACATACTACATATATACTACATGCATGCTACATACATACTGCATGCTACATGCATACTACATACATACTACATGCTACATACATACCACATATATACTACATACATACAATACATTCATACAATACATACATAGACATACAGTACATATAACATAGAGTAACATACTTACCAATACTTGTCACATTGTTCCCCGAAGCCATTGTCTTTTCCGGAATAAATATTATCATAACAAACCACAAAAATACTCACCCACGATCCGAAGCAGTCCACGAGTGTGTCCCACGACGATCTTGGGTAGAGAACTGCAGCATCAGATGATGCTGCCGTTCTCTACGGGCTGCAGGAATCCAATGACGGAAGGTAGGTATCCTTCCGCACTGTATTCCTCCGCCACTTAAAAAAAAAAAGTCCCTAGTCTCACTTTATGCCATTGCTGTGTGGGAATTTCCCACACAGCAATGGCATAAAGTGAGACTAGGGACTTTTTTTTAAGTGGCGGAGGAATACAGTGCGGAAGGGTACCTACCTTCCGTCATTGGATTCCTGCAGCCCGTAGAGAACGGCAGCATCAGCTGATGCTGCAGTTCTCTACCCAAGATCGTCGTGGGACACACTCGTGGACTGCTTCGGATCGTGGGTGAGTATTTTTGTGGTTTGTTATGTTAATATTTATTCCGGAAAAGACAATGGCTTCGGGGAACAATGTGACAAGTATTGGTAAGTATGTTACTCTATGTTATATGTACTGTATGTCTATGTATGTATTGTATGAATGTATTGTATGTATGTAGTATATATGTGGTATGTATGTAGCATGTAGTATGTATGTAGTATGTATGTAGCATGCATGTAGCATGCAGTATGTATGTAGCATGCATGTAGTATATATGTAGTATGTATGTAGCATGCATGTAGTATATATGTATGAATGTATGTAGCATGTAGTATGTATGTAGTATGTATGTGGTATGTATGTAGCATGTAGTATGTATGTAGTATGTATGTAGTATGTATGTAGTATGTATGTAGTATATATGTAGTATGTATGTAGCATGTAGTATGTATGTAGCATGCATGTAGTATATATGTAGTATATATGTAGCATGTAGCATGTATGTAGTATGTATGTGGTATGTATGTAGCATGTAGTATGTATGTAGCATGCATGTAGTATATATGTAGTATGTATGTAGCATGTAGTATGTATGTAGTATGTATGTAGTATATATGTAGTATGTATGTAGCATGTAGTATGTATGTAGCATGCATGTAGTATATATGTAGTATATATGTAGCATGTAGCATGTATGTAGTATGTATGTGGTATGTATGTAGCATGTAGTATGTATGTAGCATGCATGTAGTATATACGTAGTATGTATGTAGCATGTAGTATGTATGTAGCATGCATGTAGTATATATGTAGTATGTATGTAGCATGTAGTATGTATGTAGCATGCATGTAGTATATATGTAGTATGTATGTAGCATGTAGTATGTATGTAGCATGCATGTAGTATATATGTAGTATGTATGTAGCATGCATGTAGTATATATGTAGTATGTAGCATGTAGTATGTATGTAGCATGCATGTAGCATGTACTATGTATGTAGCATGCATGTAGTATATATGTGTTATGTATGTAGCATGTAGCATGCATGTAGCATGCATGTAGTATGTATGTAGTATGTATGTAGTATATATGTGGTATGTATGTAGCATGTAGTATGTATGTAGCATGTAGTATGTATGTAGCATGCAGTATGTATGTAGCATGCATGTAGTATATATGTAGTATGTATGTAGTATATATGTAGTATGTATGTTGCATGTAGTATTTATGTAGTATGAATGTAGCATGTATGTAGCATGTATGTAGTATGTAGTATGAATGTAGCATGTATGTAGTATGCATGTTGTATGTATGTAGCATGTAATTTTTTTTTTTTTTTTTTACATTCAACACATTAGCCGGATGATAGGACTATTACTGTCCCATCATTGGCTAATGTGTCAATCACTGTCATGGTAGCAGGCATCGCCCGATGGGACTTGTAGTCCCATCGGACGATGCCTGCACAGACCCCCGAAGCCTGCACAGACCACCGGCAGGCCGGCACAGCCCCCCGGCAGGCCGGCACAGCCCCCCGGAGCCTGCACAGACCACCGGCAGGCCGGCACAGCCCCCCGGCAGGCCGGCACAGCCCCCCGGAGCTTGCACAGCCCCCCGGCAGGCCGGCACAGCCCCCCGGCAGGCCGGCACAGCCCACCGGAGCCTGCACAGACCACCGGCAGGCCGGCACAGCCCCCCGGCAGGCCGGCACAGACCACCGGAGCCTGCACAGACCCCCTGGCAGGCCGGCACAGCCCCCCGAAAGGCCCGTACAGACCCCAGAGAGGCTGTACAAGGGCAGGAAAGGGTTTTTCTTATTCCGATACCGGAAGTCCCATAGACTTGAATGGGACTTCCGGTATCGGAATCGGCGATACCGATACTTTTTTTAAAGATCGGCCGATACCATCCGATACGATACTTTGAAGTATCGGACGGTATCGCTCAACTCTAGTCATGACACCTGCGCAGTAGATAGCATTGTATTCCTGAGAGATTGTGAACAAGACGCTAGCAGTTCAGAAACCAGAGACCAGGAACCAGGAGGTGCCCCACATGAAACAATGCTGCTGCTCTGTAAGCCAGGCAGGGAGGGGGAGGGCGGTTTTTAACTCTTTCTCCTAACATAGCCCAGAACCCAAGAATGACATCAGTGCTCCATAACATAAACTTATGCTATCAACCTGGAAAAATAAAGTGATAATAGAGCGCCAGTACCTTGCAGCAGTGTCCATGCTCAGAATCATATATAATACAAAAATCAATGCAAATACTAAAAATAAAGAAGAAAAAATAATAATAATGCACTAATGATATGGAAACTGCACCTCAAAAACTTCAGCATGTGAACAATGTATCCTAAAAATGGTGGAAACACAGACAATCAGCAAGAAATATATATACCTTTAAATATATCAAAAGGGTAATGCAAGTTCATGGATTACATCAATCAGGTAACCAATATAAACAGTAGGGAAATTATCAAAGATGAAAAAATATTCCATAAAAATCGAAGATGCCATAATCCATAGTACCAAACTGAATGGTCAATTCTGTAACAGTAACTATCTTTCTAATCAGAATGTATATTCAAAAAACTCAGGTTATTTAACACAGCAACCAATGTGATTGATGGTATAAATAAATCCTATCATGAGGAAAAATTATTTCTTTTTTTCTTTTCTATTTTCCTTTAGATGGAACTAGAGGGCCTATCAAACCCAAACTAACAAAACAGAGCCTAATGAAAATCATGATAGAAAATAGCAAAAAAAAAACAGAAAAAAAAATGCATAGAGGTACATGAAAAACACCAAATCGACACAAGAAGGGCCCTAATGGTACTGTCACACTTAGCGATGTACCAGCGATCCCGACCAGCGATATGACGCGGTCAGGATCGCTGGTACATCGCTAAGTGGTCGCTAGTGAGCTGCCACACAGGCATATCTCACCAGCGACATCGCTGGGGACGGGGATCGCTACTTACCTGTCACACCAGGCGATCTTGCGTCCTCCCGCCTGGCTCCACGCATCGCTCGTCGTCACAGCAGGAAGCGCCGCAGGAAGTGACCGACGAGAAACAGTCCTGAACGTTCTCGCGCGATCAGCGATAACCAGCGGGGGAGCGGGTCGTAGGTAAGTATCAGACACAGAGATATTGCTAGCAATATCGCTATAACGTCACTAGTTATAGCGATATTGCTAGCGATATCTCTTAGTGTGACATGCCCTTAAGAATGTCAACACCAATCAGGCCATGAGGAAGCCAGTGAAGGACAAATCCTCATTGATGCCCCCAGGTCTGACCGTGTTCAATTGAAAAATCCATCTGGACTCCAACCGCAATAATTCGCTCAGTCTGTCAGTTTTACGAATATTGGGTTTGATCCTCCGCAATTTCAAACCCACCATCTTTTACTATTTATGTAGTTAAAGAATATTTTGAGATTATTTTTACTTTCTCTGGCAATGAGTCTCTCTGTCTCTGTTGTGTCCCACGAATGGGAACAACCTGTAATGTATATTTCTCTGTGTTTAGTTTTTCCTCCAATCAGCAAAATTCCCTGTTGTTGCTAGGTAGAATTAGACTGTGTGAAAATTGCCCCTATGTCCCTCCTGTAGTTGAGCTCTGTATTAGGTTGCTCCTCCCTTCTTCAGTTTAGCCTACAGCAGCCATTACTCAAGACGCATGTGTACTCCCCTGTACAGATTACCCCTTTTTACCTACTGTTCACTGTAAACTAATACAAGATTTTGGAAGAAAACAGCATCGTTTCTCCTGGTCTTTCTACAGTTGCATTGCCAATGGAGTTAAAACTACTGAGGACACCTGGTGGTGTAAGTACAAGTTATACAATTATCTAAGAAGCTGATAGTTAGAACACTTGGGATTTACAGCCAGCAGGAAAAGTCAGAATAGTAAAAAGGAGTAGCTGTGACCAGGAACAGTATACAACTGTAATCCAAGAAGAGGATTGTTTATAAGGCTAATGTAAAGCCACAACAACAGCAGCTTACATAGACTGCAGACATTCTCTGTGCTCTTCACTTCAGAAAATTGCACAGTGAAAGATTTAACCTGTTACTAAGAACAGTTCACAGCCTGTAATCCAGAGAAAGGATCATCTATAAGCTATTGAGAAGCTGCAGTTTACATAGACTTGTTTCTTGATCTCCAGCTCAGCTTGTTGCAACTTTGTATTGGTCTCCTTGACAACCAGGAGCAGAACAGCCCCCACCCTCGCTCTCCTGCCACTATGTCCCAGGCTAAAAGAACCCTTTCACTGCCAGTCCTGCAGCAGCAAGAAATGGAAACAGAACTTCTCACAGTTCGCAGTGAAATATCCAAAAGATCAACCAATCCTACATGGAAAGTCAAAGAGAATCTAGAATACACCAAAGGTGAATTGCTACACCACACAACTTCCCTATGGAAAAGAGTACTAGACCAAGCTACTGTCTTGACTATGCCCAGCTCTCACGAGTTACCACCAGAGGGAGCCCTTGAACAATTGTACTCTGCATACCAGTCACGGGGAAGTAGCGGGGAAACAGAAAATGTGGAACCAGGGCCCCTGAACTGCCCCTCAGGCTAAGGGGGTGCCCTGACTTTCCTTAACTTGGGGGTACACTTGATAGTAGTGAGGCCCAAGTTCCCGACGAGTCCCTATCTCCTGTTTAGCCCTGAGCTAAACCCCCAACCCCCTCCCCAGGAGGTGAGACAGGGAATAAAGTAAACTGTACCAAAAACCAAGGAAAAGATAATACAGACACCTCAGGGTTAAATAACAAAAATACAAGACTTAAGGGCCTTCTACACATAGCGATATCGCTAGCGATATCGCTAAAGCATCACCGATTTTGTGACGCAGCAGCGATATCGGTAGCGATATCGCTACATGTGACACTCACCTCCGACCGGGCCCCCCGCTGGCTATCGCTGATCACGCGAGATCGTCCTGGTCCATTTCTCGTCGTCGGCTTCCTGCTGGCGCCGACGAGCGAGCCATGGATGCGGGATGAAGACGGTCATCATCGCTGGAAGCGTGGGGCAGCTAGCGCCGTCACGCTACACCACAGATGGCGCTAGCTGCCCCACGCTTCCAGCTCATCTTAGGACCTCTGCCTGGTCCCTGCCAGACTGGATCTTTTTTCAGCCCCTCCTGCACATTCATACTGCCGTGATTGCTTCTTGTTCTCTTGTGCTTTAAGTGAGGTTTGAAAAAGACCCGACATAGGGTCAAAACATTACCTCAACGCACTATTCCCCTGTGGTGTCTTCAATAAAAAAAATTTTTGCATTGAAAATCAAAATTTCCCAGAGTGCAGCTGTTTTCTCTTCACTGGATGACTGTCTGGACTAAGTTCCAGGTTCAGCTTGCACCTACCTCATATCCACAGAGTGCACGCCTTGTCTGTATCACTGGGTCATATCGTGGTCGGGATCGCTTGTGCATCGCTAAATGTAATGGGGCCTTTAGCTTGCTATGCTGCAATGCTCCAGCAGAGCTAGCCACTTGAAAACAGCATACAACTGAAGCACCAGAGAACTCTGTCAGCTCCTGAACTCCAGCTTGGTTGGTCTCCAAAGAGGAACAATATCACCAACTGTTAGCGGCTGCACCTGGTGAGCTTATATAGTAAGGTGGGAGTGGTTTCCACCTGCCTCAGACCAGCCATGCAATTACACCACCGGCCACTGGGGGCAGAAATCCACCAGCAGACAACTAAACCTGTAGTAACATCAGCGGCCACCGAACTGATATTAACCCCCGATGGCCTGAAAGGAAAAAAGGTTATATGTGAGGATCCAGATCTGACATTGATCCAAAAATCGTGACAATACCAGTCTTATACAGACACTTGTAAAAAATACATTTCTACTCTGCTGAAATTAAATATGCAAGAATCTTTAAAGGAAATCCAGGACTTCCAACAGCTCAATGCCAAATGAGACTGCACCATGCGTGACATTGTGGACAATACAGAAGCAAAAATCGCACAGATGTCAGAAGCTGCATCACACAGATTCAGGTCCGCTAAGAGCTCTAAGCACTCAGTCAAGTCAAGCTCATCAAGGTACTCAACTCTCAGTGATCAGTTCATAAGAGCGCGTGCTGAAGCAAAATCTATGAAAGTACAAGCCACTTTCGCTCAAAAGAAATCAAAGATTGAAACAGTCTGCACGCAAGAAAGCAGAGATGGAAACGGAATCTGCAAGCAAGAAAGCAGAGATTGAAATGTAATCTGCACGCAAGAAAGCAGAGATGGAAACAGAATCTGCACGTGAGAAGGCGGAAATGGAAGCCCTGCAGAAGTAATATGAACATACAGCAGCCATGGCAAAGCTAAAGGTCTTCGAGCAGGCTCTATATTTGAGCCAAGGAGGCAGCCTCAATTCATACGAACTCGACATGGAAGACCCACTTAATTGCACAAGAGATTATGTGCTGAGCCAAACCAACGAACCCCTGACCACCAACAACATTCCCGTCAACACCGACCTCTCTAGAGCATCAGGATGTTGATCCGCCTGCAGCTCCCAGCTTGCAAGGTCAGTCCAATGTACCACAAACATTCAAACCCAAACCTCCTTCATGCGTTAATACACGGCCTGACCCTACACCTCAGCAAACGCCATACACCAACGTCTACATGCGACCTAACATGCTGACAAGGCACTAAGCTCCCGACAACTGTGTTGTTCCAGCCCCGCTTACAACAGAGATCATATGCCACAAACCAGTTGCTGGTCTAAATGCCTACGCCACTCCATATCTTCCCATGTTCTTGAGCCAAGAAGCTACGACCCATGATAACAGCATCATTCAGCCAGCAAATGCTCCTCCAAAGTCAGAAAGAACAGACATGTCCGATTTTGCAAGGTACATGATACGTCGAGAACTCACCAACACCAGTCTCACACGGTTCGACGACCTGCCTGAGAATTACAGAGGCTGGAAATGTTCCTTTCAAGCCGCAATTAGTGACTTTGGCTTTACTGCTGCTGAAGAGCTGGATCTGCTAATCAGGTGGCTCGGACCTCAATCCACAGAGTGGATCAAGAGGCTCAGATCCATCCACATCAGCAATCCAGCATCTGGTCTCATGGCTGCATAGGAAAGACTAGAATGTAGCTTGGGCAGTCCTGAAGCCATAGACAATGCATTGTTTAAGCGTCTACAGGACTTCCCCAAAATATCCAGTAAGGACAGTTCAAAATTCCCAGAGCTCAGCGACCTGCTCCTAGAGCTCCAGTTAGCCAAGGCAGACATGCACCCACCTGGTCTCAGCTAACTGGATACCGCTCAGGGCGTTAACCCAATAGTTTCTAAGGTGCCATACAATATACAAGAGAAGTGGACCACTATTGGGTCAAAATACAAAATAGCCAATCAAGCCTCTTTTCCTCCATTTTCCTTCTTCTGTGACTTCATCAAGGAGATTGCAGAGTGCAAAACTGACCCCAGCTTCTGCTATGAAGAACCCATCAGCTCTGCATCATCCCCTAAGTACAAGAGTTTGTGCTCTCACATCAGTAACCACAGTGGTCCAGTGTCTGCAAAAAAGACAGAAGTTCTGCCTACACTGACATCAGTGCCAGACAAAGGTGAGAAGGTGGAAAATCTGAACCGCCAGTGTCCAATTCACAAATTGCCACAACCCCTGAAGAAGTGCATTGGCTTCAGGAAGAAACTTCGAAAGGAGCTCTTGAAGAAGTTTGGAGAATGCTTCAGGTGCTGCGTCTCTACCGAACATCTTGCGAAGGACTGTGTCATCGCCATCAAGTGTCTAGAGTGCGACAGCGAAGACCACGTACAAGCACTCCATCATAGCCTGACTCTGTGTCTACACCTTCTCTCACCACAAGCCATGGTGGGGAGAGTTCGGACAAAGCAACAAGCCAAGTTGCAGTTTCTTCCTCATGTACCGAAGTCTGCAGAGAAGGTCTTCGAGACAAGTCCTGCGTGAAGATTTGCCTAGCAAGGGTGTATCCCAAGGGTCACCCAGAGAAGGCAGTCAAGGTGTACGTTAGTCTTGATGACCAGAGCAACAAATCACTGGCCAGGTCAGATCTTTTTGACTTATTTGACTTAAAAGGAGACGTCTATCCTTACACTTTGGGCACCTGCAGCGGCGTTATAAAAACCTCTGTAAGAATGACCGGTGGCCTCATAATAACTTCTCTTGAGAAGGACATCATGGAGATACCACTACCCACTCTTGTTGAGTGTAACCAAATTCCATTCAACAAGGAAGAAATCCCAATGCCAGAAGTCGCTCTTCAGCATCCTCATCTCAGAATGATAGCCAAAGAGATGCCACACCTGGACGACAAGGCAGACATCCTAATTCTCTTCGGTAGAAACATTATATGACTGCTCAAGATGCGTCAACAAATCCACGGACTACTCAATGAACTGTACGCCCAGCGCCTCGAGCTAGGCTGGGTTATCATCGGCAATGTCTGTAGCGAGCAGACACACAGGATCCAAGCAACATCTCCTCTTACAAAACCCTTATCACATCGGATCATTGTCCCTCCTGCCAGACCCACGTCACTACTGGATGAAGAAGTCAAATTACATTAAGTGTCAACAACCATCTGACAATTCAAGTCAAGTCTGCTTTATCCTCGAGACTACAACCTTGAGGGAACAGCACTCGGTCCTACAACAAAGCACAATAACTCACCACCTACAGAGGAAGACAAGGTGATCATCAGGATCATGAGCATCAAACACACTGACTACAACTATAACAGCTGGGTAGATCCCTCACCTTCTCTTCCAGCAAAGACCAAGTTGCCAAGGGATCTTCCAGCAAAGACCAAGTTGCAGCAAGTAACTGCTAAGTTCCCAACCTTTGACGCCTATCTCCATCACAAGCCTGGTCAAGCCGAAACCATGCTAGACTTCAGTGCTCAGAGTGAGAGTCCCTCTCTCAACAGCCTACCTCTTACCGATGGTGCTAGCGTTTTCCCCCCACACACCCAGCCTCAGCATACTGCTGGATGTCGAACAAGACATGTTCACTTCCCAAGCATCACCCTGTGACGAACTTCCTATCGAATGAGGAGCCTCGCCTGTTCAAAGCAGCATCCACAGTCCTCTTGGGTTCAAAACACCCATAGTAGTTCAAGGCAGGGCATCACTGAGACAACTCGCTACTCAGAGCATCAACAGGAACACTATGTTACCATCTCAGAGACAGCAAAGGTGGAAGACGGGGAAGAAGTCCCTAAAGGCCTTACAGCAACTCCAAGTCTTGCACTGTAGTTCTTTAAAGATTCTTTCAACCGTCATCAAGAGACAAGTCTACGTTTCTTACAATGCATCTAGGAAGACAGCTGCAGAAACCTCTTCAAGTGCTTCAGTTTGCTGGCTCCTTCAAACAGGAGTCACATGAACGTAACTTTGTCGCTGGACTCTGCCAAGGTGGGGAGCATACCTTCACATGCTCCTGCTGTGCTACGACACAGGACTATCAGTGTCCAACTGAACTTTAAAAACTTCCCCTTCTTCTACTGTTGGGTTGGTGGAAGAGTTGGCATATTGCGGCTTCCCCAATCCGAAGATGGGTTTTCTATTGGACTCATTTTTCATTTTTTATTAAACAACTATGTTTTATTATAAGTATGGACTTGATTCCTGCATGATGTTGCATTGTTTTTCTTCTCTCCTCTCATTGCAGGTTTCACGATGTCGAGGGACAGAGTCGTCACCTTATCTCGCACAAGGACTTATGAAATCTGACGATTTCAGACGGGGAGTGTTGTGTCCCACGAATGGGAACAACCTGTAATGTATATTTCTCTGTGTTTAGTTTTTTCTCCAATCAGCAAAATTGCCTGTTGTTGCTAGGTAGAATTAGACTGTGAGAAAATCGTCCCTATGTCCCTCCTGTAGTTGAGCTCTGTATTAGGTTGCTCCTCCCTTCTTCTTCAGTTTAGCCTACAGCAGCCATTTCTCAAGATGCGTGTGTACTCCCCTGTAAAGCTTACTCCTTTTTACCTACTGTTCATTGTAAACTAATACAAGATTTTGGAAGAAAACAGCATCGTTTCTCCTGGTCTTTCTAGAGTTACATTGCAAGTGGAGTTAAAACTACTGAGGATGCCTGGTGGTGTAAGTACAAGTTATACAATTATCTAAGAAGCTGATAGTTAGAACACTAGGGATTCAAAGCCAGCAGGAAGAGTCAGAATAGACTCCATCTTTGTTGTCTTGATTTGCTTTTTACAGAATTTATTTAATCTTCTGTATTTATTTAATGCCTCATCACTACCTATTTGCTTTAATTCTCTAAATGCTTTATTTTTGTCACTTATTGCGACCCTTACAGCTCTATTTAGCCATAGTGATTTCCCCCTATTTCTAGCATGTTTATTCCCATATGGTATATATTGTGCACAGGTCCTACTCAGGATGCTAATAAACGTCTCCCATTTTCTTTGTATACTTTTATGACTCAGGATATCATTCCAGTTAATTGCACCAAGATCATCTCTCATCCGTTGGAATTTTGCCTTTCTGAAGTTTAGTGTCCTTGTAACCCCGCTTCTACACATCTTATTAAAGGATACACGAAAACTTATTATTTTGTGATCACCATTACCCAAGTGACCCCCAACCCTGATATTCGATATGCGGTCTGGCCTGTTGGTTAATATTAGGTCTAGCAGTGCCCCCCCTCTTGTTGGGTCCTGAACTAGTTGTGAAAGGTAATTGTCTCTCATAGTTGCAAAAACCTATTACCTTTGCTGGAACTGCAGGTTTCGGTTCCACAATGTATTTCAGGGTAGTTGAAGTCCACCATAATAATGACTTCTCCTTGAGTCGCTGCTTCAAATATTTGCTTTACAGGGATATTCTACATTGCTTCCATTATTTATGGAGACTTATAATAAACCCCAATCAATAATTTATTATTTTTTCCCCTCCTCTTATGTCCACCCACAGGGACGCTACATTTTTATTCGAATCACATACAGTATATTATCACGCAGGATGGGTTTTAAGGATGATTTTACATATAAACACACACCCCTCCCTCGCTTATTTGTACGGTCATTTCTGAACAGACTATAGACCTGTAAATTAACAGACCAGTCATGGCTCTCATACAGCCATGTCTCTGATATCCCCACCATGTCATAATTATGTTCCAACAAAATTAATTCTATTTCCTCCATTTTGTTGATGAGACTTCTGGCATTAGTATACATGCACTTTATGTATCTCTCATTACCTCTATTCTTCTTTAAAATCTTAACTGTTCTAACCCCACCCTCCACGCCACCCCCAATTTCTTTATTTGTGCCCAGGTCACTATCTGCACTATCTTCACCTCTTTTAAAATGAATACCCCCAATCCCTAGTTTAAACACTCCTCCAACTTTATAGCCATTTTCTCCCCAGTACAGCTGCACCCTCCCCATTGAGGTGCAGCCCGTCCATATCGTAGAAACCTGTAGCCAAATGAGAAGTCGGCCCAGTTCTCCAGGAACCCAAACCCCTCCTTCCTACACCAATTCCTGAACCACTTATTTATCTCCCTAATCTCCCGTTGCTTCTCTGGCATGGCACATGGTATAGGCAGTATTTCAGAGAATACCACCTTGGAGGTCCTTTCTTTAAGCTTGCGGCCTAATTCCCTGAAATCATCTTTTGGACGTACCACCTACCTCTAACTTTGTCATTTGTGCCAATGTGCACCATGACCGGTGGATCCTCACCAGCCCCTCCCAATAATCTGTCAACCCGATCAACAATGTGTCGGACTCGAGCGCCAGATAGGCAGCACACTGTTCGATGATCCCTGTCTTTGTGACAGATTGTCCTATCTGTTCCCCTAATAATTGAGTCCTATACTACCAGAACCTGTCTGGCCTGCCTGCTCTCCTATTTCGCCCCTTACTGGAGCAGACACTCCTCTGGCTTTCAGAGGACATGCCTTGCTGCATCAGTGCTACCCCTGTACAGACACTCTCCTCATCCACCAACTTAGCAAACTTATTGGGGTGTGCCAGATCAGGACTAGCCTCCCTGGCACTCTTCCCTCTACCCCGCCTTCTGTCACCCAGCTAGCTGCCTCACTGTCCTGCAGTTCCATACTACCATCCTCACCCACATCTATCCAATTGAGCGTCTGCTCAGTGAGCAGCAGACTCCTTTCCATATTATCTATGGATCTTAAGAGCCTTTTACATTTAGCGATGCACCAGCTGTTGTGAGTTCATTCTCCCCTTCACCTTTGATGTCTGATGAACTCCCTCTGCTGGTGAAGAGAGGTAGTGAAATTGATTGGGATGGGAAGAACCTGTCATCTGAGCTGGCAGAGTGTGATTGGACATCTGGAATTTCTGAGTGGATACAAGGCAGCCGACTCCCTGCAGGGCTGCTGGTGATCCTTTCTGCTCTGAGCTCTTGCATCCAGCTTAGTTCCTGTCTACTAAAAGCTAAGTTTTGCCCTACAATTATTCCATGAGATTTTGTCTGGTTTCTTAGTGTTTGTATTCAGCCAGTCATGGTTGGGACTGGCTGAATTCCATTTTTGTCTCTGATCAGTTGATCTCTTTGCTCTGTTTTCAGAATATACCTGAGTGCTGATATAGTGATTTTGAAGTCTAGTGACTTCAGGGCCTTTTCTATCAGATGTGTTGGACATTATTTTTGGCAGAGTTTTTTGCGGATTGCAGCCAGCAACTTTTCTGTCCTGTCCTATCTAGTTAGTTGGGCCCCATCGTTTGCTCAGCCTGTCTTTCTGTCTGTGTTTGTGTTTTCATCTGTTTTTCACCGACAATACATGTTGGGGGCTGTCTATTGCTTTGGGGTCTGCTCTGGGGCAGTTTAGATTTCCCCTTTCCTTCTTTAGGCTTATGTAGTTCTCCGGCTGTGTCGAGGGGTCTAGGGCACCGTAGGAACCACCCACGGCTACTGTTAGTTGTGGTGTATAGGATCAGGGGTCTGCAATCCGATAGCTACCAACCTCTCCGGTTTTCTGGACTTAGCTTGTATTTTTGTTTTCTCCTCCGGTGACTCATTCATAGCACCAGCGATCCGACCAGTGATCCGACCCGGTCAGGATCGCTGGTGCATCGCTAAATGATCGCTAGTGAGCTTTCACACAGAAAGATCTCACAGCGATGCAGCAGCAACACAGCGGACGATACTCACCTTTCACACACAGCGATCCACACGTCCTCCTGCCCACGTCCAGCGTCGCTCGTCTCACACAGCAGGAAGCAGATGAGAAATGGAGCCGCCCAATCTCACGCGATCAGCGATGGACAGCGGGGGAGCCGGTCGTTGGTAAGTATCACACATAGCGATATCGCTAGCAATATCGCTATAACGTCACAAAATCAGTGACGTTTTAACGATATTGCTAGCGATATCGCTATGTGTAAAACCCCCTTTAGTGTTGCCAGCTGCATATTTAGATCCAGTATCTGGGCTTCCAAATGCCCAACGTGCTCAGATCTCGCACAGCAATATCCACCCTCGCCGGCTGCCAAAGGATTGCAAACATGTGCAAGATATACTCTGGGTGGCATTGTCAATAATGGAGCACATTTCCTAATGGGGATTGCACCAGACAGAAATGATAAGTAAAAAGAAATTTAAAGTATTAATAAAATATAACAGCAATTCAGTAATTCTTGCTTGGAAACTCCTTGAATCCAGAGTCACTGAATTACAAGTCACACACTTACCACTGTTCGCACTTACGCTCACATTCAGCTTGCTCACACTCGCTAAGGCAGAAGATTTAGGCTATGTGCCCTCGTAGCGTTTTAAACCGGACGCTCAAAACCGGACTCCTTCCCAGAAATCGTGCGTTTTTTTCTGCGCGATTTTACCTCAATTATGTTCACGATTTTGCCGCGATTTTCACGTGCGAAATTCAAGCACTTTCCAAGCGATTTGAAGCATTGCATGGAAAGTGATTGACAGGTTGGTCACACTCATCAAACACAGTGCTTGACAAGTGTGACCAGCTTTTTACTATTGAGGCTGCCTATGCGGCATCAATAGTAAAAGATAGAATGCTAAAAATGATAAAATATAAAATATCAGGGTAAATTTACCTTCCGACGACCCGCGCAGTCTCAGCGATGCTCCCGTTCCCACCGATGCCTTGCAAGACCTGTGATGACGTTGGTCTCGCGTTGCTTCTCACGTTGCTATAGCGATCTCACGAGACCGTTAGAGTATCGCGAGACTACGTTATCACAAGTCCTTGCCGCAAGGCATTACTGGGAACACTGAGGCGCGGGAAGGCTGCGCGTGACACCGGAAGGTAATTATACCCCGATTTTTTCTTTTTTTTACAGGGGTATGGTACCCAGGGCCTGGAGGACAGTCTCCTCTCCTCCACACCGTGGGTACCAACCGCACATGAGATGCTTAACTTTGCGCATGGTGGACATAGCCACATGCGGGAAGTAAGCGGTTCTCATGCATTCCTATGGGTGCGGAATCGTGGCAATTCTTTGCGATTCCGCAAAAAGAATGAGCATGCTGCGTTTTTTCTGCGATGCGATTCTGCCACGGAAAAAAGCGCAGCATTAGTACAGCATGTGCGGAATGCCATAGGAATGCATGGGGTGCGTTCTGTACGAGTTTTTTAAACGTTTTCGCAGCGTTTTCGTGCCGAAAATCGCGGCAAAAACGCTTAAAAATTGCATCGTGGGCACACAGCCTTAAAAATATTTTTTTATTTTTCCCTTCAGCAGCAATCCACTCTGCAGCTCATTGAATTTTCAAAAGGACCATATGCTGTCCATTTCCTTGTGATCCACCTTGAGATGGTTCTACGCCTTCATTGGTGTCCAGCTGTGTTTAAATAAACTGATAGGACTGGATTTGTAAAGGCACACACCTGTCTACATAAGGGTATGTGCACACGCTGCAGATTCTGCTGCGGATTTGCAGGTAATCCGCAGGTAAAATGACTTGCGTTTTACCTGCAGATTTGCCTGCGTTTTCCACCTGCATTTTGACACTTGTACAATGGAGCAGGAGTCAAAACGCAGTGGAATCCGCAGAAAGAATTGACATGTTGCGGATTTGAACCCGCAGCAAATCCGCTAGTAAAAATCCGCAGCATGTGCACTACATTTTTGAAAGTAGATTTGAATGGAAATGGAAACACAGCAGAATCTGCTGCGGATCTGCAGGGCCAGATCTGCTGCGGATCTGCAGCAGAATCCGCAGCGTGTGCACATACCCTAAGACCTCACAGCTCACAGTGCATGTCAGACCAAATGAGAATCATGAGGTCAAAGGAACTGGCCAAGGAGCTCAGAGACAGAATTGTGGCAAGGCACAGATCTGGCCAAGTTTACAAAAGAATTTCTGTAGTTCTCAAGGTTCCTAAGAGCACAGTGGCCTCCATAATCTTTAAATAGAAGTAGTTTGGGACCACCAGAAGTCTTCCTTGACCTGGCCGTCCAGCCAAACTGAGCAGTCGTGGGAGAAGAGCCTTGGTGAGAGAGGTAAAGAAGAACTCCAAGATCACTGTGGCTGAGCTCTACAGATGGGAGAAAGTTCCACAAAGTCAACTATCACTGCAGCCCTCCATCAGTTGGGCCTTTATGGCAGAGTGGCCCGATGGAAGCCTCTCCTTGTGACGACTCCTGGAGTGGACCCTCTGGGTCGTGACACCAACCCTCCCAGGGCGAGCTGACCTGGTGAAGACCACCCCCTATACAGGGAGTGTCAGGGGCAAGCCCCAGGGGGTGAGGCACCACGACTGCTGGCACCAGGCGGCCGGCTTACAGGAGACACGAGTGGGTGATTGTGTCTGCAGGAACATGTAAAGCGTGGACACGGGAACACGTGGTATACAGAGACTTCGTTTGTCCGGGTGTGAGTGAAGCAGGATGCGTGCAAGGAGCACGTCAGAGCACTGAGTCAGGCAGCAGGTGTGCCAGGAGGTGTAACAGAGTACAGGAGCAGGGTGTGTGCCAGAGAGCACAACTGAGCATAAGACAGAGCGCAGAATTGGTACATGTGCCAGGAGGCACAACAGAGTAAGAGACTGAGTACAGGATCAGAGCATGTGCCAGGAGGCACAACTGAGTATAAGACAGAACACGGAATCAGAGTGTGTGCCAGGAGGCACAACTGAGTATAAGACAGAGCACGGAATCAGAGTGTGTGCCAGGAGGCACAACTGAGGATGAGACAGAGTACAGGGTAAGAGCGTGTGCCAGGAGGCACAACCGAGTATGAGACAGAGTACAGGGTCAGAGCATGTGCCAGGAGGCACAACCGAGTACGAGACAGAGCACAGGGTCAGAGCGTGCGCCAGGAGGCACAACCAAGTACAAAGCAGAGTGCAGATTCAGAGCGTGTGCCAAGAGGCACAACAGAGTGCAAGGCAGGGGACCTGAATACAGCGCACAGCCAGGCAGGGACACGGCAGACCAAGCCAGGAAGCACAACAATAATCAGGCACCTCCCCTAGGGGGAGGTCGTCTGATATAGCACATGACTACTACTGGTTCCGGGTCAGGACCTAGCCAGAAAGCACATGACCACTACAGGTTCCGGGTCAGGTCCTCCATTACCATAGAGAGGACCGAGCCCTATACAGCACTGACAGGAGCGCGCAAGCGCAAACGTGACATGTAGGAGGGGACCCGGGGACGAGAGCTGCACGTGCGCACCCGACGGGACCCCCGGAGTGACCGCGGCTCCGGAAGAGATGATGTCGGGACCGCGGTCCCGCCCCCAGGTGAGCACGGCGTGACAGTACCCCCCCTTTACGCCCCCTCTTTCTAAAACTGGAGAGGAGCTTAGACAAAATCTGAGGTGCGTGGATATTCTCCCTGGGTTCCCATGACCTCTCCTCAGGGCCAAAACCCTTCCAATCGACCAAGAACATGGTTCTCCCTCTTACCTTCTTCATGGCCAAAATGTCATTCACCTCAAACTCATCCCCCAACCCAACAGGTTGGGGTGTGTGGCCTGGGGAAGGATGAAATCGGTTAAGAACCACAGGTTTTAGGAGAGATACATGGAAGGAATTGGGAATACGGAGTGAAGGAGGCAGCTTCAATTTGTAAGCAACATCATTAATCCGCCTGAGGACCTCAAAAGGACCAATGTAACGGGGACCCAGTTTGTAAGATGGTACCTTAAGGTGGACGTATTTGGTGGAGAGCCACACCTTGTCACCAGGGAGAAATGGAGGAACGTCCAGGCGCCTCTTGTCAGCGTGTAATTTCATTCTGTCCCGTGCTTTCTCGAGAGCGGTTTTGGTCTCCTGCCATTCCCTGGAGAACTCCACAGACTGAGAATCGGCAGCAGGTACCCCCGAGACAGGAAGTACCGGTAGAGGCACATTGGGATGCTGTCCAAAGACGATGAAGAAAGGAGACTTGGTAGACGATTCACTGGAGTGATTATTGTAGGCGAACTCAGCCCAAGGAAGTAGACCGACCCAGTCATTCTGATGAGCATTAGAAAAATGCCGGAGGTAGGATGTAAGGATCTGGTTGGTACGTTCCACCTGCCCATTGGTTTGGGGGTGATAGGCGGAAGAGAAATCCAATGACACTTTCATGAGTCCGCATAGAGCTCTCCAGAATCGGGAGGTGAATTGGACCCCACTGTCTGACACGATGTGCTGGGGGAAGCCGTGAATCCTGAAGATATGGGAAATGAAGATCTTCGCCAAGTCAGGAGCAGAGGGTAGTCCGGGAAGAGGAATGAAGTGGCCCATCTTTGAAAATCGGTCTACAACCACCAAGACCACAGTACAACCGGAAGAACAAGGCAGATCAGTAATGAAATCCATGGCTATGTGCTGCCATGGAGCCAACGGAACGGGAAGCGGGAACAGAAGACCGGAGGGTGGTTGTCTGGGTATCTTGTTCTGGGCACAGGACGGGCAAGATGCTACAAAGTCTTTAACATCCTGGGAGAGTGAAGGCCACCAATAATGGCGAGAGATTAAGTCCAAAGCCTTTTTTACACCAACGTGGCCGGCAATCTTGGACGAATGTCCCCAATTTAGCACTCGTTTTCGGTTATTCTCAGCCACAAAGGTTCTTCCCGGAGGTAACGTGGTTAACTTGACAGGAGCCACAGTAATTACTTTGGATATATCAATGATATGAGAGGGTTCTTCCTCTGCATCAGGCGACAGGAATGACGCATCCGCTCTAACGTTCTTATCGCCGGGCCGAAAATGTAGCTCAAAGTCAAAGCGGGCGAAAAATAGGGACCACCTGGCTTGCCGAGGATTGAGCCTCTGTGCAGACTGGATGTATGCCAGGTTCTTATGGTCCGTGAAGATCTTGAATGGATGTATGGCACCTTCCAGTAAGTACCTCCACTCCTCCAAAGCCAACTTAATGGCCAATAGCTCTTTGTCGCCAATGGAGTAGTTCTGCTCAGTGGAGGAAAATACTTTAGAAAAGAAGCCACAGGTGACAAAACGTCCAGAAGAGGATTTCTGCAGAAGGACTGCACGAGCCCCAGTAGAGGATGCGTCCACCTCGAGAGTGAAAGGTCTACTAACCTCAGGTCGGTGAAGCGCCGGAGCAGCGGCGAAGGCTTGTTTCAACGACTGGAAGGCCTCTTCAGCCTCAGAGGGCCAAGCCTTTGGGTTAGCTCCCTTGCAGATAAGGGACGAGATGGGGCAAACCAACGAGGAGAAATGAGGAACGAACTGTTGGTAGTAGTTCGCAAAACCAAGGAAGCGTTGGACTGCCTTCACCCCATGGGGCTGTGGCCAATCGAGGACGGCGGACACCTTTGCCGGATCCATGCGTAGACCTGATTCTGAGATAATGTACCCCAAGAATGGCAGGGATGTTTGCTCGAAGGCACATTTCTCGAGCTTGGCATAAAGGCGGTTCTCCCTCAGGCGCTGGAGGACTTGACGCACGTTCTTTCTGTGGGCGGAGAGGTCTGGAGAAAAAACGAGGATGTCATCCAGATAGACTACCACGCAGGAGTACAGCATATCCCGGAAGACGTCATTCACGAACTCCTGGAACACCGCTGGGGCATTGCAGAGGCCGAAGGGCATGACCAAGTACTCGTAGTGACCGTCTCTGGTGTTAAAGGCGGTCTTCCACTCATCCCCGGAACGAATGCGGATCAAGTTGTAGGCCCCACGAAGATCCAGTTTGGTGAAAATTCGAGCTCCTCTAAGTCGGTCAAAGAGCTCCGGGATCAATGGCAATGGGTACTTGTTCTTGACCGTGATATCATTCAGGCCTCGGTAGTCTATGCAAGGACGGAGGGAGCCGTCCTTCTTTTTTACAAAGAAAAATCCCGCTCCCGCGGGCGAGGAGGACTTACGGATAAAACCTCTCGCAAGGTTCTCCTGGATATAGTCAGACATAGCTTGGGTCTCAGCAGGGGATAGCGGGTATATCCTACCCCTGGGTGGCGTAGAACCAGGAATGAGGTCAATCGGACAGTCATATGGCCGATGGAGGGGCAGAGTCTCGGCCTCCTTCTTGTCGAAGACATCTGCAAAGGACCAGTAAGCCGACGGCAGACCTGTAGGTGCCGGGGATGGACCGGCAGAGTTCATCGGACGGACGGGCAACAGGCACTTCTCCTGACAGAACGGTCCCCACCGGAGTATCTCGCCCGACCGCCAGTCCAGGGTTGGCTCATGAGTCCGTAGCCAAGGGAGGCCTAGAAGAAGTGTGTAAGACATGGTAGACAAGACGAGGAAAGAGATCTTCTCCAGGTGCAGGGCTCCGATCTGCAGCTCGATCTCTTCGGTGGCCTGGGTAACGGTCTCCTGCACGGACGTACCATTGACCGAAACAATCGACCGAGGAGTCTCCAGGGATCTGACAGGAATCCGGTATTTTTTAACCGCCTCAAGTGTGATAAAATTCCCCTCCGTGCCAGAATCCAGAAAAGCCTCCTCAGAATAACGCTTGGCACCGAGATTCAATAATACGGACACAAGCAGGGGAGGAGAGGAATCACGTACACCTAGGGAGGCCTCTCCTATCAACCCTAGGCGGAGAAGTTTCCCAGCTTCTTGGAGCAGGAATGGAGGAGGTGAGAGGAGCTCCTCTCTCTGGCTAATTCACGGGCACATTCCTGAAACCGCAGGTCAATGCGTGTTGCCAGAGAGATCAGATCCTCTAAAGAGGTGGGGGTATCCCGACCTGCCAGTACGTCTTTGATCCGACCGGACAGGCCACGCCAAAAGATCCCTACGAGAGCCTCGTTGTTCCAACCGAGTTCGGAGGCCAAGGTACGAAAACGGATGGCATACTGTCCCACCGGTAGCGTACCCTGATGGAGGCTAAAGAGGGACTCGGTGATAGAGGCCAGCCGACCCGGCTCGTCGAACACCTTGCGGAAGGTGTCCAAAAAGGTGGAAAGATGAGAGACGAGTGGGTCATTGCGCTCCCAGAGGGGGTTCACCCATGCTAACGCCTCCCCCTCTAAGTGTGAAACAATAAAGGCAATTTGGGCGCGCTCAGTGGGATAGTGCTGCGGCAAAAGCTCAAAATGTAACCGGCATTGGTTCAGAAATCCTCGACAAAACTTAGGGTCCCCACTATATCGGGGTGGCTTGCCGAGGCGCGGCATCGGGTGCGAGACCGAGGACTGGGCAGAAACGGATTGTATGGCCGACAAAAGGGGACTCCATGGATTTCAAAAAGGCCATAATCCTGGTCTGACTATCCCGTAGGAACACTAGTTCCTTTTGGATGGAGGTGGTGGTACCAGCGGGGTCCATGGCCTGATTATACTGTGACGACTCCTGGAGTGGACCCTCTGGGTCGTGACACCAACCCTCCCAGGGCGAGCTGACCTGGTGAAGACCACCCCCTATACAGGGAGTGTCAGGGGCAAGCCCCAGGGGGTGAGGCACCACGACTGCTGGCACCAGGCGGCCGGCTTACAGGAGACACGAGTGGGTGATTGTGTCTGCAGGAACATGTAAAGCGTGGACACGGGAACACGTGGTATACAGAGACTTCGTTTGTCCGGGTGTGAGTGAAGCAGGATGCGAGCAAGGAGCACGTCAGAGCACTGAGTCAGGCAGCAGGTGTGCCAGGAGGTGTAACAGAGTACAGGAGCAGGGTGTGTGCCAGAGAGCACAACTGAGCATAAGACAGAGCGCAGAATTGGTACATGTGCCAGGAGGCACAACAGAGTAAGAGACTGAGTACAGGATCAGAGCATGTGCCAGGAGGCACAACTGAGTATAAGACAGAACACGGAATCAGAGTGTGTGCCAGGAGGCACAACTGAGGATGAGACAGAGTACAGGGTAAGAGCGTGTGCCAGGAGGCACAACCGAGTATGAGACAGAGTACAGGGTCAGAGCATGTGCCAGGAGGCACAACCGAGTACGAGACAGAGCACAGGGTCAGAGCGTGTGCCAGGAGGCACAACCAAGTACAAAGCAGAGTGCAGATTCAGAGCGTGTGCCAAGAGGCACAACAGAGTGCAAGGCAGGGGACCTGAATACAGCGCACAGCCAGGCAGGGACACGGCAGACCAAGCCAGGAAGCACAACAATAATCAGGCACCTCCCCTAGGGGGAGGTCGTCTGATATAGCACATGACTACTACTGGTTCCGGGTCAGGACCTAGCCAGAAAGCACATGACCACTACAGGTTCCGGGTCAGGTCCTCCATTACCATAGAGAGGACCGAGCCCTATACAGCACTGACAGGAGTGCGCAAGCGCAAACGTGACATGTAGGAGGGGACCCGGGGATGAGAGCTGCGCGTGCACACCCGACGGGACCCCCGGAGTGACCGCGGCTCCGGAAGAGATGACGTCGGGACCGCGGTCCCGCCCCCAGGTGAGCACGGCGTGACACTCCTCAGTGAAAGACATATGAAAGCCCACAAAGAGTTTTCTAAAAAACACATGAAGGACTCCCAGACTATGAGAAATAAGATTCTCTGGTCTGATGAGACGAAGATAGAACTTTTTGGTGATAATTCTAAGGCTGTGTGCACATGCTGCAGATTCACCTGCGGATTTTTCCGTGCGGATCCGCAGGTAAAGTGACCTGTGGTTTACCTGCGGATTTGCCAGCGGTTTTCCCCCCGCGGTTTGACAACTCAACAATGGAACAGATGGCAAACCACTGCGGAATTCGCAGAAAGAATTGACATGCTGCGGATTTAAAACCACAGCAAATCCGCACGGAAAAATCTGCATGTGCACTACGGATATTAAATCCCATTGGCTAACATTGTACTGTACACTGTCTGCAGAACTGCTGCAGATCCACAGGGCCAAATCCGCTGCGGATCCGCAGCAGAATTCGCAGCACGTGCACATTCCCTAAGGGTATGTGCACAAGTTGCGGATTGCTTTGCGGATTTTTAAGCGTGGAATCTGCATATTTTGGCAGAATCCGCAGGTCAAAATCTGTGCATTTTTCCTCCGGATTTCTTGCGGATTTGACATGCGTTTTTACACCTGCAGATTCCTAGAATGGAATGGGTGTATAAATGCTGCAGAATTTGCACAAAGAATTGACCTGCTGTGGAAAATAATCCACTGCGCTTCCTCATGGATTTCTCCACAGCATGTGAACAGCATTTTTTATTTCCCATAGATTAACATTGTACTGTAAATCACTGGGAAATCTGCTGCGGATCCACAGCAAATCCACAATGTGTGCACATACCCTAAATGGTATGTGTGGAGAAAACCAGGCACTGCTCATCACCTGCCCAATACAATCCCAACAGTGAAACATGGTGGTGGCAGCGTTATGCTATAGGGGTGTTTTTCAGGTGCAGGGACAGGACGACTGGTTGCAATTGAAGGAAACATGAATGAGGCCAAGTACAGAGATATCCTGGATGAAAACCTCTTCCAGAGTGCTCTGGACCTCAGACGTGGACGAAGGTTCACCTTCCAACAAGACAATTACCCTAAGCACACAGCTAAAATAGCAAAGGTGTGGCTTCAGAACAACTCTGTGACCTTTCTTGACTGGCCCAGCCAGAGCCCTGACCTAAACCCAATTGAGCATCTCTGGAGAGACCTGAAAATGGCTGTCCACCAACGTTCACCATCCAACCAGACAGAATTGGAGAGGATCTGCAAGAAAGATTGGCAGAGGATCCCCAAATCCAAGTGTGAAAAACTTGTTGCATCATTCCCAAGAAGACTCATGGCTGTACTAGCTCAAAAGGGTGATTCTACTCAGTACTGAGCAAAGGGTTTGAATACTTATGACCATGTGATATTTCAGTTTTTCTTTTTTAATAAATTTGCAAAAATTCTACATTTTTGTTTTTTTCAGTCAAGATGGGGTGAAGAGTGTACATTAATGAGAAAAAAATGAACTTTTTTGAATTTACCAAATGGCTGCAATGAGACAAAGAGTGACAAATTTAAAGTCGTCTGAATACTTTCCGTACCCACTGTAACTGAGTAAAATAAATAAATACAATAAATAAATAAAGATTCAATGGAGGCGTAATCCAACTCTGTGGGCTTTTTTGAGTGCTTTTTTTTGTTTTATGGAATGGACTTAAAACAACCTAGAATTTACAAAACTAAAACTAGCAATCTATAACAAAGAGGTGTAGGTCCAAGTGACGGAAGAGGTGGACGTGGTGGTATAGGTGGAAGAGGCAAGGGAGGAGTGATCAAACACTGTTTGATTTTCTTTGTATCTTTTCAGACTTTGATCTTTTTTATTTTTGTAATGGAAATGAGTTAAAACAACTTACAATTTTCAAAACTAAACTAGCTACCTAGAGCCAGAAGGTATAGATCCAAGTGGAGGAAGTGGAGGACGTGTCGATATGAATGGGAGAGGCATTTTTCGTGTGTTTGTATTATTTTTATGGAACTGACTTACCCCTTAGTGACGGAGCTAATTTGCAGCTTAAATGACCAGGCCAATTTTTACAATTCTGACCACTGTCACTTTATGAGGCTATAACTCTGGAACGCTTTAACGGATCCTGCTGATTCTGAGATTGTTTTTTTCGTGACATATTTTACTTCATGTTAGTGGTAAAATTTCTTCAATATGACTTGCGTTTATTTATAAAAAACAAATATGGCGAAAATTTAAAAAATTTTGCAATTTTCAAACTTTTAAAAAATACTTAATAAATAACAATTCCCACATGTCTGCTTTACATCAGCACAATTTTGGAACCAAAATCTTTTTTGTTAGGAAGTTATAAGGGTTAAAAATTGACCAGCGATTTCTCATTTTTACAACAAAATTTACAAAACCATTTTTTTAGGGACCACATCATATTTGAAGTCACTTAGAGGGGTCAATATGACAGAAAATACCCAAAAGTGACACCATTCGAAAAACTGCACCCCTCAAGGTACTCAAAACCACATTCAAGAAGTTTATTAACCCTTTACGTGCTTTACAGGAAATGAAGCAATGTAGAAGGAAAAAATGTAGCTTTATTTTTTACAAACATTTTACTCCAGAACCAATTTTTTTTATTTTCACAAATGTAAAGAGAAAGTGAACCACAAAATTTGTTGTGCAATTTCTCCTGAATACGCTGATACCCCATATGTGGGTGTAAACCACTGTTTAGGCGCACGGCAGGGCTTGGAACGGAAGGAGCGCTGTTTGACTTTTTCAATTCAGAGATCGGACGTCATGTTGCGTTTGGAGAGCTCCTGATGTGCCTAAACAGTGGAAACCTACAACAAGTGACACCATTTTGAAAACTAGACCCCCCAAGGAGCTTATCTAGATGTGTGGTGAGCACTTTGAACCCCCAAGTGCTTCACAGAAGTTTATGTGCAATTTGTCCTGAGTACGCTGATGCCCCATATGTTGGGGTAAACCACTGTTTGGGCACACGTCGGGGCTCAGAAGGAAGGGAGCACCATTTGACTTTTTGAACGCAAAATTGGCTGGAATCAATGGTGGCACCATGTCACGTTTGGAGATCCCCTGATGTGCCTTAATAGTGGAAACTCCTCAATTCTAGCTCCAACCCTAACCCCAACATACCCCTAACCCTAATCCGAAACCTAATGCTAATCCTAATCCCTAACCCCAACCCTAACCCTAATTCCAACCTTAACCCTAATTCTAACCCTAACCCTAATTCTAACCATAACCCTAATGGAAAAATGAAAATAAATATATTTTCTTTATTTCATTATATTTCCATAACTAAGGGGGTGATAAAGGGATAAAGGGGGGTTATTTACTATTTTTTAATTTTGAAAACTGTGATAGGGTTTATCACTGCACATGCGCCCATCATTTTCTTCCCAGAAGATGGCAGTGCCCATGGAGGGGAAGAACACGGGCAGAGGACCACTGGGAGGTACCAGGGGAATCGGGGACCCTATTTCTCTCTCCCCTGATGTGCGATCACATCAACGGAGAAATTAAATGGCACATTGGACATTTTTTGCGGTCGCTGTTATAAGGTTAATAACAGCAATCGCAAAAGCGGGATCAGTAAAAACTGACCTGAATCATGTTCTCTGGGGTCTCGGCTACCCCCAGCAGCCGAGACCCTGGAGAAAATCAGACTCTGGAGGGCGCTATACACTTTTTAATTAACGGCACTGTGGTTTAAGTACCCTTAACTACCGCCGTTAAAAGGCGTATCGGTGGTTTTTAAGGGGTTAAAACAATCCAAATTTAACAAAACTAAAAGTAGCTATCTAGAACCACAAGGCGTAGGTGTAGGAAGAGGTGGATGTGGCGGCATGGGTGGAAGAGGCAATAGAGGAGTAATCCAACAGTGTTTGTTTTATTTTTTAGGGAATTGACTTAAAAGAACATAGAATGAATCCAAAATAAACTAATGAGCTACAACCATGGGTCTGTGGACCAACTGGAAGAGGAGGTGGACATGACAGTGTAGGTGGAAGAGGTGGAAGAGAGGTAGCCCACGCATCCCCTCTACTCTGGAACTCTCTACCACAACATATCAGACTCTCGCCTACCATGGAAACCTTCAAAAAGAACTTGAAGACCTACCTTGTTGTGAGTTCATTTTTCCCTTCACCATTGAGGTCTGATGAACTCTCTCCTCTGGTGAAGGAAGGTAGTGAGGCTGATTACCAAACACCTGGGCAGCTAGATGATGACTGGGTGGCTGGAATTGAGGACTGGATATAAGGCTGCCGACGCCCTTCTTCCTGGCTGGTGATTTTCCTGCTGGATTCTTGGAGATCAGTCTGATTCCTGCATCTCAAAGCTAAGTTTTTCTACTCTGCTTTGTACTCTTCAGTTTTGTTTTTGTTTTGCCTTGTTTTTTGGGAGTTCTGCCATCCCCGGCCAGGGGTCAACTGAATTCCATTTTTGTCTCTGATCTGTTGATCTTTTGCTCTGTCTTCAGAATATACCTGAGTGCTGATATAGTCTTTTGAAGCCTAGCGACTTCAGGGCCTGTTTTTCCTATCAGTTGGTTGGCTCATTTTGATAGGGTTTTTGCGGATGGCAGACAGCAGCTTTCCTATCCTGTCCTATGTAGTTAGCTTGGGCCCCATCATTTGCTCAACCTATCTTTCTATCTGTGTTAATGTTTTCATCTTGCTTCACCGTCATTATATGTTGGGGGCTGCCTATTGCTTTGGGGTCTGCTCTGGGGCAGTTTAGTTTATCCCCTTTCTGTCTTTAGGCTATGTAGTTCTCTGGCTGTGATCGAGGGGTCTAGGGCACCGTAGGAACCCCCCACGGCTACTGCTAGTTGTTGTGGATAGGTCCAGGGGTCTGCAATCCGATAGCTGCCAACCTCTCTGGTTTTTCTGGACTTAGCTGGTATTTTGTTTTTTCCTCCTTCGGTGACTCATCATAACAGAATCACCAGCCATACCGCAGATCCTAGGGTACTCAATAGCAGGAGAGAATTGTAAAAAGAAAAAAAAAAAAGAAAAAAGTGTCAGATTTTTTTTTTTTTTGTGTGCATATTTTTTCCTCTATATCTCTGAGGCCATAGGGGGAATTTTTCTCTCAATGGAGATGAAGCAATTGTCTGATCGTGTGGAGCAGCTCGCTGCTGAAGTGCGGGGAATTTCCGCCTATCTTGCTCATTCACATGCTGCTGAACCAAAGATTCCCACTCCTGATGTGTTTTTTGGGGATTGGTCTAAATTCTTGAATTTCAAGAATAATTGTAAATTATTTTTTGCCTTGAAGCCTAACTCGTCGGGGAACTCCGCGCAGCAGGTTAAAATTGTCATCTCTTTGCTGCGCGGCGATCCCCAGGATTGGGCATTTTCTTTGAAACCTGATGATCCTATTCTGAATAATGTGAACGCATTTTTTTCAAGCCTTGGGGTTGTTGTATGATGAACCTAATGCTATTGATCAGGCTGAAAAGACCCTGTTGGCATTAAGCCAGGGTCGGGATTCGGCAGAGTTGTACTGTCAAAAATTCCGAAAGTGGGCGGTCCTTACTACGTGGAATGATGGTGCCTTGGCAGCCCTCTTTCGGAAGGGTTTGTCAGAAACTGTAAAAGATACTATGGTGGGATTTCCTGTTCCCTCTGGTCTTGACGATTCTATGTCATTAGCCATTCAGGTGGATCGGCGTTTACGTGAACGCAAAACTACACGAGAGATGTGCCACCTGTTGAACAAATGTCTGAACCTATGCAATGTGATAGAGTTTTGTCTAGGGCGCAACGTCAGGAGTTCAGAAGGCGTAATAAGCTGTGTTATTTTTGTGGAGATGCATCGCATATTATTTCTGTCTGCCCTAAACGAGAGAAACGTTGTGCACACACGTTTTCTGTGGGTGGTGTTCAACCTAAGTTTCTTCTGGCAATTACTCTGATCTGCTCCCTGTCCACATTTTCCGCCAAGGCTTTTGTGGATTCAGGAGCAGCTCTTAACCTGATGGACTTGGATTTTGCTAAATGTTGTGGATTTCCTATGACACCTCTGCGGACACCTATCCCTTTGAGTGGTATTGATGCTACTCCTTTGGCGAAAAATAAACCTGTTTTGGACCCAGGTGGTAATGCGGGTCACCCCAGACCATCAAGAAAATTGCAGATTTTTGGTGTTGCATAATTTGCATGATACCATTGTTCTGGGGTTTCCCTGGTTTCAAATCCATAATCCAGTTCTGGATTGGAAATCTTTGTCTGTGGTGAGTTGGGGTTGTCGGTGTGCCCTTAGTGATGCCCCTGTTTTCTCCACCTCTCCCCAGTCGCATGATGTTCCTGACTATTTGGCTGACTTTTATGATGTATTTAGTGAGAATGAGTCTGCATCTTTGCCTCCTCATAGGAGTTATGACTGTGCAATTGAGCTGAACCCGAGGTGTAAATTCCCCAAGGGTCGGCTTTTCAATTTATCTGTACCCGAGCACGAGGCTATGCGATCCTATATTAAGGAGGCATTGGAGAAGGGTCATATTAGACCATCCTCTCCACCCTTAGGTGCTGTTTTTTTTTTCGTAGCTAAAAAGGATGGTTCATTAAGGCCTTGTATTGACTATCGTGCCCTCAACAAAATTACTGTTAAATATCAGTATCCGTTACCCCTGATTTCTGATCTATTCTCCAGAGTTAAAGGTGCTTGCTGGTTTACCAAGCTTGACCTCAGGGGGGTGCATAATCTTATTCGCATTAAGCATGGGGATGAATGGAAGACGGCGTTTAATACTCCGGAGGGACATTTTGAGTACCTGGTGATGCCTTTTGGGCTCACTAATGCCCCTTCTGTCTTCCAGTGCTTCATGAACAATATTATATTCCGAGACTTCGTGGATAAATTTTTGATTATCTATCTGGATGATATTTTGATCTTCTCCAAGAGTTGGGACTCATGTGGAACATGTTCGGACTGTGTTCCAGATTTTGAGGGAGAATTCCCTGTATGTCAAGGGATCGAAATGCCTTTTTGGGGTACAGAGGATTTCATTTTTGGGATTTATTTTGTCTCCGTCAACTAATGAAATGGACCCGGCCAAGTTACAGGCCATTTATGATTGGGTTCAGCCCACTTCTTTGAAGGCCCTCCAGAAGTTTTTGGGTTTTGCTAATTTTTATCGGAAATTTATAGCTAATTTTTCTGGTATTGCCAAGCCATTGACGGATTTGACTAGGAAGGGTGCTGATGTGCTGAATTGGTCTCCGGAGGCTGTTTCTTCCATTCAGGAGCTGAAGCGAAGATTCACTTCTGCTCCGGTTTTGCGGCAACCTGATGTCTCACTCCCGTTTCAGGTGGAGGTGGACGCTTCTGAGATTGGTGCAGGAGCGGTGTTGTCCCAAAAAGATCTTGTGACATCTAAAATTAATCCTTGTGCTTTCTTTTCCCGAAAGTTCTCCCCATCCGAACGTAACTATGATGTGGGGAATCGGGAACTGTTGGCCATGAAATGGGCATTTGAGGAGTGGAGACATTGGTTGGAGGGAGCCAAACACCAAGTCGTGGTCCTTACTGACCACAAGAATTTGATTTACCTGGAGTCGGCCAAACGCTTGAATCCTAGACAGGCTAGGTGGGCCTTGTTTTTCACACGTTTTGATTTTGTGGTCTCTTTTCTTCCGGGCACTAAGAATGTCAAGGCAGACGCCCTCTCTAGGAGTTTCCTTGCTGATTCTCCTGTTGTGACTAAGCCTGCTACCATCTTAGGCGAGGGGGTAGTTCTTTCTGCCATCTCGCCCGATTTGAGACGTGCTCTGGAAGAGTTTCAGGAGGACAAACCTGAGCGTTGTCCCAGTGGAAAGTTGTATGTTCCTGACCAGTGGAGGAAGAGAGTGATGTCTGAAGTTCATTGCTCTGCATTGGCTGGTCATCCAGGTATTTTTGGTACTAGAGATCTGGTGAGTCGGTCTTTTTAGTGGCCCGCCTTGTCTCATGATGTCAGGAATTTTGTGCAGTCCTGTGGGACTTGCTCCTGGTCTAAACCTTGTTCTCGCTCTAGTGGCTTGTTGATGCCTTTGCCGGTGCCCAGGAGGCCATGGACCCATATTTCAATGGATTTTATCTCTGATATGCCTGTCTCTCAGAGAATGACTGTTATTTGGCTGATTTGTGATAGATTCTCTAAGATGGTCCATCTTGTACCACTCCCTAAGTTGCCATCTTCCTCTGAGTTGGTACCCTTGTTTTTGCAACAGGTGGTTCGCTTGCACGGGATTCCTGAGAACATTGTATCTGACAGAGGAGTTCAGTTTGTGTCTAGATTTTGGAGGACTTTCTGTTCCAAGCTGGGAATTCAGTTGTCCTTCTCCTCTGCGTTTCACCCTCAGACCAATGGGCAGACGGAGAGAACAAACCAGACTTTGGAGTCGTATTTGAGATGTTTTATTTCTGCCGATCAGGATGATTGGGTTTCATTTTTGCCCTTGGCCGAATTTGCTTTAAATAATAGAGCTAGTTCTGCCACTTTGATGTCACCTTTTTTTTGTAACTTTGGTTTTCACCCTCGATTTTCTTCAGGGCAGGTGGAGCCTTCTGTCTGCCCAGGTGTTGACACTGTGGTGGAGAGAATGCACCAGATCTGGGACCAAGTAGTGGATAAGTTGTCTCTCTCCCAGGAAAAGACCCAGCGGTTTTCCAACCGGCGTAGGACCGTTGGTCCCCAGTTTAAGGTGGGTGATATGGTTTGGTTGTCATCAAAAAATATCGCTATGAAGGTGGCTTCTCCTAAGTTTAAGCCTAGATTTATTGGACCTTACAAGATTTTGGAGATTATTAATCCGGTCTCTTTTCGGTTGGCTCTTCCTGTCACATTTAAAATTCATAATGTGTTTCATAAGTCCTTGTTGAAGAGGTTTGTTGAACCAGTAGTTCCTGTGGTGGCACCTCCTGACCCTATATTGGTTGAAGGTAACATGGAATATGAGGTAGAGAAGATACTGGATTCCCGTCTGGCTAGACGGAGACTCCAGTATTTGGTTAAGTGGAAGGGTTATGGTCAGGAGGATAATTCCTGGGTCTCTGCCTCTGATATTCATGCCGAAAGATTGGTGCGTGCCTTTCATCGGGCTCACCCGGATCGCCCTGGTGGCATGGATGAGGGTTCGGTGACCTCTCCTCAAGGGGGAGGTACTGTTGTGAGTTCATTTTTCCCTTCACCATTGAGGTCTGATGAACTCTCTCCTCTGGTGAAGGAAGGTAGTGAGGCTGATTACCAAACACCTGGGCAGCTAGATGACTGGGTGGCTGGAATTGAGGACTGGATATAAGGCTGTCGACGCCCTTCCTCCTGGCTGGTGATTTTCCTGCTGGATTCTTGGAGACCAGTCTGATTCCTGCATCTCAAAGCTAAGTTTTTCTACTCTGCTTTGTACTCTTCAGTTTTGCTTTTGTTTTGCCTTGTTTTTTGGGAGTTCTGCCATCCCCGGCCGGGGGTCAGCTGAATTCCATTTTTGTCTCTGATCTGTTGATCTTTTGCTCTGTCTTCAGAATATACCTGAGTGCTGATATAGTCTTTTGAAGCCTAGCGACTTAAGGGCCTGTTTTTCCTATCAGTCGGTTGGCTCATTTTGATAGGGTTTTTGCGGATGGCAGACAGCAGCTTTCCTATCCTGTCCTATGTAGGTAGCTTGGGCCCCATCATTTGCTCAACCTATCTTTCTATCTGTGTTAGTGTTTTCATCTTGCTTCACCGTCATTATATGTTGGGGGCTGCCTATTGCTTTGGGGTCTGCTCTGGGGCAGTTTAGTTTTTCCCCTTTCTGTCTTTAGGCTATGTAGTTCTCCGGCTGTGATCGAGGGGTCTAGGGCACCGTAGGAACCCCCCACGGCTACTGCTAGTTGTTGTAGATAGGTCCAGGGGTCTGCAATACGATAGCTGCCAACCTCTCTGGTTTTTCTGGACTTAGCTGGTATTTTGTTTTTTCCTCCTTCGGTGACTCATCATAACACTACCTCTTCCGACAAGCCTAGAACTTGCAGTAACCACCGATCCACCAAACCGCTGCACGACCAGCTTTACCCTCGCCTACTGTATCCTCACCCATCCCGTTGTAGATTGTGAGCCCTCGCGGGCAGGGACCTCTCTCATCCTGTACCAGTCGTGACTTGTATTGTTTAAGATTACTCTACTTGTATGTATTATGTATACCCCTCCTCACATGTAAAGCGCCATGGAATAAATGGCGCTATAATAATAAATAATAATAATAATAATAGCCAACACAGTTTTTTTTTTTTTACTTGGTGAGGAGACACCCAAGTAATTGAATGGCAAATAGAGATGAAAACTGGCTGGGTGCGGCAGTTATAGTTGTCTAGTCATACAAAAGGAGTGGCCAAGTGCTGTGGGATCCACGTCTGGTTCATTTTAAGGAATGTTAGGCTCCGCATGTTGGATGTGGACAGGCAGATGCATCTGTCTGTGATCACACCCCTTGCTGTGTTAAACACACTGTCATGATCCAGGTTGGATTATGACAGATAAATGTACAAGTAACCTTTTTTTTTCCCTCAAGCTGTGTGCTTAAGGTTAGTTTGGCTCCGGTGGCCATTAGGGTCATTGCACTGTGGTGGTTTCAGTTCTAGTTTTGCCCCCAGTGGTCGTTAGGGTCATTGCACACTGGTTACTTTAGTTTAGTGCCCGTGATTATGAAGCAGGAGTGATTGCTGGCTCTTACCTATAAAAGAGTGTCAGGTGGTTGCAATCACTGTTGGTGATATTGCTCATTTCCAATCAAGCCTGGTGAAGGAAGGAACTACAGAGAGGAGTTCCTTGCAGCTCATGGGAGCTTTGGTGTCATAGCTTCAGGTGGAAGCTGAATTCAGGTGTCGAGCTTCAGGGGTGAAGCTGAACTTTGGTCTCTTACTCTGTTGCTGGGAGCAATAGCAACAGAGCAAAGCTAAGTGGTGTTTTCCCTGTTTGTCTTTTTCCCTGGTGTGTATTAGTACAGCGGTGGGGCCAGTGCCTGCACCACCCAGCTCACTAGCAAGGGATAGGTGTTGAGTTCATTGAGTTCTCCTTCCAGGCTCCCTCTGGTGGTAACAGGAGGTAGTGAGGCTGATTTAATCAGTAGAGATCTGCCACCTGATAATGAGGATGACGATTGGACCTCAGGAATCTCAGATTGGATTTAAGACAGCCAACGCCTTACTCTGGTGCTGGTGATTCCTTCTGCTTGTCAGGTCTTGGCTCTCAGCTCTGTTCCAGTCAGCTCAAGCTAAGTTTCTCTGCTAATGTTCACACTTGATTTTGTTGTTCTATTCAGTTTTTTGTGTGGTCAGCCACCCCCGGCTGGGGCTGTGCTGAATTTCCACTCTTATTTATCTGTATTTGCCAATTTGCCTTTTGTCCCTTATTAGATTGGCCTCTTTTTGCTCTGTCTCAGAATAATTCAGAGTGTTGATATAATGGGAGAATTCTAGTGACTTCAGGGTTAATTTTGTTATCAGAAGTATTGGACATTATTTTGTAGGGTTTTGGGCAGATTGCAGACAGTGTCTTTCCTTTCCTCTCCTTTCTAGTTAGTTTGGGCCCCATCGCTTGCTCTGTCTATTTTCCTGCCTGTGTTTGTGTTTTCATCTTGTTTCACTGTCAATACATGTGTGGGGGCTGTCTATTCCTTTGGGGTCTGCTCTGGGGCAGTTAGTTTTCCCCTTTTCTTGCTTTAGGCTTATTTAGTCCTCCGGCCATGACGAGGCGTCTAGGTTCATCGTAGGTACGCTCCACGGCTGCTGCTAGTTGTGTGGTTAGGATCAGGGATCTGCAATCTGCATAGTTACCAACCTCTCTGGTTTTTCTGGGCTTAGCATGTTTAGGTTTTTTCCTCCTCGGTGACCCATTCATAACAGAATCACCAGCCATACCGCAGATTCTAGGGTACTCAAAAGCAGAAAAAAGTTGTTAAAAAAAAGAAGAAAAAAAAAATGTCAGAATTTTTTTTATATATATATATATTTTTTTCCTCTTTTTCTCTGGGGCCGTTGGAGGATTTTTTTTCCCCTATTGGAGATTAAGCAATTGTCTGATCGTGTAGAGCAACTTGCTGCTGAAGTGCAGGGAATTTCCACCTACCTCATTCAGTCACATGCTGCTGAACCTAACTCCTGATGTGTTCTCTGGGGATCGGTCTAAATTTCTGAATTTTAAGAATAATTGTAAATTATTTCTTGCCTTGAAGCCTAACTCACCGGGGAGCTCTGCGCAGCAGGTTAAAATTGTCATCTCTTTGCTGTGCGGCGATCCCCAGGATTGGGCTTTTTCTCTGACACCTGAAAATCCTATTCTGACTAATGTGGATGCATTTTTTCAAGCCTTGGGTTTGTTGTATGATGAACCTAATGCTGTTGATCAAGCTGAGAGAACCCTGTTGGCATTAAACCAGGGTCAGGATTCTGCAGAGTTATACTGTCAAAAATTCCGAAAGTGGGCGGTCCTTACTACATGGAATGATAGTGCTTTGGCAGCTCTCTTTCGGAAGGGTTTATCAGAGACCGTAAAAGATGTTATGGTGGGATTTGCTGTTCCCTCTGGTCTGGTTATTCCATGTCATTAGCCATTCAAGTTGATCGGCGTTTACGTGAACGTAAAACTACATGGGAGGGGCTGCCACCTTTTGAACAAATGTCTGAACCTATGCAATGTGATGGGGTTTTGTCTAGGGCGCAACGTCAGGAGTTTAGAAGGCGTAATAAGCTGTGTTTTTTCTGTGGAGATGCCACTCATACTATTTCTGTCTGCCCTAAACGAGAGAAACGTTTTGCACACACATTTGCTGGGGGCAGTGTACAACCTAAGTTTCTTTTGACAATTACTCTGATCTGCTCCTTATCCACGTTTTCCACTAAGGCTTTTGTGGATTCAGGAGCAGCGTTGAATCTGATGGATTTGGACTTCGCTAAACGTTGTTGTTTTTCCATGATGCCTCTGCGGACACCTATTCCTTTGAGGGGTATTGATGCTACTCCTTTGCCGGAGAATAAACCTCAGTTTTGGACCCAGGTGATAATGCGAGTTACCCCCAGACCACCAAGAAAATTGTAAATTTTTGGTGCTGCATAATTTGCATGATACTATTGTTCTGGGTTTTCCCTGGTTGCAAACTCATAATCCAGTTTTGGATTGGAAATCTGGGTCTGTGGTGAGTTGGGGTTGTCAGTGTGTTCTTAGGGACGCTCCTGTTTTCTCCACCTCTCCTCAGTCTCATGATATTCCTGATTATCTGGCCGATTTTTCTGATGTATTTAGTGAGAGTAAGTCTGCATCTTTGCCTCCTCATAGGAGTTATGACTGTGCAATTGAGTTGATGCCTGGGTGTAAATTTCCCAAGGGTCGGCTTTTCAGCTTATGAGTACCCAAACATGATGCTATGTGATCCTATATTAAGGAGTCGTTGGAAAAGGGTCATATTAGACCATCCTCGTCACCTTTAGGTGCTGGGGCTTTTTTTGTGGCCAAGAAAGATGGTTCATTAAGACCGTGTATTGATTATCGTTCCCTTAACAAGATGACGGTTAACTATCAGTACCGGTTACCTCTGATGTCTGATTTATTCTCCAGAGTTAAGAGTGCCTGCTGGTTTACTAAGCTTGACCTCAGGGGGGCGTATAATCTTATTCACATCAAGCACGGGGATGAATGGAAGATGGCGTTTAATACTCCGGAGGGACATTTTGAGTACCTGGTGATGCCTTTTGGGCTCACTAATGCCCCTTCTGTCTTCCAGTCCTTTATGAATGATATTTTCCGTGACTTTGTGGATAAGTTTTTGATCATCTATCTGGATGCTATTTTGATCTTTTCTAGTGATTGGGATTCTCATGTGGAACACGTCCGGACTGTGTTCCGGATTTTGAGGGAGAATTCCCTGTTTGTAAAGGGATCGAAATGCCTCTTTGGTGTACAGAGGATTTCATTTTTGGGATTTATCTTGTTTCCATCGACTATTGAAATGGACCCGGCCAAGGTACAGGCCATTTATGATTGGGTTCAGCCTACTTCTTTGAAGGCCCTCCAGAAGTTTTTGGGTTTTGCTAATTTCTATCGTAAATTTATACGTAATTTTTCTGGTATTGTCAAACCACTGACAGATCTGACCAAGAAGGGCGCTGATGTGCTGAATTGGTCTCCTGAAGCTATCTCAGCATTTCAGGAGCTTAAGCAGAGATTTACTTCAGCTCCAGTTTTACGGCAACCTGATGTCTCACTTCCATTTCAGGTGGAGGTAGATGCTTCTGAGATTGGTACAGGAGCTGTTTTGTCCCAAATAGACCCTGTGACTTCTAAGATGAATCCCTGTGCCTTCTTTTCTCGAAAGTTCTCCCTATCTGAACGCAACTATGACGTGGGGAATCGGGAATTGTTGGCCATGAAGTGGGCATTTGAAGAGTGGAGACATTAGTTGGAGGGAGCTAGACATCAAGTTGTGGTCCTCACCGATCACAAGAATTTGATTTATCTGGAGTCGGCCAAACGCTTGAATCCTAGACAGGCTAGATGGGCCTTGTTTTTCACGTGTTTTAATTTTGTGGTCTTTTCTTCCGGGCACTAAGAATGTTAAGGCAGACGCCCTTTCTATTTGCCAATTCTCTTAGTGTGACCGAGCCTACTACCATCCTAGGTGAGGAGGTAGTTCTTTCTGCCATTTCGCCCAATTTGAGATGCGCCCTGGAGGAATTTCAGGAGGATAAACCTGAGCGTTGCCCTATGGGAAAATTGTATGTTCCTGACCAGTGGAGAAAGAGAGTGATGTCTGAAATTCATTTCTCCGCATTGGCTGGTCATCCAGGTATTTTTGGTACCAGAGATTTGGTGAATCGGTCCTTTTGGTGGCCTGCCTTATCTCGTGACGTCAGGAATTTTGTACAGTCCTGTGGGACTTGTTCTCAGTCTAAACCTTGTTCTCGTTCTAGTGGGTTGCTGATGCCCTTGCCGGTGCCCAAGAGGCCATGGACCCATATCTCAATGGATTTTATTTCTGATCTTCCTGTCTCTCAGAGAATGACTGTTATCTGGGTGATTTGTGATAGATTTTCGAAGATGGTCCATCTTGTACCACTCCCAAAGTTGCCATCTTCTGCTGAGTTGGTGCCCTTGTTTTTACAACAGGTGGTTCAGTTACATGGGATTCCTGAGAACATTGTGTCCGACAGAGGAGTCCAGTTTGTTTCCAGATTCTGGAAAGCCTTTTGTTCCAATCTGGGAATTCAGTTATCTTTCTCCTCTGCGTTTCATCCCCAGATCAATGGACAGACTGAGAGAACAAACCAGACCTTGGAGTCTTATTTGAGATGTTTTATATCTGCTGATCTGGATGATTGGGTCTTGTTTTTGCCCTTGGCCGAATTCGCGCTGAACAATAGAGCTAGTTCTGCCACTTTGATGTCACCCTTTTTCTGTAACTTTGGGTTTCATCCTCGGTTCTCTTCAGGGCAAGTGGAATCTTCGTCCTGCCCAGGTGTGGACACTGTGGTTAAGAGAATGCAGCAGATATGGGACCAAGTGGTGGATAAGTTGTCACTTTCTCAGGAAAAGACCCAGCGATTTTCCAACCGGCATAGGACCATTGGTCCCTGGTTTAAAGTGGGTGATATGGTTTGGTTGTCGTCTAAGAATATTCCTATGAAGGTTGCATCTCCTAAATTTAAGCCAAGATTTATTGGTCCTTATAAGATTTTGGAAATTCTTAATCCTGTTTCGTTTTGATTGGCTCTTCCAGTTACGTTCAAGATCTATAACGTATTTCACAAATCTCTGTTGAAGAGGTTTGTTGAGCCAGTGGTTCCTATGGCAGCAACCTCTGACCCTGTGTTGGTCAAAGGCAATGTGGAATATGAGGTAGAGAAAATATTGGATTCTCGTTTGGTTAGACGAAGACTCCAGTATTTGGTCAAATGGAAGGGTTATGGTCAGGAGGATAATTCTTGGGTCTCTGCCTCCGATATTCATGCCAATAGATTGGTTCGTGCTTTTCACCGGGCCCATCCTGATCCGCCTGGTGGCGTGGATGAGGGTTCGGTGACCCCTCCTCAAGGGGGGGTACTGTTGTGAGTTCATTCTCACCAGTTGTGAGTTCCCCTTCTGGACTCCCTCTGGTGGTGACGGGAGGTGGTGTGGCTGGTTTGATCAGTGGAGATCTGCCACCTGAGAAAGAGGATGATGATTGGATTTCATGATTCTCAGATTGGATTTAAGACAGCCGACGCCCTATTCAGTTGCTGGTGATTCCTTCTGGCTTGTCAGCTCTTGGTTTTCAGCTCTGTTCCAGTCATCTACAGCTAAGTTTTTCTGCTATTGTTCACACTTGATTTTGTTGGTCTTTTCAGTTTTTTGTGAGGTCTGCCAGCCCGGCTGGGGGCTGGGCTGAATTTCCACTCTTATTTATCAGTATTTTGCCAATTGGCTTTTTGTCCTTACTAGTTCGGTCTCTTTTTGCTCTGTCTCAGAATATTTCAGAGTGCTGATATAGTGGGAGAAGTCTAGTGACTTCAGGGTTAATTTTGCTATCAGAAGTGTTGGACATTATTTTGTAGGGTTTTTTGCAGGTTGCAGATAGTGTCTTCCCTTTCCTTTCCTGTCTAGTTAGTTTGGGCCCCATCATTTGCTCAGCCTATTTTCCTGCCTGTGTTTGTGCCTTCATCTTGTTTCACCGTCAATACATGTGTGGGGGCTATCTATTCCTTTGGGGTCTGCTCTGGGGCAGTTAGTTTTCCCTTTTCTTGCTTTAGGCTTATGTAGTCCTCCGGCCGTGACGAGGCGTCTACGTTCATCGTAGGCACGCTCCACGGCTACTGCTAGTTGTGTGGTAAGATCAGGGATCTAATATAATATAAAAACCTCAGTGGCGCTCAAGTATATATAGGGACTCCAGCAGCAAAAGTAGAAAGACACCAGTCACCATAGATGTCAAAGATCAGGAATCTGCAATCTGCAGTTACCAACCACTCTGTTTTCTGTGGCTTAGCTTGTTTGCTTTTTTCTCCATGGTGACCCATTCATAACAGCTAACTAAGTCTAAAGCATGAAAGGGGAAATCTAAACTGCCCCAGAGCAGACCCCAAAGGAATAGATAGCCCCCAAACATATATTGTCGGTGAGACAAGATGAAAACACAAACGCAGTTAGGAAAATAGACTCAGCCAACGATGGGGCCCACACTGACTAGACAGAACAGGAAAGGAAAGGAAAGACACACTGTCTGCAGTCACGCAAAAAACCCTGCAAGAAGGTCCAACACGTCTGATGCAAAAATACTGAAGTCGCATGACTTCGCCCACTATATCAGCACTCTGGCCTCTTTTTGCTCTGCTTTTAGAATATACCAATCTAATAAGGGACAAAAACAAACTGGCACAAACAGTAACATATTGATGGTGATTCAGCACAGCCCCAGCTGGAGCCGGCTGATTCACACAAAACTGAAATAGACAAAACCAGATCAGATGTGAACAGAATAGCAAAAGAACACTTAGCTGAGCATGCAGGGACTGAGCTGGAAACTAAGACCTCAGGAGGCAGGAAAAAATCACCAGCAGGGATAAAGGGAGTCGGCTGTCTTAAATCCATTCTGAAACCCGAGATCTCCAATCGTCGTCCTCATTATCAGGTGGCAAGCCTCTGTTAATCAGATCAGCTCCATTACCTCCTGTAACCACCAGAGGTAGCCCGGAAAGAGAACTCGCGACCCCTCTGTCAATACAACCAGCTCCACTACCTTCACTAGTAACCAGAGGTAGGCCAGAAAGTGAATTCACAACAGTTCGCATGGCTGCTCGGCCATGCGCTAGTATAGACTGCATTATCAGACTATGAGGAGTGAGTGTTGTATGCATGTATGAATGTCTCTAGTGAATGACTCATTAAGAAACCTCTACCCTTGGTACACATGTGTTGTGCAGCCTAGCCTGTAAATTGCCCAGGCTTAAGGTGTAGGTAGGACAGAGTCTGAGACAGGCATCCATCTCCACCAGTGGCTCGGCACACCTCTGTGCACGTGCTCTACACTCCGTAGTCAGCGTCTATAGCGGAGTCCGCAGTTGCGACGCCGTGCCCTCAACCTGACCAGCTCCACCACCAGCAGTAACCAGAGGTAAGCCAGAAAGCAAATTCACAACACGGAGCGTTCCAGGAGACGTTTATACACTTTCTAGCCTTGTGGACTCGTAGTATATCTCTTTCCAGAATTAGAGCTATTGGGGTTCCTGGATTCATCTCAGCTATCAGGTGGGCTATACGCTTCAGATGGGGGTGATGTGTCGCCACCTCCCGTGAAGGTATTTCTGACCTGTTGTCAGGAATCTGGTTGCACTCCAGAATGGTCGGTAATGATAGGCAGGTCTGGCCATCTATGGACTCCACCTTGTATCCGGTTGCTTTTCTCCCCTCTGTCTCAACGGTACCTGAACACGTCCTTAGGGTGTAGGGAGAACCAGGACCCACAATGCTGAAGTTGTCAAAGAAGATGGACCTGGCTAGAGACCTGTTACTTTGGTCATCTAGGATTGCATAAATCTTGAAGGCTTTGTCCTTGCGGCCTGCAGGATAGACTCGGACAAGGCAGATTTTTGAACAGGACCTTCCTCCTGTGAGTCCCTTACAGATCTTCGTACATTGAGAGCTGACCACAGGGGTGTCTTTGTCAGTATCCTGCTGCTTCCCATCTTGCTCCTCTGCTTGCGACAATGCTCGTGGAGGTGATCCAGGGTGCAAGGCTGTATTGTGATCCATGCTGCTGCATTTTGCACATTTCACGCTAGCTTCACAGTTCCTGGCGAAGTGAGAGGTTGTGGCACATTTGAAGCAGATGTTCTTCTCCTTGAGGAAACCTTTGCGATCCTCCAAAGACTTCTCCCTAAAGGCTCTGCATTTCAGTAGAGGATGTGGTTTCTTGTGTAGAGGACAATTTTTACTGACATCCTGAGGCATGCTCTCGTCTGGAGGGGTTTCATTCACCTTGTGAGGAGGGCCTGTGGAAACAATGTTAGTTTTGTGGACTGCCACGGGTGTCTTACAGAGTCTGACATCAGGGGCAGTGGAACATGACAGAGTAAAGTCAAAACTAGGGTCATTTCTAATCCTAGATTGTTTGGTGATAAAGTCAACAAATACAGTGAAAGGAGGGAAAGATACATTATGATTTTGTTTATACTCTGAACCACATGTAATCCACTTTTCTTGTAGGTTGTAAGGAAGTTTCTGTACTATCGGATTGACACCCTTAGCGGTGTCTAAGAATCCTGGCAAGTCTCCTTCCTTCTGGGCAACCTGTAACTCATTCAATAAATCACTCAAATCTCTAAGTTTTAGATAACCTTTAGGTCCTATCTTCGGAAAATCATCAATTGTTTTATATAAAGCATTCTCTATGACTTCTACTGCCCCATAGCATTCATCAAGTCTTTCCCACTCTTTATGTAGGGCTGTGCGAGGATGCTTTACATTAATGTCTCTCAGTCTTTTAGCATGTTCGACCGACTCACTTCCGAGCCACTTTACTAGGAGATCTAACTCCTCACTACAAGAAAGGTCCAGACCATGAATGGTGTTCCGGAACGAGGCTCGCCATGACCAATAGTTCTCAAGTTTGTCAGTGAACTTTACAAGTCCTTTTGTAACCAGTTCTCGGCGGGCAAAGAACTTTGCAATGTCCATGGTGGCTCGGTCAGTGCTGGCATGAGCCGGTGTATTATAGTCATGTCTAGTGTGTGGTTTACCACCATACCTGTAAGACTCTTCTGACTCCGGATAGTCTGTGCGGTACCTTGTCGGTGAAGAAGGTGGCTCTTTAAGGCAGGATGGGAGCTGTACCTTCTTCTCAGTGGAACGGTAGCTGTGGTTGACATCTCTGTGTAGGACGTCTCCTCGCCTATGGTAGTGAAGCTCGGGGTTGGATCGCTGGTATTCGGCATGGGCTGATCGACATGATGCTTCAGGGCTGTCATCCACGCCGGAATATTGACAGGCGTACTCTGCGATGTGCTGCTCTGGATCTTGCTGCTCTAGATCTGGTCCGAGAATGCTGCTGCATTCTCATAATCAGGATCTTTCATAGCTTCCAAATACTCTGCTTTAGCTATTGCATCTGCTGTCTCTTTGTCTGCCACAAGTCTTTCTAGCTGTGCTTGCAAATGTGCAGTTTCCGCTTCTATCTCTGCCTGCAAATGTACAGTTTCGGCTTTCAGGCGCGCAGATTCCACCTCTCTCTCTGCCTGCAAACGTGCGGTGTCGGTTTGCAGGTGTGCAGTTTCCGCCTCTCTGCCTGCAGACGTGCCGCTTCCGTCTCTCTCATGGCCTGCAAATGTGCGGTTTTGGCACCTTGATCTGCTTGTCTCAGCTTTAAATGCATGTCTTGTTTGGCGAAGGAGGATCTTGCTTTGGCTGCTTCGGCCTCGGTGTGAGCGACAGCAACTACCTCTGCTAATGATGATCTCTGCTGGAGCTTGCTTGTGATCTCGTTTTGATTGAGGATGTGCTTTTCTGAGACATTGTGCATTTAGCTGAGTACTGCTGAGTATATTGGAGGGAAACAGTCTATGTATGGCGGGCTTCCGTGTGGCGGGATAGATGTAGCACTTCTTGGCGGGCAGCAGTAGTGTTCTGCGACTGTATGGCGGCTGCTGTGATACCCGTATGCGGAGCAGTGTGGGTGTTAGCGGTTCCATACAGTCTATGCAATCACCGCGTGCGACCGGCGGTCCTTTACTGAGCCCTGGGCTCTTACTCCCTGTGGCTGTATGGCAGCTGCTGTAGTACCCGTATGCAGAGCAGTTTGGGTGATAGCGGCTCCGTACAGCCTGTGTAACCACCGCCTGCGACCAGTGGCTCCGTTTTTACTGGGCCCTGGACTCTTGTCCCCTGTGGCTGTGTGGCGACTGCTGTAGTACCCGTATGCGGTACAGTCTGGGTGATTATGTGCACACGTTGCGGATTCGTCTGCGGATCCGCAGTGGATTTGGCCCTGCGGATCCACAGCAGAATCTCATCCGGTGTACAGTACCATTTAAACCTATGGAAATCCAAAACCGCTGTGCACATCCTGCAGAAAATTCCGCGCCGAAACGCAGCGGTTTATTTTCCACAGCATGTCAATTCTTTGTGCAGATACCGCAGCATTTTTCTACCTATTCCATTCTAGGAATCCGCAGGTGTAAAAACGCAAGCGAAATCTGCACAAAAACCGCAGAAAAACTGCAGTTAATCCGCAGGTAAAATGCAGGTAATTTTACCTGCAGATTCTGCAGATTCCGCGCGGAAAAATCTGCACTGAAATCCGCAACGTGTGCACATACCCTTAAAGTGAGTGTCATTTAAAATAAAAAAATATTTTTTAACAATTGAGATTTTTTTTTTAAATAATGGCATGAAATATGATTTAAAAGGTATTGATATGTTCAACTTTTAAACAATAGAGGGAGCAGTTGCTGAAATTTACCATGAAAACCTAGTTTACTGCTACCACGCATTATGATTGCAGTAAATGTGGTCAGGATCTGGTCACTCCACTCCTCCCCTTCTGGTTGTTTTCAGGAGAATAAGGAAGCATGAAGTTTAGGATTACAGAGCAGTAACATTTCATTGGTGACTGTAAAGTGATACTGAGATGTAATACAAACAGGCAATTCCTGCATGTTTTGCAGCTGTCGAACAGCCACAAGACATGCAGGTGCGGGTACTCGAACATATTTTTCGAGCATGCCGAAGTCATTCGGTTAGTACCTGAGCATATTTGGATAACACCTTATCCAAACACATTCACTCATCACTATTAAAAATGAATTTCTTAACACTGGCCTATCGCCCCACTTCACTTATCTAACTATCCCCATGCAGAACTTTCTTCAAAATCATGACCCTCATAGTCTCTGTACTCCATGTACTTAGTAGCCTTCTGTGTCTGTACTGTATACATACTGGCTGGTGACCGGTTCATGCAGTGTTATGTGCATACCCTATTTATTAGTACATATGGCTGCATCTTACAATATAAGCACATTTTATCATTTACTTTTCTCCCCTGTTTCCTCATAGGTTATAAGCTTGCGAGCAGGGCACTCACTCCTTTTGGTATGTGAGTTATGTTCATTCTGTAATGTCTTTGTCTGTATAAGTCGCCTCCAAAATTGTAAAGTGCTGCGGAATATGTTGCCGTTATAGAAATAAAAATTATTATTAATATAGATACATGGTCCAGAGAAAAATTACTGTGATCTGACCGTAGTTGTCATGTCATTGTGGCACTTAGAGAACAATAATTCCGAGTAAGTGTTCACCAGGTTTGGGCACCAGTGCTGTGATTTCTTTCAGTAATGTGTACTCACCGCTGGATGAAGTCATCCTCACAGTGCTGGTGAGCACTCACTGGTAATTATGGTTATCTGAGAGGAGCATGCCGGGCATGCCCAGTTCCCAGTTGACACGACAACAGCATAAAAGTTAGGCCGGGGTCACACTGGCGAGGAATACGGCCGAGTGAGAGGCGCTAAAAGCACGCATTACACATGGACCGATGATTCTCTATGGGGTCCCTCGCACCAGCCGTATATTTCTCATCCGTATTCTACGCTCCGTGCCAATCGCAGCATGCTGCGATTGTCAGCGTACTACGCCCGTAGTACGCCAATGCAAGTCTGTGGGTGCGCAAAAAATACGGATTACACACGGACCAGACGTGTGACCTGCGAGCAACACGCACCAGTTGTCTTTTAGCAAAGCCGGCAATTCAGTGCGCTATACAGTAAACTCACACTAGATATATACACATAGAATACATACATATATATATATATGCATTCTATGTGTCTATATCTATTCTTTGGTTTCTGTTAGAAACCCTGTCATAGGGCTCCATTATATGTCCATTTTGCAAGCCTGCGAGAAAATCTCGCCATACGGATGCCATACGGATTACATACGGATGCTTACATGCGCAAAATACGCGACCACACCTTGATTACGGATGACTTACAGAGCACTGTTTAGGGGCCATTCATCCGTATTACGCATGTAAAATACTGACCGTATTTTGCGTCGGTTAGTGTGACCCCGGCCTTAGGGTCAGATACCAGCCGCAGTCTCTTATCCCCTGGGGCTGCCATATTTGTGGTGTGCTAGTGCTGTGTATCATGCTCTGACACTTATATAGCAGCAAATGAAAAATAGCTGCCCCCAAAAGCTGTTAAGAAGATAATATACTGTGTTTTTTGTACAAATTCACTCTCTTTGGTAGGCATTAGGCCTTAGGTAGCGTTCACACAGGCAATCCAGTTTTGGTCCACAAACATGCAGTTTTTATTGCTTTCCAAAGGTTGCATATCACTAAACCAAGCAAACATTAATCCCTAGTCTTGTCCAGGTGCTAACTAAACAGAACAGACCCTGGCTACTCATACATGGCTGAGCTAGCCCTAGCTCGGCTCAGTCAAACAATAAATCTATTGCCCATAGCAATCACTGATACTTCTGGTTGTGTGCACACAGCCTGTGAAGACACTTCTGAGAGGGATTCTGATCTGTCTGCCTCTTGAGGTCCAAGACACATCTAGTCTCGTCAGCTTCCCTGAGCTGACTGACTAAGGAGAACAGCTAGCCTAGTTATATGCAGGGCTAGCCAGGTGATCTAAACATAACCTGTAGAGCTAGGATTTAGCCCTAGCTTACCTGGATATGCTACATACCCCCCATCCCCCATGCAAAGCCAGGGACTGGGCACCATCTGCCAACACACAGAACCTCTAGGGCTTTAAATTGACCAGAACATGAGACTCATGGTTGAGGACACAAGGGTGACCTAGTAACTCCAAGATCCTGCCCCTATTTTTGAGTACCAATTTTTGGCTGTGCTGATTTTTGGAAGGCTGCAAGGTTCCTGACACTTTGACACTCGCATGGTTGGCCTCTGACTGGGCCAACCAGCAAGGGGTTTCAAGGCTTCCAGGGTTTTAGTAGGTTGCCATAATATATAGGAAAGGTCCTCCTTTTCCCTGGTTGGTATACTTTATAGTTACCCTTTGTCAGAGACACTAGAGGGTGGTCGTAAAGGTAGGAGAGGTTAACTAACTTACTCCTTTTTGGGTACTAACACAAGTAACAGATCCCCAGGATTAAATTGCTTCACTTGAGCCAACAGATTATAACCCCTGGATTTTTCTTCTTGGGCCTTGAGGAGGTGCTCTTTTACCTGTCTCTTTACTTTATTCCCTAGACAGAACAAACCATTATGCCTGGCACCTTGCAGAAACCGACTATCGGCTCACAACTCCCAGGAAATCTCATTTACATTTTCTAAAGTTCCTTTTACTGTTTAGCCTCTGAGCTGGGAAGCCCAAAGTTGTTATGGGTCTCCCCCAGGTTAGAGATGTCATCTTCAGGGGCTTCCTCATCCTCCTTTCTACCCAGGACAATGAATGGAAATTCACCCTTTACATCATGGGCCTTTGTTACCATAGCCAACTTTTGGCAACATACTGGACTACTGGGTGCCACAGCTTTAGCCCATAAGTCCCAGAACAAAGGAAAATCTCAACCGATAGCAATAATCTGCAACGAGTCCTTGAACACTCCCACTTGGTGGGACACAGAACCACAGTCTGTGCGTATGTCGACGTGGGACATGAGATAGTTCTTGGTGTTTCTATGGATACAGCTTACATCCACCACCTTCCCAGGGACTAGCACATGCAGAATTGTGGCGCTTGTCAGGGTCACCAAACTCAAGGCATCCAGAAGTACCATACCTTGGACACCATTCACGGTCAGTTGGCATTCCTGAGGCCTCTGGCCAGGATGAGCAACAGCGCTGCAGGCAGGGTAGGCAAAGTAGGAGTAGCACCGACCTACTCTGCAATCCATCGGCTCCGAGGTCAAGAGACAAATGACTGACCCTGGGCATGACACCTCCAGCAGACAACGTTACGAGATGTACTCTTTGAACCCAGCTCTGACCTCTCCTGGGTCTTTGTGTGCATCTAATAAGTGGCCTTGAGCCTCTTTTTTTGGGTCTCCTAGAAATGTGAACTCAGGCTCCCTTGATTGCTTATGTGACCTGCAAGGGTGTAGCACCCCCATAGACTAACTCCACACACCCAGACAGGACCCCCACCTTCATGTAACATGGCGGGGCATAAGAGACAAGTATCTCGCCCATGGCTATGGCACCGTACCACGTTACACCCTCACATCTACTTTGAAAGTCCTCTCCTTGGTAGGGCTTCCTCCTTGATAAGGTGCTCTTCATTCACCATAGATCCCCTTTCCTGGGGACATCTTCCTCCAGGGATGACTTCATGAATGTTCTTCTTACCTTCAGGGACACCTCCCTGAATCCTTTCTTCCTTCCCCAGGATCACTCTTGAGTCTTTAAAGGCCCCGTCACACACAGCGATCTCGCTAGCGAGATTGCTGATTGATTTTGTGACGTCACAGCGATCTCACCAGCGAGATCGCTGTGTGTGACGGGGATCAGTGACCGACCCCCCCTGACGGGTATTGCTGAATGTGCTCGATCGGCCTGGGCCGTTTTTCGATTGCTGGTCTCCCGCTGGCCAGCATGCATCGCGTGTGGCAGCGAGAGACCAGCGATAAGCAACGCAGGATGCTGGTTTCTAATGTAAACATCGGATATCCAGGAGCCGCAACTCCTGGATACCCGCTGTTTACATTAGAAACCATGGTCCAGCGTCGCTGGTCCTGATCGCTGGAGGGGCTGTCTTGTGACAGCTCACCAGTGATCAGCCTAACGACGTCCCAGCGATCCCATCATGTTGGATCGTTGGTGGGATCGCTGGGACATCGTTATGTGTAACGGGGCCTTAAGCGGGAGTCACACAGCAATCTCGCTAGCGAGATCGCTGCTGAGTCACAACTTTTGCGACACAACAGCGATCTCACCAGCGAGATCGCTGTGTGTGACTGCGATCAGCGACCGGCCCCCCTGCCGGTATCGCTGATCGCTGCAAGAAACCTCTGGACATATTTTTCGTCGCTGTCTCCCGCTAGCCAGCACGCATCGCTGCGTGTGACAGGCGGGAGACCAGCGATCAGCTGTAAAAAATAATAAAAAAATAAAAAATATTGTTATTCTCACCTTCCGACGATCCGCGCAGCCATCCCGCCTCTCTCCACGCTCCGGTCCCAGTGATCCTTTGCATGAATGACCGCGAGACGTCGCACTACCAGACCGTGACATTCTCGGGGTCATTCTCGCAAAGGATTACTGGGACCGGAACGTGGAGAGAAGCAGGATGGCTGCGCGGGACGTCGGAAGGTGAGAATAACAATATTTTTTATTTTAATTCTATTTTTTTACAGGGATATGGCATCAGCGCTAACGAACACAGCGATGCCAGGCGCTCGGCATCGCTGTGCTGATCGCTTGTGAAGCTGTCTGTTTGACAGCTCACCAGCGATCACATAGCGACTTACCAGCGATCCTGACACGTTGATATCGTTGTCGGGATCGCTGGTAAGTCGCTATGTGTGACTCCAGCTTTAAAACCCTTTCTGGGACTCCAGCTTTACACTCTCCCTTCTCACCTGGAGAAGCTATGATCAAAGAACTGTTGATCAATGTGTGTAATTTCCCTCAAATATGCATATAAAAGGATCCTAATTTCGTCATCCTGATTTATCTTTTGTTAGCCCATTGTATTCAAATTACATAGAATGGAGATGTGCTAGCTAGGTGATATCACCAATGATTATAGAAATAGTATTCAGACCTTTCTTGTTATAGAAAATCGCCTATTGTTATACATTCAATAATATAAAAAATAGTATTCACATAAAATACAAAAAATATCTATGTCTATCTCAAACAAATCCATTTTCTTTTCTCCTGTTACCCCTTGCGAAAATAAAAAATGTGAGGCTAAGGCAATATTTCAATGGAAAAAAACTTTTGTCATTACATTCATTCCATTTTACATCCATTTCTGTGACGCACTTGAATGGTTAAAGGGTTATTCCCGTAACTGTATTCTTTTTCACAAAGCACAGTAAAGAGTATACTTATTGTTGCTATACACACAAAGTCCAACACAAAGTTTTTGTCTTGTACCTTTTGAAACTTTTTATTTTAATGTCTGCAACCAGCTTCACATAGCTTAATAGGTGGTCCTGTTATTACCAGGGCTGTGGAGTCGGTAAGCCACAGTTGCGACTCCGACTCCGACTCCTGGATTTTATCAGGCTCCGACTCCGGCTCCGACTCCGGCTCCGACTCCTTCATAAATGGCCAATTCATAACAACAAATTTACTGTTGTAAAATATTAAACATTGTGCTTATTCAGTTTCTCACCATCATATAAGTAATCAGACCACTTAGAGCAAAAACTACATTTATTAGAATACAATTAGAATATAGCAAATAACTTTTATAAACTTTTCTAAACTGTAAGTAAATATGCAATAAACACTTTTATGCAGTTAATAAGAAGAAATCTATAAATTTGTCCTCAGAAAAAGTATTGCCTCTGTCAGATCCTCCTTCATGGATGCCCTCAAATCTGATCTAATTATTTTGAGAGCAGAGAACAACCTCTCTACACTAACTTGTGTTGGTGGCAAAGCAGTAACCACTCGGGCAACATCTCTGACAATGTCAGGATACAGAGGAATCGCTTGTTGCACTGTTATTTTTGATGAACGGTCAAATTTCTCAATTTCTTTTAGTGCACATGAAAAATTCTGCTGAAATGTACTGGCTGTGTTCCTTGATGGGGATGACTCTTCTTCTATGCGGGAACGCTTTGCACGGTCCTTGTGATCCAAATATTTTTCGAAATTAAATTCTTCATCAGTTGATGATGAGGGTGAAGATGTGGCAGGACGACCAAATTCTTCTTGTTCCTCCTGACTGTTCTGCAACCCTTTCATCCTTACTGCTATTTCAAACAGAGCTTCTTTTCCTTTACTTAGCTGTTGATCATCTAGAAGAATCCGCATTGGGTCTACATAAACAGCTGCCAAAAGAATGTTATTTTGTAATAGTAGCTCCTCTCTCCGTTTCATTGATGTAGCAATTCCACTTGCAATTAACCCTCCTCTTTGGGACAGGCGAAACATCAGGTTCTTCCACTCCTTTAAGAAAATACCTGGAGTTAAGTCCTCTGCTTGTAATTTTTTAGTCACTGTAAATGGGTGCTCTAGCAATTTTTCCAGCTCAGTCACCTGATTCCACTGACTTTCATTTAGCGTCAGTTGAGGGTTAGCCATGTCTACAAGAAAGGTTTTCAGTTCAACCAAGCGTTGAATCATTAAGTAAGTACTGCCCCATCGTGTGGCTTGATCAATAATTGCCCCTTTTCCAGCACGTCTTTTCAAAATTGAGTCAACTTGAGGGGTTCTGGCAACAGTAGCCAATTTTCTCACCTTGCCATTCAGTGCAGCAGCATGTCGTTCTTGCAGACTGTCTTTTATAGCCAGCTGTAGCGTATGCACAACACAGCGCATGTGATGAATGAAAGAACATAATGACACAGTTTCAACAAGATCATCTAAACTATCATGTTGCTGTTCATCTGAAGCAACTTCAGTTTGCTCCTCAGTTACAATACTGTGTTCCTCTATTTCAAACATTTCTGTGTCTGTGGACCCAGAATGTTCTTCTAGCTGCTGGTCACCATCATTACTCTCATTCATTAGCTTAATAGTACTTATCATATTTGAAGCATTGTCAGTTACGACAGAAAGAACTTGCTCTTTTTTAAGTTCATAGTCTTGCAGAACCTTTTCCACCAAGACCTGGAGAAACTCACTGGTGTGATGAGCTTTGGTGTCTTTTACTGCCAATGTCTTGGTAACTATTTCATTTTTGTCACAAACAAATCGGACATTGATGGCAAAATAGTTCACTCTGTGACGTGTGCAGGCATCCATTTTAAGAAACAGAAAGCGTCCCTTGAGAGTTTTTTTAAGTTCTTCCTTTTGTTTAAAAGCTTCTTCGATTACTAATTTTCTAATACTCTCTCTCTCCAGAGAAACACCAAGCTTGCGGGCCATTTCCCCATTCAGACACATAAAAGCTGGTCGTGAAAATAATGAAATAGGCACACTATCCTTTACAACAAGCTCTATGATCTGTTTTTTAAATGTATCTACTGTCATTGTCACAGTAACTTTGTCACTGACAAAATATCTTGCAACTGATGGCTGCAAAGTTCTCTGCTCCTTTGTTTGGCTGGAAGAGCTGGGCACTGGTTCATTGGTTTGGATGCAGTCTTTCTCATCCACTGCTTTCAGTACTTCTGGATGAAAGCGCTGTAAATGTCTCTTTAGATTAGAAGCTCTGGTAGGAGCATTTTTATCTTTGCCTGAATATGCACTCATCTTGGCTTCACAGCATTTGTTTTCGTCTGGATCATTTGTCATACACTGACAGACATAATGTTTTCTATCTTGAGTGATGGTGAAATGTTCAAATACAGCTGATTTAATGTGATGCTTCTTTGACATTCTCAGGTTTTTAATTCTGCATTCACAATCCAAATGACAATTGTTTTTCCTAAAAACAATTGTACAAAATTATTGCCAGGTCGTACAACTGATATAGTGGTCAGTAATACTGTTATTATTCCTCATGTACTCACAGTTAACTGATGCAAAGTTTGTTGAAAGGATAATACTTCTTACAGTCTTCCTCTTCTGAGTAGCAGGCAGCTGTGAGATGCTTGGAAGACGCACACCTAGTATGATCTAGTCTAGAGGAGGAGCTTTACTACTAAGAATTTGCAACACATTTTCACTTTCAGTTTCATACATTGTAAGTAGGGGGGTTGGGGCAGCATGAGGTTAACCAAGTATAAGATTAGATAAGGGCAGTGGAGAACAGTGACACACAAGAAGTAAGAAATGTCTCTATCTCCAGCAGAACTGCTTATCACTGTTGTTCATAGTTTGATAGAACATATATATTTGAGTAACATTTATAAAATTCATATGAAAGTTCAATTATGAAATATTAATACATTTTTTTTAAAGCTGGAGTCGGAGTCGGTACATTTCTACCGACTCCGACTCCGACCAAAACTAACTCCGACTCCGACTCCACAGCCCTGGTTATTACACTAATAAAATTACATCAGCACACTGCCTCTCCTTAGTCTTGCAGACCCCTATAGGCCCCTTTACATTTAGCGATGCACCAGCGATCCGACCCGGTCAGGATCGCTGGTGCATCGCTAAATTATCGCTAGTGAGCTGTCACACAGGCAGATCTCACAGCGATGCAGCAGCGACGCAGCCCATGATACTCACCTTTCACACACAGCGATCCTGACGTCCTCCCGCCCGCCTCCATGTGTCGCTCGTCGTCACAGCAGGAAGCTGACAACGAGAAATGGAGCAGGACATTCTTGCGCGATCAGAGATGGACAGCGGGGGAGCCGGCCGGAGGTATCACACATAGCGATATCGCTAGCGATATCGCTATAACGTCACAAAATTGGTGACGTTATAGCGATATCGCTATGTGTAAAACCCCCTTTACTCTCCTGTGTGCTGATGACTAGCCCCACCTCTCCGCGTTATCAAGCTAATCTAAGTGTAGCATTAACCTCAAAATCCTGTTCACCATATGCTTCAGCACAGTACACTACAGGAGTGATTTTATCCATCCACATCAGTATGGCAGATGCTGGGTCTTTTACATAGCCAGCATCTGTCTCTAACATCAGTGACTAGAGCTGAGCTCCAATCACTGTAACCCTTTTAGATAACCCTTTAAAAGGTTATTCACAAAATCACAACGTGGTCTTATAATAATAATAATAATCTTTATTTTTATATAGCGCTAACATATTCCGCAGCGCTTTACAGTTTGCACACATTTTCATCACTGTCCCCGATGGGGCTCACAATCTAAATTCCCTATCAGTATGTCTTTGGAGTGTGGGAGGAAACCGGAGTGCCCGGAGGAAACCCACGCAAACACGGGGAGAACATACAAACTCCTTGCAGATGTTGTTCTTGGTGGGATTCGAACCCAGGACCCCAGCTAACCACTGAGCCACCGTGCTGCCCGTGCTGCAAGACTAAGGAGATTATGCTGTAATAACCTGTATATCAACCATGTGGTCCAACCTCACTGCAATTAATCACAACAACCACCCCATAAACATAAGCATGGGTTGTGGCGATACGCATGGGGTATGATCCTGGGTGTAGCACCCACTTGGTTATAGCTGTATTTTCACTGCGACCTTATTATTGGTTGCTCTGGAGTAATTTTTGTGTGGTACAATTGAGTATTGGATTGTGGGCATTGGCCATATTGCTGTTGGCTTATTATGACCTGTGTGCCCTAACCAGTGAATATTTAGGGACACATGCATGGAATTAATTCATGCAGTGATTGTGCAATTTAGGGCCCTTGGTCTCCATGAACAGGTTTATGGGGTGGTTGTTGTGATTAATTGCAGTGAGGTTGGACCACATGGTTGATATACAGGTTATTACAGCATAATCTATAAGTGTGATATGCATACTTCACTGTTATATATTGTGGGATGCTTCATATGTTTTTATTATGTTTTTAATTGTATTGCTGCATCAATAAAACATTGTTTTTGTACTGGTTCAGTGTGCGCTATTTGCAGTGGTTCTTTTTCTTCTCTTCTCAAGATATATTAATTATGCCAATGTAACTTATTTTTAAATTGTGATGTCAACCTGCTCACTGCATCTTTATATGAATTCCTTGAATAGTGTACTCCAAAGTGGCATAAATTGTGTGGGTTTTCTATTTTAGCATCTTAGTGGTTCTGAAAATGCAGTAAGGAGCCTACAATCTTTTCCAGCTAAAATTTCACTCCAAAAGATAAATGGCATACCTCCCTTTTTGTGCTATGATGTATATAACCAAACAGTAGTTTACAACCACATGTAAAGTATTGCCATATGTCATGATTCCTCTGCACATAATGTCTGGGACCCTGTGATGGACAGCTCTGTCATCCTATCCTGCGCTGGGGCGTGCTGAGCTGACAGTGATTTGATTGACATCTCGGTTGACCTATCTGACTGGAAGGTGCAGCAATTTCCACAGGTTCTCTATGTTCTTGGCCTGTTATTTAGGTGAGCTGTCTGGTCCAGATCATTGCCAGTCAAAAGCTTGCTCTAAGCTTGTGCTCTCTGGTGTGTTCGCATGTACCCTGTGCTGTAATTTCTGATCTTCTTCTGCTACTGACGTTTGGACCCTGTTCAGACTACCCATGTGTTATTGCCTCTTTAGGCCCTTTTACATTTAGCGATGCACCAGCGATCCGACGGGGTCAGAATCGCTGGTGCATCGCTAAATGATCGCTAGTGAGCTGTCACACAGGCAGACCTCACAGCGATGCAACAGCGACGCAGCGCACGATACTCAACTTTCACACACAGCGATCCTGGCGTCCTTCCGCCCGCCTCCACGCGTCGCTCGTCGTCACAGCAGGAAGCCCCAGCAGGAAGCTGATGACGAGAAATGGAGCCGGACATTCTCGCGCGATCAGCGATGGACAGCGGGGGAGCCGGTCGGAGGTAAGTATCACAAATAGCGATATCGCTATAATGTCACAAAATCGGTGACGTTATAGCGATATCGCTATGTGTAAAACCCCCTTTTGCATCTGATATTCTGTTGCTGACCTTTGGACAAGGGTTCAGATTACCCATTTATTATTGCCCCTTTGCATCTGATATTCTGCTGCTGACCTTTGGACTGTGTTCAGACTAGCGATTGTTATTACCCCTTTGCTTATCTGCTATTTCTCTGGTATTCTGACCCTGGCATGTGACCTGACTTACGACTTCATATTTTCCCTTGGTTTACTGCGTGAGCTTTTGGTATTGACCCTGGAACGTCTGACTGCACTGATTCACGGCCTAGCCGTGGGTTGTGACTGGCGTCACATTTTGACTGGCCAAAAAAGTATTTTTTTTCTTCACTTCACCAATGGATCATATTCATGCACTCTGTGATCAGGTGGCAAATCTGACCCAGATGGTTCAGGATCTCGCAAGGGAACACCAGAAACTAGAATCTATACAGTCCCAGCTGCAGGGTCAGTTTTCTAGAACTATGGATGCTTCTCAAAACTCTTCAGCAATGACTGTAGTAATGACTTCTTTACCTTCTGATGTGCAGTTGGTCTCTTCTGAACCTGTAGAGCTGCAAACTACTTTCAATCTTGTGACCCCGGTCTTCAGGGGATGAGTCCCAGCGGGTGGAAATAATTATGTCCCTATTGCGAGGGGGTCCTCAGACTTGGGCATTTTCTTTGTCACCACTAGCCCCACATTGATCTTCTGTAGATTTTTTTTTTTACACCTTAGGGATAATCTATGATGAACCTGACAGGGTCCAGTTCTCAGAAGCTAAGACCATGAGTGTGATGCAGGGGGGCCGCAACACAGAGGACTATAGCTCTGAGTTCCTATAATGGTCCTCTGAGGTTTTGTGGAATGATGTAGCTCTCAGGTGTCAGTTTCAGCGTTGCCTTTCTAATACTCTAAAGGACACTTTGGCTTTATATACTCCACCCTGTTCCCTGGAAGAGTCCATGACCCAGGCATTCGAAAGGATCACCGAATTCATGAGAGCCGTGGTGAATGACAGGGGGTTTCAGTCTTCCTGCCCAAGGCTGTTCACTTGCCTGAGACGAAACCAATCAAGGGAGGTTGGAAAAGCCCGCTCTCGAGTCGTGGAGGAGGCGTCAGCGTGATCTTGGACTTTGCCTTTATTGTGGTCATGCTGGACATTTCCTCAAAGACTGCTACTTTCGCTCTCAAGCCAGCAAGTTGTTTGGAAATGTATAAGTCTGGGTGATATTTGGAGAAGTCACCCAAACTTCCAGGTACCATTTTACTCCTCAAATAAAGTATTGCTGAACGTGGAACTTTGTTTTCAGAACCTGTGGTTATCTGCTTTGCTTTCATTGACTGTGAATCTGCCGCCAATTTCATTGATTCGGAACTGGCTCTTAAATTACGATTTGGTACAGTTAGATTGGAAAGACCCATTCAAATTTTTGCAATTGGCAGAACACCGTTACTTCAGAACTTATTCCAGCTGGTAAGGGTGGAATTCACACTTAGAGTGGGAACTCTTCACTCTGGGTCCATCTCCTGCTATGTGTTGGATAATTTACCTGCTGGGATGGTGTTCTGATTTCCATGGCTGCAAATCCATAATCCTGTTATTGATTGGGGTCAGAAGGATATAGTTAAATTCCAGTTCCTACTGTCATAAGAAATGTCTTAGCTTTGTAAAGATTTGCTCAGCTAGTCTGGAGGGTCTGCCGGCTTACCTGAAAGACTTCAGAGATGTATTCTCGGAGAAAGAGGCTGAGATATTACCACCCTATTGTCCTTATGATTGTGCTATAAATAGAGTTGAGCGATACCGTCCGATACTTCAAAGTATCGTATCGGATGGTATCGGCCGATCTTTAAAAAAAGTATCAGTATCGCCGATTCCGATACCGGAAGTCCCATTCAAGTCTATGGGACTTCCGGTATCGGAATAAGAAAAACCCTTTCCTGCCCTTGTACAGCCTCTCTGGGGTCTGTACGGGCCTTTCGGGGGGCTGTGCCGGCCTGCCAGGGGGTCTGTGCAGGCTCCGGTGGTCTGTGCCGGCCTGCCGGGGAGCTGTGCCGGCCTGCCGGTGGTCTGTGCAGGCTCCGGGGGGCTGTGCCGGCCTGCCGGGGGGCTGTGCCGGCCTGCCGGGGGGCTGTGCAGGCTCCGGGGGGCTGTGCCGGCCTGCCGGTGGTCTGTGCCGGCCTGCCGGTGGCCTGTGCAGGCTCCGGGGGTCTGTGCAGGCATCGTCCGATGGGACTACAAGTCCCATCGGGCGATGCCTGCTACCATGACAGTGATTGACACATTAGCCAATGATGGGACAGTAGTAGTCCCATCATCCGGCTAATGTGTTAAATGTAAAAAAAAAAAAAAAAAAAATTACATGCTACATACATACAACATGCATACTACATACATGCTACATTCATACTACATACTACATACATGCTACATTCATACTACATAAATACTACATGCAACATACATACTACATATATACTACATGCATGCTACATACATACTGCATGCTACATACATACCACATATATACTACATACATACTACATGCATGCTACATGCATGCTACATGCTACATACATAACACATATATACTACATGCATGCTACATACATACTACATGCTACATACTACATATATACTACATGCATGCTACATACATACTACATGCTACATACTACATATATACTACATGCATGCTACATACATACTACATGCTACATACATACTACATATATACTACATGCATGCTACATACATACTACATGCTACATACATACTACATATATACTACATACATACTACATACATACTACATGCATGCTACATACATACCACATACATAACACATATATACTACATGCATGCTACATACATACTACATGCTACATACATACCATATACATACTACATGCATGCTACATACATACTACATGCATGCTACATACATACTACATGCTACATACATACTACATATATACTACATGCATGCTACATACATACTACATGCTACATACATACTACATATATACTACATGCATGCTACATACTACATGCTACATACATACTACATATATACTACATGCATGCTACATACATACTACATACATACTACATGCATGCTACATACATACTACATGCTACATACATACCACATACATACTACATATATACTACATGCATGCTACATACATACTGCATGCTACATGCATGCTATACATACTACATACATACTACATGCTACATACATACCACATATATACTACATACATACAATACATTCATACAATACATACATAGACATACAGTACATATAACATAGAGTAACATACTTACCAATACTTGTCACATTGTTCCCCGAAGCCATTGTCTTTTCCGGAATAAATATTAACATAACAAACCACAAAAATACTCACCCACGATCCGAAGCAGTCCACGAGTGTGTCCCACGACGATCTTGGGTAGAGAACTGCAGCATCAGCTGCTGCTGCCGTTCTCTACGGGCTGCAGGAATCCAATGACGGAAGGTAGGTATCCTTCCGCACTGTATTCCTCCGCCACTTAAAAAAAAAAAAAAGTCCCTAGTCTCACTTTATGCCATTGCTGTGTGGGAATTTCCCACGCAGCAATGGCATAAAGTGAGACTAGGGACTTTTTTTTTTTAAGTGGCGGAGGAATACAGTGCGGAAGGATACCTACCTTCCGTCATTGGATTCCTGCAGCCCGTAGAGAACGGCAGCATCATCTGATGCTGCCGTTCTCTACCCAAGATCGTCGTGGGACACACTCGTGGACTGCTTCGGATCGTGGGTGAGTATTTTTGTGGTTTGTTATGTTAATATTTATTCCGGAAAAGACAATGGCTTCGGGGAACAATGTGACAAGTATTGGTAAGTATGTTACTCTATGTTATATGTACTGTATGTCTATGTATGTATTGTATGAATGTATTGTATGTATGTAGTATATATGTGGTATGTATGTAGCATGTAGTATGTATGTAGTATGTATGTAGCATGCATGTAGCATGCAGTATGTATGTAGCATGCATGTAGCATGCAGTATGTATGTAGCATGCATGTAGTATATATGTAGTATGTATGTAGCATGCATGTAGTATATATGTAGTATGTATGTAGCATGTATGTAGTATGTATGTGGTATGTATGTAGCATGTAGTATGTATGTAGCATGCATGTAGTATATATGTAGTATGTATGTAGCATGTAGTATGTATGTAGTATGTATGTAGTATGTATGTGGTATGTATGTGGCATGTAGTATGTATGTAGCATGCATGTAGTATGTATGTAGCATGCATGTAGTATGTATGTAGTATGTATGTAGTATGTAGCATGTATGTAGTATGTATGTGGTATGTATGTAGCATGTAGTATGTATGTAGCATGCATGTAGTATATATGTAGTATGTAGTATGTATGTAGTATGTATGTGGTATGTATGTAGCATGTAGTATGTATGTAGCATGCATGTAGTATGTATGTAGCATGCATGTAGTATGTATGTAGCATGCATGTAGTATGTATGTAGTATGTATGTAGCATGCAGTATGTATGTAGCATGTATGTAGTATGTATGTAGTATATATGTAGTATGTATGTAGTATATATGTAGTATGTATGTAGCATGTAGTATGTATGTAGCATGCATGTAGTATGTATGTAGTATATATGTAGTATGTATGTAGCATGTATGTAGTATGTATGTAGCATGTATGTAGTATGTATGTAGTATATATGTAGTATGTATGTAGCATGTAGTATGTATGTAGCATGCATGTAGTATGTATGTAGTATTTTTTTTTTTTTTTAACATTTAACACATTAGCCGGATGATGGGACTACTACTGTCCCATCATTGGCTAATGTGTCAATCACTGTCATGGTAGCAGGCATCGCCCGATGGGACTTGTAGTCCCATCGGACGATGCTTGCACAGACCCCCGGACATCAGCACAGCCCCCCGGCAGGCCGGCACAGCCCCCCGGCAGGCCGGTACAGACCCCCACAGGGTGCACAGACCACCGGCAGGCCGGCACAGCCCCCCGGCAGGCCGGTACAGACCCCCACAGGGTGCACAGACCACCGGCAGGCCGGCACAGCCCCCCGGCAGGCCGGTACAGACCCCCACAGGGTGCACAGACCACCGGCAGGCCGGCACAGCCCCCCGGCAGGCCGGTACAGACCCCGGGCAGTCCACACAGCCCCCCGGCAGGCCGGCACAGCCCCCCGGCAGGCCGGCAGAGACCCCCGGAAGGCCCAAAATGACGGCGCATCATGATGCGCACACACCGCGCATCATGATGACGTCAGTCTGTCAATCAACTTTGAACTTCCGATTCCGATGCCGAATTCCGATATTGAAAAAATATCGGAAGTCGGTATCGGAATTCCGATACAGCAAGTATCGGCCGATACCCGATACTTGCGGTATCGGAATGCTCAACACTAGCTATAAATCTTTTTCCTAATGCCAAATTGCCTAAAGCTCAGCTGTATAATTTGTTGGGACCTGAACGGACCGCAATGAAGGAATATGTAAATGAAAGTTTACGGCAGGATGATATCTGTCCCTCCTCCTCACCTGTAGCTGCGGGGTTCTGTTTTGTGAAAAAGAAAGATGGTGGCCTCCGTTCTTGCATCGATTTCCATGAACTGAACAAAATTACAGTTAAGAATACTTACCCACTTCCACTTATCACAGGCCTATATAATCAGCTTACGGGGGGGCGAAATGTTTTTCTAAGCTTGACCTTAGAGGGGTCTATAATCTGATATGTATCCGGAAAGGTTAAGAGTAGTAAATGGTGTTTTTAACGTCGGAGGGTCTATTTGAAAATCTTGTCTTGCCTTTTGGGCTAACAAATGCACCTGCTGTCTTTCAGAACTTTATGAATGAAATTTTCTCTGATATTATTGGAAGGTTTATTGTGGTGTACCTGGATGACATTTTCATTTTTTCACCTGATCTGAATTATCACTATGAGCACGTTTGATTTGTTTTACAGAAACTAAGGGAAAATTCTTTGCTTGCTAAATTGGAGAAATTTACTTTTTCTGTTCAGGAAATATCGTTCCTGGGGTTCATTGTGTCAGATGAAGGGTTTAAAATGGACCCTGGGAAGGAGCAGACAATAATTGATTGGGTTCAATCTCACGATCTGAAAGCATTGCAACGATTCTTGGAGTTCACTAATTAGTAAAGAAAGTTTATTAAGAGTTTTTCTAAGATAGTGAAACCCCTTACTGACCTCACACGAAAGGGGGCGAATCTTATGGTTTGGTCGTTGGATGCTGTTGGCGCCTTTGAGAAATTAAAGGAGTGCTTCATGTCCGCTACAGTTTTGAGTCAAAATGATCTCTAGAAACCATTCATCGTAGAGGTGGATACCTCAGAGGTTGGGGTAGGAGCTGTTTTGTCGCAAGGTTCCAAGACCCTAACCAACTTACTACCATGTGCATTTTTCTCCAGGAAATTTTCATCTGCTGAAAGAAATTATGATGTGTGGAATCGCGAGCTGCTCGCGTTCAAATTAGCTTTTGAAGAATGGAGACATTTTTTGGAGGGAGCAATTCATCCGGGTACTGTGGTGACAGATCATAAAAATTTAGCCTATATTGAATCTGCTAAACCTTTAAACCCTTGACAGGCCAGCTGGTCCTCATTTTTCTCTAGATTCAATTTTTCCATCATGTTCAGACCAGGTCTAAGAATGTTAGGGCTGATGCTTTGTCACACAGCCTTGATTGTTTTTCTCCTCCAGAACCTCCATCATCCATTCTTCCTCTAGGAATTTTGATTTCTATGGTATCCTCGGATTTGGAAGCTGAAATTCGTGAGGTCCCGTCGTTGGCTCCATCCACTACTTCTGAATTTAAATTATTTGTGCCTGTGTATCTTAGATTACGTCTATTGCAGGAATTTCATGACTCTGTCTTAAGTGGTCACCCGGGAGTCACTGCTACACAGAAAGTTGTTGCTAGACTCTTTTGGTGGCCATCCATGCTTAACGATGTTAAGGAATTTGTATCCGCTTGTGAGATTTGCGAACGTGCTAAAGTGTCATAACCGACCGGCCGGGAATTGGCACCATTGCCTATTCCAGAAAGAACATGGACTTCATTACGGATTTGCCTTTATCTGGTAGAAAAACGGTCATTTTGGTGGTGGTTGATCGATTCAGTAAACAAGCTCACTTTGTTCCGTTATCTTGGTTCCGTAATGCTGAAACACTTTCCAGGTTATTTATCAATCGTGTTGAGATTGCATGGCATTCCTTTAAACATTGTATCTTATAGGGGGGTGCAATTTGTCTCTAAATTTTGGAGGGTATTTTGTAGGAATTTGGGGATTGATTTGTCTTTTTCCTATGCTTATCACCCTGAAACAAACTGTCTGACAGAGAGGACGAACCACTCACTAGAACAAATTTTAAGATGTTTTGTCACTGCTCAGCAGAAGGACTGGTCCTCATTTTTGCCTCTTGCTGAGTTTGCCTTTAGCAGTCTAGTCAATCAGTCCACTGGAACCTCGCCTTTCTTTTGTAATTATGGTTTTCATTCTCATTTTGGTGAATTATCTAGGATGAGTTCTGAATGCCCTGGAGTGGAGGTGACCATTCAGAAACTTGAGAATGTTTGGAGGGAGGTCAGAGGAATATTGGGGTGGCTCAGTTTCGGTAAAAACGTAAGGTCGATATGAAATGTTCAGCGGGTTTCACTTTCAAAGTTCGGGATAAAGATTGGTTATCAAAGAATATAAGGTTAAATGGACCTATGGCAAAGTTGGGCCCAAAATTCATTGGCCCATATGAGATTTTGGAAGTAGTAAATCCAGTTGCCTTTAGATTAAAGCTTCCACAGTCCCTTCGTGTCCCCAATGTTTATCACAAGTCCCTGTTAAAGAAGTTTGTTCCTTCTGTGTTGTCTGTCTCTTCCCCTCCTCCTCCAGTCTCTGTTATTGGAGGTTTGGAGTACAAAGTGCATAGGATTGTGGATTCTCAGGGTGTCCAAAATTCCCTCCAGTATTTGGTTCACTGGAGGGTATACGGACCAGAGGATCCTGGGTTCCAGCTCAACTGGTGAAGGCTGATCGTTTGGTCAGAGCTTTTCACCGCAGGTTCCATGGGAAACATGGGGGTCCGGTGGCCCACCCTAGAAGGGGGGTACTATTATGATTTCTCTGCTCAGAATGTCTGGGACTCTGTGATGGACAGCTCTGTCATTCTATCCTGCACTGGGGCGTGCTGAGCTGCCGGAGATTTGATTGACATCTCGGTTGACCTATCTGACTGGAAGGTGCAGAGATTTCTACAGGTGTTCCATGTTCTTGGTAATTGCCATGTTATTTAGGTGAGCTGTCTGGCCCAGATCACTGCCAGTCAAAAGCTTGTTCTAAGCTTGTGCTCTCTGGTGTGTTCGCCTGTACCCTGTGCTGTAAGTTCTAATCTTCTTCTGCTGCTGACCTTTGGACCGTGTTCAGACTACCCGTTTGTTATTGCCCCTTTGAATCTGATATTCCGCTGTTGACCTTTGGACCATGTTCAGACTACCCGTTTGTTATTGCCCCTTTGAATCTGATATTCTGCTGCTGACCTTTGGACTGTGTTCAGACTACATGTTTTTTATTACTCCTTTGCTTATCTGTTATTTCTCTGGTATTCTGACCCTGGCATGTGACCTGACTTACGACTTCGTATTTTCCCTTGGTTTACTGCATGATCTTTTGGTATTGACTTCGGAATGCCTGACTGCGCTGATTCACGGCCTAGCTGTGGGTTGTTACTAGCGTCACACCATAATTAGGAGAAATGTATAGTCAATTTACTTGTATTACCCATTGTGCAAATTAAAAATTTGGAGCTACATCTTAGTGGAAACAAACGTATTTTAATTTTCACAGCCGAATATTATAGACTTTCATGAATCATCGCTGCGTTTGAAATGCTCTTCACACTCTAGATTATTGCTGACAAACCATTTTAGAGACAGAGTGCCCAAACTGCAACCCAAAACCCACTTATTTATGGCAAAGAGCCAACACGGCAATTTAACCTGAATACTGAGGTTTTAGTTTAGAAAAAACAACTCATACATTGAAAAAGTAGGGGCAGCAGAGAGCAGGTGGGGGCAGCAGAGAGCAGCCACAGACAGAAGCAGGGGTACCAAGCTACATATATAAAGGAATATGCTCCGCATCCTTGTATATTCCCCCATATAATGGTATATGCACCCCATCCTTGCATATGCTTCTCCCATCCTTGTGGTATATGCCGCCCCATCCTTGTATATGTTCCCCCAATCCATGTATATGCTCACCCATCCATGTGGTATATGCCGCCCCATCCTTGTATATGCTCCCCCAATCCATGTATATGCTCACCCATCCTTGTGGTATATGCTCCTCATCCTTGTTTATACTCCCTCAAACCATATATATGCTCCTCAATCCTTGTATATGCTCTCCCATTCCATGTATATGCACTCTTTCTCTATCCTTGTATAGGCCCCCCATCCTGGTACATGCCCTTTATCCTGCTATACATGTTCAATACATAGAAAAAAAACATGATGATGACAAAAGACTGACCTGCACTTCCTAGCTAGTGTGAACAGGTGCATAATAGGAGCAGCCATCTCCATATACAACAAAAAAGTTGTACTCTGTAGTGCTAAAGCATGTCAATATGAAATATATGAAGTATGAATAGCAATACTGCTTCTGGATAATAGGAAAAAATTAGATGCTTTTCACATAATTCGGCCAATTCATGCATGGCAAGCAGCTGACGATAAGGTGGTCTCAAATCTGCTGGTCCGACATTTTGGCCTCTTATACTAAGGATATTTGTCACTATTGGGCACCCCCTGACAAAGGAATATATTTCCGAAACGCGCGTCGGGGTTGCACTGTATTTTCCACCAGCGGATTTTAAAGGTATAGCCCTCTTTTTTACAGCTGTCATTGCGGCATTATATTCACTTTATGTGTTTCATTATATTGAGTGATATTTAACTACACCCTGCTTCCCCTTTCCTTGTTCACACTGTCACTTTTGAGAATTTTTGCCCTTACACTTTTTACACATAGCACTTTTTTGGTCACATATTTTTGTGATACCCCTTTCTTATATTTATTTCTTAGAATATTTTGATTGATTGTATTCAGGTTTTTTTTTCCCTGTTGTATATACTGAAGTTTTTGGTCTCACACATTTTTTAATTATATATTTTTTTAATAATGGGGAAACATTGATTTTCTAGCACTTTTTTCAGTTATATAAATATAGGGACTTTTATATATGAACAAAAATATAAATTTTAATATATTTAACTGATAATTGTTCATGACCTTTTAATGTCTGTTATTTTACTACATATATATTTTAATATGATTATTTATATCAGTGATGATTATGATTGTATGTAGGTTCTAAATATAGGCACATTTGGTGTAATATTCCCGTTGCCACTTTTAATAATTAAATATATATTTTTTATTACATTACTCTCACCTACTTTGTCTACTTATTTGGGCACCCTTGGTTTTTCTTTACCTTTATATAAGGTAGAGAGGGAATGTTAAGGTCAGCCAAAAATAAACAGCAAGAATAACCTCCCAGAAATTTAAAGAGGTGAAAGGAAGAGGAACAGGGAAGGAAACACACTCACTGCAAGAAATCAAGTGTTTACCGTGCAAAGTTAAACTCCTTACAGCTGAAGGGCTGGAACATTTAAATCCAAGTCCACCTAGAGATAGTGATAGGGCAGACCAAAACAGGAAAGTGGAAAAAATCTGGATAGGAGCAAACCAAGAATGGGGAACAAATACAATTGGAACAATCAGCCTCTGGACAGGCAACTGTCACGGATGTGTCAGAGGCTGCAGACCGTTGCCCTGCATCTGTCTTCAGAAGGCTTCTGTAGTTTGCTTTGCAGACGAGTGGCCATCTCCCCTGGTGCTAATGGCCACACCTGAACCTGAGTGTTAATATACTTCATGTTTGCTGCTAGCAAGCGCGAGTTATATTTTCTATTTGCATTTCCATGTTGAGGCTTGAAGCAGTAGCAGTCGTCCTTTCTGGAGTTTAAAGGACATTGGTGTATCTCTCTGAGTCTTTTCAGTCTAAATGTTCCATTGTTTCATTTGTCTATTCCAGTTGTTTTTAGCGGTAGTGACAATTGACTAGCACTCATTCTATCCTCCCTGATGTAGGGATTATTGCAAGGTTCAGGCAGGGATTAGGCATCCTGCTCGACAATAGGTGCAGAACCTATATAGAGATGATAGGACAGACAGGGTGATGTTAGATCGGTCTAGGGGGTCTCCACTTCCCCCTTCCCTAGTGTTTGGTTCCCCTTCCCTTATCCCTTTGTGTTGCACTTAGTCTGTCCTATACTGTGCATGACGAGAACAAAAGACAATGGCACAACAGACAGAAGGACCAATCATGGATCAACAGGTCAGAGGATTGAATCCCCAAACCAAGAAATGACAGCACGTCATTACGTTGCCTAAACCTACTGCCAGGATCTGCAGTATCTCTGGACTTGTCTCTCATCCAGTACATCTGGGACATCATTGGTTGGTAATTGTAAAAGGAACTGCCGGCAGTGGATTTTGACAATTTGCATGCCAAAATGCATTAAACGAGGCAGAACATACGTCAGACAGCTATTAATATTATATATATATTTGTGCGATACAATGGTGGAAAACTTGTTGAATTATGAAAGTCACAGGATTGATAGGCCTTATGTATACAGCCAGGGCTGCCACTAGGAATTTCTGGGCCCCATACTGGCAAAATGGTTGGGGTGCCCTTGAGACTCCACCCAGGCTCCACCCCTTGAACTGTCCACAGTCCCACTGCTCAACTTCTCACCAATCACACGTAAACAATTCCCATCACCAGATCACATATTTAGCCAGCAGCTTTTGTTTGGGCCAAAATATTTTTTTTAATCTGCCACTATGACAAGGTAGACTCCTCTGGCCGAGCTCTACTCTACTCTAACCTATTAAAAAAATTGTTAAAATATCCAATACAATTTAGGTATATTTTTATTTTTCAGTTTTCAAAATGACCAATAATATTACATCCAAAGAGACAAATACCACCACACCATTACCAGACACAATATTACCACCACATAGTGACCTATAATACCACATACAAGGAACAAATACAGCCACACCATGTCCAGACCACATATTACCACCACAGTGACCAAATAATAGCACATAAAAGGAACAAATACCGTCACACTATGACCAGACCACATATTACCACCACATGGTGACTGAATACTACAATACTGAGACTGAATACTACAATACTGATCATTAATTTAAAAAAAACACAATACTATCACCATAAGTGCCATTATACACAGGAGATCTGTACTTAGTATGCAGTGTCTGTGTACAGGTAATACAGTGATCACCAGTGACAATATACACAGGAGCTCTGTATATAGTGTCAGTGTAAAAGTAATACAGTGATCACCGGTGACATTGTACACAGGACCTCGGTGTATAGTGCCAGTGTACAGGTAATACAGTGATCACTGGTGACATTGTACACAGGAACTCTGTATATAGTGTCAGTGTACATGTAACACACTGACTCACCAGTGACGTCTCTAGGTGAAGTCATTCTTCGCTTTTCATCTTCACCCAGCACAGACAACCATCACGTCTTCCAGCCAGGGCTCATTTCTGCAGGAAATAACACAGTTATGTAGAGCTTCGCTTGCAGAACGCATTACTTAATTTTTTTCCCAACTTCTACACTACATCAGATGAAGAAAAAAAAGGCGACATAGTGTCGCTCTGCACAGTAACAGGACCGCCCACCCATTTAAAACTTTATCATCAAAAAATAAAATAAATACATCACTGCAGTAATAATATCCCTTAATTAGTCCCTATGGTAATAATATCCCCCATCCTGGCTCCAGCCATATGTTCTCCCATACTGCCCTCATGAGTATCCATTCTGCCCCCATATAATCTCCCCATCCTGCCCCATCTGTCCCATGATGCTGTCCCATCTGTCCCAAGATCCTTCCCCATCTGTCTTTATCATATCCATCCTGCCCCATGATCCTGCACCATGTGTCTCCATCCTGCAACAAGATCCTGCTTATCTGTCTCTATCCTGCCCCATCTGTCTCCATCCTGCCCAATATTCCTGCCTTATCTGTCTCCATTCTGCCCCATATTCCTGCCCCATTTGTCTCCATCCTGCCTGTCTCCATCATCGATGACCCGTTGAAGCGCTCGAGTAGCGCGAAACAGCCATTGTCAGCCCTTTTTTTTGCACTCCTTGTCACTCCCCCGGCTTGGCATGAATATACTTATATGCCAATAAACCCATGAATTTTTACTCGCTGAGTGCGACCTTCATTCTTTTCATGTACCTTGACAGACAGAAAATAGACTGAGCAAATGATGGAGCCCACACTGACTAGATAGGACAGGACAGAAAAGGCACTGTCTGCAATCACGCAAAAAATCTAAAAATTCCAACATGACTGATGTACAAAAATACTGAGGTTTGCACAACCTCGCCCCCACTATACCAGTAGTCAGGTGTGAACTGGCGGCTAGCAACTGGCTAATACAGCAGGGGACTGAGCAAACAAACACAGGATACAAAAATACAGGGCAGGAGCCAGCAGCCCCAGGGGGAGCAAGCTGACCCCTGACAGAAAGGCAAAATCAGATGCAAAAGGTTTAAGGCCCCGTCACACTAAGCGACTTACCAGCGATCCCGACACCGATATCAAGGTGTCAGGATCGCTAGTAAGTCACTATGTGATCGCTGGTGAGCTGTCACACAGACAGCTTCACCAGCGATCAGCACAGCGATGCCGAGCGCCCGGCATCGCTGGCCATCCCTGTAAAAAATAGAATCAAAATAAAAAATATAGTTATTCTCACCTTCCGACGTCCCGTTCAGCCATCCTGCCTCTCTCCACGCTCCGGTCCCAGTGATCCTTTGCGAGAATGACCGCGAGATGTCACGGTCTCAAGGGATAACAAAGTCTCGCGGTCATTCGTGCAAAGGATCACTGGGACCGGAGCATGGAGAGAGGCAGGATGGCTGAACAGGACGTCGGAAGGTGAGAACTATATTTTTTATTTTTTTTATTATTTTTTACACCTGATCGCTGGTCTCGCGCCTGTCACACACAGCGATGCGTGCTGGCCAGCGGGAGACCAGCGACCAAAGAAATGTCCAGAGGTTTCTTCCAGCGATCAGCGATACCGGCAGGGGGGCCGCTCGCTGATCGCTGTCACATACAGCGATCTCGCTGGTGAGATCGCTGTTATGTCACAAAAGTTGTGACTCAGCAGAGATCTCGCTACCGAGATCGCTTAGTGTGACAGGGCCTTTAGCAAATGACACTTAGCTGAAAAATGCAGGATCAGGCAGGAGACAGAAATCCTCAATAAGCAAAGAAAGGAGTATCACCGGCAGCCACTGAGAGAAGTCTGCTCGCTTATGTACTCCCAGTCACTACCCCCACTCCTCCAATTATCCTCTGCAGCTGTTGGATTAACATCATGTTGACCAGCTCCACTACCAGCAGTATCCACCAGAGGGAGCTCTGCCTCAAAAGTCGGACCAAGATAGTTCACAACACTGCCCCCTATCTCCATCCTGCCCCTGTGTCTCCCATCCTGCCCCTGTGTCTCCCATTCTGCTCCTGTGTCTCCCATTCTGCTCCTGTGTCTCCCATTCTGCCCCTGGTCTCCCATTCTGCCCCATGTCTCCATTCTGCCCCATATGTTTACATCCTGCCCCGTGTCTCCCTTTCTGCCCCATGTCTCCCATTCTGCCCCTTGTCTCCATTCTGCACCATGTGTTTACATCCTGCCCCCATGTCTCCCATCCTACCCCGGGTCTCCATTCTGCCCCATGTCTCCATTCTGCCCGTGTCTACATCCTGCACCCGTGTCTCTCATCCTGCCCCTTGTCTCCAATCCTGCCTCTTGTCTCCCATCCTGCCCCATGTCTCCCATCCTGCCCCATGTCTCCCATCCTGCCCCATGTCTCCCATTCTGCCCCATGTGTTTACATCCTACCCCCGTGTCTCCCATCCTGCCCCGGGCTTGCACTTTCAATAAAAATAAAAAAACTTTCTCTTACCTGGCCGCGCTCCAGCGCCAACGTCCACCCCAGGCATTTCAGTGCGGACTCGCCGGCGAATGTCAATGATGTCATACGCCGGCGATGTGCAAGCTAATGTCAGCTGCCAGCCTCTGATTGCCGGGCCCACACGGCAATAGAATTTAACTGAACCTGCGTCTCGGACACAGGTTCAGTTACTGCACCGACAGAATGCTGCCGCTAGGGCCCGATGAGCAGATGAGACGGGACCCAATGTGGACCCCCTCTGATTATCGGGACCCATATGCCTGTCAGGGCAGTAATGCCCTGATGGCGGCCCTGTATACAGCATCCAGGATTAGCGCCACATGCAGAAATTGGACCAATGAAAATGACATATTATGACAAAAATGAGCACTTCTAGTTTGTTGCCGGAAAAATGTTTAATGAATGGCTCTAAAAATATAGTGATACAAAAACAAAATGAATTTATAGAGTATTGGAATAAAGTAATAAAACAACATTAATTTGGTAAAGCCATAATCATTCTGATCGACAGAAGACCACTAACGCAATTTGTGCAGAAAATGAAAAGGAGTACGTTTTGAAATGACAAAACACTAGAACCGCATACAGCTACTTTCATAAAAAATAAATAAAAGTTATGGCTTGTGCGATGTGACAATGTGAAGGAAATTTCTAAAATCCATAAAGAAAAATATTCTTTCCTCCTCTTAATTTTTTTTGTTTCTATCAAACATGAAGTTTATTAATCTCTTCTGTTTCTGGTAATTCGTAGACACAGATGTCTCTATGTTCTGGTAGTTGACAAATCTATGACATTAGCGATGATGGCTATTTTTTGTCAAGGGCATAAAAATTCAAAGTTCAAAAATTGCAAATTTTTCACATTTTCAATTTTTTTAAAATAAAAAAAATGCAAGTCATATTAACATAAATTTACTACTATTTTGAAGTACAATGTGTCATGAAAAAAAATTCTCAGAACCACTGGTACAGTATATGTTGAAGTGTTACAGAGTTTTTATCCATATAAAGAGATACTGGTCAGAATTGAAAAATTTAGCCTGGTCAGAAAGGTGAAAACAGGCAGTGGCATGAAGGTGTTAAAGGGGTTTTCCAGGCATTGCTTTACTTGTGGGGAGTAAAACATTGGAAATAGTAATACTGTGTAATATATGCTCTGTTTGACAATTCGAGAATGCATTATGTAACTACTCATACTTCATTTGCATACATGTGGTCATGTGCTGATTAACTCTTCTTCGTTTTCTGAAGCTAGTTATCACATGACTGCAAGAATGCAGATTGCATATGAGTGGTCACGTGTTGACCTTTGTCAAACAGAACACAATTCACTGCACCTTGCAGCGCTGGGGTTGTGGGTTCAAATCCCACCAAGTAAGACAGCTTCAAGGAGTTTGTATGTTCTCACCATGTCTGCATGGGCATCCTTCAGGTATTCCCGTTTCCTCCAAAGCTTCACAGACATACTGATAGGGAACTTAGATTGTGAGTCTCAATGCTGAGGAAATAATGGTACTATCCAAGTTGAGTAAAATAAATAAAACTTAAAGGGAAGGTGCCGTGTTTTTTCATAATTTAATGTAAAAATGAAAATAGAATAAAAAGATATTGTCCCCTAAGCTTGACTCAGTGGTGTGTATGTTTTGTTTTTTTTACTGTATTAATGCAGCCACTGGGGGCTGCCATCTTACCTCTCTGGCTGCTGAACGACACTTTCCATGCTCATTTACGGCAGTCCCTGGACATAAGACATAACGGTCGGCTCCCGACCCTATCTCTTTCATTGCAGCTGCATCAGGAGTGAACTGGGCACGCCTCTTTGGGCAGCTCAATTCACAGCTGTAGGTGTGGCCAGACGCCATCTTATTAGAACCCAGTGCTTTCCTGTTAGCTCCATTAACACTCTATTGCAAGCCCTGGATGCTGTACTGTTCCAGCATAACAGGGCTTGGATGTTCACTCTGCACATACAGCTGCAGGAGAGGAACCAGGACGAGCTCCTGGAGACCGAGCTGCTCTTTCCAAAATACCCGACCAGCTGCAGCCCCTGCTCCTGCAAAACATAGGAGGAGCTGCTCCCTGCTGTTTCAAAACACTTGGCAATCTGCTGGACATCTAATCCTCTCCTGTGTGATACTGACTGTTGAGCCCTGTATCTAATCCTCTCCTGTGCGATACTGTCTGCTGAGCTGCGTATCTAATCCTCTCCTGTGTGATACTGACTGCTGAGCCGTGTATCTAATCCTCTCCTGTGTGATACTGACTGCTGAGCTGTGTATCTAATCCTCTCCTGTGTGATACTGACTGAGCCGTGTATCTAATCCTCTCCTGTGTGATACTGTGAGCTGAGCCGTGTATCTAATCCTCTCCTGTGTGATACTGACTGCTGAGCCGTGTATCTAATCCTCTCCTGTGTGATACTGACTGCTGAGCCGTGTTACTAATCCTCTCCTGTGTGATACTGACTGCTGAGCCGTGTATCTAATCCTGTCCTGTTTGATACTGACTGAGCCGTGTATCTAATCCTCTCAGTGTGATACTGACTGCTGAGCCATGTATCTAATTCTATCCTGTGTGATACTGACTGCTGAGCTGTGTATCTAATCCTATCCTGTGTGATACTGACTGAGCCGTGTATCTAATCCTCTCCAGTGTGATACTGCTGAGCCATGTATCTAATCCTATCCTGTGTGATACTGACTGCTGAGCTGTGTATCTAATCCTATCCTGTGTGATACTGACTGAGCCGTGTATCTAATCCTCTCCAGTGTGATACTGCTGAGCCATGTATCTAATCATATGCTGTGTAATACTGAAAGCTGAGCAGTGTATCTAATCCTTTCCTGTGTGATACTGACTGCTAAGCCGTGTATCTAATCCTCTCCTGTGTGACACTGTGAGCTGAGCCGTGTATCTAATCCTCTCCTGTGTGATACTGACTGCTGAGCTGTGTATCTAATCCTCTCCTGTGTGATACTGACTGCTGAGCCGTGTATCTAATCCTCTGTGTGATACTGTGAGCTGAGCCGTGTATCTAATCCTCTCCTGTGTGATACTGACTGCTGAGCCGTGTATCTAATCCTCTCCTGTGTGATACTGACTGCTGAGCCGTGTATCTAATTCTATCCTGTGTGATACTGACTGCTGAGCCGTGTATCTAATCCTCTCCTGTGTGATACTGACTGCTGAGCCGTGTATCTAATTTTATCCTGTGTGATACTGACTGCTGAACCGTGTATCTAATCCTCTCAGTGTGATACTGACTGCTGAGCCGTGTATCTAATCCTATCCTGTGTGATACTGACTGCTGAGCCGTGTATATAATCCTATCCTGTGTGATACTGACTGAGCCGTGTATCTAATCCTCTCCAGTGTGATACTGCTGAGCCGTGTATCTAATCCTATCCTGTGATACTGACTGCTGAGCAGTGTATCTAATCCTCTCCTGTGTGATACTGACTGCTGAGCCGTGTATCTAATCCTCTCCTGTGTGATACTGACTGCTGAGCCGTGTATCTAATCCTCTCCTGTGTGATACTGACTGCTGAGCCATGTATCTAATCCTCTCAGTGTGATACTGACTGCTGAGCCGTGTATCTAATCCTATCCTGTGTGATACTGACTGCTGAGCCGTGTATATAATCCTATCCTGTGTGATACTGACTGAGCCGTGTATCTAATACTCTCCAGTGTGATACTGCTGAGCCGTGTATCTAATCCTATCCTGTGTGATACTGACTGCTGAGCCATGTATCTAATCTTATCCTGTGTGATACTGACTGAGCCGTGTATCTAATCCTCTCCAGTGTGATACGTAGAGTAGGACTCCCCATACGAGACTGCCTTGACGTGGCGGGGTAGCTCAAACAATTGATCAATTTTTTGCTAAATGTCTCATTTTTGAATACAGATAGAAACCAATGTGTGTTTTCACACTTTATGTATTACGTTCTGACCACAAGCAGCGCTGGCTTCTCCCCCTCTTTTTTCTTGATATTGGTTTTGTGGCTGACCACCACTGTAGCCGTGCGCGCTGGGTCATGTACGCTATTCTTTCTGTTTTCTTAGTGATTGATCTAGGCTGCTGTTCACATTAACAGCGGCCCTGCCCTGCCCTAGGCTTTATTTGATTACGCACCTGTATCTGGGCCTGGATCGTCCTTTATCTGTGGTGCTGGTCAGGCAGTGTGGAGGTTGGACCTGAAATGTCTGCATGGACCTGGCTAACCTTTATCTGCGCTTGTCCTCTGGTGCCATAGGAACGATTTTGAAATGCTTGAGGTACAGTGTGCATGTAATGAGGTCTTGCTTTTATACATTTAGGAGGCCGCAATGGCACAGCGAACATAAAAAACGTAGAGTAGGACTCCCCATACGAGACTGCCTTGACGTGGCGGGGTAGCTCAAACAATTGATCAATTTTTTGCTAAATGTCTCATTTTTGAATACAGATAGAAACCAATGTGTGTTTTCACACTTTATGTATTACGTTCTGACCACAAGCAGCGCTGGCTTCTCCCCCTCTTTTTTCTTGATATTGGTTTTGTGGCTGACCACCACTGTAGCCGTGCGCGCTGGGTCATGTACGCTATTCTTTCTGTTTTCTTAGTGATTGATCTAGGCTGCTGTTCACATTAACAGCGGCCCTGCCCTGCCCTAGGCTTTATTTGATTACGCACCTGTATCTGGGCCTGGATCGTCCTTTATCTGTGGTGCTGGTCAGGCAGTGTGGAGGTTGGACCTGAAATGTCTGCATGGACCTGGCTAACCTTTATCTGCGCTTGTCCTCTGGTGCCATAGGAACGATTTTGAAATGCTTGAGGTACAGTGTGCATGTAATGAGGTCTTGCTTTTATACATTTAGGAGGCCGCAATGGCACAGCGAACATAAAAAACGTAGAGTAGGACTCCCCATACGAGACTGCCTTGACGTGGCGGGGTAGCTCAAACAATTGATCAATTTTTTGCTAAATGTCTCATTTTTGAATACAGATAGAAACCAATGTGTGTTTTCACACTTTATGTATTACGTTCTGACCACAAGCAGCGCTGGCTTCTCCCCCTCTTTTTTCTTGATATTGGTTTTGTGGCTGACCACCACTGTAGCCGTGCGCGCTGGGTCATGTACGCTATTCTTTCTGTTTTCTTAGTGATTGATCTAGGCTGCTGTTCACATTAACAGCGGCCCTGCCCTGCCCTAGGCTTTATTTGATTACGCACCTGTATCTGGGCCTGGATCGTCCTTTATCTGTGGTGCTGGTCAGGCAGTGTGGAGGTTGGACCTGAAATGTCTGCATGGACCTGGCTAACCTTTATCTGCGCTTGTCCTCTGGTGCCATAGGAACGATTTTGAAATGCTTGAGGTACAGTGTGCATGTAATGAGGTCTTGCTTTTATACATTTAGGAGGCCGCAATGGCACAGCGAACATAAAAAACGTAGAGTAGGACTCCCCATACGAGACTGCCTTGACGTGGCGGGGTAGCTCAAACAATTGATCAATTTTTTGCTAAATGTCTCATTTTTGAATACAGATAGAAACCAATGTGTGTTTTCACACTTTATGTATTACGTTCTGACCACAAGCAGCGCTGGCTTCTCCCCCTCTTTTTTCTTGATATTGGTTTTGTGGCTGACCACCACTGTAGCCGTGCGCGCTGGGTCATGTACGCTATTCTTTCTGTTTTCTTAGTGATTGATCTAGGCTGCTGTTCACATTAACAGCGGCCCTGCCCTGCCCTAGGCTTTATTTGATTACGCACCTGTATCTGGGCCTGGATCGTCCTTTATCTGTGGTGCTGGTCAGGCAGTGTGGAGGTTGGACCTGAAATGTCTGCATGGACCTGGCTAACCTTTATCTGCGCTTGTCCTCTGGTGCCATAGGAACGATTTTGAAATGCTTGAGGTACAGTGTGCATGTAATGAGGTCTTGCTTTTATACATTTAGGAGGCCGCAATGGCACAGCGAACATAAAAAACGTAGAGTAGGACTCCCCATACGAGACTGCCTTGACGTGGCGGGGTAGCTCAAACAATTGATCAATTTTTTGCTAAATGTCTCATTTTTGAATACAGATAGAAACCAATGTGTGTTTTCACACTTTATGTATTACGTTCTGACCACAAGCAGCGCTGGCTTCTCCCCCTCTTTTTTCTTGATATTGGTTTTGTGGCTGACCACCACTGTAGCCGTGCGCGCTGGGTCATGTACGCTATTCTTTCTGTTTTCTTAGTGATTGATCTAGGCTGCTGTTCACATTAACAGCGGCCCTGCCCTGCCCTAGGCTTTATTTGATTACGCACCTGTATCTGGGCCTGGATCGTCCTTTATCTGTGGTGCTGGTCAGGCAGTGTGGAGGTTGGACCTGAAATGTCTGCATGGACCTGGCTAACCTTTATCTGCGCTTGTCCTCTGGTGCCATAGGAACGATTTTGAAATGCTTGAGGTACAGTGTGCATGTAATGAGGTCTTGCTTTTATACATTTAGGAGGCCGCAATGGCACAGCGAACATAAAAAACGTAGAGTAGGACTCCCCATACGAGACTGCCTTGACGTGGCGGGGTAGCTCAAACAATTGATCAATTTTTTGCTAAATGTCTCATTTTTGAATACAGATAGAAACCAATGTGTGTTTTCACACTTTATGTATTACGTTCTGACCACAAGCAGCGCTGGCTTCTCCCCCTCTTTTTTCTTGATATTGGTTTTGTGGCTGACCACCACTGTAGCCGTGCGCGCTGGGTCATGTACGCTATTCTTTCTGTTTTCTTAGTGATTGATCTAGGCTGCTGTTCACATTAACAGCGGCCCTGCCCTGCCCTAGGCTTTATTTGATTACGCACCTGTATCTGGGCCTGGATCGTCCTTTATCTGTGGTGCTGGTCAGGCAGTGTGGAGGTTGGACCTGAAATGTCTGCATGGACCTGGCTAACCTTTATCTGCGCTTGTCCTCTGGTGCCATAGGAACGATTTTGAAATGCTTGAGGTACAGTGTGCATGTAATGAGGTCTTGCTTTTATACATTTAGGAGGCCGCAATGGCACAGCGAACATAAAAAACGTAGAGTAGGACTCCCCATACGAGACTGCCTTGACGTGGCGGGGTAGCTCAAACAATTGATCAATTTTTTGCTAAATGTCTCATTTTTGAATACAGATAGAAACCAATGTGTGTTTTCACACTTTATGTATTACGTTCTGACCACAAGCAGCGCTGGCTTCTCCCCCTCTTTTTTCTTGATATTGGTTTTGTGGCTGACCACCACTGTAGCCGTGCGCGCTGGGTCATGTACGCTATTCTTTCTGTTTTCTTAGTGATTGATCTAGGCTGCTGTTCACATTAACAGCGACCCTGCCCTGCCCTAGGCTTTATTTGATTACGCACCTGTATCTGGGCCTGGATCGTCCTTTATCTGTGGTGCTGGTCAGGCAGTGTGGAGGTTGGACCTGAAATGTCTGCATGGACCTGGCTAACCTTTATCTGCGCTTGTCCTCTGGTGCCATAGGAACGATTTTGAAATGCTTGAGGTACAGTGTGCATGTAATGAGGTCTTGCTTTTATACATTTAGGAGGCCGCAATGGCACAGCGAACATAAAAAACGTAGAGTAGGACTCCCCATACGAGACTGCCTTGACGTGGCGGGGTAGCTCAAACAATTGATCAATTTTTTGCTAAATGTCTCATTTTTGAATACAGATAGAAACCAATGTGTGTTTTCACACTTTATGTATTACGTTCTGACCACAAGCAGCGCTGGCTTCTCCCCCTCTTTTTTCTTGATATTGGTTTTGTGGCTGACCACCACTGTAGCCGTGCGCGCTGGGTCATGTACGCTATTCTTTCTGTTTTCTTAGTGATTGATCTAGGCTGCTGTTCACATTAACAGCGGCCCTGCCCTGCCCTAGGCTTTATTTGATTACGCACCTGTATCTGGGCCTGGATCGTCCTTTATCTGTGGTGCTGGTCAGGCAGTGTGGAGGTTGGACCTGAAATGTCTGCATGGACCTGGCTAACCTTTATCTGCGCTTGTCCTCTGGTGCCATAGGAACGATTTTGAAATGCTTGAGGTACAGTGTGCATGTAATGAGGTCTTGCTTTTATACATTTAGGAGGCCGCAATGGCACAGCGAACATAAAAAACGTAGAGTAGGACTCCCCATACGAGACTGCCTTGACGTGGCGGGGTAGCTCAAACAATTGATCAATTTTTTGCTAAATGTCTCATTTTTGAATACAGATAGAAACCAATGTGTGTTTTCACACTTTATGTATTACGTTCTGACCACAAGCAGCGCTGGCTTCTCCCCCTCTTTTTTCTTGATATTGGTTTTGTGGCTGACCACCACTGTAGCCGTGCGCGCTGGGTCATGTACGCTATTCTTTCTGTTTTCTTAGTGATTGATCTAGGCTGCTGTTCACATTAACAGCGGCCCTGCCCTGCCCTAGGCTTTATTTGATTACGCACCTGTATCTGGGCCTGGATCGTCCTTTATCTGTGGTGCTGGTCAGGCAGTGTGGAGGTTGGACCTGAAATGTCTGCATGGACCTGGCTAACCTTTATCTGCGCTTGTCCTCTGGTGCCATAGGAACGATTTTGAAATGCTTGAGGTACAGTGTGCATGTAATGAGGTCTTGCTTTTATACATTTAGGAGGCCGCAATGGCACAGCGAACATAAAAAACGTAGAGTAGGACTCCCCATACGAGACTGCCTTGACGTGGCGGGGTAGCTCAAACAATTGATCAATTTTTTGCTAAATGTCTCATTTTTGAATACAGATAGAAACCAATGTGTGTTTTCACACTTTATGTATTACGTTCTGACCACAAGCAGCGCTGGCTTCTCCCCCTCTTTTTTCTTGACTGCTGAGCCGTGTATCTAATTCTATCCTGTGTGATACTGACTGCTGAGCCGTGTATCTAATCCTCTCCTGTGTGATACTGACTGCTGAGCCGTGTATCTAATTTTATCCTGTGTGATACTGACTGCTGAACCGTGTATCTAATCCTCTCAGTGTGATACTGACTGCTGAGCCGTGTATCTAATCCTATCCTGTGTGATACTGACTGCTGAGCCGTGTATATAATCCTATCCTGTGTGATACTGACTGAGCCGTGTATCTAATCCTCTCCAGTGTGATACTGCTGAGCCGTGTATCTAATCCTATCCTGTGATACTGACTGCTGAGCAGTGTATCTAATCCTCTCCTGTGTGATACTGACTGCTGAGCCGTGTATCTAATCCTCTCCTGTGTGATACTGACTGCTGAGCCGTGTATCTAATCCTCTCCTGTGTGATACTGACTGCTGAGCCATGTATCTAATCCTCTCAGTGTGATACTGACTGCTGAGCCGTGTATCTAATCCTATCCTGTGTGATACTGACTGCTGAGCCGTGTATATAATCCTATCCTGTGTGATACTGACTGCTGAGCCGTGTATATAATCCTATCCAGTGTGATACTGCTGAGCCGTGTATCTAATCCTATCCTGTGTGATACTGACTGCTGAGCCATGTATCTAATCTTATCCTGTGTGATACTGACTGAGCCGTGTATCTAATCCTCTCCAGTGTGATACTGCTGAGCCGTGTATCTAATCATATCCTGTGTGATACTGACTGCTGAGCAGTGTATCTAATCCTCTCCTGTGTGATACTGACTGCTGAGCCGTGTATCTAATCCTGTCCTGTTTGATACTGACTGAGCCATGTATCTAATCCTCTCAGTGTGATACTGACTGCTGAGCCGTGTATTTAATCCTATCCTGTGTGATACTGACTGCTGAGCCGTGTATCTAATCCTATCCTGTGTGATACTGACTGAGCCGTGTATCTAATCCTCTCCAGTGTGATACTGCTGAGCCGTGTATCTAATCCTATCCTGTGTGATACTGACTGCTGAGCCGTGTATCTAATCCTATCCTGTGTGATACTGACTGAGCCGTGTATCTAATCCTCTCCAGTGTGATACTGCTGAGCCATGTATCTAATCCTATCCTGTGTGATACTGACTGCTGAGCCGTGTATCTAATCCTAGCCTGTGTGATACTGACTGAGCCGTGTATCTAATCCTCTCCAGTGTGATACTGCTGAGCCATGTATCTAATCCTATCCTGTGTGATACTGACTGCTGAGCCGTGTATCTAATCCTATCCTGTGTGATACTGACTGAGCCGTGTATCTAATCCTCTCCAGTGTGATACTGCTGAGCCGTGTATCTAATCATATCCTGTGTGATACTGACTGCTGAGCAGTGTATCTAATCCTTTCCTGTGTGATACTGACTGCTAAGGCCTCTTTCACACTTCAGTTTTTTGCATCAGTTCAAATCCGCCAAAAAGTCAGACAAGCGGATCTGTCCTCAACTGATGTGAACGGATGGCACAGGATCCGTTTTCAGACGGATCCTGAAAATGAGGAAATTTAAAGGAACCGCTGGCCGGGAAAGAGAGAGAGAGAGAGAGAGAGAGAGAGAATTTTTTTTTTTTTGTCCAGCACCCAGAAAGAATTTCGGGTTAAATGAGTGTCTGGAGGATCCGCCAGAGAAAAAAACGTTGCAAGCTCCGTTTTGAAATCTTTGAGGATGGTGACGGACAGCAACTTTTGGCGGATCCTCAAAAAAAACGGATGCAACGGACGGCAATCCGCCATTAATGGATGTCAATGGGGAAAAAAACGGATCCTCAAAAGAAAATTGAGGATCCGTTTTTTTCAAAACCTGGCGGATTGTGACTGATTGTAAAAAACTGAGGTGTGAAAGAGGCCTAAGCCGTGTATCTAATCCTCTCCTGTGTGATACTGTGAGCTGAGCCGTGTATCTAATCCTCTCCCGTGTGATACTGCTCTCCTGAAATACTCTGTGCTGCTGTCACCCTGCTCCTCCCCCATATATCTCCCTCTGTGCCCCCCATAGACCAGTACTCTGCTCTCCTGAAATACTCTGTGCTGCTGTCACCCTGCTCCTCCACCATATATCTCCCTCTGTGCCCCCCATAGACCAGCACACTGCTCTCCTGAAATACTCTGTGCTGCTGTCACCCTGCTCCTCACCCATATATCTCCCTCTGTGCCCCCCATAGACCAGCACACTGCTCTCCTGAAATACTCTGTGCTGCTGTCACCCTGCTCCTCCCCCATATATCTCCCTCTGTGCCCCCCCATAGACCAGTACACTGCTCTCCAGAAATACTCTGTGCTGCTGTCACCCTGCTCCCAGAATCCTTGCTGCCTGCCATCCTCGGTGACCGAAGACCCCATTCCTCTCCTCAGATCCTGTCCTGGCGATGTGTGAAAGCGAGGCGACAGGGGCCTGATATATGGTGGAAGGAGCAGGGTGACAGCAGCACAGAGTATTTTAGGAGAGCAGTGTGCTGGTCTATGGGGGGTGCCCTGTTCGGTGCCAGGGATTGTACATAGAGCGCTGTGTTTTATACACATGGATGGACCGTTTGCTCCACAGAAATCCAGGAAACATTTCTGCTGATTGATGGCCTGTACTGATCCAGACTTTGCATGCAAAGACAGTCAGTAACTTTGCAGGCCCCATCACAATGGCTGCTCACTGTGTTCCTAGACGTCATCCTCTCATTTCCCTTAGTAAACACCAAAAAGGGGAGGAGAGGAGACATCACACCCATGTCAGCAGATTCCGCCCATAATTACTGCAGGGCAGTAATGTGAGCTAGTTCTACACTAGGTTTTTGTGCCAAATTTCAGTAGCTGCTCCCCCTAGTGTTAACAAGTGGAAATGCCAAACTTTTTAACATTATTTTTCATATTTTACAAAATTAAAAACAAATGATATTTTTTAAGAAAATGTAAACATTAATTCTTCACATTTTTTCAATTGCTGAAAAAAAATTTTTTGGATGGCACCTTCCCTTTAAGGATGCGTATATTACACACTTGGTTTCTTGATGCTACACTCCCACACAAGTTTAACGCAATGCCATGAAAACCCCTTTAGACCACATTCCCACAATGAGATTTTGGTGCGTTTTTATGTTGTAGATTTTCTGCAACTATTAGAATCACAGAATGTTAGAGTTGGAAGGGACCTCAAGGATCATTGTGTCCAACCCCCTGCTCAATGCAGGCTTCACGAAACCATCTCAGACAGACATCTATCAAGCCCTTGTTTGAAGACTTCCATTGAAGGAGAACTCACCACCTCTCGTGGCAGCCTGATCTACTTATTGATCATCCTCACTGTCAAAAAGATTTTTCTAATATATAGTCTGTATATTCTCCCTTTCAGTTTAATTCCATTGCTTCTCATTTTTCCATGTGCAAATGAGAAAACGGATGATCTCTCTAAACTAGGACATCCCTTCAGATATTTGTAGACAGCTATTAATTTTCCATTAAGGTTACTTGCATTTCTCCATTGTGTGTTTGAGTATGTTTTTTACATGCATTTTTATAGTGTTTTTAACTATGTGGTTATTGACTTTTTGGCATGTTTTAAATAAAGCTTCTTTCTTTTTGAGGCACTTTCAAAAACGCAATGAAAAAGACAAAGTAATTTACTTAATAGGTGCAGAAATGTGCAAACATCAAAAACTGCATCGTTGAATGCAGCCTTCCTCTTTAAACAGGTCCATAAATATTTGGAAAATGACACAAGTTTTGGCATTTTAATTGTTTACCAAAACATATCCAAGATGTAGATATATAATCAATATGGGCTTAAAGTGCAGAATCTCAGCTTTGACTTGAGTGTTCACATCCTAATTGGAGTAAGGTTATAGGAATTACAGCTCTTTAATATGTAGCTGCCTCTTTTTAAAAAGAGACAAAAAGTAATTGATAAATCGCAAAAGCTGTTTAAATGGGCTGTATGGGATATTCCCTCGTTAATCCACAATCAATTAAACCTTTAACCCCTTCACCCCGAAGCCGGTTTTCACCTTCCTGACCACATCAATTTTTACCATTCTGACCATTGTCACTTTATGAGGTCAAAATGCTGGAACTCTTCAACGGATCCCTGTGATTCTGAGAATGTTTTCTCGTGACATATTGTACCTTATAACAGTGGTAAAATTTCTTTGATATGACTTGCATTTATTTGCAAAAAAAACAAACAAAAAAACCCCGGAAATTTGGCAAAAATTTTGAACATTTCACAATTTTCTGAATTTTTTATTTTATGCACTTAAATCAGAGTCGGATCGCACAAAGTAGTTAATAAATAACATTTCCCACATGTCTATCTTATATCAGCACAATTTCTGAAACATAATTTATTTTGTTAGGAAGTTATAAGGGTTAAAAGTTGATCAGCTATTTCTCATTTTTACAACAAAATTTGCAAAACCATTTTTTTAGGGACCACCTCACAAATGAAGTGACTTTGAGGGATCTATATAACAGAAAATACCCAAAAATGACACCAATCTAAAAACTGCACCCCTAATGGTACTCAAAACTACATTCAAGAAGTTTATTAACCCTTCAGGTGCTTCACAGGAATTTTTGGAATGTAGAAGAAAAAAAACCATTTACTTTTCTTTCACAAAAATTTTCATTTAGACCTACATTTCTTTTTACTTTTGCAAGGGTAGCAGGAGAAAATGGACCATACATTTTGTTATGCAATTTCTCTTGAGCACACTGATACCCCATATGTTGGGGAAATCTACTGTTTGGGCACAAGGCAGGGCTTGGAAGGGAAGGAGCTCCATTTCACTTTTGAATGTAAAATTTGATGGCATAATTAGCGGACGCAATGTCATGTTTGGAGAGCCCCTGATGTGCCTAAATAGTGGAAACCCCCAACAAGTGACACCATTTTGGAGACTAGATCACTTAGGGAACTTATCTAGCTGTGAACCCACAGGTGCTTCTCAGAAGTTTATAACGTTAAGCCGTGAAAATTAAAAAAAATCACATTTTTCCCAGATAAATCCTTTTTAGCTCCAAATTTTGCATTTTCATAAGAGTAACAAAAGAAATTGCTCCATACAATTTGTTATGCAATTTCTCGAGTGCGCAGATACCCAATATGTGGGGGAAAACAACTGTTTGGGTGCACAGCAGGGCTTGGAAGGAAAGGAGCGCCATTTGACTTTTTAAATGTAAAATATGCTGGAATAATTAGCTGTTGTCATGTCGCTTTTGGAGAGCCCCTGATGTGCCTAAACAGTGTAAACCCCCAACAAGTGACACCATTTTGGAAACTAGACCCCTTAGGGAACTTATCTAGATGTGTATTGAGCATCTTATACCCCAGGTGCTTCACAGAAGTTAAGCTGTGAAAATAAAAAAAAAAAAATCACATTTTTCCCACAAAAATCTTTTGTAGCTAGAAATTTTGCATTTGTACAAGGGCAAAATGAGAAAATGGACCCCAAAGTTTGTTGTGCAATTTCTCCTGAGTTCACCGATACCCCATATGTGGTCGAAAACTACTCTTTAGACACAGTGCAAAGCTCAAAATGGAAGTAGCGCCATATTACAGTGCAGATTTAGGTGCATTTGTTTGAGCGTGCCATGTTACACTGGCAAGGCCCTGAGGTGCCAGAATAGCAGAGGCCCCCATAAGTGACCTCATTTTACCAATTAAACCTCTCAATGAATTCATCTAGGGGTGAAGTGATTATATTGACTCTACCGATTGGGCAGTGAACAAAAAATTTACATTTTTACCACCAAGATTGTGTGTTACCCTGTTGTGACCTCATTTTCAGGTTTGCCTCTGGCTTTTGGTGAGGGTTATGGAGCTGGCTGTGCTGACAGAGGAGTAGTGAGTTCTCTATCTGGACTCTGTTGGTGAAGGGAGATAATGAAGCTGATCTAAATGGCAGAGACCGGCCACCTGAGGAAGAGGACTGTGATTGGACATCAGGAATTTCTGATTGGATTTAAGGCAGCCGACTCCCTAGTTTCTTGCTGGTGATTTCTCCTGACTGTGGCTTCTGGTTTCCAGTTTGGTTCCTGCCTTCTTAAAGCTAAGTTTTCTCTGCTATTGTTCATATGAGTTTTCGTCTGGTTTACTTAGTTTTTGTGTTCAGCCAGCCCTGGCTGGGACTGGGCTGAATCCCCATTTTGTCTCTGATCAGTTGATCTCTTTTGCTCTGTCTTCAGAATATACCTGAGTGCTGATATAGGGAATTGAAGTCTAGCGACTTCAGGGCCTTTTTCTATCAGACGTGTTAGACATTTTTTTGGCAGGGTTTTTTGCGTGATTGCAGACAGCAGCTTTTCTTTCCTGTCCTTTCTAATTAGTGAGGGCCCCATCGTTTGCTCAGCCTATCTTTCTATCTGTGTTTGTGTTTTCATCTTTTTTCACCGACAATACATGTTGGGGTTGTCTATTGCTTTGGGGTCTGCTCTGGGGCAGTTTAGATTTTCCCTTTCTTTCTTTAGACTTATTTAGTTCTCCGGCCGTGTCGTTGCGTCTAGGACCACCGTAGGCACGCTCCACGGCTACTGTTAGTTGTGTGTATAGGATCAGGGGTCTGCAATCCGCTAGTTACCAACCTCTCCGGTTTTCTGGGCTTAGCTTGCTTTTTGTTTTTTCCTCCTCGGTGACTCATTCATAACATTAGCCCCAAGTTTTACATTTTCACACTGAGAAATGGGTAAAAATGGCATCAAAAGTTTGTCCCACAATTTCTGCTGAATGTAGAAATACCCCATACGTGGCTGTACAGTACTACGTTGCCATACGGAGTGAACAGAGCACTATTTGCCTCCTGGAGTGCAGATTTTCCTAGACTAGTTTGTGGATTCCATACGCAGAGCCCCTAATTGCAAGAAAAGCAGAATCCCCCATCAAGTGACCACATTTTAGAAATTATAACCCTTTGACAATTTATCTGAAGCTGTAGTGACAATTTTGACTCCATGGGTGTTTTCCAGAAACATACAGCAATGGATGTGGCTGAGTGAAAATTGAAAACTGCCATTGTAGTGATCAGTATGCTGTAGTGACCAGTATGTTGCAGTCATCAATACATTATGCCCAGCCCGTGCTTCTGGAGGCACGCACCTTTAAATTAGGTGGGCTCTCATCACTACAGAAATGGCAAACATGTGGGTGCTACATGTGGTTTATGCAACAAAAAAGGAAAGAAGACCACATAAAAATGCACACCACCGATATATATAATAACAGGAAAAGCTTTATTGACAACAATATAAATTTAAAAACATATAAAAACAAAAAGGGAATACAATCCCCCTGTTAGTCCTGATCAATACAATAATGAATTGAGTCTCATGTATATATCATCAGCATAAATAAAGGAACAAAAAAAGGAAAAACATCCACAATAAGGTGTATCCATATGATAGATGTAAATATATAGTTACACCAAAGAGCACCTAATGGCACACAATCCTGATCAAATCGCCCTAATGCTGGATACTCAAACAATAAAATAGCCTTCACGTGGAAAAATACCATGGATCTCATGTCAATCACAGCTGAAGTGCCACATAGTCTAATAGAATATATAACATCCACAATACTTGAGATGAAGGTCCAGAAAAGAAATATATAGACCAGCGCACAACATGTGCAAAAAATGGTTCAATCCCATAAAGATGAATAAATAAATAACCGCACTGGATGCTGAGCTGCACACATAAAACCACTTAAATGAGTGGTAATAAAGTATCAAACAGGCAGATATTATTCAAGAAGCCATGATAATACCAAGTGAAAACCACACTAATGTGGATCTGCATGAAAGACGCCACATAAATAAGTGGCAATGAGATATCAGGCAAAAAACACTGTTGAAAAACAGCCAAGTATGCCCAGTGAATGGCAGCCCTCTCACGGTTGGAAGCAACAGCTCACATGTGAAACAGGTATAATGAAATGCATGAAAGGTCCATACTAAGGCAACAGTACAGACAGGACGGCAGAAGGGAGGAAACCCAACGCGTGTTGCCGTATCAAGACGGCTTCGGAATACTTCCCCTGATGAAGCCGTCTTGATACGGCGACACGCGTTGTGCGCCATTAGGTGCTCTTTCGTGTAATTATATATTTACATCTATCATATGGATACACCTTATTGTGGATGTTTTTCCTTTTTTTGTTCCTTTATTTATGCTGATGATATATGCATGAGACTCAATTCATTATTGTATTGATCAGGACTAACAGGGGGATTGTATTCCCTTTTTGTTTTTATATGTTTTTAAATTTATAATGTTGTCAATAAAGCTTTTCCTGTTATTATTATATATATATCGGTGGTGTGCATTTTTATGTGGTCTTCTTTCCTTTTTTGTTGCATTAACTCTTCATGTGACCATTTGCACCCCCGACATTAATTATTTCATTGAGTATTTGCAGTGCGCCCTTACATTCTTTTTCCTACATGTGGTTTAGACACACTGGGGCTCAGAAAGGTAGTAGGGAGGGCATTTGGATTTGGGAGCGGAGAATTTGATGAATTTCTTTTGAGGAACGAGGAGCCATTTCGGTTTTCCAGAGCCTTCGTGCTACTGGTAATGTAGAAGCCCCCTATATTTCTGTTAACAGACGACAGACCTGAGTGGGGACTTACTTTTTTTGTGGGTTGAGTTGAAGCTTTCTTGGAAACATTTTACATAATGTTTGGGATCACATTTATTCGGCGCTATACGTTGAGAGTTGGAGTTTCCATCTAAATCTCTGAGTGACATGACAGATGAAACCCCCGAGGGATCCATTCACTATAATGAGGCAGATGATTTACTCTGGACTCTGTCTAGCCTCTGTTCAGTGGTATCCTTTACAGAAGTGCACAAAACTTTGGCCGACAGCACTTTTATGCAATCCTAAAAAGACAGACACCACCGGATCACAGATCCTATGGCATCCAGAGTGCCTCCTTCTGCCTCATTATAAGGAATTTTCCATCGGGGGTTCTGTCTTAATCACGTATTTCAGAGATTTACACAGAAACCCCGGTGTAAGCGCTCAGCGCAGAGCGCAGGATAAATGTGCGACGAGCCTTACTGTGATCTTTGGGAGGCAGAATGAAAAAATCAACTGCATGTGAAGAATTGGTTTTATTTACTTTTTACACCGTTCCTCATGCTGTATAAGTGACTAGGCGACTTTATTCTTCACGTCAGTGCGATTACAGCGATACCAGATTTATATTGGGTTTTTATGTCTGGCTGCTGTCACACACTAAAAGACATTTTTTGTTGCGAAAACTAGTTTTTGCATCACATTTCGAGAGGTATAATTTTTCCATATTTTGGCTTGTTTTTTTTGCAGGACGAGATGACGTTTTTATTGGTACCATTTGTGGGGACATGACTTTTTTTTATCTTTTTCTATTCTGATTTTTGGGAGACAGAATGAACAAAAAAAAGCCATTCAGGCATGTGGTAAAATTGTCAAGATGGCTTTATTCTTCGGGTCAGTACGATTACTGTGATACCTCATTTATATAGTTTTTTTATGTTTTGGCGCTTTTACACAAAAACTATTTTATAGAAAAAATAATTGTTTTTGCATCGCTTTATTCTGAGTTATAACTTTTTTATTTTTCCGCTGATGGAGCTGTATCATGGCTTGTTTGTTGTGGGACAAGATGACGTTTTCAGCCGCACCATTTTTATTGATATCCATCTCTTTAACCGTGTTTTATTGCACTGATGATAAAGCATTGTTTTTTGCCTCGATTTTTATTTTTTTTTACGGTGTTCACTGAAAGGGTTAACTAGAGGGCAGTTTTATTGAGCGGGTCATTACGGATGCGGCGATGCTAAATGTGTGTAATTTTATTGTTTTTTTATTTACATAAATAAATATTGAAAATTATTTATTGATTTATAAAAAAAATATTTCTACACTTTCTAATTTTTTTTAACTCTTTTACATTGTCCCAGGATGAGACATTGCTGTATTGCATCAGATTGATGATATGACACGCTGAATTGCAACTCCAGCTCCTCCGTAACCTTAGTGATGGTCTCTCGCAAAGGCCTTCCATCTACAGAGGAAATCAGCCAGGTACCACTAGAACTCTGACTGGAATCTGAAGCTTACTGACCTCCTTTAGACTTATGAAGTTGCCTGCCGCACCCGAATCCACATATGCCAACTCAGAGTAGCGCCTATTCTCAAAAATTATTTGGACTGACATGGTTAAGGGTAGAGAGGAGACACGCTTAGGGGTGCCTCTCCTATCTCACCTAGGTGGAGGAGTTTCCTGGCCGCACGGGGCAAGAGCGGAGTAAGTGCGAAGCACTACCACAGTAAAAACAAAGCCCTTGTGCGACCCGCTCTTTCTGCAAGTTTGACCCTGCATAGATTTAGGTGCGGGAACAGAAGGTGACACCGAGGACCGCGGGCTGGGGGGCCTATTGGTGTCAGGAACCGGACGACAGTATCTTCTCTCTTGAGTGGACTCACGAGAACTCTCCTGGAAGCGTAAATCAATACGTCTGGCCAGGGAAATTAAATCTTCTAAGGAGGTGGGGGTATCCCGACCCGCAAGTAATTCGGCCTGACAACCCTCGCCAGAACGCTCTGACCAGCCACTCATTACTCCACCCCAGTTCCGAGGACAAAGTACGAAAACAAATGGCATATTGTCCAATGGTGAGAGAGCCTTGGTGGATTTAAATAGGGACTCAGTGGCTGAAGCTACCTGACCTGGTTCATCACTCTTCGCAAGGTCTCCAAAAAGGTCGGCAGCTGAGAGGTTAAGGGGTCACCCGCTCCCACATAGGATTAACCCAAGCCAGAGCTTCACCCTCTAAATGAGAAACCACAAACGCCACATTAGCCCGATCGGACGGGTATTGATACGGCAATAACTCAAAATGTAGACGGCATTGATTCAAAAAAACCCTGCACAGCTTGGGGTTGCCATTATACTGAGGGGGTTTACCAAGGAGGGGTGGAGGGTGCAGAGTGGAATCGGGATTACGAGACAGGACTTGTGCAGAAGCCGAGGCGGAAGACTGAAGGGATAGCAAACGGTCATCCAAGCCAGATAGCATTTCTTCCCTTCTTAGCCCTGCCGTGTGTCCAAATAGTAGTTTACTATCACTTATAAGGTATTTCCGCATTTGGGAGAAACTGCTTTACAAATTGTGGGTACTATTTTCTCCTATGATCCCTTTTAAATTAACAATATATGGCTAAGGCTACATTTTAGTGGAAAAATGTCACATCCCAATGATATAAACTTTTCTGAAGCAACTTTGATCCAAACAGTTACAACACCCCTAGCTGATTTCTGTAAGGGTTGGAAGTAGTTTCCAAAATTTGGTTAATTTAAATGTTTTTACTATGTGCTTTTATCTTTATCATTGGGGCTCAGATAACGAGGAAACATATGGTCTGTTTGTTTTGTTAATTTAAGCCTTTGCTCTATAAACACATAGTAATACTTGGAGTGATTGGAGTTACATTTTTACACTTAGCTGTTTTATTATGCAGAGGATGTGGGAAAACCATGGAGGTCTAGACACTGTCTTGACTGAATGTCCAGATTGTTTTGGGTAAGCAGTGCAGGACAAAAGGATTATTTTTCAGTAGATCAAGCTTTTTAGTGCATTTAACACATGGAAATATCAAGGGAATAAGATGTAATTGCAATGCAAGCAAATGTAACACCTAAATGAGAACTTACTGCTTCATCACATCAAAAGTGTTTACTTTATATGCTAAAACAATTTAACTTGGTTAAAACCTTATTGAAACAAGTAGACATTTTGCTATTATTGTTCACATCCATTGACTAGATTTAAGCATATACAATATACATGCAATTGTTTTCTCAATGTATTAGGCTATATTATGCATTTTCCAATTTAATTGGAATTCTTTATTTTCAAAGTTCCAGTACATAGATAAATGTAATAAAACAGTAATTTCCAAAGAAAGAAAATGTACATATCATTGTAATCTTTTCTTCATAGATGGTAAGCTTGCGAGCAGGGCCCTCATTCCTCTTGGTATCTGTTTTGATCTATGTGATTATTGTTATGCTGTAATGTCTATTGTCTGTACAAGTCCCCTCAGAAATGTAAAGTGCTGCGGAATATGTTGACGCTATAGAAATAAAATTATTATTATTATTATTATTATTATTATTGTATTAATCTTTCAAAGGGGGCATTTACACTGCAAGTAAATCGTGAATGACGTTTTTCACCCTTTCACCCCAGAGTCTGATTTCACCTTCATGACCAGGGCAAATTATAAAATTCTGACCACTGTCATCTTATGTGGTAATAACTCTGGAACGCTTCAACGGGTCATGGTGATTCCTAGATTGTTTTTTTATTGATATAGCGTACTTCTTGTTAGTGGTAAATTTATTTTTTGCTTTTGTTTTTGAAAATATCAAAATTTTGGTTAAAATTTTGAAATTTTCAAACTTTTACTTTTTATGCCATTAAGCCAGATAGTTATATCACACAAAATAGTTAATTTTATTTAACATATTTTTTATTAGGGAGTTAGAGAAGGGTTAAAAGTTGATCAGTAATTTCTCAAATTTCCAACAAAATTTAAAAAGCCAATTTTTGTACGGACCACATAAAATTTGAAGTGACTTTGAGGGGCCTATATGACAGAAAATACCCAAAAGCAATGCCATTTTAAAAACTGCACCCCTCAAAGTGCTCAAATCCACATGCAGGAAGTTTACTAACCCTTCAGGTGCTTTAAAGGAATTAAAGCAATGTGGAAGTAAAAAATGAAAATTGTACTTTTTCTTCAAAAATGTTGCTCTAGCCCCATATTGTGCATTTTCACAAGGATAACAGGAGAAAATGGACAGTACAATTTGTTGTGCAATTTCTCCTGAGTATGCCGATTCCCCATATGTGGTGGAAAACTACTGTTTGGCCACACAGCAGGGCTCGGAAAGGAAGGACCGCCATTCGAAATTTGGAGGGCAAAACTGACTGGAGTAGATAGTGGAAGCCATGTCTCATTGGCAGAGCACCTGATGTGCCTAAATCCCCACACAAGAGACCCCATTTTGGAAACTACACCTCTTGAGGCATTCATATAGGGGTGTACTGGGCATTTTTACCTTCAGGCAATTCACAGAATTGTATAACATTAGGCCGAGTAAATGGAAAATTACATTTTTTTCCATTAAAATGATGCTTTGGCCCCAAGTTTTCATGTAAAAAAATGAAATGCTTCAAAGATATAATATCTCACAATAGTAAAAGCTTGGTCCTGATCAGACAAAGCCACCTAGTTTGCATCTTATCTAGGCAGGACCATGCTTTTACTATTGTGTGGTGCGATATTATATCTCTGAAGCATTTCATTTTTTGACACAGGTGGGACCGGATGCTTCTTTGCACTTGTCTGGTATATTTTTTCCATTTGATATTCCTTATATTATTCTTGCATCTTCTCTTATTTGGTGTTAGGCGTCAGGTTCCTGCAGCTGCACAGCAGGAATCCAGAGCCACGCAGCCAGTGGTCTCCCATTCCCCTCCGACCTCTCAGGGACCTGCACAGCAATATTGGCGATCCAGACGCCCTGCTCAGACCAGTTCTCTGGGTCTGGTTGTTGCTGCCACCTCTGGACCAGAAATAGTGCAACCTGCTCTGCAGCAAGTCACTCCAGAGGCTAAGTCCTCTCACTGCCCTACTGGGCATGCTCATGAGACGATCTCCCAGTGGAGATTGGGAGTCACGTGCTCAGGTCCTTCTCCTGATCTGATTGGTCTATCTCAGAGATCTGGAAGGTCCTGGAAGTGCACGGCTATAAAAGGCCCGCATGGCCGCTCAGCCATGCGCAAGTATAGACACTAGATGCTAACTGTGTGTATGATGATGGATGTATGGACTTGCGAATGACTCATTATGATTCCCCTCCCTCTGATATTACGTATGGGGACAGGGAACTAGTGTTAGAGTCAGCGCCAGTCAGTGGCACGTTACAGGCCACGGTTTCCATCTTCACAGTGCTAGCGTCCAACGGTGCGCCTGTCCGGGCATTGTCGTATTGCGGCTAGTTTAGTCGCCGCGCTGCAGTCAGCAGTTGGGGCGTTTGCGGTAGTGATGCCGCACGGTAGGTCAAGACGGACTTTGACCCAGAGTCTAGGGCCTAGTCCTATGACCGATTACCGTGTGTGCACACCGCCGAGTCCTGTGAGGTCAACAGGCTTGGTATTCATGTTTATGTTCCAAGCGTCTCTGTGGAGATAACAGAGTATGCTCTGTGCACACCGGGTGACGTTCAACCCGTGTGCGTTATACCACCATATTGTGCATCTGCCATTATCTAGCAGCAGTGTAACACCTACTGCACGGTGGACCCCGGGCGGCGAATGCACTTATTATTTATTTATTAGTGCGTTCCACAGTCTCTAACATTATACTAGCACCAGGGTCTGGCTAGTAATGGCGGACCCGCCGCAGCTACAGCGGTACATTCGGCAGCTGGAGAGCAGGTTGGAGGCTATTGAGAGCTCCACCTCAGCTGTGAATGCTACAGTAGCCGCTGCTCAGGCAGTCGCAGAGGCTGTCTCACGCGTGTCCACACCCACACCTATGCCGACTATAACCCGCCTCCCATTGCCCGATGAGTTTTCCAGTGACAGCACCGCCTGCAGGAGTTTCATGAGTCAGTGCTCGATCCAGTTTGAGTTACTGGCCATGTGATTTCCTACAGAGCAGGCTAAGGTGGGGTTTATTGTTTCTGTCCTATCAGGCAGGGCATTAAGAATGGGCTACACCAGTGTGGGAGCGTGATGACCCCGTGGTTCAGGGCACTGCTCAGTTCCTCACAGCCCTGAAGCACTTCTTTTTGGGACCACGGATCACGCATGACACCTCTCTCCAATTATTGGCCCTAACACAGGGGTCTCTCTCGGTCAGCCATTATGCCGTCCGATTCCGGAAATTGGCTTCCAAACTGGAGTGGCCTGATAAAGCACTCGTCCCTGTGTTTTGGAGAGGGTTAGCGGAGCATGTCAAAGATGCTATAGCAACCAGAGAGGTCCCCACAAGTCTGGAAGAATTGATTGCCATCTCCACCCACACTCATCTCCGGTTTACGGAGCGCGGGCTGGAACGTGCGCAATCCAGACGAAGGGTTAACTCGGCTCCCACCTTCTCCGAGCTGCTAAGATTTCCCGCTCATGAGCTTACACCCTCTGAACCTATGGAGGTGTCTCGCGCTGGCCCAAAGCCACGTCCAGTGCGAAGCTCCACACGTTGTTACCAGTGCCGGCAGTTTCGTCACTCGGCTAACACGTGTCCTCTGCGGTCGAACAATCGATCATGTCCAGTGGTCGTAGGTGGTGGTCTAACTAATATGAAACCCTTTTCTCCCAAACCAGTATTCTGAGGGACCTTAGATAGCAGGGCTTCCACCTGGGAGGTAGAGGTCACGGTGGATTCTGGGGCAGAAGGGAACTTTATATGCAGTATATATGTAGTATGCATGTTGCATGCATGTGGTATGTAGCATGTATGTAGTATGTAGCATGTATGTATGTTTCATGTATGTAGCATGTAGTGTGTATGTATGTAGCTATTCCTCTGGTGCTACTGCCCAGACCCCTGACCATCAGGGTGGTTAATGGTGCACCTTTACCATCTCAGGTGACCCACCAGACAGCACCACTCGGTCCCTCAATCTCACCATCCCACCGTGAGATTTTGTCCTTGTTCATTTTGCCTGATGGCATCGACCAGGTGCTTTTCGGAGTTCCCTGGCTCCGTTGCCATTCCCCTCATATTGATTGGGCTTCGGGGAATATACTGGGTTGGAGCAAGGACTGTGAGGGAAGGTGCCTGAGGGGCAGTGTTCAGGTAGCGTCCACTGAAGTACCCGCGGATCTCTCCGCGCTTCTCAAACCGTACCATCAGTACGCGGATGTATTTTCTTAAAAATTTCAGAGACGCTTCCGCCGCATTGTCCTTACGATTGTCCGATAGATCTATTGCTAGACACGGAACCTCCTAGAGGCTGCGTGTATCTGCTATCACTCCCCGAGACGGAGGCTATGTCTCAATATATCCGGGAGAACCTGGCAAGAGGTTTTATCAGAAAATCGGTGTCGCCGGCTGGTGTAGGGTTCTTCTTCGTGCACAAGAAGAGCGGAGAGTTACTGTACGTCCCTGCATTGATTACAGAGGTCTTAATGCCATAACGGTTAAAAATAAGTACCCTCTTCCGTTGATCTCTGAGTTATTTGACAGGTTGCGAGGGCCCCGGATCTTTATAAAATTAGATCTACGGGGGGCGTACAACCTGATCCGCATTCGCGAAGGAGACGAGTGGAAGACAGCATTTAACACCAGGGACAGCCATTATGCCCTTCGGCCTCTCTAATGCGCCTGCTGTCTTCCAGGATTTTGTTAACGACGTCTTCCACGATATGCTCTCTACCTCAGAGGTGGTCTATCTGGATGACATCCTCATCTTTTCGCCAGATTTGACCTCCCATCGGAGAGACGTCTGCAGGGTCTTCGACCGTCTGCGGGCGAACTCTCTTCGCCAAGCTGGAGAAGTGCCAGTTTGAGCAGGAGTCCTTGCCGTTCCTGGGCTACATCATCTCGGCCCAGGGGTTGGCCATGGATCCGGCCAAACTGCATGCGGGAATGGACTGGCAGGAACCACATTCACTCAAAGCGGTGCAGCTAGGGTTGAGCTTTCCGATACCGCAAGTATCGGGTATCGGCCGATATTTGCCGTATCGGAATTCCGATACCGAGTACCGATACTTTTTTCGTATCGGATACCGGAATCGGAAGTCCAAAATGCAATGAGCTGATTGGCTGCCGAAATGACGTCATCATGATGCGCTGTCTGTGCGCATCATGATGCGCCGTCAGTTCGGGCCTTCGGGGGGCTGTGCCGACTGTCCGGTGGTCTGTGCCGGCCTGCCGGTGGTCTGTGCAGGCTCCGGGGGTCTGTGCCGGCCGCCAGGGGAGCTGTGCCGGCCTGCCGGTGGGCTGTGCAGGCGTCGGGGGTCTGTGCCCGCCTGCTGGGGGAGCTGTGCCGGCCTGCCGGTGGTCTGTGCAGGCTCCGGGGGTCTGTGCCGGCCTGCCGGGGGTCTGTGCCGGCCTGCCGGGGAGCTGTGCCGGCCTGCCGGGGAGCTGTGCCGGCCTGCCGGTGGGCTGTGCAGGCTCCGGGGGTCTGTGCCGGCCTGCCGGGGGAGCTGTGCCGGCCTGCCGGTGGTCTGTACAGGCTCCGGGGGTCTGTGCCGGCCTGCCGGGGAGCTGTGCCGGCCTGCCGGTGGGCTGTGCAGGCTCCGGGGGTCTGTACAGGCATCGTCCGATGGGACTACAAGTCCCATCGGGCGATGCCTGCTACCATGACAGTGATTGACACATTAGCCAATGATGGGACAGTAGTAGTCCCATCATCCGGCTAATGTGTTGAATGTAAAAAAAAATAAAAAAATTTACATGCTACATACATGCTACATACATACTACATACATACTACATGTAACATACATACTACATGCAACATGCATGCTACATACATGCTATACATGCTACATACTACATACATACTACATGCATGCTACATACATGCTACATACTACATACATACTACATACATACTACATATATACTACATGTAACATACATACTACATGCAACATGCATACTACATACATGCTACATACTACATGCATACTACATACATGCTACATACTACATACATGCTACATACATGCTACATACATATATACTACATGTAACATACATACATGCAACATGCATACTACATACATGCTACATACTACATGCATGCTACATACATGCTACATACTACATACATGCTACATACATACTACATATATACTACATGCATGCAACATACATACTACATATATACTACATGCATGCAACATACATACTACATATATACTACATGCATGCAACATACATACAACATATATACTACATGCATGCAACATGCATACTACATATATACTATATAAACTACATGTAACATACATACTACATATATACTACATGCTACACACATGCTACATACATGCTACATACTACATACATGATACATTTATACTACATGCATGCAACATATATACTACATGCATGCAACATGCATACTACATATATACTACATGTAACATACATACTACATATATACTACATGCTACATACATGCTACATACATGCTACATACTACATACATAATACATATATACTACATGCATGCAACATACATACAACATATATACTACATGCATGCAACATGCATACTACATATATACTACATGTAACATACATACTACATATATACTACATGCTACATACATGCTACATACATGCTACATACTACATACATAATACATATATACTACATGCATGCAACATACATACAACATATATACTACATGCATACTACATATATACTATATATACTACATGCATACTACATATATACTATATATACTACATGTAACATACATACTACATATATACTACATGCTACATACATGCAACATACATACTACATACATAATACATATATACTACATGCATGCAACATGCATACAACATATATACTACATGCATGCAACATGCATACTACATATATACTATATATACTACATGTAACATACATACTACATGCTACATACATGCAACATACACACTACATACATGGGGAAATTCCCACGCAGCAATGGCATAAAGTGAGACTAGGGACTTTTTTTTACAGTGGTGGAGGAATACAGTGCGGAAGGATACCTACCTTCCGTCATTGTATTCCTGGAGCTGGTAGAGAACGGTAGCATCAGCTGATGCTGCTGTTCTCCACGCAAGATGAACGTGGGACCCTCGTGGACTTCTGCGGATCGGGGTAAGTATATTGGTGTTTTTTTATTTTGATATTTATTCCTCAAGGGGACAATGGCTTCGGGGATCAAAGTGACAAGTGACGGTGAGTATGTACTCTATGTTATATGTACTGTATGTCTATATGTATGTATTGTATGTAGTATATATGTATGTTGCATGCATGTAGTATATATGCAGTATATATGTAGTATGCATGTTGCATGCATGTGGTATGTAGCATGTATGTAGTATGTATGTAGCATGTAGTATATATGTAGTATGTATGTTACATGTAGTATATATAGTATATATGTAGTATGCATGTAGTATATATGTTGTATGTATGTTGCATGCATGTAGTATATATGTATTATGTATGTAGTATGTAGCATGTATGTAGCATGTAGTATATATGTAGTATGTATGTTACATGTAGTATATATAGTATATATGTAGTATGCATGTAGTATATATGTTGTATGTATGTTGCATGCATGTAGTATATATGTATTATGTATGTAGTATGTAGCATGTATGTAGCATGTAGTATATATGTAGTATGTATGTTACATGTAGTATATATAGTATATATGTAGTATGCATGTAGTATATATGTTGTATGTATGTTGCATGCATGTAGTATATATGTATTATGTATGTAGTATGCATGTAGTATGTAGCATGTATGTAGTATGCATGTTGCATGTAGTATGTATGTTACATGTATGTATATATGTAGTATGTATGTAGTATGTATGTAGCATGTATGTAGCATGTATGTAGCATGTAAATTTTTTTATTTTTTTTTTACATTCAACACATTAGCCGGATGATGGGACTACTGCTGTCCCATCATTGGCTAATGTGTCAATCACTGTCATGGTAGCAGGCATCGTCCGATGGGACTTGTAGTCCCATCGGACGATGCCTGCACAGACCCCCGGAGCCTGCACAGCCCACCGGCAGGCCGGCACAGCCCCCCGGCAGGCCGGCACAGACCACCGGAGCCTGCACAGCCCACCGGCAGGCCGGCACAGCCCCCCGGCAGGCCGGCACAGACCACCGGAGCCTGCACAGCCCACCGGCAGGCCGGCACAGACCACCGGAGCCTGCACAGACCACCGGCAGGCCGGCACAGCTCCCCCGGCAGGCCTGCACAGACCACCGGAGCCTGCACAGACCACCGGCAGGCCTGCACAGACCACCGGAGCCTGCACAGACCCCCCGGCAGGCCGGCACAGCCCCCCGAAAGGCCTGTACAGACCCCAGAGAGGCTGTACAAGGCAAAAATAGGGTTTTTCTTATTCCGATACCGGAAGTCCCATAGACTTGAATGGGACTTCCGGTATCGGAATCGGCGATACCCGATATTTTTTTAGATCGGTCGATACCATCCGATACAATACTTTTAAGTATCGGACGGTATCGCTCAACACTAGGTGCAGCGCTTTTTGGGCTTCGTCAACTATTATCTCCAGTTCATCTCCCACTTCTCCACACTGGTAGCTCCTCTGGTTGCTCTCACAAAGAAAGGAGCTAACCCTAAGGTTTGGTCTGAACAAGTCTCCAAGGCCTTCTCGTCGCTAAAATCCCATTTTGCTGGCGCCCCCATCTTACACCGTCCCGATGTGGATAAACCTTTTATGCTAGAGGTAGATGCAGGAGCAGTCCTTTTCCAGAAGGATGCTGAAGGTCAGAAGCATCCCTGCTTCTTCTTCTCTAAGACCTTCTCACTGGCGGAGAAGAACTACTCCATCGGGGACAGGGAGCTGCTGGCAATGAAGTTGGCCTTGTCCGAGGGGAGAGATCTCCTGGAGGGAGCCCGGTTTCCCTTCCAGGTGTATATGGACCATAAAAATCTGGTCTATTTACAAACGGCCCAGCGCTTGAACTCTCGTCAAGCTAGGTGGTCGCTCTTCTTCTCCTGCTTCCGCTTCACCTTGCACTATCTCTCTGGAGAGAAGAACGTCCGTGCGGATGCTCTCTCGCGCTCGGTGGTTTCAGTGAAGGAAGGAGGCTGAGCCTCGGCTAATTCTCCCTACTGAGAGTATTAGGACCGTGGCTCCAGTTGCTCTTGAGTCAGTGCTGCCGGGCAAGACCTTTGTCCCTCCTCAGCTACGGCCGGAGGTTCTCGCGTGGGCACATGCATTCAGGGTGGGTGGTCACTTCGGCAATAAGCGGACCACAGAACTCCTGGCAAGGTCTTATTGGTGGCCACACATGGCTCGAGACACGAAGGAATACATACAGGCGTGCGTCTCGTGTGCACGGAACAGGTCCTCTAGACAAGAGGCCGGCTGGGTTATTGTATCCTCTGCCGGTGGCAGACAGACCTTGGGAGATGTTGGCATGGATTTTGTGGTTAGCCTGCCCAAGTCTGGTGGCAGTACGGCCATCTGGGTAGTCACCGACCATTTTTCTAAAATGGTGCATCTGGTGCCACTCGTGCGGTTGCCTTCCGCTCATGGTCTTGCCACACTGCTCATAAAACATGTATTCCGTTTGCATGGCATGCCAGACAAAATTGTCAGTGACCGAGGTCCCCAATTCGCATCCCGGTTTTGGAGGGAGCTCTGCAGCCTACTCAGCATTGAGTTAAACCTGTCGTCCGCTTATCACCCCGAGACGAATGGGCTGGTTGAGAGATCCAACCAAACCTTGGTCACGTACCTGCGGCATTTTGTCTCTGCCAGGCAGAATGACTGGGCATTCTTGCTACCAAGGGCTGAATTTGCCCTGAATAATGCAGTGGCTGATTCCACTGGTCAGATGCCATTCCTTCTAAATTACGGCCAGCATCCACACGTCCCTGTCCCGATGCCAGTGTCCTCCACAGATTCCAGGGTGGCAGACTGGGCAGTGGAGGCTCGCGACATTTGGGATCGCACCCAGGATGCTATTCGAGCCTCTAAAGAAAGATTGAGGGCGTCCGCCGACACACATCGGCGTCCCGCTCCAACCTTTTCCCCCGGCAACTTGGTGTTGCTCTCTGCTCGAAATATCAAGCTGCGGGCCGAGTCTACCAAGTTCGCGCCGCAACACATCGGGCCTTTTAAGGTTCTCGAGCGAATCAGCTCGGTGGTCTACCGCCTGGCTCTTCCACCACATTTGGCCATCTCTGACGTCTTCCACGTGTCCCTTCTCAAGCCTGTTCACATGGCCCGGTTCTCTGAGTCATCTGCCGGCTCATCAGACTTGTCTTCAGATGAGTTTGAGGTTAACGCCATTGTGGGATGCAGGATTGTGCGTGGCAAAAAATTTTATTTGGTGGACTGGAAGGGTCACGGTCCAGAGGCCCGGACCTGCGAGCCAGTGGAGAACATCCACGCTCCACTCCTGATCACGGCCTTTGAGCGTAGCAAGGCTCAGAGGGGGGGCCCTAGGAGGGGGGTAATGTTAGGCGTCGGGTTCCTGCAGCTGCACAGCAGGAATCCAGAGCCACGCAGCCAGCGGTCTCCAATTCCCCTCCGGCCTGTCAGGGACCTGCACAGCAATATCGGCGATCCAGATGCCCTGGTCAGACCAGTTCTCTGGGTCTGGTTGTTGCTGCCACCTCTGGACCAGCAATAGTAGTGCAGCCTGCTCTGCAGCAAGTCACACCAGAGGCTAAGTCCTCTCGCCGCGCTACTGGGCATGCTCATGAGACGATCTCCCAGTGGAGATCAGGAGTCACGTGCTCAGGTCCTTCTCCTGATCTGATTGGTCCATCTCAGAGATCTGGAAGGTCCCGGAAGTGCACGGCTAGTATAGACACTAGATGCTAACTGTGTGTATGATGATGGATGTATGGACTTGCAAATGACTCATTATGATTCCCCTCCCTCTGATATTACGTATGGGGACAGGAAACTAGTGTTAGAGTCAGCGCCAGTCAGGGGCACATTACAGGCCACAGTCTCCATCTTCACAGTGCTAGCGTCCAACGGTGCGCCTGTCCGGGCATTGTCGTATTGCGGCTAGTTTAGTCGCCGCGCTGCAGTCAGCAGCACGCACGGTAGGTCAAGATGGACTTTGACCCAGAGTCTAGGGCCTAGTCCTGTGACCGATTACCGTGTGTGCACACCGCCGAGTCCTGTGAGGTCAACAGGCTCGGTATTCACGTTTATGTTCCAAGCGTCTCTGTGGAGATAACAGAGTACGCTCTGTGCACACCGGGTGACGTTCAACCCGTGTGCGATATACCGCCATATTGTGCGTCTGCCATTATCTAGCAGCGGTGTAACACCTACTGCACGGTGGACCCCGGGCAGCGAACGCACTAATTATTTATTTATTAGTGTGTTCCGCTGTCCCTAACATTTGGTCCGCTCAACACTATTCTAGTGTGTGCCTACAGTGAGGTTTATATATTTTGTGATTTGGTTTTCATTCTTATCTGATCGTTTCTGCATCTTAGGGGCTTTATTTTGACATGTGTTAATCACTTCACATATATTTGCAGACTTTTTACATGATGATGATGCTTTTTTCTGTGTCCTCCGTTTGTCTTGGTGAATTTGCACATCTCTTCATCATCTATAGGTGTATATCAATCTTTTGGCAGGTCCTGTTCTTTAGTGTGATGACCATATTTTTATCAACATTTATATATCTCTGTATATATTTTTCCTCTGCACACCAGACATTTGTTTGTCACGTGATTGAGGGCTGTAGATCTATTGTGAGCAGCATCGGACTGGAGCACCTTGGGCCCACCAGAGAAAATCATTCTTGGGGCCCACTATGTAGCTACATAGAGATAAATACAAGACCACCAATTGTGCGGTAAAACACACTAATATCCAGGTATAATATAAGGTAGTACAAATCTTAATTATGTAGCAGGAGTTGGGGTAGCGTCCTCATAGAATATAATGCTGCCCCCTCATAGAATATAACGCATGGGCGTGGGAAGCAGTGAATATTCATTCCTCTTTAGCAGCTGGGACAGGGGCTCCTGCCTCCTGTTACCCGCTGCTGCTCTGCTGGCATGGTCCCCCATAGCAGCTGCGTGGTGTGTGACACACCAGTGGTTGGGAGCCCCTGGAGCAGCGGGGGCACTAAGCAACTTCTGGCCCTGTTTGCCAGCAGGTGCCAGGGCCCACCAGATGCCAGGGCTCACCAGAGAATCCTCCGGTTCTCCGGTGGGCCAGTCCGACGCTGATTGTGAGCATTTTTGTACATTATCTATGTCAATTTATGACTCTATAATCTGAGAGCTACAACTTTTTTATTTCTCAGCTAACAGAGCTGTATGGCAGACTGTTTTTTTGCGGGACAAGATGACGTTTTTATCTATACCACTTTTATTTATACTCAAAATTTCTGATCACGTTTTATTCTACTTTTTTTGCGGTATGATGAAAAAGCATAGTCTTTTTGCCATTTTTTAAATAAAAAAAATTACAGAGTTCACTGAAGGAGTTAAATAGTGTGACAGTTTTATAGGTTATTTCGTTCTGGACCCATTGATAGTAAATGTGTATTTTTTATATATATACTAGATGGTGGCCCGATTCTAACGCATCGGTTTTTCTAGAATATGGCCAATTCACATCCCATAGAATATGCCCCATATGCTGCTCCATAGAATATGCCCCCATATGCTGCCGCACAGAATATACCCCCATATGCTTCCCCATAGAATATGCCCCCATATGCTGCTCCATAGACTATGCCCCCATATACTGCCCCATAGAATATGCCCCTATATGCTGCTCCATAGATTATGCCCCCATATGCTGCTCCATAGAATATGCCCCTATATACTGCCCCATAGAATATGCCCCCATATGCTGCTTCATAGGCTATGCCCCCATATGCTGCTCCATAGACTATGCCCCATATGCTGCTCCATAGACTATGCCCCCATATGCTGCTCCATAGACTATGCCCCCATATGCTGCCCCCATATGATGCTCCATAGAATATGCCCCCATATACTGCCCCATAGAATATGCCCCCATATACTGTCCCATAGAATATGCCCCCATATGCTGCTCCATAGAATATACCCCCATATGCTGCTCCATAGAATATGCCCCATATGCTGCTCCATAGAATATGCCCGCATATGCTGCTCCATAGACTATGCCCCCATATGCTGCTCCATAGAATATTCCCCCAAATGCTGCTCCATATAGTATGCCCCCATATGCTGCTCCATAAATTATGCCCCCATATGCTGCTCCATAGAATACGCCCCCATATACTGCCCCATAGAATATGCCCCCATATGCTGCTCCATAGAATATGCCCCCATATGCTGCTCCATAGATTATGCCCCCATATGCTGCTCCATAGAATATGCCCCCATATGCTGCTCCACAGAATATGCCCCCATATACTGCCCCATAGAATATGCCCCCATATGCTGCTCCACAGAATATGCCCCCATATGCTGCTCCACAGAATATGCCCCCATATGCTGCTCCATAGATTATGCCCCCATATGCTGCTCCATAGAATATGCCTCCATATGCTGCCCCCAAAAGATGCTCCATATATTATACCCCCATATGCTGCTGCTGCAAAAAAACAAAATGCCATACTCACCTCTCCTGCTCAGGACCCGGCACCTGAGACATTCACATGTCCGGGGTCCATCGCTGCTCACCGCTGTCTGCCGCTTCCTGTGTCAGTGACAGTTCAGCCAGCAGAGGGCGCAGCGCGCACTAACCACGTCACCGCGCCCTCTGCTGGCTAAACGTCACTGACACAGGACGCAGCAGACAGTGGTGAGTGAGCAGCAATGGACCGGGGGACAGGTGAATATCGCTATACCTACTCCCTTCTGGCGCGGTCTCTGCAGCTCCTTTTCTCCATGGTCTCCCTTCCTGCCTTCAGCGGTCACGTGATACCGCTCATTACACTCATGAATATGTGCATATTCATGAGTTTAATGAGCAGTACCACGTGACCGCTGAAGGCAGGATTGGAGACCATGGAGAAGCGGGGTGCTGCAGAAACCGCGCCAGGGAGGGTATGATCTGTGACACCCCCGCTCCCCCTCCCCGGAGATGAGCCGTGGCAACCGTCGGGAGATCAGCGGCTAGCGACGCTGATCTCCCGACAGTAGCGGTGGCTTGCGTCCTTCGAATTCCAGACTGCGCCTGCGCAGTGTGCCTGTCGCTGATTGGCCGCGGCCTGACAGCCACGACCAATCAGCGCAGCGGGATTTCGGTTACAGACAGACAGACATGATAAGATGATTATATATATAGACTAGCTGAAGAGCCCAGCGTTGCCTGGGCATAATAACCAACTGTGGTTAGTTATAACAAATTATAATGATTATATTGCACATAAAAACATTTCACATCATATATTCAACACTACAGATTTGCAACACAAATTAACTAAACAATTACCCAAGTATTGATAGTATTTTATTTTCAACTCATTCAAGATTTTTGGTTTTTCCTTTCGGTGCCAGGTGAACAGATTTTTGGCAGTTCCAACTCTTGAACAGACCACGTAAAGTTGACCACGAGAAAAGCATGGAGATTGCAAATCGATCCCTACTACTTTCAAGGACTGTCCCTGAGCATTGTTAATGAACATTGCAAATAGCAGCTGAACTGGAAACTGGAGGCATTTAAAATCAAAAAACAAATCAGATGGAATGAGTGGAATTCTTGGAATGAAAATGTCCTCTCCTTTGGAGCATCCTGTTTCTGAGCTGTGTATCTAACCCTATCCTGTGTGATAATGTCTGCTGAGCTATGTACCTAATCCTCTCCTGTGTGATACTTTCTGCTGAGCTGTGTATCTAATCCTATCGTATGTTACTGACTGCTCAGCCATGTATCTAATCCTATCCTGTGTGATACTGACTGCTGAGCAGTGTATCTAATCCTATCCTGCGTGATACCGTCTGCTGAGCCGTGTATCTAACCCTATCCTGTGTGATACTGACTGCTGAGCCGTGTATCTAATCCTATCCTGTGTCATACTGACTGCAGAGCCGTGTATCTAATCCTATTTTGTGTGATACTGTCTGCTGAGCCGTATATCTAATACTAATCTGTGTGATACTGTGTGCTGAGCTGTGTATCTAATCCTATCATGTGTGTTACTGACTGCTCAGCCGTGTGTCTATTCCTATACTGTGTGATACTGACAGCTGATCTGTGTATCTAATCCTATCCTGTATGATACTGACTGCTGAGCCATGTATCTAATCCTAACCTGTGTGATACTGACTGCTGAGCCATGTATCTAATCCTATCCTGTGTGATACTGACTGCTGAGCCATGTGTCTAATCCTATCCTGTATGATACTGACTGCTGAGCTGTGTATCTAATCCTATCCTGTGTGATACTGACTGCTGAGCTGGGTATCTAATCCTATCCCGCGTGATACCGTCTGCTGAGCGTGTATCTAACCCTATCGTGTGTGATACTGACTGCTGAGCCGTGTACCTAATCCTATCATGTGTGTTACTGACTGCTGAGCCGTGTACCTAATCCTATCATGTGTTACTGACTGCTCAGCCATGTATCTAATCCTATCCTGTGTGATACTGACTGCTGAGCCGTGTATCTAATCCTATCCTGTGTCATACTGACTGCAGAGCCGTGTATCTAATCCTATTTTGTGTGATACTGTCTGACGAGCCATGTATCTAATACTAATCTGTGTGATACTGTGTGCTGAGCTGTGTATCTAATCCTATCATGTGTGTTACTGACTGCTCAGCCGTGTGTCTATTCCTATCCTGTGTGATACTGACTGCTGAGCTGTGTATCTAATCCTATCCTGTGTGATATTGACTGCTGAGCCGTGTATTTAATCCTCTCCTGTGTGATACTGACTGCTGAGCTGTGTATCTAATCCTATCCTGTGTGATACTGACTGCTGAGCTGTGTATCTAATCCTATCCTATGTGAGACTGACTGCTGAGCAGTGTATCTAATCCTATCCTGTGTGATACCGTCTGCTGAGCGTGTATCTAACCCTATCCTGTGTGATACTGACTGCTGAGCAGTGTATCTAATCCTATCCTGTGTGATACTCTCTGTTGAGCTGTGTATCTATTCCTGTCCTGTGTGATACTGACTGCTGAACTGTGTATCTAATCCTATCCTGTGTGATACTGACTGCTGAGCTGTGTATCTAATCCTATCCTGTGTGATACTGACTGCTGAGCCATGTGTCTAATCCTCTCCTGTGTGATATTGACTGCGGAGCTGTGTATCTAATCCTATCCTGTGTGATACTGACTGCTGAGCCATGTATCTAATCCTATCCTGTGTGATACTGGGCTTCCCCTGCAGTCTGTGTCAGAGGGTGGTCTGTGTTGGCACGGTAATAAATTGTGTTATTTCCAGCTTTCCAAAAGGACGATAACAGCATAGAAATGATAAGAATAATAGGCCAAATTGTTTGGTGAATTGGAACGCGCAGGGTTAAAATTTTGCCTCACAACATAGCCTATGACGCTCTCAGGGTCCAGACGTGTGAGTGTTCAAAATTTTGTCGCTGTAGCTGCGACGGTGCAGATGCCAATCCCGGACATACACACATACATACTGTAGGGATTCAACTCGCTCAGGAGCAACGGGAGACAATCAGGAGGCACGTTCCTTTAAAAGTTCATGGGGTTTATTGCTCCATAACCCATAAACCAGCACATAACATAAGGAATAGCCTTTAGCTCAGGCGAAAATACGGTCCATAGTTTACAGGCGTAATACGGATGAATGACCTCTAAATAGTGCTCCGTAGGTCATCCGTAAGCAAGGTGCGGTCGCGTATTTTGCGCATGTGAGCATCCGTATGTAATCCGTATGGCATCCATAAGAAATCCGTATGGCGAGATTTTCTCGCAGCCTTGCAAAATGGACAATTAACGGTTTTGAGGACTGCAAACTATTTAAATCATTAGCCTGCACCCTATTTATTGCCTCAGGAACAGGTGGCTGCCTCCATTCTGGCCATTTGTGATCTTGCCTTCACTAGGTGTGTTGCTGTTGTATGTGCAACATGGCAGAGGGTCTGAGTTTCAACACAACTGAGCAGGTTCTCTTCAACTGGCTTTTGTCACGGCGCTTTGGGCAACCATACCCAGTGATAGTGGATCCGCAGAGGAGGAGACGCATGTGGGTACATCCACTTTTGAGGCAACGACTCACAAGAGGTCATTTTCACCGCCTCTATTCTTCTATGCGAGAGCATCCTGTTAAATTTTACCAATACTGTCGCATGAGCATTGCCACATTTGATCGACTCTTGGAGACAATGCGCCCTGGGATAACCTTTCAGGACACAAGGATGCGCAAAGCTATATCTGCAGAGGAGCGACTTCTACTCACATTACGGTATGTACTACAAAACCACATTCTCAACGTTCATAATGTGTGGGCCAAAGTATGTATTTTTGGCTTATTGGACTAAGTTTAATGCCCTCATCTTATTCCACATATGTTTAAACTTACAGACCAGAATGTTAGGTCTAATATGTACTGAATATCACTTACTCATTGTGCAACCAAATATGTGTGTGCTAGTCTATCTCAATTCGTACCAAGTTTGGTCGGCATGTAAATTATTATTTTTTTTTTTCTACATTCTAAAATTATCCATTTCTGCCGTTCTTCAGCTTCCTGTCCACTGGCCTGTCTTATGCCGCCCTCCACCATGAGTTTCTCATTGGAAGATCTACCATTTCTGGCATAGTCAGGTCAACATGTATAGAAATCTGGACAAAACTCCATCAAGTCGTCATGCCTGAGCCCAGGATGGAAGACTGGTTGAGGATATCAAGGGACTTTGAGGAGGAATGTCAGTTTCCTAATTGTATTGGGGCCCTTGATGGAAAACATATCCGGGTGTGTAAGCCGCCGAACTCTGGCTCCCAATTCTTCAATTATAAACAATACTTTTCTGTTGTATTGTTGGCTCTGGCAGACCCTCAATACAAGTTTATAATTGTTGACATTGGGGCCTATGGAAGGACGGGAGACTCTAGAGTCTTCAATACTTCCATAATGGCTCGGCGGCTACGCACCAACCTGTTGGATCTACCACCACCACGCCAGCTACCAGGTTCCACTGAAGAATCAGTCCCTTATGTCCTTGTTGCTGCTGGCTACTGTGCCCAACATCGCCCTGTGTGGGGCCATACTGATGCCAATGATGTGGGAAGTGTCCTGCCTCCTGTGAATGTTGGGGGTACTGACCAGAGTAATAATGGGGAGGGGCATCTTGTTGGCTGTGGTAGGCAAGTGTCTCATACCCACCAACATAGCCATATCGTCCCCAACCAGGTTGGGACCAGCCTCCAACACTGGGTGGGAACAAGTGGCCATATTGGTGGGGTTAGCTAGAGGCAGACATTTGTGGCTGCTGTATTGAAGGTTGGGTAGTGGGAGGAAGGGGTTGAGGTGTAGGCCCACGTATTTGAGGATCCTCAGATCCTGCTTGAGCATGCATTTGTGGGGGGTGCCTAAGGCGCATGAGATTTCTTGGGGAAAGCTGCCACCTCTCAATATATTCAAATAATTCATAGGGCGTATTGGGGTATGTGCACGCATCAAGCAGGATCTGAAAACATCCTCTAATACGGAGCCTGACCTCACGGGAAAGGGCACGGAGATAATTGGCCAGGCTGCGTGAGTATGCCTCCTCCCCATCATCACTATTTACTCTGGCTAAATAATTTAGGACCCCAGTGTCCACATTAGTGCGGGTATCATTGGCAGGTATTTGCCACCATACATATTTTTGACCCTGTAAAGTATCTGTGTAATGTGGTGTGAGGTATCACTTACGGTCTGAGATCCAGAATTGGGGCGAGGAAGGAGAGGCGGTCATAGAAGATGTACTTTCTCTTCACATAGCCCGCATCCCCACTCCTGGACCGCTGCTGACGTTCCCGGCGGTATTGGTCCCGGATGCTTCGCCAGCGTCTCATGACATCTTCCACTGCAATGTGACAGGAAATATTGTCAAATTCACATATTTGATAGGTCACATTTGATACCAGTAGTCTAGGCATGGGGCCTTCTGGTGTGTGCTTTCTACCCATGGTGGCATATGTAATTGGGGCATACAGGCCAGATACACAGGGTCACATTAGTTTATGTATCAAGTAACTACACTTAATAACTTGTTTGGCTAGGAGGATGAGGAGCTTGTGGCCTGGCCCAAATTATGGCAGTGTCAAACCACGTGTCAAATCAAAATCTAACGGCCTCATGAGGAAAAAAGTACAAGCACAGGAAGGGGGGTGCTGAATCTATATTCATTTTTTGTTCGGCGCTAATTTTACTCATTTTTTGGCTTGTACTTACTAATTTTCTGCTGCTCCTCACGTGGCCGATCACTAAAGTCATGGAACATCTGCCTACATATGCGCCTCCATGATGCCTCCTTTCTTGCCCGGTTGGCATAATGGGCATCATGTTGGTCCCATAGTTCGGGCCGCTCCTGCACCAGGACAATTAACATTTCCACATTAAGATAAGTGGACGCCATGATGCTGCTGTACTCCGTGGAGGCGTAGTTCCTGGATGTCTGGAGTGCTTTTTGAGCTCATTTGCATGTCTCAGCTTCCTGATGATGGATTGGGCCATTTCCTGGCAGCAGCCAAAAGACCTGCGTATTTCTCGCAGGTCACACGTGTGGTCCGTGTGTAATCCGTATCTTTTGCGCACCCATAGACTTGTATTGGCGTACTACGGCCGTAGTACGCTGACAATCGCAGCATGCTGCGATTGGCACGGACCGTAGAATACGGATGAGAAATATACGGCTGGTGCAAGGTACCCCATAGAGAATCATTTGTCCGTGTCTAATGCATGCTTTTTACGCCTCTCACTCGTCCGTATTCCTCTCTAGTGTGACCCCGGCCTAAGAGTACATTGTTTCAGGCTCAGTCCTGGAGCTTCAGCAAACACAGGAGGCTTATCCCTCCTCACATACAGCCAATATACATAGGCCTCACCGGGTCAGCAGCCTCAGCACGTGGTCTTCAGGAAGGTAGCACACCTTCCTCCACTTAGGCCTACCGGGACCTTCCACATGGCCCAATCAGATCTATGCGCTCTTTCTCTTGTGACCGGACCTCAGGTACCTTATATGGTCCATAACCACACCCACAGGTGATCACATGGCTATGACCTCACTAAAGGTTCTATTACACACAGCCACACATATACTTTAATTATGACACTCTTAAACATACCCCTGGGTGGGTTTGTAGGTAAGGCCTGTTACACACATCGGTTTGTGTCCATCAGTCAAAATCCGCCGTTTTGCAAAAAAAACGGATCCGCCATTTTTCTTGGTGGATCCGTTTTTTTTTCCCCTTCGAGTTGCATTACCGGCGGATCTTGACGGATGGCCATCCGTTGGATCCATTTTTTGCGGATCTGGCAAAATTTTGACGTCCGCCAACATGCCCGAATGGACCATGCAACGTTTTTTTGGGCGGCTGGATCCGCATTTCTCACTGCGCATGCCCGAAAGACTTCACTCAGCTGCAAATTTAACCCTAAACTCTGTTCTGGTGGTTGAAATATTCTCTCTCTCTCTCCTTCCCCAGGCAGCGGTTCCTTTAAAATTCTTCCTTTGACGGATCCGTTAAAATAACGGTCCGTGCCAAACATTGTGGTCAGTACAGGAACGGATCCGTTATCCGCCATTTTAACGGATTTTGACTGACCAAAAAAACTGATGTGTGAAACAGGCCTAACTCTCGCTGACACAGTGTAACAACAGCTCAGCAGTGCCTCTGCTGATCAGCACATAAGCAAGCCTTCATCTCAAGGCCACCTTCCTTGAGATACATAACGATCCTTCAGCATCCTATACCCATTACCACAATGTATATGACTGTAGGCCCGTCCTGGAACATCCACACAGCGCCCCCTAGCGGACATAGTGGTCACTGCACCACAATACATACACTTTTTCCCCTTTATGTACCTAGGGGAAAAATTGTTTGGTGAATTGGAATGCGCGGGGTTAAAATTTCACCTCACAACATAGCCTATGACGCTCTCGGGGTCCAGACGTGTGACTGTGCAAAATTTTGTGGCTGTAGCTGCGACCGTGCAGATGCCAATCCCGGACATACACACATACATACAAACATACACACACACACACATTGAGCTTTATATATTAATACTTTATTTTTATTTATTTTATCATTATTTTTAAAAAATATTTTTATAAATTTTTGTTTTAATTTTTGAACTTAGCCCCTCTATGGGACTTTAACTTTTCTTACTGTGATCACTGGCATAATGCATTGCAATTCACCAGCATTGCATTATCACAAAATCCAACAGTATGACCTAAGATTACTCCACTAGCTAGGTCATACAAAGATAACCACTTGCACAAATATGTTTGTTAAAAAATACAATATTTTATTAACAAGTTTTCTTAAAACAATTTATAATTTATGAACTCATTTAGGATACAGTATTAACAAGATGCTTCTTGTGTGAGGGAATAACTGCCAGAGAAAAATACGCATTTACGTTATTTTTTAACATAAATATAAAAAGATCATATTTAAAGGAATCCCATTCGCACATCAATAGGCTTGTATACTAAGTAAAAAAGTCCCCAACTTGTCGTAGTGTACTCAAAGGTCTCTTTTAAAACATCAATATGGAAAAAAAAGTGCAAGTGCATCAATATGTACATTCATAGTATATACCTAAAGGCCTCATGTTTAGTGCTAAATACAGATGTCATAGTAATTGACCAGTAGGGAAGGAATTAGTTTACCTATTGCAGTAGGGGTCCAAACAAAGATCCAACTTGCTGCTGCGGGATCTCATGACACCTTGAGGAAGACAATATGAAACGTGCCTTGGGGTGGAGGGAGGCATCGCCAGACCCTGAAGATCTGCTGGCCACACCCAGCAACAATAGGACATTTTTTCCTATTGGCTCATTTTGATCACTGTGATTGACCCTATCACAGTGATCAAAATAAAACAAATAGTAAATCAAAACCCCCTTTATCACCCCCTTAGTTAGGGAAAAATAATAAAATAAAAAATGCATTTATTTCCATTTTCCCATTAGGTTTAGTGTTGGACTAAAGTTAAGGTTAGGATTGGGGTTAAAGTTAGGGTTGGGGCTAAAGTTAGGTTTAGGGCTGGGGCTTGAGTTGAGGTTAGACATACAGTTGGGATTAGGGTAAGGTTTGTGGTTAGGGTTGGGATTAGGGTTAGGGGAGTGTTGGGGTTAAGGTTGGAGTTAGTAAGAAATGGGGGTTTCAACTGTTCAGGCACATCATGGGCTCTCCAAACGCAACATGGAGTCCGATCTCAATTCCATCCAATTCTGCATTGAAAAAGTCAAATGGTGCTCCTTCCCTTTGCGAGCTCTGCCGTGCGCCCAAACAGTAGTTTACCCCCACATATGGGGTATCGGTGTACTCAGGACAAATTGGACAACAACATTTGGGGTCCAATTTCTACTGTTACCCTTATGAAAATAAAAAAATTGTGGGCTAAAAGATTTTTGTGGAAAAAAAATATTTTTTATTTTCACGGCTCTACATTATAAACTTTAGTGAAACAATTAGGGGTTCAAAGTACTCACCACACATCTAGATAAGTTCCTTGGGTGGTCTAGATTCCAAAATGGGGTCACTTGTGGGGGGTTTCCACTGTTTAGGCACATCACGGGCTCTGCAAACACGACATGGCATCTGATCTCATTTCCAGCCAATTCTGCATCGAAAAAGTCAAACCATGCTCCTTCCCTTCAGAGCTCTGCCGTGCGCCTAAACAGTGAAATATGAGGTATCGGCGTATTCAGGAGAAATTGCACAAGAAATTTCGTGGTTCATTTTCCCTTTTTACATTTGTAAAAATACAAAAAAAACTGGTTCTGAATTAAAATGTTTGTGAAAAAAAGTTAAAATGTTCATTTTTTCTTTCCACATTGCTTCAGTTCCTGAAGCACCTGAAGGGTTAATAATCTTCTTGAATGAGGTTTTGAGCACCTTGAGGGGTGCAGTTTTAGAATGGTGTCACTTTTGGGTATTTTCTATCATATAGACCCCTCAAAGTGACTTCAAATGTCAGGTGGTCCCTAAAAAAATGGTTTTGCAAATTTTGTTGTAAGAATTAGAAATCGCTGGTCAACTTTTAAACCTTATAACTTCCTAACAAAAAAAAATTTTGCTTCCAAAATTGTGCTGATGTAAAGTAGACAGATGGGAAATGTTATTTATTAAGTATTTTGTGTGACATATCTCTCCGATTTAAGGGGATAAAAATTAAAGTTTGAAAATTGTGAAATTTTAAAATTTTTTGCCATATTTCCGTTTTTTTCATAAATAAATGCAAGTCATATCGAAGAAATTTTACCACTAACATGAAGTAAAATATGTCACGAAAAAAACAAATCTCAGAATCAACGGGATCCATTAAAGCGTTCCAGAGTTATAACCTCACAAAGTGACAGTGGTCAGAATTGTAAAAATTGACCTGGTCATTAAGCTGCAAACTGGCTCTGTCACTAAGGGGTTAAAAGGCCCTGAGCCGTGCGGGCAAAGCTCCTAGCTCTGACAGCTGAAGCTCGACTTTCACTTAAGCCAAGCTCTCGGTGGCCATCATTCGGGTATTTATCCTGTGCCAGCATGATCGTCATGGAGTAAATTTACGTCATTTTGCCGCAACCCCTTCCCAACCATGACCTAAACGTACGACAAATGTTGTGAAGGGGTTAAATGCTCTTTACACAGTTATCTCGCCATGCAATTTCACTGCCGATCACCCGTTAAACAATTGTTTATTGGAGGAAATGATCTTTTGTGCAGCCTAGTAGATCATTGATCTCGGCGATGCATCATCAGTGTAAACAAAACTCATGCTGTCAAAGTATGTCAGCCAATGCCAAATGAGCAATTTAGTGTCGTTCGCTCAGTACGCGTTATTTGCTTTGGTCCAACTGTGGCAAAGGACTGCCAATTGGTAAAAGTTTACTTAATGGCTGTCATATTGAGCAGCTGGTCGATCCATTTAAATAGACCTTAAATCTAATGCAGAAAGTTGAGCTGCACAGTTATCAGAGGCAGGTTAAACTACGCCAATCACTTGCTGTTGTACGTTCTCTACCCTGTGAAAACTTTCTTCTAACACTACATTATAAGTTAAAAATATATATTTTTTAAAGAAATTTGGCATGAGAGGGAAAATAAATAAAAAATTGCAGAATGCTGCGAAGATGCTGGGGAAATTTGAGAGCATTCTCTCATTCAAGTCTATAGGTGCGTGGAACATATTGGACTGCACTTAGATGTCATCCAAATGCAGTCCGATTTTCATGATCTCACAGAATGGAGAATTCTTGTTCTCAATCTTTTTCTCACCTGTGCAATGATCCTCTCATCCCAGAGAATTGAATCACACTAAAGCCCCCATCACACACAGCGATCTCACTAGCAAGATCGCTGCTGAGTCACAAGTTTTGTCACGAAACAGCGATCCCACCAGCGAGATCGCTGTGTGTGACACTTACCAGCGACCGCCCCCCCCCCTGCCGGGTATTGCTGATCGTCCTGGAATGGCCAGGACATTTTTTTGATTGCTGGTCTCCCGCTGGCCAGCACGCATCCCTGCGTGTAGCAGGCGGGAGACCAGCGATCTGCGAGCTGGAGCTGGTAACTAAGGTAAACATCGGGTTCCTATGCGGCGCGCAGCGCTTAGAAACCCGATGTGTACAGTACCTTGGTTACCAGCTCCCTGCACCAGCACGCTGGTAACTAAGGTACACAGTGGGTAACTAAGCGATGTGTGTCGCTTGTTACCCGTGTCGTCGCTGGTCCTGATCGCTGGTGAGATCTGCCTGCTTGACAGCTCACCAACGATCATGTAGCGACACACCAGCGATCCTGACAAGGTCATATCGCTGTCGGGATCGCTGGTGCGTCGCTATGTGTGACGGGGGCCTAAGATGACACTGATCAGAGTTTGAGCCGAGTGTCATTTACATAATTGATCCAATTCTCTTGTAAGAAAGAATCTATGCTTGTGTGAACCCAGGCCAAGAGGCATGCCTTTTAGGCCAGTTTCAGACTATCATGAGCAAGTATTAGGGTATGTGCACACGCTGTGGATTCTGCTGCGTATCTGCAGCGGTTTTGGCCCTGCGGGTCCGCAGCAGGTTCTGCTGCGTTGTACAGTACCTTTATTTCCTATGGAAATAAAAAAACGCTGTGCACATGCTGCGGATTTTTCTGCGCGGATTTGCTGCGGGTTACAATCCGCAGCATGTCAATTCTTTGCGCGGATTCCGCTGCGGTTTCCTACCTTCACCATTGTGAGGTGAGAAACCGCAGGGCTAAACCCCAGGCTAATGCACAGGTAAACCGCAGGTCTTTTGACCTGCGGATTTACCTGCGGATTTTACAAAATCCGCAGGGAGAAATCCGTAGCACCTAAAAACTACGTGGGCACATACCCTTAGGGTATGTGCACACGCTGCGGATTCCGCTGCGTTTCCGCAGCGGTTTTGGCCGCTGCGGACCCGCAGCAGTTTTAGCTGCGGTGTACAGTACCATTCAAATGAAAGCTAAAAAAAAAAACGCTGTGTAGACGTTGCGGAAAAATCCGCGCGGATTTGCTGCGGTTTTGAAACCGCAGAAAGAATTGCATGTCAATTCTTTCTGCGGAATCCGCTGCGGGTTCCTATCGCCACCATTGTGGAGATAGTGAATCCGCAGGACGAAACCGCAGGCAAAACCGCAGATAATCCGCAGGTCTTTTGACCTGTGGTTTATCTGCGGTTTTTGCAAAATCCGTGCGGATTAATCCGCAGCGGATTCCGCAGCGTCTGCACACACCCTTAGAGGTGCAAGTCTTTGCCACGTGGGTATAGGGAATCAAAGTGTCAGCTTCATAGATCCCTGGATAGAAATGTAAGAAATAAAAATATATAAAATAACCTGTTTAGATGTATTACCAGTTTTTGTGGCTTTTTTCAAGTTGAAAATTGGGTGCTTCTATGAGGAAACTATAAATAGCTTGATTTTTAATGTAAAAAATGTATCTATTTATTGAGCCAGCAGCTTGGTGCTTGCTGTGATTAAATGGTGCCAGTCTATCACTCAGTGATGCACCAGGGGATCGCTATGTCTGCTCTCTGATAAAATGTGGAGCATCGGAATCTTTCAACCCTGTGGCTGTTGTATTCTCTTCCAGTTACGGACACCATCACTGATGATGTTTAGCAGAAGCGATCAGTAGATTGCAGCTTCAAGTCTCCGAAGGAAACTATTGGAGCAAGTGAAAACTCAAAAAAAAAAGTTTTTAAAAATCTAAAATAAAAGTTCAAATCACCTTCCTCCCTTTTGCCCTATTCAAAATGAAATTTTTTAAAAAATATATGGTATATATACACATATTTGCTATTGCTGAGTTCAGACACGCCCAATCAAAATATAAAAATATTTAATCTGATCAGTAAACAGCATAATGAGAAAAAAAAACAAAACATGAGAATTATGTTTTTTTGGTCACCGAAATATGCAATAACAGGTGATCAAAACATCGCATCTACACCAAATTGGAAATAATTAGTAGTCAGCTCGGTGTGCAAAAAGTAAGCCCTCACCCAGCCCCAGAGCCCGAAAATTGGAGACGCTTTCGGTCTCAGAAAATGGCGCCATCTTTTCTTTTCTCAAACTTTGGTGTTTTTTTTTCACCACTTAAATAAAAAAAGAACCTATACATGTTTGGTGTCTATGAACTCACAATAACATGGAGAATCATAATGGTACTTTTCTTCCCGTTATATGGTAAAACCATTGCGTTGTTCAAAAGTACAACTCGTCCAGAAAAAAAAAAGCCCTCAGACGGCCGTATTGCTGGAAAATTAATAATAATAAAAAAGAAATGTTGTGGCTCTGGGAATAAGAGGAGCAAAAAATGAAAACGCAAAAACAGAAAGTCCCAATGTGGTGAAGGGGTTAAACACATCCAATTTTGGAACTTATTTATATTTCAAGCTCTGTTGATTAAAGTGAACTTTGTTTGTGGAAAACCACTTTAAGGCCCATTGATTTGGTTCACTATTAAAAATGTTGGTTAAATACACTGGAGTACAAGAGTAATACATCTCGGGATTGTTACTTCACTGTAGCCAAAATACCCGTCTATATGTTAAGACATGTGGATTAACATGTCTGACAATGGTGATGGCATTGAATCTGCTTATAGTCTCGTCACATTCGCATACAAATACAACTAAATTAAAAGAAAAAAAACCTTTTGAATGGTAATCTCAAACCTGTTGTGCAGGTCTGCGGTTTGTGCAAATCAGTGAGTGAATGGCCTGCAGGAACTAGGAGGGAGTGTCGCATAAATAGTGTAATGTTGTTGGCTCCGCTGCTAGCGGGTGATTGCATTTAAAAGAACCAAGTAGTTCAATTGTATTTGTTGACTGTCATACTGTGCCATCAGGTTGGGGGCAAAGCAAAGGTTCTACATAACCCAAACTCTTTTCATACATCAGAAAATTCAGAGGAAAGCAAGAGGCGTGACATCACCACTGGCATTTTCAGTAAAATGCACTTTATTTCGGTCAGAGTTGCAGACAGAGGCATCAGTGAAATGAACAACAGCTGTTTCGGGTGTGTACATCATCACTAGAACTTCCTCTTCTTTTATACAGGATATCCCACCCACATTATTAAGATCAATTACTAATAAAAAATGAGAAATACTACGCACAAAACAAACAATATATAATAAAAGAAGACAGTAATATACACTGCCAAGCAGAAACGGGGGCCAAAGTCATTTGAATGAAATGTATTTCCTTTCTAAGTGGCTTATTGTGTCTATTGCCACCTTTTTTTAGGTATTTGTTCAAAATGCAATCCTTAAAAACGCATGTGGTTTGGATCCCCCTTGAACCTGTGTCATACAGCTGAAAGGTATGTGCACATGTTGCGGATTCGTGTGCGGATCCTCATCGGATTTGCCTCTGCGGATCCGCTGCAGATTCGCAAGTGATGTACAGTACAATGTTAGGGGGCTGTTACACACAACGATATTCTGAACGATATTGTTGCAACGTCACTAGTTTGATGATGTTGAAACGACATCGCTGCGTGTGACATGTAGCAACGATCAATGATCAGATGGCTGATTGTTAATTGTTGCTTAATGCTCTGGGCCATATTTCTGTTGTTGGACTCAGCACACATTGCTGTCTGTGACAGCGAGAGACCAACGATCAGCGACTCTTAGTTACCCGCTGTTTACCTTGGATACCAGTTTGCTCGCTGGTGAGTCTGTCTATGTGACAGCTCACCAGCGATCAGCTAACTATGTCCCAGCGATCCCATCCACGTCGGATCGTTGGTGGGATCGCTGGGACAATGAAGCGTGTAACGGGACCCTTAGGCTATGGAAAATAAAAACCGCTGTGCACATGCTGTGGAAAATTCAGCGCAGAAACATTGCGGTTTATTTTCTGCAGCATGTCAATTCTTTGTACGGATTCTGCAGTGTTTTTACACCCATTCCATTATAGGAATCCGCAGGTGTAAAAACGCATGCCAAATCCGCTAGAAATCCGCAGGTAAAACGCGGGCATTTTGACCTGCGGATTCTGCAGAATCCGCACAGGAATCCGCAATGTGTGCACATACCCGAAGAGTCTCGGGGAACCTTTTCCAGACTGCAGTGAGGGAACGTGCTCACTAATATGTTTGTGCGAGGGACCAGATAGTTTTGCCAATATAAATTGCACAGTCACGCATAATCACATAAACTATGTATTAAAAACTGACACTATGGAAGTTAACCCCCACCCCCGTATCACCCCCCCAAATTAAAGTGATTCCTAAAATACATATATAAATCACAGTGGTTACAGTGTCTACATTTAATATTTCCTTTCGCTAAAGTTTTTTTTATTAACAGTGTTCTTTTTGTGTATGTGTTACCCTCCTGCCTTTTACCAATGTATCCCTTGTAATTGGCTCCCACTCCTTCTAAACTTAACTATCGGCCTTTTTATAGCAACATCCGTTAGCAACAGGTACCAGTATTTATTATTGATTTAACTGAATTGCTCATATCAAAGTAATTAATTTGTTTTTTGATTATATGCTAATTTTTAATGCCCAATGGATAGCCACGTTGGTATAATCTATTTTCTAATTTGCAAGATTGATTATAAAAGTCTCGTTCGCACTGTTTATGTATCGCATCTGAGAAATTGCCCATAGGGTAGGGATTCCATATGATAAGGATGATAGCTGTCAAATTGCATCAAAAAATTGGTTGTGATGGGTTTGCGATAACCCTTAGTGAGAGTGGCACACCCCCATAATTCCAATTTCCACATCTAAAAATTCAATAGACCTACTGTCACGACTCTTGTCGAATTTACCCTGGGGCTCCTTCCCTGTCCCTAACGCTAGGAGTGCCCTAGCTATCCCTGCTCCACGGTTTACTTCTGATGGTTTAGACACCGGGGTTACATACCTTGCTGAACTCCTGAATCAGAGCCCTATATCAGGAAAGTGAGGAGTAATAGTGTATGTATATACACAAACCAGACTAATAAAGAAGGATGAACAGGGAAAACAAAACAATCATACAAATATGCATTTACAGACAACAGAGAGGAAGACCGGGGAGAAAAGGAATGCAAACCAAACAGGAGGAAGATTTGCAAACGTTCAAAAAGTCCAAGCAACAGTCACAGAACAATACTCCAAACACCTCTACCAACAACCAACGCCTCCATTCCACACCAGGCAGCACAAGACAACACTGGCAATCCAGATTGCCAGAGGCAAGTATATATAGTATAGGGGAGTGGCCAACACTGCACAGCTGAGATAATCCAAGCAGGGAGGCTTCAGAGACTCTAAACCAGTGTTCCCCAACTCCAATCCTCAAGAGCGGCCAACAAGTAGCTATCCCGTATAGCCTCTACAGATTCGTCACTGACTGATGGCCTACGAACGGGGTTTCTCCACCAAACTGCCTGTTTCCTTCAACTGCTTATCCCACCAAGTTATGTTATTCCTATGTGGTGGCGTTTCATTATAAATGCGCTGATATTTACATAGCACTTTGGTCACGGATTCCGAAAACTGGGAGTTTTTCTTTAATTTGGAGCAGATTTCACATTTCTATCGTCTTTTGTTGCTTTCCAGTGACTGGTCAAAAGTGCACCCTGACTTTACAGACACACTGTATTAAATACTAACAAAGTGGGGAGAACCCCATGAAAATCATTCTATCATACCATAAAATTTAGCTTTTATTAGCAATTATATTAAAATGCTTAAGGGTATAAAAACTTGTCCCTAATCTGCCTCAAATTGATTATTCCTAATAGTTATCGCTTATATGTGTTCATTTGATGATACCCTGGGGTGCCATCACCTTTACAGCAGAATAGGACAATCAGAATTTTTAGCACAAGTCTCCCCAACATGTTTCACTGCAGGTGCGGTGTCATCAGAGGATGGGACACTGGCCAGGGAGATGCGGTCGTGGTCATCATATATGTGACCCAGCGCCTGAAAAACATTCCTGAATCATCTGCAGCGACAGAGTCCTCCAGAAGAGAAAATGTCCTGAAGAGAAAAAGTCCAGGCTTGAGGGTCACCCTGAAGGAGCAAAATTATGATCCCCACCCATTGTTACTCAGTTCCAGAGGAGTGAAGATGCAATTAAAAGTAAAGCTCACAGGCCTCCCAGAAAACTTATCATGCCCCCCAGAGAACCAGCCAGGCAAAGTGACCTTCAGCTCCACCAGGGGTTGCAGTCCCCCAAACCAAACGTGTTTGTGTGCTGCAAAACAGAGCAAAGATCTGCCACCTCTAGACTGAGCTGCTGCAATTGTCCAGCCAGAGTAGTAATGGGATCCATGATTTATCAAAAATAGTACGGACCAGTGTTACAGTCACAATGCTGTTGTCGGATTACCCGGGGCTAGGTGCTCCTTCCCTGTAATGCTAACCTACCACCCATTTTAGTTGTGAATTTCATGTTTACCTCGTTATCATTTACATTTGTCATGAATTCATGGAATATTTAAAAAGTGCCATTCCACACAATAGCGATACTATCTATATAATGTAGGGATAATTTAATATGAATGGCAAATGGATTAGCGGTACTAATACCATACACATCCCAGTGATCACCAAATTGAAATGCATTATATCTAATTATTAAACATAGGGCCTTACATATGCACATATATGTGTTTTACAGCCTGCAAACCAGCATCCTGATGAATGCGGGTATACAGGGTTTCGGCGTCGATTGTGACCAAAATAAAGTGCATGTTACTGTAATTTCCAGTCGGGAGTCCTTCTCCTTTTGCTTTCCTCTGAATTTTCATGATCATTTACAAGTATCGAGCAGAGCACCGCAAGACATGGCTATTATCTGGATATGCACTGCTCAAAAAAATAAAGGGAACACTTAAACAACAGAATATAACTCCAAGTAAATCAAACTTCTGTGAAATCAAACTGTCCACTTAGGAAGCAACACTGATTGACAATCAATTTCACATGCTGTTGTGCAAATGGAATAGACAACAGATGGAAATTATTGGCAATTATCAAGACACACTCAATAAAGGAGTGGTTCTGCAGGTGGGGACCACAGACCACATCTCAGTACCGATGCTTTCTGGCTGATGTTTTGGTCACTTTTGAATGTTGGTTGTGCTTTCACACTTGTGGTAGCATGAGACGGACTCTATAACCCACACAAGTGGCTCAGGTAGTGCAGCTCATCCAGGATGGCACATCAATGCGAGTTGTGGCAAGGTTTGCTGTGTCTGTCAGAGTAGTGTCCAGAGGCTGGAGGTGCTACCAGGTGACAGGCCAGTACACCAGGAGACCTGGAGGGGGCCATTGGAGGGCAACAACCCAGCAGCAGGACTGCTACCTCTGTCTTTGTGCAAGGAGGAACAGTAGGAGCACTGCTAAAGCCCTGCAAAATGACCTCCAGCAGGCCACAAATGTGCATGTGTCTACACAAACAATTGAACCAACTCCATGAGGATGGTCTGAGGGCCTGACGTATACAAATGGGGGTTGTGCTCACAGCCCAACACCGTGCAGGACGCTTGCCATTTGCCACAAAACACCAGGATTGTCAAATTCGCCACTGGCGCCCTGTGCTCTTCACAGATGAAAGCAGGTTCACACTGAACACGTGACAGAGTCTGGAGACACCGAGAAGAGCGATATGCTGCCTGCAACATCCTTCAGCATGACCAGTTTGAAAGTGGGTCAGTAATGGTGGGGGGGTGGCATTTCTTTGGAAGGCCGCACAGCACTCCATGTGCTCACCAGAGGTAGCCTGACTGCCATTATGTACCAAGATGAGATCCTCAGACCCCTTGTGAGACCATATACTGGTGCGGTTGGCCCTGGGTTCCTCCTAATGCAGGACACTGCCAGACCTCATGTGGCTGGAGTGTGTCAGCAGTTCCTGCAAGATGAAGGCATTGAAGCTATGGACTGGCCAGCTCGTTCCCCAGACCTGAAACCGATTAAGCACATCTAGGACATCATGTCTCGCTCCATCCACCAACATCACGTTGTACTACAGACTGTCCAGGAGTTGGCGGCTGCTTTAGTCAAGATCTGGGAGGAGATCCCTCAGGAGAACATCCGCCACCTTATCAGTCCATGCCCAGGGTTTGTAGTGAGGTCATACAGGCACGTGGAGGCCACACACGCTACTGAGCTTCATTTCCTTGTCTTGAGGCATTTCTACTAAAGTTGGATCAGTCTGTAATTTGATTTTCCACTTTGATTATCATTCCAAATTGATATCTCCATGGGATATTAAGTTTGATTTACGTTGATCATTTTTATGTTTTATTGTTCTCAACACATCCCATTATGTAATGAATAAAGATTTGCAACTGGAATATTTCATTTAGTAATATCTAGGAACATTTTAGTGTTTTTATTTTTGTGAGCAGTGTATTTTGAATGATCCTAGTTTTCCTTGATATTAGGTGTGGTGGTAGTACCAGCAATTTTCCCTTTGGCCCTTTTTCTCATACAAACACAGCCATTGATGATTAAACCTGTATAAAATAAATAACATTGATTATCTTGTCAACACAGCACATGTCTAGGGATGGGATATAATAGCAGCAAGTGAAGAATCAGTTCTTCATGTACTGGAGCATCCATAACATGTGCTGCAAAAACAAGCCCCATATGTAAAGTCTGCAGATCACCACTTACAATATATTATAGGATCTGTTACAAGACAGGCCACCTTCATGGGGTTAGTTAGGGGGTCTTGTCTTGGTCCTTTAGCAGCACAAGGGTGACCTCCATAATATTAGACAGATCAGTTTAATCATATGGCTGATGCCATCACCACAGACTAAATGGCATTATTCACATACCACAATACATCTTTGTGGGCAGCACTATGCATAGCATTACTTGTCACATACCATCTCAAGCAGTTTTGGACATTAATAGAGATGAGCGAGCATTAAAATGCTCGTTATTTGAACTAAGCAATTCTTAATTCTTGAATGCTCGTTTTGAGTAACGATTATAATGGGAGTCAATGGGAAATCTGAGCATTTTTCTGGCAGATGCTACAAAGAGGTCTAGAGGACAGAGAAAATGTTGAAATGGATGAAAAACTTGCAGAATGGAAGGTGAAAAGCATGGTGAAGACCCCTGGGAGCATCTCTGATTCCCACAGATCGCTGCTGAGAACAATGGTGTCACACTTTTATTCCACTTTAAGGACTTAAAAGAAAACATTGCAAAACGATGAGAAATTGGGAGTTTACAGGAAAAAAAAATGCTAAGAAACATTTTTTCCTGTATAATGACTTGCATATAAAGATAAATTTAAAAAGAATTTAAATAAATATATAATATAGGTAAACCAAAATTGAATTTTGTATTAAAAAAATGGAAATTTAATTAATGAAGGAAGCAAGAACTGCCAAAAATTAGGTACTCATATACACCCTGTATTAGACATAAATGAGGGCCTCATACACATTCTGTCCAAATTGTCTTGCAGTGGTACTCCTAGACTCATAAAGGCTATTCAGTAAGCGCAAATCCCATCAAAAATTACAAGTAGAGTCATCCATGCACCCTTGGAGACACCAACTGTAGTGCCTCAAACAAATATTGTGAACAAAGTGCAGTTGGGGTCCTCCTACACTCATAAAGGTTTTGCACAGTGTACCAGGCCAAGCAATATTTTAAAAATTTAACCCACTGTAAATTTACACAAAGCACATTAAACTGTATGGATGATTCATTGAATACATAAAGTTTTTTAAGCTTTTTTTGTAGTTTAATATACCAGCGAAATGTAACAACAACCACGTTACAGTGTTACAGTGTGTGGATGAATCATTGAATCCATAAAAAAGTTTGAATTTTTTTTAGAGTTTAATATACCACTGAAATGTAACAGAAAGCATGTGATACTCTATGCATGACTGATTGAATCCATAAAAAGTTTTGGAAGGTGTTTTTAGAATTTAAAATACCAGCAGAATGTAACAAGAACTGCGCTAGAGTGTATGGATGAATCATTGAATCCATATAAATTTATTAATTTTTTTTTTATTTTTATAGAACACCGAAATATAACAGAAAGCATAACGTGTACTGTATGGCTCAGTAATTGAATCAATGAAAATGTTTCCATTCTTTTATGTGAGTTTTATATAACACTGAAATGTAACAGTAAGCACATAAAACTGTATGAATGAGTAATTGAATCCAGAACATTTTAACGCTGCTTTTATATAGTGTTATATACCACCAAAATGTACCACAGAATAAGTAATACTTTATGGATAAGCAATATAATATCAATACATTTTTGACAACTTGTTTTGAGGCTTATATACCACCAAAATGTACCCAAGAATATGTAACACTGTATGGTCGAGAAATATAATACTGATACAATTTAGAACAATTTTCTTGAAAGTTATATACCACCAAAATCTACCCAAGAACATGTAATACTCTATGGATGAGCAATATAATATTGAAATACTGAGACAACTTGTTTTGAAGGTTAGATTCCACCGAAATCTACCCAAGAACATGTAAAACCCTATGGATGAGCAATATAATACAGATACATTTTGTAACAATTTTTTGGCTGTTTAGACACCACCAAAATGTACCCAAGAAAATGTAATACTCTATGGATGAACAATATAATACTGGAAAAAAAAACAGACAACTTGTTTTGAGAGTTAGATACCAGTGATGGGCAAACAGGTTGGGCCGAACAATTAAAAAAAAAGCTTGGTTTGGGTACCAGAACAGTACCCCAACCTAGACCCCATTCAGATGAATGGGAGGCATGAACATCTGTTTGCCATGCTGTCAGCATAGCAAACTGTCACAAACATGGTTTGTGGAACCACTGTGCCACAAACCTCGGAGAGCCTGGAGGGGCGTGACTAAGCGATCACCTGACTATTCACTAGAGCCTCTGATGGTGAGGTTAGACTTGGCTCTACGATGAACGCCAGGTACCACTCCAGGGCAGACCAATGGTCGCGCAACAGCTGGACCCTAAGAACAGACTGGATGAAGCAGCTGGCAGAGCTTGTATCAGAGTGCAGTAGACAGAGATGGTATCAAAGACAGTTTGTGTCAGAGTGCAGCAGGCAGAATTTGCTTCAGAGTGCAGCAAGCGAGATTTGCTTCAGAGTGCAGCAAGCGGGATTTGCACTTAGAGTACCACAGGCAGAATTCATAGAGTACAGGAGGCAAAACCTGCACTGGTATGCGACCTTACACAACATAGACAGAAACAGGAAGGTTGCTCAGGCACCTTCCCCAGTGGAGAGGAAGCAATATATACATAAATCCTTAAAAGCATTGGCTGGGGAGGAAATAGCAAGTGCACGCACTAGCCCTTTAAGAGGGCCCTTAGAGCATGGCCAGAGGCCCGGCTGGAAGTGCTGCTGGGAGGGGAACCAACTGCAGCACGGGTGTGCGAACTGACACGTCGGGAAGCCGGCGTACTGCTAACACAATCACTGCCTCTGATCAGCAGTAACATCATTACCGCTGGTCAGAAAGCTGCGGCTCTCATGCTGTCAGAAATTACGGTGAACTCACTGAACTCAGTGCTGCAGCTTAAGACTTTTTTTCACGGTGCTAGTGGTGATCTCACTGAGGTCACCACAGTTCATTGGCCCGATTCACAGAGAAGTGAGCTGGGAATGCAACCACAGTGGCCTGTGGTAACCTCAACATCACCACTAGTCACTGATGCTGGGCTCGCACCAGCTCATTTTCGCATGGTTTTCAGCCAGGACAGTTGCATCTTGGCACCGTCCAGGTTGAAAACCACTTATCACAAACATAGATTACGGCATAAGAAATTATACTAGACAGGTGAGGGATATTGTTGGTTTTTATTTTTGTTTTTTACAGGAGACCCGGACTTCAATGGAATGGGTGTTAGGTGAGTGTTTTTGTTTATTTTCTTTTTTTTTTTCACAGGGAACTTGGGATTCAATGGAATGGGCAGAAAGTGCATGTAACTTTGTTTTTTATTTTTAAATAAAAATGTAAAGCGGTGTGTATTTTTTATTTCAAATAAAGAACTCTATTCTGGCTGTGCGTTTATGTACAATCAGACTATGGGAATATTAACCCAATTAAAGCGGTCAACAAAAGTACTTCCAACAATATACCTTCCCAATCAAGAGCAAGGAAGCAACAGGCGTTTAAATTACTAAAAATAAATACCGGTATACTTTATTAACAAAATACACACTTATTTAGAAAAAATACATTAAAAACAAGGAGAAGTGTCAGTGTCACAGCACCGGTGGTTTGTATAATCACTACAAATCCAAGTATATAGTATCACAGTTCAGTGGCCACTAATAGCTGAGTACAGAATAGAGGTACAGTGGGTGCGGAAAGTATTCAGACCCCTTTACATTTTTCACTCTTTGTTTCATTGCAGCCATTTGGTAAATTCAAAAAAGTTAATTTTTTTTCTCATTAATATACACTCTGAACTCCCATCGTGGCTGAAAAATACCCAGAAATGTAGATATTTTTGCAAATTTATTAACCCCTTCACGAACCAGCGTGTTTTCACCTTTCTGATATGGCCAGTTTTTACAATTCTGACTACTGTCCCTTTATGAGGTAATAACTCTGGAACACTTCAACGGATCCCGCTGATTCTGACAATGTTAACTTTTGACATATTGTACTTTACGATAGCAGTAAAATTTCTTCGATATGACTTAATTTTGTTGTGAAAAAAATGAAATTTGGTGAAAATTTAGAAAATTTCGCAATTTTCCAACATTTCATTTTTATGCCCTTAAATCAGAGTGTCATATCACAGAAAAGAGTCACAAAAGAGTTAATAAATAACATTTCCCACATGTCTACTTCACATCAGCACAATTTTGGAACCAAAATTATTTTTTTTGGAGGAAGTTATAAGGGTTAAAAGTTGACCTGACCAGCGATTTCTCAATTTTTCAACAGATTTTAAAAAAACATTTTTTGTAACCACATCACATCTGAAGTGACTATGAGGGGTCTATATGATAGAAAATACCCGAACGTGACACCATTCTAAAAACTGCAACCCTTTAGGTGTGTCACAGGAATTTTTGGAATGTTTAAAAAACTAACATTTAAACTTTTTTTCACAAAAAATTTACTTCAGATCGAATTTGTTTTATTTTACCAAGGGTAACAGGAGAACTTGGACCACAAAAGTTGTACAATTTGTCCTGAGTACGCTGATACCCCATATATGCAGGTAAACCACTGTTTGGGCGCATGGCAGAGCTTGGAAGAGAAGGAGCGCCGTTTGACTTTTCAATGCAAAATTAGCTGGAATTGAGATCAGATGCCATGTCGCGTTTGGAGAGTCCCTGATGTGCCTAAACAGTGGAAACCCCCAATTCTAACTCCAACCCTAACCCCAACACACCTCTAAACCTAATCCCAACCCTAACCCTAAGGCCGGCATCACACTAGAGAAATACGGACGAGTGAGAGGCGTTAAAAAAACGCATTGCACACAGACCAATGATTCTCTATGGGGTAGCTCCCATCAGCCGTATTTTTGTCGCGTATTTTTTACGGGCCAAGCCAATCGCAGCATGCTGTGATTGTCAGCGTACTATGACCGTAGTATGCCAATGCAAATCTATGGGTGCGCAAAAAAAACGCATTACACACGGAACACATGTGTGACTTGCGAGAAATACGCAAGACTTCTCCTGGTGACAGGAAATGGGCCAATCTATCATCAGGAAGCTTAGACATGCAAATTAGCTCATAAAGCGCTCCAGACATCCAGGAAGTATGCCTCCAAGGAGTACAGCAGCATATCTACCCACATTAATGTGGAGCTGTTGACTGTTTTGGTCCAGGAAAGGCCCGAACTTTGGGTCCAACGGGATGTACATTATTCCGACAGGGCCAGAAAAGAGGTGGCATGCAGGTGCATCTGTGTGCAGATGTATCCAGACTTTGCCCAACGGCCAGGTGAGGAGCAACAACACATTCGTAAGTAATTGTCTGTTTTACCAATCATCTTAAAGGCCAGAAGTGAGCTTTTTTAAAAGTAGCCCCTACAATCCTATACTGTGTATGTAGGTATCCCTGTTTCCTAAAGCAAAAATTTGCTAAAGAACACCCCCTACTAGGCCACATGACTATGTGAAATGTTAGGAATATTGCTTGGCACATTTCCCAAAGGTTAAAGTCAATTTTCCCTTCACATTGCAGTTGAGGATGTGATGAGACGCTGGCGCAGCATCCGCGACCAGTACCGGGGGGAAAGACAGCAGAGGGCCAGGAGTGGGGCAGCAGCACCGACCAAGCGGAAATACATATACTTTGATACTTTGACCGTTTGTCATTTTTGGCACCCATTTGCATCTCAGACCGTAAGTACAGACATCACACGACATGACACATACACTGTTTAGGGTCAGAGCTACATTTTTTTTTAATTATATTTCCTAACAGAACTCAGTCCAACCTCACAGAGAGGGAGACAGGGTCGGATACTGAGGCCATTATAGACCTGGACGGGGGATGTGAAGAGGTGGCTGGCCCATATTCTGACCCGAGCATTTGCAACCCCCCAAGTTCCACCAGCATCAGGACCAGCATCAGGTTCTGGACCTGGTCCAGAACCAGCAGAGCCACCAGCACCCAGCAACGTCAAAGACCACGGCAACAGCAGCAGCCCTACTGGCCGTCTTGAGGGGTCCTCCCAGCCTGCAGCCGTAGGCTGCCGTGGGAGACGGAGAAGAGACAACACTGCCTCTGATACCCGGAATCATGTAGTCACAGGTGTACTCAATTACCTGTCCAGGGCTGCCCAGGATGAGGGTGAAGAGGCATATTCCCGAAGCCTGGCTCGGTACCTCCGTCCCCTACCCAGTGAGCTGAGGCTACGTGTGCGAGGATCCATTCAGATCCTAATTAATGCATGCATACACCCCAATGACCCATATGAGTTGTTTGAGTATCTTGAGAGGTGGCAGCTCTCACCCCGTACCCGTCTCCGCCTTGCCCGACAACCAGATGTGCATGCTCAATTAGGATTTGAAGTTCCGCCTGCATGTGTGCCTACACCACCACCCATTCCCCCCCCCAAACCAACCTTGGCCACAACAGGGCCAAATGGCAGCCTATAACCAACCTGCCCAATATGGCCACTTGTACAGACCCGATGTTGGAGGCTGGCCCCAACCTGGGTTTGGACGACATGGTCATATTGGGGGGGTATGATGGACGTGGCTACAATCAGCCACAGTAGTTTAATCGCCATTATCCTTATGGTCTCTTTGGCGCGCAGCAACATGACCATGGCCACATATTACCACTGGGCCAAGAACATCCACCCCAACAGGGTGATGGTCAAGCTGGGCACCCCAACCCCAAACAAAGAGATGAAGGTCTCCCGCCGTCACCTCCGCCAAGCTACCAGCAGTTATAAAACCAAAAAGTTGTTTATGTTTTTGCGTTAGCAAATGTTTCTTTCTAGTTACCTATTTGGGTGTCCAGATAATATAATGTGCTATACAGAAAAGCCTCAATAGGCAGGGCAATATCTGCCATATGACAAAAATATGGTAAACAATATTCTAAGTTATTTTTTGCATTTATAAAAATTTTGAAAATGCAATTTTGGGCCTCTTCTTTCATTATTTTAGGCATTCGAATAAGTAAGAGAACTTTAGGCCATATAAACAGAACACACAATCATATGACAGTAAAAGATACAATTTATATACAAACACATAAGAACATCACAACATAGATACAGCCTGATCTTGCCAGGTAGTAGCACCATGAGGTGAAGCAAAATACTGGGTGAACACATCACGTACTTTGAGTCCTGAGAGAGGACGCTGTAAAGGGAGCACATGTGGCCTAGGCCTATCCCCATTGTCCACCACACCTTCAGCCACATCAGATGAGGAGCAATCATGCAGTCTAGTGAAGTTATGGAGGACCACACAAGCTTTGATGACCTCATTGAAGTTGGCTTCACTCAGCTGAATGGCAGACTGGAGGACACGCCATTTGACAAAAAGAATGCCGAAGGCGCACTCCACCAGTCTTCGGGCACGTGAAAGGTTCAAATTAAAAATCCTGCGCCGGTGGTCAAGGTTTCTGCGCAGGTATGGCCTCATTACATGACTGGTCAATTGGAAGGCTTCATCCCCCACTAGGACATAAGGCAACGCTTCTTGATTTGAGCCTGGCAGCTGAAGTGGTGGTGGTAGGTCCAACTGGTTATTGCGTAGCCGCCGACCTATAATGGAAGAATTGAAGAATCGAGAGTCTCCAGTTCTTCCATAAGCCCCAATGTCTACAATTCTAAACCTGTAGTTACTGTCAACCACAGCCAACAAAACTACAGAAAAATATTGTTTATAATTATAGAATTGGGACCATGAGTTCGGCGGCATATGCACACGGATGTGCTTCCCATCCAAGGCTCCATTACAATTGGGGAATTGGCAGTGCGACGCAAATCCCCTGGCAATACTCAACCAGTCAACCATCTTGGGCTCTGGCATGACCAGTTGATTAAGTCTGGACCAGATTTCAGAAGATGTAGCCCGAACGATGCCAGATATTGTCGATCGCCCAATCAAAAACTCCAGATGGAGTGCGGCATAAGAAAGGCCAGTTGTGAGGAACCTACAATTAAACAAATGGAGAAAATACGGTATTTACATTACTACATGCTAAAAGATGCACACATTACATATAGAACACCAGAACAGTGGGTAAGAAGATAGGCGAACAATACATATACAAATGTACCACGCCTATGTAATGTGGAATAACACATCAAAGTCTTCTAACTTAGAGCATATATTTGGGAACAATTTATAATGTCACTCAGCCAAAAAGGTGTGACTGAGTAAGAGAATTATTTTTGAAACGAATCATCTACATACATTCTGTAGCTGAGGAATACATACCATAACAAAAGGAGAAGCCGCTCCTCCGCAGATACATTTGCGCATGCGGGTGTCCTGGAAGGTGATCCCTGGGCGCACTCTCTCCAACAACACATCAAAGGTAGAAACGGTCATCCGACAATAGAGGCAAAACTTGTCGGGATGTGTCCTCAGAGCTGCATAAAGCCTGTGAAAATGGCCTTTATTGAGGCGTTGTCTCAAATGTGGATGCACCCACATTCGTCTCCTTCTCGGATCCACAATCACCCGGTATGGCTGGCCAAAGCGGCGGGACAAAACCCAGTTGAACAGAACACAGTCAGTTGGGGTGAACTGAAGTGTGTCTGACATGTTTGCTAACAACCACCAAGACACCAACACAAGCACAGCACCAAAATGGGCAGATTGGAGGCTGCCACCTGATGTAGAGGCAATAAATAGGGTTGGTGATGATGATTTAAATTATGTGCAGGCCTCAAAACCGTTAAATGTCCATTTTGCAAGGTTGCGAGAAAAAAACGCTATACAGATCACATACGGATTACATACAGATGCTTACATGGGAAAAATACGTGGCCACACCCTGACAATGGATGATATACGGATCACTATTTAGGGACCATTTATGCGTATTACGGCCATACAATACGGTCTGTATATTTCTACATTGTGTGTGACGCCGGCCTAACTTTAGCCCCAACCCTAACCCTAACCTTAGCCCTAACCCTAGCTTTAGCCTCAACCCTAACCCTAACTTTAACACCAACCCTAACGTTAGCCCGAACCCTAACCCTAATGGGAAAATGATTTACTATTTATAGAAAGTTTTTATAGCGAATTTTTATGTTTGGCAGCTGCCACACACTAAAAGATGCTTTTTATTGCGAAAAATAGTTTTTGCATCACCATATTTTGAGAGCTATAAGTTTTCCATATTTTGGCCCACAGAGTCATGTGAGGTCTTGTTTTTTGCGGGACGAGTTGACGTTTTTATTTCTACCATTTTCAGGGATATGACATTCTTTGATCGCTTTTTATTCCAATTTTTGGGAGGCAGAATGAACAAAAAACAGCAATTCATGAATTTCTTTTGGGGGGCGTTTATACCGTTCCACGTGTGGTAAAATTTATTTATATCTTTTTTAATGTTTTGGTGCTTTTATACAATAAAAACTATTTTACATCAAAAATAATTATTTTTGCATCACTTTATTCTGAGAGCTATAACTTTTTAATTTTTCCGGTGATGGAGCTGTATGGCGGCTTGTTTTTTGCAGGACAAGATGACGTTTTCAGCAGTAACACATTTATTTTTTTTCTGTCTTTTTGATCGTGCGTTATTAGACTTTTCGTTCAGCGGTATGATAATAAAGCCTTGGTTTTTTGCCTTTTTTAATGTTGTTCACTAAAGGGGTTAACTAGTGGGACGGTTTTATAGGTTGGGTCATTACAGACGCAGGGATACCAAATATGTGTACTTTTTTTATTTACCGTAAGCTGAGACCCCCTAATTTTGCCACAAAAAACTGGGAAAACTTATTGACTCGAGTATAAGCCGAGGGTGGTGCTGCACAAGGGTAAATGGTGGCCCAAGAAGATGCTCCATAGATAAATACCCCCATAAAATGCTGCACAAGGGTTAATGGTGGCCCAAGAAGATGCTCCATAGATAAATACCCCCATAAAATGCTGCACAAGGGTTAATGGTGGCCCAAGAAGATGCTCCATAGATAAATACGGGCAATATATTGCTGCTGCCGCTGCAATTAAAGAAAAATGACATACTCGCCTCTCGTCGTTGGGGGCCAGGTGCCGGTGTCCTGAGCAAGAGGGGACACCGGAACGCTATGGGGGTCAGGTGCCGGTGTTGCCGTCGGCTCAGGACCCTGGCACTGGCAATATTCACGGGTCCCCGTTCCATCGCCGCGTGCCGCTCTTTCTCCCGGGTCTCTGCAGTGATGTTCAGCAGAGGGCGTGCACTGACTACGTCATCGCACCCTCTGACCTGAACATCACAGTCAGAGGACGCGAAGGACAGAGCGGGTGCGCGGCGGTGGAACGGGGACAGGTGAATATTGCACTGCTCCCCGTCCTCCCCATCATACTCACCCCCTCCTGGTGCATGGTTTCTGCAGCACCTGCTTCTTCCACGGTCTCAGCGCCCAGCTCTTCCAGGTTTCAACGGTCACATGGTACCGTTCATTAAAGTCATGAATATGCGTATATTCATGACTTTAATGAGCGGTACCATGTAACCGCTGAACGCGGCAAGTGCTAGGGTGCTGCAGAGACCGTGCCAGGAGGGGCTGAGTATGATCTATGACACCCGCGCTCCTCCTCCCCCGCCAACCCCCGGTATATGACTCGAGTGTAAGCCGAGAGAGGCACTTTCAGCCTTAAAAAATGGGCTGAAAATCTCAGCTTATACTCGAGTATATACGGTACATAAATAAATGTATGTATTGGTAAAATATTTAATTTTTTTTCTTTATTTGGGGATTTTAAAAAAAAGATTTTTACACACTATAATATATATATTTTTTTCTTTATTACATTGTCCCAGGATGGGACATCTATAATATAACGCTGGGAGCGTCACTCTGTTCGAAGTCTTTATAGACTGCGCAAGCAGGCGCTGACAAGCCACCTCATTGAAAGACCCGGAAGGACCTTGCGGCCATCTTGGAGCCGGGGGTCTCCATGGAGACCACAGGAACGCGATCGTATTGCACTGTTCCAGTGGGAGAGTGCAGGGAGCCCCCTCCCTGCGTGATTGTTCTCTATGCTGCTAGCACCGATCGTGGATGTTGCTGCGGGGTGTCAGCTGTCACCCAGGATAGGGGGGTGAGGGGTAGCATGCATACCAGGATAGGGGGGTAAGGAGACAATGCATTCCACGATTCGGGGCTGAGGGGACCATGCATTCCAGGATTGGGGGCCGAGGGGACCTTACATACCAGGATAGGCATGAGGGGGTACCATGCATACCAGGATAGGGATGAGGGGGTACCATGCATACCAGGATTGGGGGGTGAGGGGACCATGCATTCCAGGACTGGGGGGTGAGGGGACCATGCATTCCAGGATTGGGGGCTGAGGGGACCATGCATTCCAGGATTGGGGGGTCAGGGGACCATACATACCAGGATAGGTATGAGGGGGTACCATGCATACCAGGATAGGGATGAGGGGGTACCATGCAAACCAGGATTGGGGGGTGAGGGGACCATGCATACCAGGATGAGGAATGGGGTGCCATGCATACCAGGATTGGGGGGGTGAGGGGACCATACATACCAGAATAGGGATGAGGGGGTCATGCATAGCAGGATAGGGATAGGGGCACCATGCATACCAGGATAGGGATGAGTGGGCCTTGCATAGCAGGATAGGGTTGAAGGGGTACCATGCATACCAGGATAGGGATGAGGGGGCTATGTATACCATTATATGGATGAGTGGGCCATGCATAGCAGGATAGGGATGAAGGGGTGCTATGCATACCAGGATTCGAGGGGGGCAGCACATACCAGGATGGGAGACCATATACCAATAAAAATGCTCACCACCCGGGCGTAGAACGGGTTCATAGCTAGTTACTATATAAAGTCAGATTGCTGATCTGACACTTTGCACATCACTGACAGGCAGTGTAGGAGGCTTGCCAGTGCCTGGCAGGCGCTGACAAGCCACCTCATTGACAGACCCGGAAGGACCTCGCAGCCATCTTGGAGCCGGGGGTCTCCATGGAGACCACAGGAACAACGCGATCGCATCGCATTGTTCCGGTGGGAGAGTGCAGGGAGCCCCCTCCCTGTGTGATTGTTCTCTATGCTGCTAGCACCGATCGTGGGTGTTGCTGCGGGGTGTCAGCTGTCACATACAGCGTGAGGCCGCGATGATCGTGCCGCCGTACTAGTACTGCTCTGGATGGAAATGCAGTTCCTGCAGAGCAGTACTAGTACGCCGAAGGTCGGGAAGGGATTAAAAAAGAAAAGGTAAAATATCACATGGTCATAAGTATTCAGACCCTTTGCTCAGTATTGAGTAGAAGCATCCTTTTGAGGTACTACAGCCATGAGTCTTCTTGGGAATGATGTAACAAGCTTTTCACACCCGGATTTGCATATCCTCTACCATTCTTCCTTGCAGATCCACTCTAGTTCCGTCAGGTTGGATGGTGAACGTTGCTGGACAGCCATTTTCAGGTCTCTCCAGAGATGCTCAATTGGGTTTAGGTCAGGGCTCTGGCTGGGCCAGTCAAGAATGGTCACAGAGTTGTTCTGAAGCCACTCCTTTGTTATTTCGGCTGTGTGCTTAGGGGCATTGTCTTGTTGGAAAGTGAACCTTCGGCCAAGTCTGAAATCCAGAGCACTCTGGAAGAGGTTTTCATCCAGAATATCTCTTTACTTGGCCACATTCATGCTCCCTTCAATTGCAACCAGTTGTCCTGTCCCTGCAGCTAAAAAACACCCCCATAGCATGATGCTGCCACCACGTTTCACTGTTGGGATTGTATTAAACAGGTGATGAGCAGTGCCTGGTTTTCTCCACACATACCGCTTACAATTATCACCAAAAAGTTCTATTTTCGTCTCATCAGACCAGACAATCTTATTTCTCATAGTCTGGGAGTCTTTCATGTGTTTTTAGCAAACTCTATGCGGGCTTTCAGATGTCTGGCACTGAAGAGAGGCTTCCGTCAGGCCACTCTGACATAAAGGCCTGACTGGTGGAGGGGCTGCAGTGATAGTTGACTTTGTGAAACTTTCTCCCATCTCCCTACTGCATTTGTGGAGCTCAGCCACAGTGATCTTGGGGTTCTTTACCTCTCTCTCCAAGGCGCTTCTCCCACGATTGCTCAGTTTGGCTGGACAACCAGGTCTAGGAAGACTTCTGATGGTCCCAAACTTCTTCCATTTAAGGATTATGGAGGCCACTGTGCTCTTAGGAACCTTGAGTACTGCAGAAATTCTTTTGTAAACTTGGCCAGATGTTTGCCTTGCCAAAATTTTGTCTCTAAGCTCCTTGGCCAGTTCCTTTGACCTCATGATTCAAGTTTGGTCTGATATGCACTGTGAGCTGTGAGGTCTTATATAGACAGGTGTGTGCCTTTACAAATCAAGTCCTATCAGTTTATTTAAACACAGCTGGACTCCAATGAAGGAGTAGAACCATCTCAAGGAGGATCACAAGAAAATAGACAGCATGACTTAATAATAATAATAATAATCTTTATATAACGCCAACATATTCCGCAGCGCTTTATAGTTTAACGGTTTAAAAACACAAGTCATAAGTAACAACGTTAACAATACAAAAATTAAAGCAAAATAAGATGACCTTGCTCGTGAGAGCTTACAATCTACAATGAGGTGGGGGAGATACAAAGTACAGGTGTGTATTTACAATGATGGTCCAGCCATCTTGAAAGAGTGAGGGATGGATGGAGATAGTGAATGGCTACCCATGCACACTTACACATAGAATGACTTTGATTAGTAAATGTGATAGGCCGCTCTGAACAAATATGTTTTGAGGGAGCGCCTGAAACTATACAAATTGTGGATAGTCCTAATTTCTTGGGGTAGAGCATTCCAGAGGATTGGCGCAGAGCGGGAGAAGTCTTGGAATCGGGAGTGGGAGGTATGGATTAGTGCAGAGGTTAGTCGAAAGTCATTTGCAGAGCGCAGCGGTCGGTTAGGTCGATAGACAGAAATGAGGGAGGAGATGTAGGGTGGTGCTGCACTGTGGAGAGCTTTGTGGGTGAGAACAAGTACTTTGAATTGGGTCCTATAATGAATGGGCAGCTAATGTAAGGACTGGCGAAGAGCGGACGTGTCCGAGTACCGATTAGCCAGATAGATGACCCTGGCTGCTGCATTAAGGTATGGACTGGAGAGGGGATAGTCGAGTAATGGGTAGGCCAATTAATATAGCGTTGCAGTAATTCAGGCGGGAGTGGATCAATGCTACAGTGAGGGTTTTTGTTGTTTCCTCACGGCTGTGGAGTCGGTAAGCCAAACCTGCGACTCCGACTCAACGACTCCGACTCCCACATATATTGCTTATACTTAAGTGAAAAATTTATTGTAGTACAATGTGAACATCAGACATTTAATCATTTTTATGATACAATAATCAAGATATTTAGATAGAACATAATATATATTTATTGGAATACAACTTTAGAACACAAAAAACTGTAATAAATTGTAAATATGTAATACACTATGTAACATTGATTACATATATATAGTGTGTATATATATTTATATATACATAGTTGTGGCCAAAAGTATTGACACCCCTGCAATTTTGTCAGATAATACTCAGTTTCTTCCTGAAAATGATTGCAAACACAAATTCTTTGGTATTATTATCTTCATTTAATTTGTCTTAAATGAAAAAACAAAAGAGAATGAAGCAAAAAGCAAAACATTGATCATTTCACACAAAACTCCAAAAATGGGCCACACAAAAGTATTGGCACCCTCAGCCTAATACTTGGTTGCACAACCTTTAGCCAAAATAACTGCGACCAACCGCTTCCGGTAACCATCAATGAGTTTTTTACAATGCTCTGCTGGAATTTTAGACCATTCTTCTTTGGCAAACTGCTCCAGGTCCCTGATAGTAGAAGGGTGCCTTCTCCAAACTGCCATTTTTAGATCTCTCCACAGGTGTTCTATGGGATTCAGGTCTGGACTCATTGCTGGCCACCTTAGAAGTCTCCAGTGCTTTCTCTCAAACCATTTTCTAGTGCTTTTTGAAGTGTGTTTTGGGTCATTGTCCTGCTGGAAGACCCATGACCTCTGAGGGAGACCCAGCTTTCTCACACTGGGCCCTACATTATGCTGCAAAATTTGTTGGTAGTCTTCAGACTTCATAATGCCATGCACACGTTCAAGCAGTCCAGTGCCAGAGGCAGCAAAGCAACCCCAAAACATCAGGGAACCTCCGCCATGTTTGACTGTAGGGACCATGTTTTTTTCTTTGAATGCCTCTTTTTTTCTCCTGTAAATTCTATGTTGATGCCTTTGCCCAAAAAGCTCTACTTTTGTCTCATCTGACCAGAGAACATTCTTCCAAAACGTTTTAGGCTTTTTCAGGTAAGTTTTGGCAAATTCCAGCCTGGCTTTTTTATGTCTCGGGGTAAGAAGTGGGGTCTTCCTGGGTCTCCTACCATACAGTCCCTTTTCATTCAGATACCGACGGATAGTACGGGTTGACACAGTTGTACCCTCGGACTGCAGGGCAGCTTGAACTTGTTTGGATGTTAGTCGAGGTTCTTTATCCAACATCCGCACAATCTTGCGTTGAAATCTCTTGTCAATTTTTCTTTTCCGTCCACATCTAGGGAGGTTAGCCACAGTGCCATGGGCTTTAAACTTCTTGATGACACTGCGCACGGTAGACACAGGAACATTCAGCTCTTTGGAGATGGACTTGTAGCCTTCAGATTGCTCATGCTTCCTCACAATTTGGTTTCTCAAGTCTTCAGACAGTTCTTTGGTCTTCTTTCTTTTCTCCATGCTCAATGTGGTACACACAAGGACACAGGACAGAGGTTGAGTCAACTTTAATCCATGTCAACTGACTGCAAGTGTGATTTAGTTATTGCCAACACCTGTTAGGTGCCACAGGTAAGTTACAGGTGCTGTTAATTACACAAATTGGGGAAGCATCACATGATTTTTCGAACAGTGCCAATACTTTTGTCCACCCTCTTTTTTATGTTTGGTGTGGAATTATATCCAATTTGGCTTTAGGACAATTCTTTTTGTGTTTTTTCATTTAAGACAAATTAAATGAAGATAATAATACCAAAGAATTTGTGTTTGCAATCATTTTCAGGAAGAAACTGAGTATTATCTGACAAAATTGCAGGGGTGTCAATACTTTTGGCCACAACTGTATACTGTATATAACACTATGTAATAAACTATGTAAGTGGCAAAAAAGTTTTCAACAAAAACATACTGAATAACATTTGTGCAGTCTATGAATTTGTTCTAAGAAATAGAAATGCCTCCATCAGATCTTCCTTCATAGATGACATCAAATCTGACCTAATAATTTTAAGGCTAGAGAACAACCTCTCTACACTAACTTGGGTTGGAGGCAAAGCCGTAACCACATGGGCAACATCTCTAACAATTTCCGGGTATAAAGGAATTGCCTCATGCACAGTCAGTTTTGATGAACGGTTGAATTTTTCTATTTGAGAGCAAGTGAAACATTTTGCTGAAATATGGTCAATCTGCTTGCTATAGTAGACGGAATGAAATCTTTTTCCTTGCGGCAACGCTTTGCCTTCTCCATGTCATCCAAATACTTGTCAAAGTCAAACGCCTCATCTGATGAGGATGAAGAAATGGCAGCAGTAGCACTGTCAGGACCCAAGTCCTCTTGCGCCTGGCAGTCCTCCTGCAGGCCTCTCATCCTAACTGCTACCTCAGTCAGAGCTTCTTTTCCTTTAGTATGCTGTTGATCATCAAGCAGTATACGATGACTTGGGTCCACATAAACAGCAGCAAGAAAAATTTTATTTTCCAATAGCTGTGTCTCTCTCCATTTCATTGAAGCAGAAATGCCATCTGCGATTAAACCTCCTCTTTGGGACAGGCAAAATAGCAAGTTCTTCCACTCCCTTATGAAAATGCCAGGAGTTAAATCCTCAGCTTGTAATTTTTTAGTCACTGTAAATGGGTGATTAAGCAAATCCTTCATTTCAGCCACCTGTGTCCATTGACCTTCATTTAGGGTTACCTGAGGGTTCGTCATATCTATAAGAAACGCTTTTAGTTCAAGCAATCGCTCAATCATTAAATAAGTGCTGCACCACCGAGTGGCTTGATCGACAATTGCCCATTTCCCAGCACGTCTCTTCAAGATGGAATCAATTTTAGGGGTTCTGGCGGCAATAACCAATTTCCTCACTTTTCCAATCAGATTTCCAGCATGTCCCTCTTGCAGTCTATCTCTTATTGCCAGCTGCAGTGTGTGCACAACACAGTGCATGTGATGAATATGAAAGTGTTTTGAAGCACCTTCAACAAGATCATCTATTTCTAAAGTGTAATTTTGTTGATCTTCTTTTGTAATATCTGTTTGTTCCTCAGTTACATGAACAGCACTGTGGACTTCCATCTCAAACATACTGAATCCTAAATTTTCTTCTAGCTGTTGTTCATTACTCTCATTCATCAGTTTAATTGTAATTATCATGTTTGAAGCATTGTCCGTTACAATAGCAAGAACCTGTTCTTGTGTGAATGTGGCCTTAGATCAGGAATAGAACAGCCAATTATGGGACATTTCATAACTTTCCCAAATTCTTATGAAAAAATATTCAGCACATTCTGCATTGAACTACTGTACCCAATTTATTATTTATTTTAGGAGTCGGAGTCGGTCCATTTTATACCGACTCCGACTCCTCCAAAATGAGCACCGACTCCGACTACACAGCCCTGGGAGGTTAGTAGACAGCGGGAGAAGAATTTCAGTTTTTGAGAGGTTGCGTTTCAGATAGAGAGCGTTGGGGCTGCGTGTTCCGGGATCCTTTAAAGAGGGACTATGGGTAAGAGTGGCTTTACTACTACCTTATAACCGCTGCCATCCCAGATGGCTGCTAGTGCTTTGTTGTAGCTATTAGGACTCTTCCGCAATTAACAACATTGGTCTTAGTGATTTTTAGGATTAAAATCTCTATTATAATTGCATTAACCTTTAGGGGTGTAGCATCTATTGTTTACATCGTCACTTGTATCTTTTGCAGCAGCCATGATGTATTTTATTATGATGGATTTAGGTTGCCACTCTCCCACCTCTGTACATGCTTAGTGTTAGGCCCGGTTTTACATACTTATATTGCTTGTCTCTTCCCCTTTTTCTATGAACTATTTATGTAATGGTAAATTATATGTGATGATATTTACATTTGAATAAAATTCTGTAATTTTTACCTATCTTGGATGTACACTGTTCTTTTTGTATTCCAGCATTCAGAGAGTGTTCCTATTTTTAAAATCCTTTTTGCGATCCTTTTTGCAATGCGTTTTGAGGATCAGATATGATGCAGTAATTATGTATCTCGTTCTAATTTGTATATGATGTTGGAGACTGCGGACAGTCACTGGCGTTCTGTAGTACAGCGGGGATAAGGTCGGGGGATGACCTATAATAATAATAATAATAATCTTTATTTATATAGCGCCAACATATTCCGCAGCGCTTTACAGTTTAACAGTTTCAAAACACAAGTCATAAGTAACAACTCTAACAATACAATAATTAAAGCAAAATAAGACGAAATAAGACGACCCTGCTCGTGAGAGCGTACAATCTACAATGAGGTGAGGGAGATACAGAGTACAGGTGTGTATTTACAATGGTGTATGTGTGTCATCAGCATAAAGATGGTATGAAAGCCAAATCTGCTGATGGTCTGTCCAATTGGGGACGTGTCGAGAGAAGAGAAGGGGGCCAACGACTGAGCCCTGAGGTACCCCGACAGCGAGAGGAAGAGGAGATGACGTGGAGCCAGAGAACAAAACACTGAAGGAGCAGTCAGAAAGATAGGAAGAGAACCAGGAGAGAGCAGTGTCCTTAATGCCTAGTGACTGGAGCCTAGAGAGTAGGAGATGGTGGTCAACAGTGTTGAAAGCTGCAGATAGGTCAAGAAGAATGGTCAGAGAATGGTCACCGTTACGTTTTGCTGTCAGAAGGTCATTGGTCACTTTGATGAGTGCAGTTTCAGTCGAATGTAGGGGACGGAAGCCGGACTGTGAAGGGTCTAGAAGGGAGTGAGTGGAGAGGTAACGGGTAAGGAGGCAGTAAACTAGGCGCTCCAAAAGTTTAGAGATGAAGGGGAGATTGGAGACTGGTCTATAGTTGTTTGTGCAGGATGGGTCGAGAGCGGGTTTCTTTAGTAATGGAGTAACGATGGCGTGTTTGAAGGAGGATGGGAAAATGCCCGAGGAGAGGGAGATATTAAAGATTGCAGTTAGGTGAGTTGTGACGACTGGAGAGAGACTGGAGATGTGAGGGAATGGGGTCGGTAGTGCATGTAGTCGGACGAGAGGAGTCTGGATACTTCTTCTTCTGTGATGGGATCAAATGTGGAAAGTGAGCCAGGGGAGATGTAGGAAGGGATGGGAGTCACAGCACTTGGTGGTTGGGAGCAGATTTTCTGACGGATATTATCTATTTTTTCTGTAAAGTGGGAGGCCAGGTCATCAGCACAAATGTCTGTGATAGGGGCTTGTGCTTTTGGCCTGAGGACTTAAATATGAGTGTCCGAGCAAAGGGTCTAAATACTTATGACCATGTTATATTTCAGTTTTTCCTTTTTAATAAATTTTCAAAAATTTCTACATTTGTTTTTTTCAATCAAGATGGGGTGGAGTGCACATTACTGAGAAAAAAAAAAGAACTTTTTTGAATTTACCAAATGGCTGCAATGAAACAAAGAGTGAAAAATTTAAAGGGGATCTGAATACTTTCCACACCCACTATACATATGCTTTGTACATGGGGACAAAGGATGGTTGTTGCAATTAAAAAAAATTGATATGTCAACAATGACAATAGTAGATCGACATATAAACAGTTTACAATATATTGTGGAACTTTCCAAAGAAAATAATGGACATACATAGATCAAACTTCCATTGTGTGACAAACCAATCAGAGTCCCAGTCTCAAATGCATACTTAGACCCCACATAGTAGCAGGCCCATAAGTAAATAGCCAAAGACTAAATGGTGCCGAGAGCTGAAGTCCGTGTTCGGGGTCCGTGCCCGAACAGAAAGTGTTGGGTACGGACCCTGAATTTTACTGTTCGGGTTCACCCATCTCTATTAGATACCAACCAAATCTGCACAACAGCATGTAACACTCTATGGATGAGCAATATAAAATTGAAAAAAAAAGAGAACTTGTTTTGAAGGTTAGATACCACCAAAATGCACCCAAGATGACATAATATTCTATGGCTGAGCAATATAATACAGATACATTTTTGAATTTTTTTTGAGGGTTATAAAGAAACGAGATGTACCCCAGAAGACATTATACTCTATGAATGAGTAATTGAATCCAAATAAATTTTTGAACGATTTTTTGGAGTGTTACCGTATATATCACAGAAATTTACCCCAGACCACAGAATACTGTATGCGGGCGAAATTTAACCCATAAAAAAATGTAAACTTTTTTTTCGAGTGATAGCTATCACATTAATGTACCCCAGACCACAGAATAGTGTATAGGTGAGAAATTTAACCCAGCAATAAAAATGTACACTTTTTTAAGATATACAGAAGACCAAAAGTTTGGACACACCTTCTAATTCAATGAGTTTTCTTTATTTTCATGACTATGAAAATTGTAGATTCACTCTGAAGGCATCAAGACTATGAATTAACATATGTGGAATTATATAATTAACAAAAAAGTGTGAAACAACTGAAAATATGTCTTATATTCTAGGTTCTTCAAAGTAGCCACCTTTTGCTTTGATTACTTCTTCGTACACTCTTGGCATTCTCTTGATGAGCTTTAAGAGGTAGTCACCGGAAATGGTTTTCACTTCACAGGTGTGCCCTGCCAGGTTTAATAAGTGGGATTTCTTGCCTTATAAATGGGGTTGGGACCATCAGTTGTGTTGTACAGAAGTCTGGTGGATACACAGCTGATAGTCCTACTGAATAGACTGTTAGAATTTGTATTATGGCAAGAAAAAAGCAGCTAAGTAAAGAAAAAAAGAGTGGCCATCATTACTTTAAGAAATGAAAGTCAGTCGAAAAATTGGGAAAACTTTGAAAGAGTCCCCAAGTGCAGTGGCAAAAACCATCAAGCGCTACAAAGAAACTGGCTCACATGAGGACCGCCCCAGGAAAGGAAGACCAAGAGTCACTTCATCTGAGTCACCAGCCTCAGAAATCGCAGGTTAAAAAGCAGCTCAGATTAGAGACCAGGAAAATGCCACACAGTTCTAGCAGCAGACACAGCTCTACAACAACTGTTAAGAGGAGACTTTGTGCAGCAGGCATTCATGGTAAAATAGCTGTTCGGAAACCACTGCTAAGGACAGGCCAGAAGCAGAAGAGACTTGTTTGGGCTAAAGAACACAAGGAATGGACATTAGACCAGTGGAAATCTGTGCTTTGGTCTGATGAGTCCAAATTTGAGATCTTTGATTCCAACCACCGTGTCTTTGTGCGACGCAGAAAAGGTGAACGGATGGACTCTACATGCCTGGTTCCCACGATGAAACATGGAGGAGGAGGTGTGATGGTGTGGGGGTGCTTTGCTGGTGACACTGTTGGGGATTTATTCAAAATTGAAGACATACTGAACCAGCATGGCTACCACAGCATCTTCCATCCGGTTTGCGTTTAGTTGGACCATCATTTATTTTTCAACAGGACAATGACCCCAAACACACCTCCAGGCTGTGCTAGGGCTATTTGTCCAAGAAGGAGAGTGATGGGGTGCTACGCCAGATGACCTGGCCTCCACAGTCACCAGACCTGAACCCAATTGAGATGGTTTGGGGTGAGCTGGACCGCAGAGTGAAGGCAAAAGGGCCAACAAGTGCTAAGAATCTCTGGGAACTCCTTCAAGACTGTTGGAAGACCATTTCCGATGAATACCTCTTGAAGCTCATCAAGAGAATGCTAAGAGTGTGCAAAGCAGTAATCAAAGCAAAAGGTGGCTACTTTGAAGAACCTAGAATATAAGACATATTTTCAGTTGTTTCGCACTTTTTTGTTAATTATATAATTCCCCGTGCTAATTCATAGTTTTGATGCCTTCAGAGTGAATCTATAATTTTCATAGTCATGAAAATAAAGAAAACTCTGATAATGCAATATTGTGGCAATCAAAAGAACGTAATTCTGGCATTGTTTTTCTCGTTATGCCGTTTGCTGATCAGATTAATTTACTTTATATTTTGATAGGGCGTTTCTGAACACAGCGATAACAAATATGTGTTATTTTATTTTGCTTTTAATGGGTCAAAATGGGGGTGATATGAACTTTTACATTTTTGAATACTTATTTTTATACTTTTACTTGCTTCAATAGTATCCTCAGGAGACTTGAAGCTTTGATAATCTGATCTCTTGTGCTACACATAGCAGGGCTTAAAGGGAATCTGTCACCCCATTTTTCGACTATAAAGCCCCGTCACACATAGCGATCTCGCTAGCGAGATCGCTGCTGAGTCACAATTTTTGTGACGCAACAGCGATCTCACCAGCGAGATCGCTGTGTGTGACACTGACCAGCGACCGGCCCCCCTGCCGGTATCGCTGATCGTTGTCGGAATGCCCAGGACATTTCTTTGATCGCTGGTCTCCCGCTGGTCAGCACGCATCGCGCTGGTAACTAAGGTAAATATCGGGTTTCTAAGCAGCGCGCGTCACTTAGAAACCCGATGTGTACCTTAGTTACCAGCGCGCTGAAGCAGGGAGTGTGACCCCGGCCTTACTTGAACTTGACAGCTTCATTTATTCCTATGACGCGGTCACGTTCAGGCCGGGAGATTCACGCAGACAGTCCTTGCATCATGGTTCGGCACTTGGTTCATGACACACAGATGTGTAAACGAACTGGTACATTTGGACCAATCTCAGACATGAGATGATTGATGTAATAAATTTTTATTTGATGTGAACTTTTATCAGCACTGCAAACTTACTACTACCTGCCAGCATTCTCTGCTCCTTAGAGGTCAACACAAGGTCATGTTGTGGAGCGACATGTCATGATTTCTCAAGACCCTGCTAATCAGAGAAGGTGCCTAGGATGCCAGGAGCTAGTATCTTGTTTGCAGTGCTGTGATCGGCTGCCACGTGTTAAGGCCCCGTCACACTAAGCGACTCACCAGCGATCCCGACACTGATATCAAAGTGTCAGGATCGCTGTTAAGTCGCTATGTGATCGCTGGTGAGCTGTCACACAGACTGCTTCACCAGCGATCAGCACAGCGATGCCGAGCGCCCGGCATCGCTGGCTATCGCTGTAGAAAATAGTATCAAAATAAAAAATATAGTTATTCTCACCTTCCGACGTCGCATTCAGCCATCCTGCCTCTCTCCACGCTCCGGTCCCAGTAATCCTTTGCACGAATGACCGCGAGATGTCACGGTCTCGCGGGATAACAAAGTCTCGCGGTCATTCATGCAAAGGATCTCTGGGACCGGAGCGTGGAGAGAGGCAGGATGGCTGAACGGGACATCGGAAGGTGAGAATAACTACAGTCATATGTTAAAGTTTGGGCACCCCTATTAATGTTAACCTTTTTTCTTTATAACAATTTTGGTTTTTGCAACAGCTATTTCAGTTTCATATATCTAATAACTGATGGACTCAGTTATATTTCTGGAGTCAAATGAGGTTTATTGTACTAACAGAAAATTTGCAATCTGCATTTAAACAAAATTTGACCGGTGCAAAAGTATGGGCACCCTTATCATTTTCTTGATTTGAACACTCCTAACTAATTTTTACTGACTTCCTGAAGCACTAAATTGGTTTTGTAACCTCACTGAGCATTGAACTTCATAGCCAGGTGTATCAAATCATGAGAAAAGGTATTTAACCCCTTCACCCCCAAGGGTGGTTTGCACGTCCATGACCGGGCCAATTTTTACAATTCTGACCACTGTACCTTTATGAGGTCATAACTCTGGAACGCTTCCATGGATCCCGGTGATTCTGACACTGTTTTCTCGTGACATATTGTACTTCATGTTAGTGGTAAAATTTCATTCAAATAACTTGCGTTTATTTGTGAGAAAAACGGAAATTTGGCGATATGGCACACAAAAAACTTGATAACTAACATTTCCCACATGTTTACTTTACATCAGCACAATTTTGGAACCAAAATTTTTTTTTGTTAGGAAGTTATAAGGGTTAAAAGTTGACCAGCGATTTCTCATTTTTACAACACCATTTTATTTTTAGGACCACATCACATTTGAAGCCACTTTGAGGGGTCTATATGATAGAAAATACCCAAAAGTGACACCATTCTAAAAACTACACCCCTTAAAGTGCTCAAAACCACATTCAAGAAGTTTATTAACCCTTTAGCTGCGTCACAGGAATTTTTTTGAATATTTAAAAAAAAATGAACATCTAACTTTTTTTCATAAAAAAAATACTTCAGGTTCAATTTTTTTTATTTTACCAAGGGTAACAGGAGAAATTGGACTGCAAAAGTTATTGTGCAATTTGTCCTGAGTGCGCAGATACCTGATATGTGGGGGGGAACCACTGTTTCGGTGCATGGCAGAGCTCAGAATGGAAGGAGCGCCGTTTGACTTTTTCAATGCAAAATTGGCTGGAATTCAGATTGGACGCCATGTCACGTTTGGAGAGTCCCTGAACAGTGGAAACCCCCTACAAGTGACCCCATTTTGGAAACTAGACCCCCCAAGGAACTTATCTAGATATGTGGTGAGAACTTTGAACCCACAAGGGCTTTACAGAAGTTTATAACGTACAGCGGTACAATTAAAAAATCATATTTTTTCCACAAAAATGATCTTTTCACCCCAATTTTTATTTTCCCAAGGGTAACAGGACCCTAAAAGTTATTGTGCAATTTGTCCTGAGTACGCTGATACCCCACATGTGGGGGTAAACCACTATTTGGGCGCATGGCAGAGCTCGGAAGGGAAGCAGCGCCATTTGACGTTTTTGGCTGGAATTGAGATCGGACACCATGTCGCGTTTGGAAAACCCCTGATGTACCAAAACAGTGGAAACCCCCCACAAATGACACCATTTTGGAAACTAGACCCCCTAAGGAACTTATCTAGATGTGTGGTGAGAACTTTGAACCCCCATGGGCTTCACAGAAGTTTATAACATAAAGCCATACAATTAAAAAATCATATTTTTTCCACAAAAATGATCTTTTCACCCTCAATTCTTATTTTTCCAAGGGTATCAGGACCGTAAAAGTTATTGTGCAATTTGTCCTGAGTACGCTGATACCCCACATGTGGGGGTAAACCACTATTTGGGCGCATGGCACAGCTCGGAAGGGAAGCAGCGCCATTTGACATTTTTGGCTGGAATTGAGATCGGACACCATGTCGCGTTTGGAAAACTCCTGATGTACCAAAACAGTGGAAACCCCCCACAAATGACACCATTTTGGAAACTAGACCCCCTAAGGAACTTATCTAGATGTGTGGTGAGCACTTTGACCCCCCCAGTGCTTCACAGAAGTTTATAATGCCCGGGCGTGAAAATAAAAAATTTGTATTTTTTCCACAAACATGATCTTTTAGTCACCATTTTTTTATTTTCCCAAGGGTACCAGGAGAAATTGGACCCCAAAAGTTGTTGTCCAATTTGTCCTGAGTATGCTGATACCCCATATGTGGGAGAAAACTACTGTATGGGCACACGTCGGGGCTCGGAAGGGAAGTAGTGACGTTTTGGAATGCAGACTTTGATGGAATGGTCTGTGGGTGTCATGTTGCCTTTGGAGAGCCCCTAATGTACCTAAACAGTGGAAACCCCCCACAAATGACACCATTTTGTAAACTAGACCCCCCCAAGGAACTTATCTAGATGTGTGGTGAGCACTTTGAACCCCCCAGTGCTTCACAGAAGTTTATAACGCCCGGGCGTGAAAATAAAAAATTCGTATTTTTTCCACAAACATGATCTTTTAGTCACCATTTTTTTATTTTCCCAAGGGTACCAGGAGAAATTGGACCCCAAAAGTTGTTGTCCAATTTGTCCTGAGTATGCTGATACCCCATATGTGGGAGAAAACTACTGTATGGGCACACGTCGGGGCTCGGAAGGGAAGTAGTGACGTTTTGGAATGCAGACTTTGATGGAATGGTCTGCGGGTGTCATGTTGCCTTTGGAGAGCCCCTAATGTACCTAAACAGTGGAAACCCCCCACAAATGACATGACCCCATTTTGAAAACTAGACCCACTAAGGAACTTATCTAGATGTGAGGTGAGCACTTTGAACCCCCAAGAGCTTCACAGAAGTTTATAATGCCAGGGCATGAAAATAAAAAAATCGTATTTTTTCCAGAAACATGATCAATTAGTCCCCAATTTTTTCATTTTCCCAAGGGTAACAGGAGAAATTGGACCCCCAAAAGTTGTTGTCCAATTTGGCCTGAGTACGCTGACACCCCATATGTGGGAGAAAACTACTGTATGGACACACGTCGGGGCTCGGAAGGGAAGCAGTGACGTTTTGGAATGCAGACTTTGATGGAATGGTCTGCGGGTGTCATGTGCGTTTGGAGAGCCCCTGATGTACCTAAACTATTGAAACTCCCCACAAGTGACCCCATTTTGGACACTAGACCCCCCACGGAACTTATCTAGATGTGTGGTGAGCACTTTGAACCCCCAAGTGCTTCACAGAAGTTTATAACACTCGGACGTGAAGGGAAGGGAAGGAGCAACATTTGACTTTTTCAACTCAGAATTGGCTGGAATTGAGATCAGACGCCATGTTGCATTTGGAGAGCCCCTGATGTGCCCAAACAGTGGAAACCCCCAATTATAACTCCAACCCTAACCCCAACACACCCCTAACCCTAATCTGAGCCCTAACCCTAACCCTAGCCCTAACCCTAGCCCTAACCCTAGCGGGAAAATGGAGATAAATACTTTTTTTTTAATTTTATTATTTTTCCCTAACTAAGGGGGTGATGACGGGGTTTGATTTACTATTTATGGCGGTTTTTATATTTGGCAGCTGTCGCAAGCTAAAAGACGCTTTTTATTGTAAAAATAGTTTTTGCATCACCACATATTGAGAGCTATAATTTTTACGTATTTTGACCCACCGAGTCATGTGAGGTCTTATTTTTTGCGGGACGAGTTGACGTTTTTATTGGTACCATTTTCGGGCACGTGACATTTTTTGATTGCTTTTTATTCCTATTTTTGGGACACAGAATGAACAAAAACCAGCGTTTCATGAATTTCTTTTGGGGGGGTGCGTTTACACCGTTCCGCGTGCGGTAAAATTGATAAAGCGGTTTTATTCTTCGGGTCAGTACGGTTACAGCGATACCTCATTTATGTCATTTTTTTATGTTTTTGTCGGTTTTATGCAATGAAAACTATTTTATATAAAAAATAATTATTTTTGCATCGCTTTATTCTGCGAGCTATAACTTTTTTAATTTTTCGCTGATGATGCTGTGTGGCGGCTCGTTTTTTGTGGGACAAGATGACGTTTTCAGCGGTACCATGGATATTTATATGCGTCTTTTTGATCGCGCGTTATTACAAATTTTGTTTGGCGGTATAATAAATCATTATTTTTTGCTTCGTTTTTTATTTTTATTTTTTAAGGGGTTCGCTAAAGGGGTTAACTAATGGGACAGTTTTATAGGGCGGGTCATTACGGACGCGGCGATACCTAATATGTGTACTTTTATTTTTTTTTATTATTATTTCCAAAAAATGGATTTATTGGGGGAATATTTTTTTTTTTTTTCTAATTTATTTGGCGATTTTTTTTTTAATTATTTTAACACTTTTTTTTATTACTTTATTAAATAGTCCCAGGTGGGACATCACTGTCCTGTGACAGATCGCTGATCTGTCACATCACAGATCACTGTGACAGATCAGCGATCTGACACAGGCACTGCAGAAGGCTTCCTCATGCCTGCGCTTTGCAGGCACTGAGAAAGCCAGCTTCCTCAGGCCCCCGTCGCCATCTTGGATTCGGGGGCCTGGAGGAAAGGAGCCCCCAGCAGCAGCGCTGCACATTGCGCTGCCGTGGGGGGCTCAGGGAATCACGGAGGGAGCCCCCTCCCTGCCGATGCTTCAACCCCCGGTACACCGCGATCATGTTTGATCGCGGTGTGCAAGGGGTTAACGTGACGGGGGCGGTCCGTGACCGCCCCTGACACATTGTGCCGGGTGTCAGCTGTGATAATCAGCTGACACCCGGCCGCGATCAGCGGCGCTCACCACGTGGGCGCCGCTGATCGCGCTAGACGTACTATCCCGTCCATGGGCATAGGGGCCCGGGTCCCATGGACGGGATAGTACGTCTCATGTCAGGAAGGGGTTAAGGTGGCCACTTGCAAGTAGTTCTCCTATTTGATTCTCCTATGAAGAGTGGCATCATGGGCTCCTCAAAACAACTCTCAAATGATCTGAAAACAAAGATTATTCAACATAGCTTTTCAGGGGAAGGATTCAAAAAGTTGTCTCAGAGATTTAACCTGTCAGTTTCCACTGTGAGGAACATAGTAAGGAAATGGAAGAACACATGTACAGTTCTTGTTAAGCCCAGAAGTGGCAGGCCAAGAATAATATCAGAAAGGCAGAGAAGAAGAATGGTGAGAACAGTCAAGGACAATCCACAGACCACCTCCAAAGACCTGCAGCATCATCTTGCTGCAGATGGTGTCACTGTGCATTGGTCAACAATACAGCGCACTTTGCACAAGGAGAAGCTGTATGGGAGAGTGATGCGAAAGAAGCCGTTTCTGCAAGCACGCCACAGAGTCGCCTGAGGTATGCAAAAGCACATTTGGACAAGCCAGTTACATTTTGGAAGAAGGTCCTGTGGACTGATGAAACAAAGATTGAGTTGTTTGGTCATACAAAAAGGCGTTATGCATGGAGGCTAAAAAACACAGCATTCCAAGAAAAACACTTGCTACCCACAGTAAAATGTAGTGGAGGTTCCATCATGCTTTGGGGCGGTGTGGCCAATGCCGGCACTGGGAATCTTGTTAAAGTTGAGGGTCGCATGGATTCAACTCAGTATCAGCAGATTCTTGACAATAATGTGCAAGAATCAGTGATGAAGTTGAAGTTACGCAGGGGATGGATATTTCAGCAAGACAATGATCCAAAACACCGCTCCAAATCTACTCAGGCATTCATGCAGAGGAACAATTACAATGTTCTGGAATGGCCATCCCAGTTCCCAGACCTGAATATCATTGAACATCTGTGGGATGATTTGAAGTGGGATGTCCATGCTTGGCGACCATCAAACTTAACTGAACTGGAATTGTTTTGTAAACAGGAATGGTCACAAATACCTTCATCCAGGATCCAGGAACTCATTAATAGCTACAGGAAGCAACTAGAGGCTGTTATTTTTGCAAAAGGAGGATCTACGAAATATTAATGTCACTTTTATGTTGAGGTGCCCATACTTTTGCACCGGTCAAATTTTGTTAAAATGCAGATTGCACATTTTCTGTTAGTACAATAAACCTCATTTGAATCCAGAAGTATAACTGAGTCCATCAGTTATTAGATATATGAAACTGAAATAGCTGTTGCAAAAATCAAAATTGTTATAAAGAAAAAAGGTTAACATTAATAGGGGTGCCCAAACTTTAACATATGACTGTATATTTTTTTTTATTATTTTTTTACACCTGATCGCTGGTCTCCCGCTGTCACACACAGCGATGCGTGCTGGCCAGCGGGAGACCAGCGACCAAAGAAATGTCCAGAGGTTTCTTGCAGCGATCAGCGATACCGGCAGGGGGGCCGGTCGCTGATCGCTGTCACACACAGCGATCTCGCTGGTGAGATCGCTGTTACGTCACAAAAGTTGTGACTCAGCAGCGATCTCGCTACCGAGATTGCTTAGTGAGACGGGGCCTTTACTGATGTCGTTGCTGGATCAGGGTCATGATTCAGCTCAGCAACCTGAGGCTTCGATATTGCTCAGAAATCTAAGCTGAAACATTTATTGTAAAATGTTGGTGATTTTTATTTTTTTTATGCACTGGTTGGTGGTTGTCATCATCCATATCAGTCCATGTCCTCAATATGGTTCACAAACTTTTTTCCCCTGATCTCTTACACATGGGTTATATGGCTTTCACAATATATCAGTAGACAAAACTTAATTTTTGTATGATTAAAATATCTGCAACGCCCTATTATACAAGGGGATAGATTTAAAAAAGATATGAAAAACATGGAATAGGTAATCATTGCAGCTCTCAATGAACCCTTTGATCATGCTGTTTAGTGGCAAAAGATTTTAAAGGGGGCAGGGCGGTGGCATAGCGTATAGGTCTGAACAGTGAAAATTATGTTTTAAATACTCATATGGTGGTGAAAGTGGCAATTTTTTGCCCTCTGAACAGCAGGCTACATCAACTATTTCTACACCCCTCAGAAATGCCAGGGGGATTCCTTTTGCACTAGTTTATGTTTTAGCATCACATTTCTCTGATGTTTCCTGTCAGAGAATATGAACATTGGGGCAGATTTACAATTATGGAATAATTTTAGACTTATGTATCATCAGTGCCAGGAAAACATGTTTATTCAAAACTTGGCAAAAAAAATTGTGCAGTAAAATCAAAACAAAACTTCCTTTGGTCAAGAAGTGTTTCAAATTTACTAACGATGTGCTCCACTTTTTACTGGCCTTTTAAAGGGAAGCCCTATAAGGTCCAGTTTTCCCATGTAGGTAAAAGCACATGTTAGAGGCGATGACTAGCATCTAGAGTGCATGTCGCAGTGATTTGTGTTGAGAAAACGGAATCCTGCTGCGCCATATTCATAGTAGCAGGGCACAACACTGAGCTGTAATGGCTGTTCTCCAGTCATGCCCTCTGATCAATTGATTGACCTCCTACTCACCACATTCACAAGATGAGTGGAACGTCAATCAATTGAACTGGGGGCATGATTGGAGAATGGCCGGGACTGGAAAGGAGTGGGGCATAACACGAATGATGACTACGACCTGTGCCAGACACATGCTTTGGATGCTAATTATCACCTCTAACATGATCTGCTTGGAATGTGAACCTGAATGGTTTCTTTTAAATGGTATAAAAATAAAACATGAAGTGGATGTAATGTACCCCCAATCTGAGTGCACCACTGTGATATATACATATATGGAACATTTTCTGACTCGTCTACATTCATGCTACAAGATATACATCAATGGTAAATATGCCCCATTATTATTTACTTCCTTAACTTGTATAATAAGGGTTGTGTGATGAAAACAAGCCATCGCCTACAACCGGAGGAAAAGTATAACTTGCTGACCTGTGGTGGTGTGACCGATGGGGCCTACACCGATAGATTGGGCAACTTTTATGCCAAGTTCAGTTTTACTTTTCAGGAAAAGTATAAGGGTATGTGCACACGTAGTGAAATCTGCTGCGTTTCCGCAGCGGTTTTGTCTCTGCAGAAACGCAGCTGATTCTGCTGCGTTGTACTGTACCTTTATTTTAAATGGGAAAAAAAAACGCAGTGCACATGCTGCGGATTTTTCCGCGCGGTTTTCAATCCGCAGCATGTCAATTGTTTGGTGCAGAAATGCTGCAGTTTTACACAGGGCTGTGGAGTCGGAGTCGTGGAGTCGGTGCTCATTTTGGTGGAGTCGGAGTTGGAGTCGGTATAAAATGGACCGACTCCGACTCCTAAAATATATAATTGGGTACAGTAATTCAATGCAGGATGTGCTGAATATTTTTTCATAGGAGTTTGGGAAAGTTATGAAATGTCCTATAAATGGCTGTTATATTCCTGATCTAAGGCTACATTCACACACAGCGTTTTTCCTGTGTTTTTTGAGGATACGTTTTTCAGCTGCAAAAGCAGCAGATCAGCTTTTTAAAAAACTGCATCACCTGAAAGGTTTTTGAGCTCATAGATAATGTTTTCAATAGCAAAAGCAGATTAGAAATCTGCTCTATCTATCCATTTATCCATATCTGTCTATCCATATCGTATCTGTACCAAAAAGAATGAAAACCGGGTAGTACACCAATATATATTCTGTTCTATCTAAATATCTTGATTATGGGATCATAAAAATGATTAAATGTCTGAGGTTCACATTGTACTACAATAAATTTTTCACTTAAATATAAGCAATATGTGTGGGAGTCGGAGTCGTGGAGTCGGAGTTGGTGTAAGGGAAATTGAGGAGTCGGAGTCGGAGTCACAGGTTTGGCTTACCGACTCCACAGCCCTGGTTTTACACCTCATCCATTATGAGGTGTAAAACCGCAGATAAACCGCAGGACTTTTGTCCTGCGGATTTACTTGCGGTTTTCTCTCCAAAATCCGCACACCGCACACCCAAAAAACTGTGTGCACACATTGGGGGATTAGCCTGCGGAACATTCTGCAGAGAATCCGCATCTCTTGGCAGAAAACGCTTGCGGTGGTAGTGGAAATGGATTCGGTCTGTGAACTTTTTACCTTGTGCTTCTGGAGGGGAGAGAGCGAGCGCGAGAGAAAGAGGGAGAGCGCGAGAGAAAGAGGGAGAGCGCGAGAGAAAGAGGGAGAGCGCGAGAGAAAGAGGGAGAGCGCGAGAGAAAGAAAAAGAGAGAGGGGAAAAGAGAACGAGAAAAAGAGAGAAAAAAAAAAAGAGAAAAAAATTAGAGAGAATATGCTAGACTAAGGTTCTGTGCACACGGTGCGGATTCTGCTGCGAATCCGCAGTAGAACTGCAGGTGATGTACAGTACCATTATAGCCTATGTAAAAAAAAAAAAAAAAAAAAACCCGCTGTGCACATGCTGTGGATTTTTCCACTCGGTTTTTGTGCGGAAAAAAAAGCAGCATGTGACTTCTTTTGTGCGGTTTTGCTGCATTTTCCACCTGCTCCATTCTACAAATCCGCAGGTGGAAAACCGCACAAAAACCGCAAAAATAGAAATCCGCAGGAAAAATGCAGGTCATTTGACCTGCGGATTTAGTAAAATCCGCGGGAGGATCCGCACTGTGTGCACATAGCCAAAGAACGCTGCTGTGGATTTGCAAAAGGAATTGACATGCTGCAAATCTGCGTGGATTTTTCCACAGCAATTCTTAATTTACCATCACTAACATTGGTTGTGCACTACACTGCGGACTTAATGCAATTCCACACGACCAAAAACACTGTGGATCTGCATCAAAATCCAGAGTGTGCACATACCCCTCAGGGCTTGTGCACACATTGCAGATTTGGTGGGGTTTTGCCATGCAGATTTGCTAGGAAAACCTGAAGACCGCAAACTGATTGAGAAAGCTGAATTTCACACGTGGAGTATTTGTGACGTGCAGATTTGGTGTAAAAAGATCATCTCCAGCATGTCTGTTCTCTCTGCGATTTTGACCTCACGTGCGTTTCTCCTGCCAAGAGATGCAGAAATGTTTTCTCACCCAGTCCCGTTTTAGCTTACAAACACTGATGGTGTGAACGTGGCCTTATCCGCTACAAATGGCGCAGCAGATGCCACACGGCTCCCTTGGTTCTCTACGGGGCCTTATGAGGAGAGAAATGGCCGCTTTCACCAGACAGCCCTTGTACTAGCGCCAGGACTCCATGTTGTTTTCTACCCTGGCTTCCCACAATGTCTGCCATGAAGCCCTCCCTCCACCCTGTAAGGCGTGTGTTGTGCAAGTCCGGCAGTCTCCTCAGTTCTGCTCCGCCATTACGTGAGGCCTTTGTGACACCAGCTCGTTTCCTCAGGCACCAGCTTCCCTCACGTCGGTAACTGCACACGTGACGGCAGGCGCCGAGCCCGTGCTGGCACCGGAAACAGAGCGCGACTTTCTCTCAGCACCGACACGGGTGAGGTGTCGTGTGGGGGACTTTGCTGATAGCATCGCCCTGTCCCGAAGTATTGAGGCCGGGGCAGGACACATATTCTTAGCACACGCCTTCCATCGCCATTTGGTGCTTCTCTCCCCATAATGGCGATTTAAGGCGCCACACTAGTTTCCTTGTGTGCGTTGTCAATAAAGTTGTTCTTGTTCCCTGCTATAGGCTCGCTGCGTTTGAGGCGGGAGTGCAGTACCGAGCGCGCCCAGTAGATGTCAGCCAATAGATCGCGCCACACATACTCCCACCCAATAACCAAACCCCTCCTTTGTGTCTTTGGCGCCGTTCCTATATAAAGAGGCGCACACAAGCGGCTCCTGGTTATTTCGGCGATTATATTTTTTTAAGAAGTCGGTATTCGGCAACTTTTCTTCACGGGAAACCAAAATGAACATGAAGAAGAGACTCACCTTGGAGCTGAGGAACCGGAAGGAGGCTGAGGTGAGTGGCTTCGTTCTTCGTGCCCTCAGAGACATGGCTCGGCGCGTTTCTTGGTGCTCGGGCTCCTGGCCGTGTTCCCCGCTCGCTGCTGTGGGAAGTGCTGCCCCGCTCTGAGGCCGCTATTACTTCCCGAGCACGTGGCTGGCGGTAAACTCCCGGGACGTGGCCCCGTTACTGCGCCTCGTGCGCGGTGCTGCTTCCCGCCATGTGCATGAGGCGGCCTCTAGTCCCCGCCGAAGCTGCACTTGTTTGCTGTAGTTCTGCTCAGGCTGCAGCCCCCCAGCACATGCGGGCTCTGGCTGGTGGGGGCACCATTGTTTCTGAGGGGTCCCTGCCTGCAGGCCGCGTGGGTCCCCTCCGCACCAGGCAATGGCGGCATGCCTGCGCCCAGGAGCTCCCTGCTGGCAGCACTTCTGGGGATTTGGCCCTGGTCTGTCTTTTCTCATTCGCTATGACGTTTTTTTGCAGCTTCCTAATAAAGTGCCTGTGTAGATGGGTCTCCATAAGAAATCACTTAAAAAAAAAAATGTTCCTCCTACGACGTCAGGTTATTCATGTCTTGAAGAAATGTTCTTTTTCTGCACTTTTTACATTGGATGCCCCTTTAGCACTTCTTATTTTTGCCCCCTGTAAAGTTTCCATGGCACATGTGTTCTCCTATAAGCTTTTCCTGATCAGGGCTCTGTAGTGTATTGCTGTCCCACTAAATATATATATATTTTTTTTTAAGTATATTTATTTATTTTTTTTTTTTACTTTTGAGCTTAGACTTCCAAGTAAACGGTGTTTTATTCCGGAGCGATGAATGAATTTGGTCTGGAGTGAATAGCACAATATGGCAACTGCTGACATGGGGCTGAGTTCTTAACCGGAAGCCAGTGGGTGTGATGGAGGAGTTGAGCATGTGTGGTTGAGACCGCAGCCATGATCAGCCAGAAGTACAGTTACTGTGATAATCTAGGAGAGCAGCTGTTTAGGGATGGGGGAGGGCCCGTTATATAGGGGTGTCTGTTAATACAGTGCCGTTCTGACCTCTGCCTGTCCCACCGAAGAATCTCATAAGACTTGACTGACTGCATTATTGCAGATGTTTACAATGTGCAGTGCTCGGGCGAGAAGCGTTTGTAGAATCCGTCTCAGGCTAGGAATGGCCTCTTTTATGCCTTAATTTGTGATCTCTCTTATCACAGGTTAAAGAGATGGTTTTGGATAACTGCCGTTCAGATGATGGCAAAATTACTGGACTTACAGCTGAGTTTGTGAACTTGGAATTCCTGAGCATGATCAACATTAACTTGTTGTCAGTAGCTAATCTTCCCAAACTGGAGAAATTAAGGAAGGTAAGCTGTTTTGTGTTAGATAACCTTAGTATATCTGCATGGGGCAATAGATGCTATGAGGGAAGGCTTATAATTTGTTGTTCAACACACCAGTGTTCTTGTACCTTTTAACATTGCATGTTTTTTTTAATGCATAAAACTCCTGTTTGTGCAGGATGGGTGATGACATAAAATAACAGTAATGCTTGACTGCCTAGGCAGATATTGATGACTTCTAAAAAGAGTTCATCGGTGGGTTTGACACACGCACCATTCCGCTCCTATGGTGCCTGGATTAAATCGTATACAGAGCCAAAACAGTGCAGCTTTGTACAATCTGTGCTGTCCTTTCCTGTGTACTGCAGCTCCGCTCTTGGTCACCAATTGAAACTTTGCTTCAAGCCAGAGTTGAACAATCTTGAGTTTGCCACTGATCTAATATTTATAATAAAAGCCATTTGAGTTACTCTGTCTGGTCCATCGTTTTGTGGCATTGCAGCTCCAGTGTGAGAATGCCTGGACCAGAAGACTGGCTGCTGCAGAGACTAATCAGATGTGGCCAGTTTGTTCTTTTTACGCCTCCTGGAGACCTGGATCTTTTTATTTAGTGCTAATTTTTATGGACTTTTTTGAGAACCTTACTAAAGGATTCTCTGGGGTCAAAATTTCTAGGCTGCTCTGCATTACCAACCCTATGAGCACCATCTGCTTGGTACAGACTATATACAAATCCCTAAATAAAAATGCCCGTATCTGAAACTGGTGCAGGTAAAAAAAATAATAAATTATGTACTTGAGCAGCAGTAATAAAATAAGAGGAAAAGCTGGACACTTCTAACCTGGTGACAGGTCCTATGTAAAATTGTATTAAAGGAGTGGCTTGTGTAACTAAAGACTGGGTATTTACCCAGCAATCTGCTACAACTACAGAGTAAACTTAATATCTATATCCAGCTTTTGATTTGCATTACTCAAAGATGTGCATGGTTATACAAATGCAACAACTATAATCTCTTTATGTTCTGCAGTTGGAGCTTAGTGATAACCGAATTTCAGGTGGTCTTGAAGTGCTTGCAGAGAAAACCCCAAATTTAACACACTTGAATCTCAGTGGGAACAAGATTAAGGACATAAACACTCTGGAGCCACTTGTGAGTAAATAGAAATTTGAAGTTTTATTTTTGTTTGTAACAAAGCGAGATCCTCTCGTTTATCTGTATCCTGGTCCCAAGGCAGTTTATTAAAAAAAAAAAAAAAAATTTTACTCACTGTCTTCATGTCCAGTGGGGTGAGTCTCTGCTGTTTTGTTTTACTTTTAATATTTATCCTCCTTTTTGGACTGGGATTTTTTAAAAGCGGACAACTCTTTTCAAAGTGTAATTATTGGTTTATGAAAATTTGAAATGCGCCTGCCTCTATCTTCGCTCCTCTGAACCTTTATGACCACTGTCAGTAATGTAAATATTTGTCCTCACCGGAAACAGATTTTACTTATGAATTGGGAGACTTAAAGATCATTCCAGAAGAAAGCTGGTTTCTCTTATAACATATTTTTTTTTTTAAATTTTCTCATGTGTTCAATTGATGAAAACAAAGACAATTTCTAATTCCAGACCTTATGCCAGTGCTAATCAGTGGGAGCTGCAATTATGTGATCTTGCGCTTTTCAGCTAAACTGAAGCTTTAAAGCTTAGGCCTGTTTCACACTTCCGTTTTTTCAAATCCGTCAAAATCCGTTGTTTTCCGTAAAAAAACGGATCCGCCATTTTTTTGCAGGATCCGTTTTTTTTTTGTCCCATAGACTTCCATTACGGTTACCGCGGATCCGTCAAAAAAACGGATCCGTTTTTTAAAAACGGATACGTTGGCATCCGTTTCCGTCAAAAAAACGGAAACGGATCCGTTTGGCGGACACAAAAACGGAAGTGTGAAACAGGAGAAAGCTGTCAACAGGATTGCGCACAGTAACCTACAGACACTGTCAAGTTGAAGCCATTATACTGATTGCTATGATACCTTGGTTGATGAAATCTGTTTTGTGGTTGTTTAATCTTTATTTGTAGTTTTCAGTTAATGAGATTCTCTTGCTCTTGGGGGGGTGCTCTGTTTACGTATTCATCCGTATGGCTTCTGACAGGTCACTGATCCACCAATGACCTGCCCACTATTTGATACACTGAATATGTGTATTGAGGAGAAATCATTCAGCAGGCACCAGTGACCCAATAGATGCTACTGCGCAGTCATGATCTTGCTGGAAACAAGTTGTTTTTTTTTGTTTGTTTGTTTGTTTTTTTTTTTTTCCCCCTGTCGTAAAATGGCACCTGTGCAGTAGTAGAAGATTGCTGATAGATGCTACTGCGCAGTTGCGGCCAGTGCCATTTTGAAGGTTTTTTTTTTAAATTTATATCCCTAAATAAAAATAATGCACATTATAGATATGATCATGCTGCAGCGTAAGAAATACTGTATATATGTAAACTAGGGGTCAGGTCACTGAAGGATTAGTGACTTCTCATATGCCATCAGTATGAATACCTAAGCAGAGCCCCACGTATCCTGTCTCCCCAAAGTACAAGAATCTCATTAACTGAAAATAAAGATTAAACAACCAAAAGACTGAAACCAAGTATCATTTTAATCAGTACGATTGTGCCAACCTGACACTTCAGGTTACTGTGTGTAATCCTGCTGACAGGTTCCCTTTCATAGTTGTGCTCCGGTGCCTGTGTCCTTTATGTGGTGCTCTGCTTGCATATGCATCTTTATGGATTTATGATGGGTCCCTGATCCTTAAGTGACTTGCCATCTATTTTACATAATGCATATAATGTTTGTTTTTTTTCTCAAAGGCAACTTAAGAAAAATGGCGGTGCCTGCGTAGTAGCATCTATCGCTTGCAGACAGATAATATGGAGCATGCATTGGCACCATTTTGCTGAAGTTAAATTGTGTTTTTTGTTTTGTTTTGTTTTTCTTTTCAAAGTCAACAGTATTCTATTTAAGCAATAGATGCAACTGGTGATTGGCCATAAATTTACATGTAAAATGAAACATTTTACATTAGTTCCACATTAACTGCAACTAATGCATACTTTATTGTTTAAATGATTAAAACTGAAGTGCTTTAAATATGACAAGAACATTTTGCTGTTTACAGAAAAAGTTGAATCGCCTCATGAGTTTAGATTTGTTCAACTGCGAAGTCACTATGCTGAACAACTACCGAGAGAGTGTATTTGCATTGCTGCCTCAGTTAAATTTCCTTGATGGCTTTGATGCTGATGATCAAGAGGCACCTGACTCTGATCCAGAGCCAGATGGTGAGGATGCAGATGAGAATGGGGAAGGTAAGTGCTGCTTTCTAGTAGAACTTGCTTTTATATTTTTCTTCAGCTGGTAGTGACCACTTTTAGTGGCTAAACCTTAATACTTTTTACATAACTTTAGCTGTATACTCCCTTTTGGGTGCACAAAATCTCTTGTGGGCGTTTCTTGTTGACGACCCTTGCCTTTAACATATACAGCTTAATAGGATTATGTACATAGGGATACTTTGCTCAGATGTTTTGGGATTATAGACCAAGCAATTTGAAGCTTGGTCTATAATCCCTTAGTGACCAGGCCAAATTTTTTTTGAATCTGCCAATAACTCTGGAATGTTTCAAAGGTGATTCTGAGACCTTTGTTTTCTGACACATTTTATGATGGTAAATATTTAGGTCTGTCTTTTTTTTTTTTTTTTTTTTTTTTTTTTTTTTGGCGTGGGGGGGTGGGTTGTCTATAAAATGTGGAAATTCGACAAATTTCTTTTTTAGAAATTAAAAAAATTTCAAACAGTATTTCCCCCCCCCAACCCCCCCCCCCCCAAAAAAAAAAAAAAAAAAGAAAAAAAAATTGGGGGGGGGGGGATGGGAGTGCATCTTATCTGAATGTAGCCTTCCCTCTGCTGTAGAGCGTGGTCCAAGGGTCACTGCTACGGGAAGCTTCTGGCGGCAGCGGGGTAATGCTGCAGGTCCCAGGCTGATAGGAGGGGGGTGTTCAGTAGTGCAAAGTATTTATGGGGTGGGTACTCTTATCTCTGGCATGTCAGCTAAATTTTGTTGTACAGTGTGTGGTTTGCATAAATTATTTCAGGTACATGAAACTGAATTTCTGTAATTTTTCAATTAAACTCCCATTGAAAATACAAACTACAAAGTAGTAATCCAATTTGCAAATTGTAGTTTTCAACATTTCACACTGCCTGTGACCTGTAGTCCTAACTTGCCTAGTTGGATATGCTCAGCTCCAGTTTTGAGGGGGTGATTCTAAGTAAAATACTCTAAGAAAAACCCTGCTGGTAACAATTTAGATGTCATTGTTAATTTCTGACAGCAGCAGTTAATTGAGTCAGTTGGTAGTGTGCAGGCTCCAATCTTCATCCATCTATAAGATGAGTGGTTTCGTCTCCAGCTATTAATTTTTATAATATACTTTTATTTACCATGACTTCCTTCTTTCCCAAACACTGTTGCCGTTCTTCTTAATCTTCAGTTCATGCTCCTTTTCAAGTGCTTCTCAGCAAGATTTGTACTACAGTCAAAGAACCATGGTACGGGTACTCCCTTGTCTGAGTATGGGGGTAGGTAGCAGCGTAGCGTACTGTTTTTTTGCTGAGTAGCAGTTAAAAGGAGAATGAACTGGGCATTGAGACAGCACTGTATTAGTGTTTGGGAGAGGAGGCAGATTAAGGTAATGAAGTATTAGTCGTAACTTTGCATGGACTGAAGGATAAGTAAGTACATTTTAGTTAGGTGTTATGTAGTGCCGATGACATGGGCAAACACCTGGTTAGACTTGTGCACGTTTCCTATTCTAATCAGGAATAGTGCACGTGTCTGGGTTCATGACATCATTGCCTTTGGCTGAAGCCACATAATGACTTCTAAAATGCCAACTGATTCTAAGAAGTTGTCCACTACTTGGGACAACTTCTGGTCATATCCCTTGCTTGGTCCCCATAAGCAATAATGCTTTTACACTCCTCCCGTGATGGCGCCATTCTCGTGGTGTCAGCCCTCTGTCTCCCGGAGCTCTCATGCTGTTGAGATGCTGGCGTCACTGTCCCTGCCTCCTATTTCATTGAGCAGGAAGGGGAAGTCTGAGATCAGCTGCAACCCAGACTTCCCCTTCCATATTCGCCTGAAGGTGGGGACAGTGATGCCAGTCCTGATTGGGTGCCGCCAATGCTGCACGAGAGCCCAGGGACCACAAGTGCTGGCACAGGAGTTGAGTATAGGCTTTTTTTTTTATGGGTGCCAAACATTTTGATCAATAAGGGGTTGTCCTAGTAGTGGACAGCCCATTTAAACTTGCCTCAGAAAAAAGTGAAGCCGTTCTCTTTGCCTTACATGTGATTTTGTTCTATAGAAGGGGAGGATGATGAGGATGAGGAAGAACTCGATGAAGACGAACTTGATGAAGAAGACGAAGATGGAGTAGATGATGAGGTCTGTTTCTTATTTTCTTTGATCTGAACATTTTTCTAGGAAGCTACTACTCTGTAGTTAATAACCTTTGCTGAAGTAACATTTCAACTGCCCTTTGAAGTGGAGAACACATTTTATACCTTATTTCAGTAGATAGAATAGTGTTTACAATGGCAAGAGATTCCAGTGCAGTCAATGTGTTGGGGGCAAATTTTACCAGGTTTCATAGAAGTGCATCCAGGATGTAGAAGGTTACAAGTTGCCCAGAATAGACCATTATGTGAATGTTTTGTTCATGAGAAATCTTTATTTTCAGGAGGATGTCGAGGAGGAGGAGGAAGGAGAAGATGACGAAGATGATGAGGGTGAGTTTCAAAGGGAATCTACCATAAAAGGGGGAAAAAACATTGTTTTCATGCTTGTAATAAAAAAAACTCACAAAAAGGTCAACCGGTCCGACTTGCTGTATAGACTGAGGAATTGATCATCTTATTAAAGAGCTAACTGTGCTCGCCAATTTAGATTACTGAATTTGGTGTTATAAAACCTAAAGGCTCTGAATGAAATCTCCCTTGTTTCTGGTGTAGGATGCTATCCTCATCCCTTTCTGAATACAAGTCTGTGACCAATCTGTCAGTGAACTTAATTATTTCAGCTGTTGAAAAACGCACACCCTACTTGTATATCTTCAATGTGGCATCTCCAGGGAAGTGACGTGAGCCAGGTGCTGTGCATATGTAAATGTACAGTGTAGAAAACATTGCACAAATGGCTTTATAGAACTTGTAAATAAAGTATCACTTGCGTTGTCATTTTTTTTATTACTTTGTTCTAGGAATGCTCGGCCATGTAGCTTGGCAACCTAACCTGCCAAACTTAACATTTTAACCTTTAACTTTTTTTTTTTTTTTAACATTACTAGATACACCCCAGGGAGAAAAACGAAAAAGGGATTTGGAAGATGAAGGGGATGAAGAGGATTTTGATGATGAGGAAGAGGATGATGAATAAGACAAAAGGCTACTGGATCTTTTTTTATGGACTGTCTGGGCTGGCCACCAGTGCATGTGGCAGTATCTGCTGATGGGTCACTGTATGCAGCTGTCAGCCACCCTGTTCTGTTTGTGTTTGTTTTTATTTTCCCCTGGTTTGTGTGTAGGGCTGAGAGATGACTTATTCTGGTCTGAATGAAATTGTTTGCCGCTTTATTTAAACATATGGCCGCCTGAGCTATTTGCGGAGTCAGATCGTAGAATGTCCCTATATATTTTTATTTTTTATTTCCACTGCCCCCTTTGACCCACCCCCTCTACCCCCTCTGGAATTTTCTGTGAAAGTTCTGTGGTTCCTCTGATCTGTGAATGGTGCACGGGTGTTAAAAATCTGAGGATGATTCCAAAGACAAGTCTCCCTCTATCCTGCATTCTTGTGTCAATCATGCCTTAATGTGTCCTGCTTTATCTCCGATTCATGTATGATTAACATTTGCGTATTTCTGGCAATAAGATTTAACAGTGACCGTGTACAAATTTATGTTTTCAACAATTTGATTTCCTTACCACATCAAGTTGCTGGTGAATTTAATGTTCCTCCCTGAGCCACACTAGCATTGTGTATGCAATGCTTTCAGTGATGTAATATGTTCGATGGTTGAAAACTGGATTACATCATGGCTTTTAGTCCTGGTTTTGGCTTTATCAACTCTATGGGTTTTTCAGGTTTCTTCGACTGAAGGCCACCTCCCTTCTAAAAAATGTAAAGTATTGGAATTATGTTAACATGCTTGGATACTTCTGAGCATCTACATCTTTTGCGTCTTGGTCAGGTTTCTAAGAAAACTTTATATACCACTTCTTGAATTCACTGCTATTTCCAATCCTAACATTCCCTACCTCTGAATTTGTGGTGGCACTGCCATTTGTCTCAAGTTTTGTGATGACAAATGGCATAGACTTATTACCCCAATACTAAAGCGGCTCTGCCACACACTCCCACTCTTAGTGTGGTATCATGATGGTCTACATTAAATCTTGCCAATGTTTTCAAAATGCTAAATTTAAGCATCTTCCCTCTTTCGTATAGGGATTTTGGCCAATTGGGGTTGTGGAAATCACTTTAAGCTACAAATTTATTCAAAAAATTCTGACCTATTTAACACCCATGTTTTGTATTTAGTTGTTACAGAAAGCCTTTTTAATAAAATATTTGGGGTTTTTAAAATACTGCGCTTTTTTTATTGCTTGGATATGTTTGGGTGTATAGCAGGACTTTAGCATGTCAGGCTATGTGCCCATGATCCGGAAGTAGCAGGACTTTGGATGCAGTGTACTTTCATGAGGTCCAAAGCGCTGCCTTTCTATTGAATGTAGGTGAATCCACGTGTGTTCACTGAACTGTGTGGATTTACCCTTGTTCAATACATTCTATTCATTAAATTTCTGTTGCGGAGCCTAGCGTCTCTGCAAGAGAAATTAACATGATACGGATCTGAAAGATGTGTCTTTCTGCAGGTGATCCGCAGGTGCACATGCATACATTGTGGATGAGATTTCTAGAAATCCCATGTCCACTATGCTGTAACATGTGGCCGCTGCAGTTTTGACGCTGTATTGGTGTGTATCGTCAAAGCTGCAGCAATTCCGGTTTGTGGGCATGTTAACCGTAGGGTTTCATGCTAAGTGAGGAAGTGTCTGATCCTGTTGCCGGTTTAAGATAAACCGGACATGACTGCAAACTTTTTTGTTTATTGCCCTCAAATTAAATGGCGACCACTAATTCTAAATGTGTGGGGAGTTGCTGTACAAACGGCGTGGTTTACAGCTTGGCAACGTTGGTACCATAAAGTTTCATTTAAAATGTTCATGTCTTCACGCGAATGTGCACACAATTTCCCAATGGACTAATTAATATGGCTCTGCGCATGTTGGCTATTCATGGCTCTACCATTGTTGGCAAAGTCTTAAAATAAATTAAAGCCATAGTATATCTGTGCTGTGAAGGTGTCAATGGGCTGCACATTGTTTTGCGATCTACTGCAACATTCAAATTAAATTGTAAATGTGTAGATGTGAAGACTTAATCAAATTTTGTTTGACTGTGGCTACCATTACAGGGCCTCTGGAGCATACAGTTTGTGTGGATAGTAATAGGTCAGCATAAGTGAGTTTCAAGTTAACAGCTGTAAAAGGGAATTTGGAGCTCCAGTCACACAGAAGTCGAAACATCAACTATTTAGGGTGGTGCTGGTTCACCTTGACTAATATTCCATTTGTCAATGTATTTTCCTTCTAGAGTCCCTACACCTTAAAAATGCAGACTGCAAACTGCTTATTTCCCCCCCCCCCCCCCCCCTCAAGTTAATGACCAGGCCCATTCTTACAATTCTGACCACTGTCACATTGAGGTAATAATTGTGCAACACTTCACTGGATCCAGATGCTTCTGAGATTTGTTTTTTTTCATGACAAATTATGTACTTCATGATAGTGGTCAAATTTCTTCTATGACTTTAGTTTTCCACAAATAAGTTTAACTGAAAATTATGCAATTTTTCCAACTTTGAATTTTCATATCCTTAAATCAGAGAGGTCACCCAAAACGGTTAATAAGTGATTTCCCACATGCCTACATCAGCACAGTTTTGGAACCAACATTTTTTTCGGGGGTAGGAAGTTAAGGGTTTCACCAGCGATTATCTTCTATCATATAGACCTTTCAAAGTAACTTCAATTCTAAAAACTGCACCCCCCCCTCCAATGTGCTCAACCACATTCAAGAAGTTTATTAACCCTTCAGGTGCTGCACAGGAATTTTTGGAATGTGCAAAAGAACATTTAACTTTCACAAATTTTACTTCAAGTACAATTTTTTTTTTCTTTTGACAAGGGTAAAAGGGGGAAAAAAAAACCCCCAAAATTTGTGTAATGTCTCCTGAGCATGCTGATACGATATGAGAATGTCACTCTTTAAGTGCACGGAAGGGAAGGAGCATCATTTGACTTTCTAAATGTAAAACTGCCTGGAATCAGTGGATGTCATGTCCCATTTGGAGAGCCCAAGATGTGCCTAAATGGTGGAAACCCCCCCCACAAGGGACCCCATTTTGAAAACTAGACCCCCTCAAGGAATGTTTTTAGATGTGTGGTGAGCACTTTGAAACCCCTCCCCCCAGTTGCTTCAGAGAAGTTTATAACTTTGAGCCATGAAAATTTTCCCACGAATGTTAATATAGCATCTTCAGAAGGGTAAACGGATAAATTGCACCATACAATTTGTGCAATTACTCCTGAGTATGCCGATACCCCATATGTGGGGGAATACTACTTTTTACTCTTCGCCACGACAGCACCCACTTGGAGAGAGGGATCCACCCATAGGAACAGGAAACCTACAGAGATAAGAGGGCGGTCCGCCTCTCCCCCTCAGTTGGTTTCCTGTTCCTAAGGGGAACCGCAGGATACGCTAGTCTTACCTGGGCCAAGGAACTGCCTGTGCAGTGTCTGCGAGAACGACGGGGGAGTGCTGGGGTCCGGCTCCTTCCTCGGCTGGTATGGACAGACCGGGCAGAAACACTGGTACCGGGTGGCGCCGACCGGGGGTTCCTCTGATGGCGACACGACACCGGAATTGCGGTAGGATCCATTCCGGTCCGTGGTGGGGGCGCAGGAACCGGAGAATGCGGCAGCCTCCGGCGTTCCTAAATGGCTTCAGCGTCCAGGAGGACGCACATGCAGCTCAGCAGGAAGTGGTAAGGAGGAACTTCTGGGTTACCGGAGGTTCCTCGGCTCAGAGCGCGCGGCTGGGCAGCACTGCAGGCAGAGGCGCTCCCCGCCCCCTCCAGAGGAGGAGGGAAAAAAAAGCTATTTAACCTGCAGAGCGTGGGTGGCTAGTGTCAGTGCTGAAGCGCATACTAATGAGCCGCAAATAGGCGCACCTGGAGGGGGAGGTACCAGGTATGAAGGGGCTTACAAAAGGCCTGGGGCACAGGGATATGGCGTGCAATCATGTCTTCACCAAGGCAGGACACGCATCCCCAGGCAGGCGATGCAGCAGCAGCCAAGGACCACGCAAGACGTTCCTCGGATCGAAGCCACGCCAACAAGCCGCCTGAGCCGGTACCTACAGCTTCTCTGGGTGAGTGGACGATGCTCTGCCTATCAAGCTGATAAAATGTCTCTCTCCCTCTCCCCTTCGTCATTATGTCTCTACCTCAGACTAAGAGGAAGGAAAAATCAAAAAATAAAGAATATGCCCTGTGTACACGTCCGCTACCGAACTCTTACACAAAAAGGCTGTGCAAAAGATGTATTAATGAAACGGCAAAACAAGCATCAACGTCAGCCGCAGATATAAGGGCTATAATTAGGGAAGTACTACAGACCCTAAACCAGTCTAGCAGGCCTACTAATACCGAAACTAACAAGCCAGCAGGGGCCGTAGACACCGATGAGGGCGAAGTAGCCTCGGATAGTTCCAATGCATCCACATCAGCATCCTCCTCAGATATGGAGGGCTGTCGCTGTTTTCCTTTAGACCATATGGACAATTTAGTTAAATCCATGAGGAATACGATGGGATGCACAGACACAAAGGAGCCGCAAACGACACAAGAAATTACCTTTGCAGGTCTGACGGACAGAAAGAGGAAAATTTTTCCGGTTATACCAGCCATACAAGCTCTAGTTAAGAAGGAATGGGAGAGACAGGACCAGAGAGGGTATCTTACCTCAAAGAGAAGGTACCCCTTTAGCGACGAAGAATTGTCGACATGGGTTAAGGTCCCGAAGGTGGACGCGGCAGTGGCCTCCGCCTCAAAGCAAACGATCTTACCAGTGGAGGACACTGGCAGGGCTGTGGAGTCGGAGTCTGTGCTCATTTTGGTGGAGTCGGAGTTGGAGTCGGTATAAAATGGACCGACTCCTAAAATATATAATAAATTGGGTACAGTAATTCAATGCAGGATGTGCTGAATATTTATTCATAGGAGTTTGGGAAAGTTATGAAATGTCCTATAAATGGCTGTTATATTCCTGATCTAAGGCTACATTCACACACACCGTTTTTCCTGTGTTTTTTGAGGATACGTTTTTCAGCTGCAAAAGTTGATCATCTTTTTAAAAAACTGCATCACCTGAAAGGTTTTTGAGCTCATAGATAATGTTCTCAATAGCAAAAGCAGACTAGAAATCTGCTCTATCTATCCATTTATCCATATCTGTCTATCCATATCGTATCTGTACCAAAAAGAATGAAAACCAGGTAGTACACCAATATATATTCTGTTCTATCTAAATATCTTGATTATTGGATCATAAAAATGATTAAATGTCTGAGGTTCACATTGTACTACAATAAATTTTTCACTTAAATATAAGCAATATGTGTGGGAGTCGTGGAGTCGGAGTTGGAGTCGGAGTCGGTGTAAGGGAAATTGAGGAGTCGGAGTCGCAGGTTTGGCTTACCGACTCCACAGCCCTGGACACTGGTTCTAAAAGACCCTCTTGACCGCAAAGCTGATGCCTCATTAAAGAGGGCATGGGAGGCAGCTACCGGCATGTTTAAACCGGCAATAGCTAGTACGTGCACAGCTCGCTCTATGCTGGTCTGGATCGATCAACGAGACCAGCAAATAGACCAGAAGATCTCCCGAGACAAGCTGTGAGCCGCCATACCACTAATCCGTGGCGCAGCAGCATATATAGCAGATTCTTCTGCTGATTCCTTACGCATGGCAGCCAGAACAGCAGGGTTGGCTAATAACGCCAGACGTAGCCTATGGCTTAAAAGCTGGAGAGGTGACACCCAATCCAAAGCAAAGCTTTGTGCCATTCCTTGCGAGGGTGAGTTCTTATTTGGGAAAGCCTTAGATGAAATCCTTACTATGGCAAAAGAAAGGAAAAAAGGATTCCCTAACCCTCCTCTCCCATTTTATAGGAGGGCGTTTAGGAGACGACCATTTGGCCGGGGAAGACCAGCAGAAAATCAAAACCGCTGGGCCACAAAGGAAGGAAAAAGGGCAAAGGTGCCATGTTTAGAGGATCCTCCTTCCGCAGGGACAGGAACTGAGGAGCCAGTCCCTCCAGTAGGAGGGAGGCTAAAAAAAATTTTTCGAGAATGGGAGAAAATTACGGCTAGCCCTTGGGTTCTGGGCATTAGTAAAGATAGAATTCCATCATGTACCCCGTAATTCATTAATCATAACGTCTTTCAGCTCACCAATCCAACAGCAGGCTCTGGAGGCTGAGATTTGGAACCTACTGGACAAAAAAGTTTTGGTCCATGTGCCTAAAGGACAGGAAGGGAGAGGATTTTACTCCCCTCTCTTTCTGATACCTAAACCAGACGGATCATTCCGGACGATAATCAACTTGAAGAAATTAAATTCATTTATAATAAATCATAAATTTAAGACGGAATCCATAAGATCCACGATTAAGCTCCTCTTCCCCAATTGTATGATGGCAGGCTTGGATCTGAAGGATGCTTATCATATTCCCATCCATTGCAGATATCAGAGATACCTCAGAGTGGCGGTCCTCCTCAATGGCAATATACAGCATCTCCTGTTCACAGCCATGCCATTCGGCATTTCCATCGCACCACGAGTATTTACAAAGGTGATGCTGGAAGTGATGGCTTTTTTTTTACGCCAGAAGGACACACTGATAGTACCCTATCTGGATGATTTTTTGATAGTAGGGAATTCAATTCGGCAATGTAATGAGCGAGTTGCTGATACAATCTTGTCCCTACAGGCTCTAGGGTGGATAATAAACTTCAAGAAGTCCAGAATCGAGCCGCAGTCCGTTCAGTCCTTCCTGGGTCTCGAGCTATACTCCATATACCAAAAATGTCTGCTGTCACAGGTAAAAATTTCAGCAATTAAAAAGGTTAGGATAGCAATAGATCGGCCACACATATCTTTAAGGGAAGCAATGTCCCTCCTGGGATCCCTTACTTCCTGCATCCCGGCAGTTCGGTGGGCCCAGTTCCACACGAGGGAACTAAAACACCAAATTCTCTTAGAGGAGTCCCGTGACCGGGGGAATCTGACAGAAAATCACGCTATCCCAGGAGGTCCTAACCTCCCTCGCATGGTGGCTAAGGGATGATAACCTAGTGGGGGGAGTACCTTGGGTTATAACACCCTCCCGTATAATTATTACGGACGCTAGCCCCACAGGATGGGGAGCCCATATGGGGAATATTTTTGCCCAAGGCCTATGGGATATAGGCGAAGATCAGGATTCATCAAATTTAAAAGAACTAAAGGCAGTCACTCATGCATTATATCATTTTCTTCCACAGTTACAAGGGGAAAACGTGAGAATCCTTACGGACAACAACACAGTAGTCTCATATCTGAACAGACAAGGCGGGACTCGATCAGTCACCTTAATGTCTTCCGCAAGAAGGATTTTATCCTTAGCCGAAAAACATTTTTTGTCTCTCAGCCCTCCACATAAGGGGAAGAGACAATTTGGAAGCAGATTTTCTAAGCCGCCATACACTGCGACAAGGAGAGTGGTGTCTGAGCCAGCGGATATTCACACGCATCGTGTCACTATGGGGTCTTCCCCAAATAGATCTCTTCGCCACCAGAGAAAACAGGCCGGTACGAAGGTTCGCCTCTCTAAATGTGACAGACAATCCGGAAATTCTGGATGCCCTCCAGGCCCCGTGGCGATTCAAACTGGCATATGCTTTTCCACCAATCATACTACTACCGCAGGTGATCAGAAAGATCAGAGGAAGCACGAATAATCTTAATAGCACCATTCTGGCCCAGGAGGCTATGGTTTTCATGCCTGCAAGCAATGTCAGTGACAGACCCGTGGGTGCTTCCTTCAACCCCCAGGCTCCTCGCAGGGGCCATTCTTCCATCCTCAAGTGGACAATCTCAACTTGACGGCTTGGAACTTGAAAGGGAAATGTTGAGATCAAGAGGATTCTCGGAGGGATTAGTCAATACACTCCTACAAAGTCGAAAAGTGGCAACGACAAAAATTTACACCAGGGTATGGAGAAAATTCCTAGAGTTCCACACAGCTCCTGATTCCGGAGAAATTCCGATAACAGCAATCCTAGAGTTTCTACAGAAAGGGAAGGAATTAGGACTATCGGTTAACACACTAAAAGTCCAGGTGTCTGCTCTAGGGGCCCTCTATAGTTATAACGTAGCAGGCAATAGATGGATAGGCAGATTCATCTCGGCCTGTGAGCGGAGTGAGCCAGTGCACATACCTAGAGTTCCTAGCTATTATGTCAAAAAATATGACATAGTTGTCATGGGAGATTTCAACTATCCAGACATTTGTTGGGAATCTCTCTCAGGCAAAACTAACAGGTCAAGGAAATTCTTATCCTCTCTTGCTGACAACTTTATCTTCCAAAAGGTAAGGGAGAAAACAAGGGGAACTGCTACCTTGGATCTTATCCTTATAAACAGGGAGGAAATGGTTGAGGAGGTAAAAGTGGCTGGGACCCTAGGAGGTAGCGACCATGCTATTTTAGAATTTTGGATTACTAGAGGTGGAAGACCTGTGAAGACTCAGACGTCAAGGTTAGATTTCAGAAAGGCAGATTTTAAGGGATTCAGAAAGAGAATTGGAGGGATCCAATGGCTGGATATCCTTAAAGACAAAAATGTCCAGGAAGGATGGGAAATCTTGAAAAATGAAATTCTCAAAGCACAGTTGTTAACAATTCCAAAAAGAGGGAAGAATAGGAAGCATTTAAGGAAACCAGGATGGATGAACACAGAACTTAAGCACATGCTAAAAAGGAAGAAAAAAATGTTTATAAAATGGAAAGAGGGAGGCATATCTAAAGAAGAATATAATGCTGTCTGCAGAACCTGCAGGGCACAAATCAGATTAGCTAAAGCTGAAAATGAACTGAGGCTTGCAAGAGATGTCAAAAGCAATAATAAAGGATTTTGGGGATATGTCAAAAGTAAAAGAAAAGTCAAAGATGCTATAGGATTTTTACAGGATGAAAATGATGAAATGGTAAGACAGGATGTTGAGAAGGCTGAACTTTTAAATTCCTATTTTGCATCTGTTTTCTCTCAGAAAGGAAATGCAACATCAACTGTTATTCACTGTCCTATTAAGGGAATAGAAGAATCCAGGATATCTATAAACAGAAAGATAGTGAGGAAACACTTAGCTAACCTAAATGAATTCAAGTCTCCAGGTCCAGATGAATTACACCCCAGAGTACTGAAGGAGATAGCAGAAGAAATTTTTGAACCCCTCTCCATAATCTTTGAAAATTCTTGGAGAACAGGAGAAGTGCCAGAAGACTGGAGAAGAGCAAATGTTGTTCCTATCTTCAAAAAGGGGAAGAAGGTGGACCCAGGCAACTATAGGCCGGTGAGTCTGACTTCTATATCAGGAAAGATCTTTGAACAAATTATTAAACAACATGTATGTCAATACCTGGATAAGAATGAAGTGATTAAACAGAGTCAGCATGGGTTTCTAACTAATAAGTCATGTCAGACTAACTTAATTTCCTTCTATGACGGTATCACTGATTGGGTGGATCAAGGAAATGCTGTAGATATAGTATATCTTGACTTCAGCAAAGCATTTGACAAAGTCTCTCATACAATCCTTATTGAAAAAATGACTAAGTATGGAATGGACAAGGCAACTGTTAGGTGGATTCATAACTGGCTTAGTGATCGGACCCAAAGAGTGGTCGTAAATGGCTGCACATCCAGTTGGAAGAATGTCTCAAGTGGGGTACCACAGGGCTCTGTCCTGGGCCCTGTATTGTTCAACATCTTTATCAATGATTTAGATGAAGGAATTGAGGGTAAACTGATTAAATTTGCTGATGACACAAAGCTAGGAGGGATAGCTAATACTAGAGAAGAGAGAGAGAGGATTCAAAAAGATTTAAATAAACTGGAGAAGTGGGCAGCAACTAACAGAATGGTTTTTAACAGGGAGAAATGCAAAGTACTACATCTGGGCAATAAAAATGAAAAAAGCATATATAGAATGGGAGGGATAGGGCTAAGTGACAGCACATGTGAAAAAGACTTGGGTATACTAATAGATCACAGACTGAATATGAGTCAACAGTGTGATGCAGCAGCAAAAAGGGCAAATGCAATTCTAGGATGTATTAACAGAAGCATACAGTCTAGATCACGTGAAGTCATTATTTCCCTCTACTCCTCTTTGGTCAGACCTCATCTGGAATATTGTGTCCAGTTTTGGGCACCACATTTTAAAAAAGACATCAACAAACTGGAGCAAGTTCAGAAAAGAGTGACCAGAATGGTGACCGGTCTGCAAACCCTGTCTTATGAGGAAAGGTTGCAGGATTTGGGAATGTTTAGTTTGCAAAAGAGAAGACTGAGAGGAGACTTAATAGCTGTCTACAAATATCTAAAGGGCTGTCACATTGTAGAAGGATCAACTTTATTCTCATTTGCACAAGGAAAGACTAGAAGCAATGGGATGAAACTGAATGGGAAGAGACACAGATTAGATATTAGAAAAAACTTTTTGACAGTTAGAGTGATCAATGAGTGGAACAGGCTGCCACGAGAAGTGGTGAGTTCTCCTTCAATGGAAGTCTTCAAACAGAGGCTGGACAGACATCTGGCTGGGATGATTTAGCGAATCCTGCTTTGAGCAGGGGGTTGGACCAGATGGCCCAGGAGGTCCCTTCCAACTCTACGATTCTAAGCAACAGCACATGTGAAAAAGACTTGGGTATACTAATAGATCACAGACTGAATATGAGTCAACAGTGTGATGCAGCAGCAAAAAAGGCAAATGCAATTCTAGGATGTGTTAACAGAAGCATACAGTCTAGATCACGTGAAGTCATTATTTCCCTCTACTCCTCTTTGGTCAGACCTCATCTGGAATATTGTGTCCAGTTTAGGGCACCACATTTTAAAAAAGACATCAACAAACTGGAGCAAGTTCAGAAAAGAGCAACCAGAATGGTGACCGGACTGCAAACCCTGTCTTATGAGGAAAGGTTGCAGGATTTGGGATTCTTTAGTTTGCCAAAGAGAAGATTGAGAGAAGACTTAATAGCTGTCTACAAATATCTAAAGGGCTGTCACATTGTAGAAGGATCAACTTTATTCTCATTTGCACAAGGAAAGACTAGAAGCAATGGGATGAAACTGAATGGGAGGAGACACAGATTAGATATTAGAAAAAACTTTTTGACAGTTAGAGTGATCAATAAGTGGAACATGCTGCCATGAGAAGTGGTGAGTTCTCCTTCAATGGAAGTCTTCAAACAGAGGCTGGACAGACATCTGACTGGGATGATTTAGCGAATCCTGCTTTGAGCAGGGGGTTGGACCAGATGGCCCAGGAGGTCCCTTCCAACTCTACGATTCTATGATTCCTCCTTGGGACTTGAACCTGGTACTGGAGGCCCTAACACGTCCTTTTGAACCATTAGATTCAATATCCCTTAAACACCTATCCTTCAAAACAGTACTGCTAGTTGCACTAACCTCAGCCAGAAGAGTTAGCGACATACAAGCACTTTCAATAGAACCCCCTTTTTTCTGTTGACATTCCAGGATCAGCTAATATTAAAACCAGACCCCTCATACTTACCAAAGGTAGCAGGGACGTTTCATAGATCACAAGAGATCCACCTCCCTTCATTTTTTAGAAACCCTTCTACTCCAGAGGAAGAAAAGTTACATACACTAGACGTTAGAAGAGCTGTATTACAATACATCAAGAGGTCTAGCAGCTGGAGGAAGAGTAGGGCTCTATTTGTTTCCTTCCAGGGCCAAAAGAAGGGATATGAAGTCACAAGGGGTAGTCTGTCTCGGTGTATCAGAGACGCGATTGGGCTGGCATACTCCGAGAGCAATGAAAATCCTCCGGAGGGTATCAGAGCACATTCCGCCAGAGCTATGGCTTCCTCTTAGGCAGAGAGGGGAGACGTCGCAATCGAGTCTATATGTAAGGCTGCAACTTGGTCTACACCCTCTACCTTTTATAACCACTATAGGCTTGACTTATCATGCTCAGCTGACCTAGCCTTTGGTAGAGCGGTTCTCGGCACGGTGGTCCCCTCCCAGGTGAAGGTCTCTGAAAGTCTCTCCAAGTGGGTGCTGTCGTGGCGAAGAGTAAAAAGCCAGATTACTTACCGGTAATGCTCTTTTAATGAGTCCACGACAGCACCCGTTCACTAACCCTCCCTAGAAGTTAACATAATGTATATACGCCTTTCCTAGTGGTAAAATTAATAAAAATTGAATACTGGATAATATAATGGCCTAATAATTGGCGGTCCTCCTGGTACTCTGAAATCCGACTGAGGGGGAGAGGCGGACCGCCCTCTTTGATCTCTGTAGGTTTCCTGTTCCTATGGGCGGATCCCTCCAAGTGGGTGCTGTCGTGGACTCATTAAAAGAGCATTACCGGTAAGTAATCCGGCTTTTCAGTGAATTAATCTATGGGTGCAGTAATCATATTGACAGTGTCACAGAATTTTATACCATTGAGCGTGGAAGAAAAAAAATAACAGCATTTTTACCACCAAAATCTTGTTTTAGCCCCAGATTTTACACTTTCACATGAAGTGGGTAAAATTGCACCAAAATTTGTCCCACAATTTCTACTGAACGTGGCAATACCCCATATGTGGCTGTACATTACTACTTAGCCATATGGAGAGACTCTTGAAGAACTGAGCACTATTTGCCTCCTGGAATGCAGATTTTCCTAGAACAGTTTGAAGACTATATACGGAGCCCCTAATTGCTAGGATCGCAGAATTCCCCCATCTACAGGTGTGGTGATTTTGACTCCATGGGTGTTTTTCAGAAACAAGCATCAATGAGGCTGTGTGCACACGCTGCGGATTCCGCTGCGTTTCCGCAGCGGTTTTGGCCGCTGCGGACACGCAGCAGTTTTAGCTGCGGTGTACAGTACCATTCATTTGAATGGGAAAAAAAAAACGCTGTGCCGACGCTGCGGAAAAAAACGTGCGGATTTGCTGCGGTTTTGAATCCGCAGAAAGAATTGCATGTCAATTCTTTCTGCGGAAACCGCTGCGGATTCCTATCTCCACCATTGTGGAGATAGTGAATCCGCAGGACCAAACCGCAGGCAAAACCGCAGATAATCCGCAGGTCTTTGGACCTGCGGATTATCTGCGGTTTTTGCAAAATCCCTGCGGATTAATCCGCAGCGGATTCCGCAGCGTGTGCACGTACCCTGAATGTTGCTGAGTGAAAAATGCAAAATGCTGCAGTAGTGACCAGTGCGTTCCAGTCACCAGTACATTATGCCCAGTCTGTGCTTCTGGAGACATGCACCTGTAAGTTAGGCTGCCTCTCATCGCTTCAGGAATGCCAAACGTGGGCGCTATATGTTGTTTAGGTACACTGTGGGGCTCAGAAGGGAGGGGGCTTTTGGATTTGGGAGTGCAGAATTTGCTCGCTCTTCTGGAGGGTTATGGAGCCATTTCACTTTTCCAGAGCCTTTGTACTACCAGTAACGTGGAAGCTCCCTTTATTTCTGTTAACAGATGACAGACCTGAGTGAGGGTGTGCTTTTTTTGTGGATGGAGTTGAAGCTTTTATTGGGAACATTTCACATAACGTTTGGGATCACAGTTATCTGGCACTCTACGCTGAGCACTTTGGGGTTTTCATCTAAATCTGAGTGACTGATTCAGATGAAACCATTGAGGGATCCACTCACTATAATGAGGCAGCAGAGTTACTCTGACCTCTGTTCAGCAGTGTGCTTTTTAGAAGTGCAGAAAACTGGCTAACGGCACTTTTATGCAATCCTAAAAAGACTGACACCACCGGATCACAGGTCAGACTGTGTCCACAGTGCCTCAATCTGCCTCATTATAGGGAATCTTCTGCCAGAGGTTTCGTCTGAATCGCGTATTTCAGAGATTTACTCGGAAACCCCAGTGTAAGAGCTCAACGCAGAGCACAGGATAAATGTGTGCCAAGCCTTACTGTGATCTTAGGCAGAATGAAAAAAATTTAACAGCAGGTGAAGAATTTGTTTTTATTTATTTATTTTTTTACACCATTCCTTGTGCGGTATAAATGATTGGGTGACTTTATTCTTCGGGTCGGTGCAATTACAGCTATACCAGATTTATATTGGGTTGGGTTTTGTTATGTTTGGATGCTGTCACACACTAAAAGATGCTTTTCATTGCAAAAAATAGTTTTTGCATCACCACATTTTGAGAGCTATAACTTTTCCATAGTTTAGCCCACAGTCATGTGAGGGCTTGTTTTTGTGAGACGAGATGACTTTTATTGGTACTATTTTCGGGCACATGACATTTTTTGATCGCTTTCGATTCTGATTTTTGGGAAGCAGAATTTACAAAAATCAGCAATTCAGTTATTTATTTTGGTGGTGGGGGGTGTTGTGCCATTCCGTGTGTGGTAAAATTGATAAGGCAGTTTTATTCTTTGGGTCTGTACAATTACTGCAATACCTCATTTATATTGTGTGTTTTTTTTTTGTTTTGGCGCTTTTGCACAAACTATTTTATAGGAAAATAATTATCTTTGCATCGTGTTATTCTGAGACCTACAACTTATTTTTCTGCTGATGGAGCTGTATGGCAGCTTGCATCCCCATGCTATGCAAACTGTCATCTCTGCACTGACCAGGAAAGTTGCTGATCATGTACTTTGTAATAATCTGTCCGTGTGCCCTGGTCAAATAGGCCCAGGGCACATGGACAGATTGTCAGAAAAGGGGGTCAACCCCTTCCCGACATGCGCCGTACATATACTGCTTTGTGGAAGCTGCGTTTCCGTAAACTGCAGTGTATGTTCAGCATCGCCATCGTGTGGCCTCGCGCTGAGCGTCTCGGCGATTGGGTGCAGATGTCAGCTCTGTGTGAGAACTAGCACCGATCGTGGGCATTCAACCCCTCTGATGCTGTCAGTAGTGAAAGCGACAGAGGAGCATCACGCAGGGACAGGGCTCCCTGTGTGCTTCCAGCAGGATGGCACAATGCGTTCGCGTTGTCTTGATAGTCTCCATGGAGACCCCCTGCCGTGAAGTCCTTCAGGGAAGGAGGCCTTGCAGTGCTGAGACTCCTCCTTCCCTGCCTGTCAGGCTGGTTTGATGCTCTGCAGTGCAGAAGCATTGTGGAGCATCAGAGCAGCGATCTGATGCTATATAGTAATATCCCATCCTGGGACAATGTAAAAAAGTTAAAAGAATTAAGTAAAAAAAATTTCTTTATCGCCTTATTGGGGGACACATTACCATTAGTGTATGCTGCTAGGAGGCTGACACTATGCAAAACAAGAAAATTAGCTCCTCCCCGGCAGTATACACCCACCGACATGCACCAAGTACCTCAGTTTGTGCTTAGTGTCTGTAGGAGGCGGCCCGGGATCTCCCAGATCCGCAGTTAAGTTTCCCCTTAGGTTTTTAGTTGAACGTATTAATCAATTCTCATTTGTTTTTCAGATTCACGTCGGGAAACGGTGTAAGTCTCATCCTGCTTTCCCATATCAGGCGGCTGAGTGAGCAGTGTGGTGTCACCCACATCGCAACTCTCAGTACCGCAGGCAGGACTTTTTCCCTATCACCTGGTGCTATGGGCTGTTGACAGGTGGCTGGTCCTTGCTAATCCCCCTCCTCACCCCTCTGGACAGGGCTGAGAGGAAGACGGCGGTCGCAAGTGGTGCAATCTTCCCTCCCAGCAAGAGGTTAACGCCATCTTCTGCAGGATGCGGGTACAGAGGACCTTCCCCAGCGGCTTGCCTTCTACGCGTGGACCCCTATGGTCATCCTCTTCAGGGACGTCGGGTGAGTATCTGTACGATCCCTCCAGCACCGCATTTTCACCAGAGAAGCTCCAGTAGCAGCTACAGCGTTCCCTGTTTTGAATCTCCCGCTCTTTTCCCCCCCTCCTGCCGCTCGCCGATGTCCTCAGCCGCGCGCCTCTCTCTATTCAGGGGGACACAGGACAATGCTTTTATTATTCCAGGGGTCCACAGCGGGGAATCTACGGGCATAGTACCTTTAGATTATCGGCGTTTATTCCTCTGAATAGATCTCGGGCACGGGGCGGCGGCGCTTTTTACTTTCACTTTTGGTTTCAAAGTTCCCGCTCTCAGCGCGCTCCCTCCTCCTCTCAGCGTGCTTTCTTCACGCCTTTACTAGCCCATCACAGGGCTCCTTTCTCTCTTTGTCAGCCCCCCTCCTTACCGCACCCCCCCTGCTGCCTCTATCCAATCGCGGCTCAGCTGCTAAGCTCCGCCCACCGCATCCACCATCCAGCCTTTCCTGGATTTCACTTCTCTTCCTGCGCTGCTTGGGGGACTCTTCAGCATCCTGCTGCTCGTCTGAAACTCGGTAGGCTCTGCTCTGAGGCTCAAATTAGCTCCCCTCTGCAGTTTCCTTCCTAACTCGTGCAGCCATAAAGCGCAGTTTACTTATGCCCAACCCTTCGAGGGATCTCTGTTTCAGGCCCACCGCTACCCACTACGCCTGTGCACGCTGTAAAAAGAAGTGTGCATCAGGTCAGTCGTCCCCCTTCTGCCTGTCCTGCAGTCCTTCAACTATGTCTGCCTCTCAGGCGCACACAGTGTCTCGGGATGAAGACACTACACCTCCCCCAGAGTGGGCCGTTGTAATGTCTGTCGGTCTCTGATCTGACTAAAGTCTCAGTCCCTGGTCCAGGTCTTAGAACGTTTACCTCAGCTATCTACAGCCACCTGTGCACTGACCGCCTCTCATGGTGAGTCGTCCGCACCTGACCGCGACCTTCAGAGGGACAGACCGGGCAGGAGTTCTAGGAAGCGAGCTCTGTCTACTTCGTCCTCCAGCTCACAGGGTCCTTCTGCTTCACCCAGGTTTCCTTCTCCTTCCTCAGAAGATGACCTTAGGTCAGGCGATGATTCTCAATCGGGATCTAGTTCAGAAGCAGACAACGTATCTAAAACACGGGACATGGTCGATAGTCTAATTTCGGCTATCTTCCAAACCCTTAAAATTAAGCAAGATAAGGCTCCCCCTCAGGAATGCTCTGTTCTCTTTAAAAGAGCAAGGCCTCCATCTCAAACCTTTCCCAATCAAAGTTTGATACTACCCTATACAAACACTGGGAGCACCCTGAGCAACGTTTCTCAGGCCGCAGGTACTTAGATGTGCTGTACCCCTTTGATGCGGACCTGCTCACAAAGTGGACCAAGGCTCCCGAGGTGGATCCCCCAGTTTCCCAGATGGCCTCTAAAACAGTTCTATCCCTTCCAGACGGGGCATCGCTTAACCCCTTCACTACCAAGGGTGGTTTGCACATTAACGCCCGGGCCAATTTTTACAATTCTGACCACTGTCCCTTTATGAGGTAATAACTCAAACGCTTCCATGGATCCCGGTGATTCTGACACTGTTTTCTCGTGACGTATTGTACTTCATGTTAGTGGTAAAATTTCATTCAAATAACTTGCGTTTATTTGTGAAAAAAATGGAAATTTGGCGAAAATTTTTAAAATTTCGCAATTTTCCAACTTTGAATTTTTATGCCCTTAAATCACAGAGATACGGCACATAAAAAGCTTAATAAGTAACATTTCCCACATGTTTACTTTACATCAGCACAATTTTGGAACCAAAATTTTTTTTTGTTAGGAAGTTATAAGCGTTAAAAATTGACAAGCGATTTCTCATTTTTGCAACACCATTTTATTTTTACGGACCACATCACACTTGAAGCCACTTTGCGGGGTCTATATGATAGAAGATACCCAAAAGTGACACCATTCTAAAAACTGCACCCCTTAAGGTGCTCCAAACCACATTCAAGAAGTTTATTAACCCTTTAGGTGCGTCACAGGAATGTTTTGAATATTTAAAAAAAAATGAACATTTAACTTTTTTTCACAAAAAAATACTTCAGGTTAAATTTTTTTTATTTTACTATTGGTAACAGGAGAAATTGGACTGCAAAAGTTATTGTGCAATTTGTCCTGAGTACGCTGATACCTGATATGTGGGGGGAACCACTGTTTCGGCGCATGGCAGAGCTCAGAAGGGAAGGAGCGCCCTTTGAATTTTTCAATACAAAATTGGCTGGAATTCAGATCGGACGCCATGTCGCGTTTGGAGAGCCCCTGATGTACCTAAACAGTGGAAACCCCCCACAAGTGACCCCCCAAGGAACTTATCTAGATATGTGGTGAGAACTTTGAACCCACAAGGGCTTCACAGAAGTTTATAACGTACAGCGGTACAATTAAAAAATCATTTTTTCCACAAAAATGATCTTTTCACCCTCAATTCTTATTTTTCCAAGGGTAACAGGACCCTAAAAGTTATTGTGCAATTTGTCCTGAGTACGCTAATACCCCACATGTGGGGGTAAACCACTATTTGGGCGCATGGCAGAGCTCGGAAGGGAAGCAGCGCCATTTGACGTTTTTGGCTGGAACTGAGATCGGACACCATGTCGCGTTTGGAAAGCCCCTGATGTTCCAAAACAGTGGAAACCCCACACAAATGACACCATTTTGGAAACTAGACCCCCCAAGGAACTTATCTAGATGTGTGGTGAGCACTTTGAACCCCCCAGTGCTTCACAGAAGTTTATAATGCCTGGGCGTGAAAATAAAAAAAATTGTATTTTTTCCACAAACATGATCTTTTAGTCTCCAATTTTTTTATTTTCCCTATGGTACCAGGAGAAATTGGACCCCAAAAGTTGTTGTCCAATTTGTCCTGAGTACGCTGATACCTTATATGTGGGAGGAAACTACTGTATGGGCACACGTCGGGGCTCGGAAGGGAAGTAGTGACGTTTTGGAATGCAGACTGATGGAATGGTCTGCGGGTGTCATGTGTGTTTGGAGAGCCCCTGATGTACCTAAACTATTGAAAAATCCCCACAAGTGACCCCATTTTGAAACTAGACCCCCCACGGAACTTATCTAGATGTGTGGTGAGCACTTTGAACCCCCAAGTGATTCACAGAAGTTTGACGCACGGGCGTGAAAATAAAAAATCATTTTTTTCCACAAAAATGCTATTTTTGCCTCCAATTTTTTATTTTCCTAAGGGTAACAGGAGAAATTGGACCCCAAAAGTTGTTTTGCAATTTGTCCTGAGTAGGCTGATACCGTATATGTGGGGTAAAACACTGTTTGGGCACATGGCAGAGCTTGGAAGGGAAGGAGCATCATTTGACTTTTTCAACGCAGAATTGGCCGGAATTGAGATCCGACGCCATGTTGCATTTGAAGAGCACCTGATGTGCCCAAACAGTGGAAACCCCCCAATTCTAACTCCAACCCTAACCCTAATTTAATTTTATTATTTTTCGCTAACTAAGGGGGTGATAATGAGGGGTTTGATTTACTATTTATGGCGGTTTTTATATTTGGCAGCTGTCATAGGCTAAGACGCTTTTTATTGTAAAAATAGTTTTTGCATCACCACATATTGAAAGCTATAATTTTTCCGTATTTTGACCCACTGAGTCATGTGAGGTCTTATTTTTTGCAGGACGAGTTGACGTTTTTATTGGTATCATTTTCGGGCACGTGACATTTTTTGATCGCTTTTTATTCCGATTTTTGGGACGCAGAATGAACGAAAACCAGAGTTTCATGAATTTCTTTTGGGCGGTGCGTTTACACCATTCCGCGTGCGGTAAAACTGATAAAGCGGTTTTATTCTTCGGGTCGGTACGGTTACAGCGATACCTCATTTATGTCGTTTTTTAGGTTTTGTCGGTTTTATGCAATGAAAACTATTTTATATAAAAAATAATTATTTTTGCATTGCTTTATTCTGCGAGCTATAACTTTATTTTTTCGCTTATGATGCTGTATGGTGACTCGTTTTTTGCGGGACAAGATGACGTTTTCAGCGGTACCATGGATATTTATATGCGTCTTTTTGATCGCGCGTTATTGCACTTTTTGTTCAGCAGTATGATAAATCATTATTTTTTGCTTCGTTTTTTATTTTTAATTTTTAAGGGGTTCGCTAAAGGCGTTAATTAATGGGACAGTTTTACAGAGTAGGTTGGTACGGACGCGGCGATGCCAAATATGTGTACTTTTATTGTTTGGTTTTTTTATTTCCAAAAAATGAATTTATTTGGGAATATTTTTTTTTTCTAATTTATTTAGCGAATTTTTTTTTTTTTTTTTTAATAATTTTACACTTTTTTTTTTAACTTTATTAGGTTGTGCCAGGGGGGACATCACTGTCCTGTAACAGATCACTGATCTGTCACATCACAGATCACTGTGACAGATCAGCAATCTGTCACAGGCAGTGCTGCAGACTTCCTCATGCCTGCGCTTTGCAGGCACTGAGGAAGTCAGCTCCCTACAGGCCCCCGTCGCCATCTTGGATCCGGGGACCTGTAGGGAAGAGACCCCCGCAGCAGCGCTGCACATTGCGCTGCTCCGGGGGGCTCAGTGAAGCACGGAGGGAGTCCCCTCCCTGCCGACGCTTCCCTTTAACCTCCGGTACGCCGCGATTGTGTTTGATCGCGGTGTGCAAGGGGTTAACGTGTCAGGGCGGTCCGTGGCTGCCCCTGACACATTGTGCCGGGTGTCAGCTGTGATAATCAGCTGACACCCGGCCGTGATCAGCGGCGCTCACCACGTGAGCGCCGCTGATCTCACTAGACGTACTATTCCGTCCTTGGGACTTAGGTCCCAGGTCACATGGACGGAATAGTACGTCCAATGTAGGTAAGGGGTTAAAGATCCAAAAGACAGAATCGCTGGCCAAATCCATTTTTGAGGCATCCGGCGCCTCCCTCTGTCCTATTTTCGCATCCTCCTGGGTGGCAAAAGTCATTTCGGCTTGGGCAAAAATACTTCGCAAGGGCATCTTAGCGACATCCCTGCAGGAGGAGCTGGCAGATCTAGCAGATCAAATTAATCATGCGGGTAAGTACCTGTTGGCTGCCTCCTTGGATGCGGCCGGGTGCGTAGCAAGGGCTAACAGCAACATAGTAGCCATACGCCGGGTCCTTTGGCTTAAGTCATGGAATTGTGGATACCACCTCTAAGAAGTCTCTTACCAACCTGGCATTCCATGGTTCGAGGCTCTTTGGAGCCAAGCTGGATCAGATAATCTCCGATGCCACTGGCGGTAAAAGCACTTCTCTTCCCCAGTCTCGGCCTAAACGCTTTTTTAACAGAAAAGGCTTTCAGCCGTTTAGGCCCTTTCGTTCCTTCTCTTCCACAGACAGATCTGCCCAGCAAGACCAGCCCTCCCCCTCTAGGGAGCGGTAGCAGAAAAACCTTCGTACAAACCCGCTCCCCGCTGGAGGTCTAGAGGACAGTACTCCAGGTCTTCAGGCTCCCGTGCCGGTAGGTTTTCCTTCAAGTGACGGGTCACCCCCACCTGGAAGTTCTTCTAGGGTGGGAGGCAGACTTTCCTTTTTCATGGACGCTTGGCTGTCTGTTGTCGACGACGCTTGGGTCAGGGAGATCGTCACATCCGGATACCAAGATCGAATTTGCTTCCCCCCCAAACACGTTTTTTCCGGTCTCGACCTCCAAGGCAGCGGTCCCAGATTCCAGGGTTCCTTCAGGCCGTCTCCTCCCTCCTTTCCGCCGGAGTTATCGTTCCCGTTCCTCCAAACGAATGGTTTTCAGGGTTCTACTCAAATCTTTTCGTAGTCCTGAAGAAAGATGTTTCCCTTCGTCCAATCTGGACCTCAAATTGCTCAATCGCCATGTGAAGATTCTCCATTTCAAAATGGAGTCCCTTTGATCGGTGATGGCCTCACTGGAACCTGGAGAATTTCTCTGCTCTGTGGACATACGGGATGCCTATCTTCACATTTCTGTTTGTTTGCAACATCAGAAATATCTTCAATTTGCGATTCAGGAAAATCACGGCCCTACCCTTCGGTCTAGCTTCCGCTCCCCGTGTCTTCACGAAGGTGATGGCATCAGTCATGGCCATTCTTCGTTCCAGGGGGATTCTCATTATCCCTTATTTGGACGATCTGTTGATCAAGGTATCATCCCGCCGAGACTACCTCCAAAGCCTTCACATAACTCTGGATACTCTTGCACGTCTCGGATGGATAGTCAACAAAGAAAAGTTCATCCTGAACCCCATCCAGCGTCTGACCTTTTTGGGCATGCAATTCGACACGAATCTAGCCCGGGTGTTTCTTCCGAGGGAAAAATTTGCGGCTCTTTCCAAGGGAATCCGAACCCTAAAACGGCTAATGCCCGTTCCCCTTCGATCCTGCATGAAGGTTCTGGGGAAGATGGTAGCTTCCGTGGAAGCAGTGCCCTTTGCACAATTTCACCTTCGCCCCCTCCAGCTGTCCCTCCTCTCAGCCTGGGACAAAACCACGTCTCAGAGTGAGGCAATCCCTAACTTGGTGGGCGATGCCAGCATCAGTTCTACAAGGGAGGTCCTTCCGCTTCAGTGGCAAGTCATCACCACTGATGCCAGCCTTCTAGGATGGGGAGCGGTTTTCCATCAGAAAACGGCCCAAGGACGCTGGAATTCACAGGAAGCTCTCCTCCCCATCAATCTTCTGGAGATAAGAGCAATCTTCCTTGCCCTTCTCCGCTGGCAGCCTCTCCTCGTAGGCAAGCCAGTCCGCATTCAATCGGACAACGCCACGGCTGTGGCGTACATAAACCACCAGGGGGGCACGCGCAGCAGGCAAGTAATGTCAGAAGTGGCAAAGATATTGCGCTGGGCAGAACGTTACGTTCCGGCGATCTCCGCCGTTCACATTCCAGGGGTGGAAAATTGGGCGGCCGACTTCCTGAGTCGTCAAGGCCTAGCATCAGGCAAATGGGCTCTTCATCCCACAGTCTTCAATCAGATATGGCAGCGCTGGGGACCACCCGATGTCTACCTCATGGCATCTCAGATGAACCACAAGGTTCCGCGCTTCGTAGCCAGGTCCAGGGACCCTCTAGCCGTCGCTTGCGACGCCCTAGTAATTCCGTGGACCCAGTTCCAAATCCCTTATCTGTTTCCGCCTCTTGCCTTGATCTCAAGAGTGGTCAAGAAGATAAAATCGGAAGGCATCCCAGCGATTCTGGTGGCTCCAGACTGGTCAAGACGGCCTTGGTACGCGGAGCTGGTGAACATGCTCGCGGACATCCCCTGGAGGCTTACAGACAGTCCAGATCTTCTCTCGCAAGGGGCCCCCTTTACCACGAGAATTCTCAGTCTCTGAGTTTAACGGCATGGCCGTTGAGGCCGCGATCCTGAGAGAATCAGGTTTGTCCAACCAGGTCATTCAGACTATGATCAGAGCCAGAAAATCAGCCTCTTCCCGCATTTTCCATAGGTACTGGAAGGCTTTTTTCCGTTGGTGCGACGATAAAGTCTTTCCAATGTCATTTTCCATTCCATCTATACTTGGTTTCCTCCAGTCTGGCTTAGATGCGGGTCTGTCCCTCAGTACACTCAAGGGCCCAGGTCTCCGCTCTGTCTATCCTCTTCCAGAGAGAGCTCGCTTCCTTACCGCAGGTTAAGACCTTTCTCCAAGGGGTCGCCCATGTGGCTCCTCCTCATCATTCGCCGATAGACCCGTGGGATCTCAATCTCGTGCTTAGCGCTATCCAAAAGGCGACATTCGAGCCTATCCAGGACATTCCTTTATCCCTTCTCTCATGGAAAGTAACCTTTTTGATTGCCATTACATCCATCAGAAGAGTTTCTGAGTTGGCGGCCTTATCATGTCGTTCCCCTTACCTGATTCTCCACCAGGATAAGGTCGTCCTCAGGCCCGTTCCTTCCTTTCTTTCAAAGGTGGTATCCTCTTTCCACATTAATGAGGACATCGTTCTCCCCTCTTTGTCCTGCTCTTTCTCACCATCTAAAGAAGTCACTCCACAAACTGGATGTAGTTAGAGCCTTGCGTGTCTATCTCACCAGGGCCGCTTCTCTTCGTCAGTCTGATTCCTTGCTGATCATCTCTGAAGGTCGCTGGAAAGGGCTTCCGGCATCCAAATCCACAATCGCTCGCTGGATTTGTTCTACCATTCTGGAAGCGTACTGACTTCAGGAAAAACTGCCCCCTCTGGGAGTGAGAGCTCACTCCACCCGGGCTGTAGCAGCTTCGTGGGCCGTTCGACACCAGGCTTCGGCTTTACAAATTTGCAGGGCCGCGACCTGGTCGTCTTTGCACACTTTTGCGAGGTTCTACAGGGTTCATACCCAGGCCTCGTCTGATGCAGTTGTTGGTAGGAAGGTTCTGCAGGCGGCGGTGCCACCCTGGCTGACCTAAGCCCTTCCTTCCTGTTCTTTCATTCCTTTATTGTTGTTCCCTTGGGACTGCTTTGGAACGTCCCATGGTAATCTGTGTCCCCCAATAAGGCGATAAAGAAAGATGGATTTTTGGTTCTTACCGTAAAATCTTTCTTGGAGCCTTCATTGGGGGACACAGCACCCTTTGAGTCCCTTGTTGGGTTGGTACATATGTTTAGAGTTTTTCGTTGCTTCTCCTACTGCTTTCTCACCAACTGAGGTACTTGGTGCCTGTCGGTGGGTGTATACTGCCGGGGAGGAGCTAATTTTCTTATTTTGCATAGTGTCAGCCTCCTAGCAGCATACACCCATGGTAATCTGTGTCCCCCAATGAAGGCTCCAAGAAAGATTTTACGGTAAGAACCAAAAATCCATTTTTTATTTTTTTTTTAAATCCCCACATAAAGAACAAAAAAACATATTTTTGTAATAAAATACAAAGTACACATTTGGTATTGCCATGTCCGTTATGATCCGCTCTCTAAAAAAAAAAAAAAAAAAAGTTCAACTAGTAAATCCCTTCATTGAACACTATTGGTCTTGTAAACTGCGGTGTCTGTTCACATGGCATGCATTTTTATAGCGCTGGGAAGCCCGCCTGATCGAATAGAAGGGTGTCATTACTATGCTGTTAACCTGGATGCTGTGCATTGCCACAGTGTGAACAGCGCCGCATAGAAGTTTTTATTGTGCATCAATATACCAGGCAACCTCCCCCTCCATATATAGGCTGTGAGCGGTTGTCTCATCGGTATTCTTGCACCTGTGTTGCCATCTTAATTATATGGGTCCACTGCATCCTGAGTGCATTTGTCTGGAGGCCTGGATGGGTAAACCACTCTGCTGTTTTCTTCCACATATGTAACAGTATAAAAAAAAAGCCTGAATTGCTGTGTTTTGTTCATTGTCTCCCAAAAATCAGAATAGAAAGAGATCAAAAAATTTCACATGCCTGAAAATCGTACCAATAAAAACCGGCTTGTCCCACAAAAAACAAGCCCTCACGTGACTGTCGGCCTGAAAGACGGAAAAATTATATCGGTCTAAATATTGTGATGCAAAAACTAGTTTTCGCAATAAAAATCTTTAGTGTGTGTGACAGCAGCCTAACATAAAAACCGACCCGAAGAATAAATTAGTCTAATCACTTGTAGCACACGAAGAACCGCTTAAAAAATAAATAAAACCAATTCTTCATATGCTGTTTTTCTCTTTCCCCCATGACGGCACCACGGAGAGAGGGATCCGCCCTCAGGGACAGGAAACCTACAGATGAAAAAGGCGGTAGCTCTCTCCCGCATCAGTTGGTTTCCTGTCCCTGACTGGGAACCTACAGCACGTACCTGCAGTCGACGTGGGATGACGGGGAACCAAGCCAGTCCGGTGAGAGGCAGCGGGGCTCCCTGCCTCGGCTGGGTCGAGGCCTTGCGCAGGCCGCCCCCCCCCCCCTAGGCACCACCACCGAGGTCGGCGGGCCTTGAGGGTGAGTGGGGGAGAGGCAGCAAAGATCTGTGGACGAAGCCTGCTGATCCCAGAAGAGAAAAAAAGGGGATTGCAGTCTCCTTTATAAGAGTGACGGCGGTCACTCAAGGGGAGCCCCCCACCATGCGACTGACCCTGAGCGGCCTGCGGAGGATGGCGGCGGCCACCGGGACCGCAAAAGGTACAGGGGTCGGGGCAGAACCTGGAAGCGGGCAGGAGGGGGTGGCGGCGGCCACCGGGAGCCGCAAGGTACAGCGATGGGGGTGGCGGCGGTCATCGCGGGCGGCTGCACGCCGGTACCAGACGCGCGCGCAGCAGCTTTTTTAATGAGCCGCAATGCACTGCTGGGAGATCCCGCAGAGCGCATGCGCGGGCGTCACTTCCGGCGAGGGCACGAACAGCGGGGAGGAGACGCCAAATTAAAAAAAAAAAAGGTATATATTAAAGCCCCACTTAAAGAGAAGAGGCGGTCACTATGAGTGGAAAGCCTCAGAAAGAGACGCGGCAGCGATCCCCGAAGCAAGGGCGGCAGCCACGAGAACAACACCAGCGCGACTCCTCGCAGCAGCGCGACAGCAGCAGTCATACAGGATCGCGGCGCAGCCAAAGCTCCACCATGGCGGCACAGCCAGAAGTGGATTCAGCGGTGGAAATAATTCCTATGCCCGAGACGGTACCTCTCGTTCCACAAAGGGGTGAGTGATCTCCGTGAAAGCCGCTTACTAATGTGCGATTATTAATTTTTTCTTCTCAGGGGCGCAAATGCACAACAAAATCCAAGCACATGGTATGTGCTATATGCACGGAGGAGCTGCCCCCTACATGGCAGAAAAAGCTCTGTGCAGCATGCATAGAGCAGACTATACAGTATGAATCTCCGAGGTTTGCTTCAGACCTCAAAACATTGATAAGGACCCAGGTAGAGGACGCCCTGAAGGGCGTTAGAACCACTAAGAAAAAACGTAGATCCAGGCATAGATCTCCAGAGTCCAGTGTTAGTGAATCAGGGAGTGAATCATCTAACTCTACTTATTCATCATCCTCCCAGTCATCATCCTCAGAAGGGGGACGCAGCGGCTTCCCTATTGAGGAGACGGACACACTGGTAAAAGCCGTAAGAACAACTATGGGGCTGGTAGATGAACGCCCTAAAAAAAACGGCGGAAGAGTTAATGTTAAGTGGACTGGAACAAAAAAACAAAGAGTTTTCCCGGTGAATGAAAAAATCCACTCTCTAATCAAACGAGAATGGAAAAAAACAGACAAGAAAGCCCTCCTAACACCCAAGAGGAAATATCCTTTTGATGATCCGGCCTGCTCCCTATGGAGTAAAGCACCTAAACTGGATGTGGCGGTTGCAAAGGCTTCTAAAAAATTTGCACTGCCTTTCGAAGATATGGGTACCCTGAAGGACCCATTGGATAAAAAGGCAGAAAACTTTTTGAAAAACGCTTGGGAAGCGGCAGGAGGGGGACTAAAGCCAGCCATAGCAGCCACATGCACGGCACATTCCTTAATGGTTTGGTTAGACCACCTAGATTCCCAAATAAAAGAAAAAGTCCCAAGGGAAGCAATACAAAGGTCAGTTTCCGTAATGAAGGGAGCAGCAGCTTTCCTGGCAGATGCGTCAGTAGACTCAACTAGGTTGGCGGCCAGAGCAGCCTCCTTCTCAAATGCCGCAAGACGCGCCTTATGGCTAAAATGCTGGCCGGGGGATCTGCAGACTAAAACCAAATTGTGTGCAATCCCATGTGAGGGAGAGTTCTTATTTGGCCCAACGTTAGATGACATCTTGGAGAAGGCGGGGGACAAGAAAAAATCCTTTCCCGGTTTCCCTCATCAGGCATACAAATGGCCTTTTCGGAACAGGAGATTTATGCGGCGAAGACCACCAAAAGGGAACAGAGAAGGTTGGGAGGATAAAAGAAATAAGAACAAAGGCTTTATGTTCAACAAGCCCTCCGATAACAAAAAGCCACAATGAAGGTGCTCCCCGGGTCGGGGGAAGATTGTCCTACTTCTTCCAGGCCTGGGAAAAAAATATCCGCAAGCCCGTGGATTCTGAACATAATAAAAGAAGGACTGAGACTAAAATTCAATACCCTCCCCAACCATTTCTTTGTGATAACGCCCCAAAGGACATCACACGAGCAGCTGGCTCTGCAACAAGAGGTCGCGAACCTAAGGGAAAAGTGGGTACTACAAGAAGTCCCCTACCAGGACAGAGGCAAAGGCTTCTACTCCCCTCTCTTTCTCCGCAGAAAGCCAGAAGGAACATGCAGGGCCATAATAAATCTAAAGAGACTGAACAAGTTCCTGGAAATTCAGCGTTTCAAGATGGAAACAATAAAATCTTGTGTAAAATTGCTTCCCCCATCATGCTTCATGTCTGTATTAGACGTGAGAGACGCATACTACCATGTACCTATTCACAGGGACCACAGGAAATACCTCAGGGTGGCGGTGACAATCCAGGGGGAGATAAAACATTATCAGTTCAGAGCTCTCCCCTTCGGGCTAGCTTTTGCCCCAAGAGTATTTACAAAGATAATGTCGGAAGTGATGGCCCACATAAGAGAGCGAAACATCCTGATAGTCCCATACCTGGATGATCTCTAGGTAGTAGGCGTCACCTTTCACCACTGCAAACAACAGCTGGACATGGTCATGGGATCTCTAGTGAATCTAGGATGGATGCTAAATTTGCCCAAATCCAGACTCATACCAAGTCAGGTACAGGAATACTTGGGAATAATACTGGACTCAACCGAACAAAAATGTTATCTTCCACAGGCGAAGATTCAAAAGATGACACAGATGGTGTCACAAGTGATAGCTTCCCCAGTAACTACCCTGAGAAAGGCAATGTCTCTATTGGGGTCAATGACAGCCTGCATCCCAGCAGTACAGTGGGCACAAAGCCACACGCGTGTCTTACAGTGGGAAATATTAGACGCAGACGTTTCCCTACACGGGAATTTAGACAGGCGGTTAAACATCTCACCAAACACAATACACTCCTTAGCGTGGTGGACAGACCCAGCCAATCTAACCAAGGGGGTCCCTTGGGCGTTACCAGCGACAAAAATCTTAACCACAGATGCAAGCCCCTGGGGGTGGGGTGCACATCTAGACAGCCAGGTAGCGCAAGGGCCCTAGGCTCAAAAAAGAGAGACAGTTTCCTCAAACATGAAGGAGCTGCTAGCAGTGAAACTAGCTCTCGTTCATTTTCTAGACCCGCTTCGCTCCCAACACACAAGGGTCTTCTCAGACAACCGTGTAGTGGTAGCATATCTAAACCACCAGGGGGGCACCAGGTCTCGAGCACTGATGGAAGTAACAAAGTCCATCTTTCACCTAGCGGAACATAATCTGGAATCCCTGACAGCCCTCCACATAAGGGTCGGAAAACCGAACAGCAGACTTCTTGAGCAGAACACGCCTAAAGCAGGGGGAGTGGGAACTAAGCCAGTCAGTCTTCAACCAGATTGTGAACCTCTGGGGCCGACCAGAGATAGACTTATTTGCAAACAGTCAGAACCGGAAATTGGAAGCCTTCTGCTCAATAGATCCCCGAGGTGGCCCAGTAGCTCTAGATGCCTTCACGATTCCCTGGGATTATCATCTGGCTTACGCTTTCCCTCCAATATCTCTTATCCCCTTAGTACTGAGGAAAATACGGGGGGACAAAGCAATGGTAGTAGTAATAGCACCCTTCTGGCCCCAGAGAATATGGTCCCCCTGGCTGAGGAGAATGTCCGTAACAGACCCCTGGGTTCTGCCAGAATCTCCAGACCTGCTATCCCAGGGACCAGTGTATCACCCACACATAAAAAACCTACACATGACAGCTTGGCTTTTGAGAGAGAACTCCTAAGCAATAGGGGCTTCTCATCAAACTTGGTAACCACGTTACTGCAAAGTAGAAAACCAGTAACCACTAGGGCATATGGGAAAGTATGGAAAAAATTCATATCAATATCAAATTCTGACCCAACGGGGGAGATCCCAATAGGGAAAATTCTGGAATTCCTACAGAAGGGGTTGGAAAAGGGATTAGCTACAAGCACCCTGAAAGTACAGGTGGCGGCCTTAGGGGCTTTGTATAATCATGACTTAGCCGGGAATCGGTGGGTTAGGAGGTTCATGAGGGCGGCAAGTAGATCTAGGCCGATCCCCCTACGTACCACCCCCCCTTGGGATCTAAACCTAGTATTGAACGCACTAACCAGATCTCCCTTCGAACCCCTGGCAGAGGCTCCCTTAAAAATATTATCCCTTAAGACCTGCCTCCTCGTAGCCTTAACTTCCGCCTGCCTCATTAGTGATATACAAGCTTTATCTGCCTACTCGCCCTTCACGCAAGTGCTGGATGATAGGGTAGTTCTTAGAACCGACCCAGCATATCTCCCCAAGGTATCCTCACAGTTTCATAGGACCCAGGAAATCTCCCTACCCTCCTTCTGTCCCAATCCCAAAAGCAAAACAGAGGAGATATGGCACACTTTAGACGTAAAAAGATGCCTGGTCCAGTATTTAACAACCACAAGGGAGCTTAAGGATAGGGCTCTGTTTGTCTGTTTTCAGGGTCCTCGAAAGGGTCAAAAAGCATCAAAGGCAACACTAGCGAGGTGGATAAGAGAGGCCATCACCCTATCCTACTCCTCCTGTGGGGCGACCATCCCGGAGGACGTAAGGGCCCATTCAACCAGGGCACTGGCATCATCTTGGGCGGAGAAAGCCGGCGCTTCAATAGAACAGATATGTAGAGCTGCCACTTGGTCTTCCCCCTCTACACTTTTCAGACATTACCATCTAGACTTGACCTCCTCTTCAGATCTCACCTTTGGGAAAAGGGTTCTGGAAGCGGTGGTCCCTCCCTAGATGTACAATCTTTGTAATTCTCTCCGTGCTGCCGTCATGGGGGAAAGAGAAAATCGTAGTTACTTACCGATAACGGTATTTCTCTGATCCCATGACGGCACCCGTACATCCCCTCCCTTTCACACACACAGGTGTGCACATTAGAGTGAGTTAGCTTTAGTACTTAGCCACACGGTGCCTCTATTAAGCTTAAGTTGAGTAATTTGATTAACTTTGGATTTTTTATAACCATTTGAGTTGCAGCTGAAAGTTCTGTGTAATGCTCTGTAAACCAACTGATGCGGGAGAGAGGTACCGCCTTTTTCATCTGTAGGTTTCCTGTCCCTGAGGGCGGATCCCTCTCTCCGTGGTGCCATCATGGGATCAGAGAAATACCGTTATCGGTAAGTAACTACGATTTTTTTTTTTTTTTTTTTTCTTCCCATTCTGCCTCCCAAAGATCGCAGTAAGGCTTGGGGCACATTTATCCTGCACTCTACATTGGAATTTCCATGTAAATCTCTGAAATATGTGATTCAGACAGAACCCTCGACGGAAGATTCCCTACAATGAGGCAGATGTGGAGGCACTGTGGGCGCCATAGGATCTGTGATCCGGTGGTGTCTCTTTTTAGGATTGCATGAAAGTGCTGTTGTCCTCAGTTCTGTGCACTTCTGAAAAGGACAACACTGAATAGAGGACAGACAAAGTACACAGTAACCCTGCTGTCTCATAGTGAATGGATAGCGCCCCCCCAAAGAAATTCAGCAAATTCTCTGCTCCCAAGTGCCCCCTTTCCCTTCTGAGCCCCATTGTGCCTAGATCACATTTACCACCCACATGCTTGGTATTTCTGTAGTGATGAGAGCCCACCTAATTTTAAGGGGTGTGTCTCCAGAATCATGACCTGAGCATAATGTACTGGTCACTACAGCGGCAGTTTGCAATTTTCCCTCGGTAACATCCACTGCTGCTTGTTTCTGGAAAACACCCATGGAGTCAAAATAGTCACTACATCTTTAGATACATTTCCAAAGGGTTGTAATTTTTAAAATGGGTTCACTTGAGGGGAGATAATGCTTTTCTAGTACTTGAGGGCTCTTTGTATGGAATCTGCAAACTATTCTAGGAAAATCTGTGCTCCAAGAGGCAAATGGCGCTCCGTCCCTCCGTATGGCTAAGCAGTACTGTAAATCCACATATGGAGTATTTACTCAGTCGCCATGACAGCACCACAAGAGGGGATCCGCCCTTCGGGGACAGGAAACCTACAGACATAAAAAGGGTGGCCCTCTCCCGCCTTAGTCGGTTTCCTGTCCCTGACTGGGGATCCCTTCAGACATACCTTCTTCAGGATAAGGAAGAGGAACAGCATCCGGTCTGGGTGAAAAATTGTATCAAAAATTTATTCTGCCAGTATAAAATACAACGTTTCGGCCATATTGTGGCCTTTTTCAAGTATAACATAACAGTACATATGGTGGCCTTTTATAGTGTGGCACAGCCAATCACCATCAAGGTAACACCCATCACAAAGAATCTCTACATAAAATACATATAAATACATCCATCAGTTACGTGTATATTCAATAACACAGCTTATCCAATCGTTAACAATGATAATCATAATCATATTAAAGATATTACAAAAACGTCTCATATATAAACATCAATCCCCAAATCTGCCCACCAATGGTCATAATGCATCAAAGGTATCCATAGAAATAACACACCAATCCCTTGCAGTAATACATATCCATATATGAACCGCCAATCCCTAGTCACATAATAGTGGCGCCAACCCCAATGGACCAATCCTGAGTGGACTCACAAATCCCTATATCGGCAGAGTTCCCTCTCCCCACATGACAGCATCAGCTAGAGCCAGGTCACATCAGGAGCGCAGCCTGATGATGCGCGCTACAAGGCCACAGCGAGCGCGCCGCCCATCCCCGCCCAGGCCCGGTCACGTGAAGACTCCATCACCGAACACCGCGCATGCGCGGTGCTATGTGAGGAATCAGCCACGCGACCCGCCCACCGGGGAGGACCGCGCACGCGCCGAGGCCCAGAGCGCGCGATCACATACAACACTCCTCCGTAAAACCCGCACATGCGCTGGTAGATAAGAGCAAATGTAAAGCCACATTTAAATTAATGAGTCCACACGAATAGACCAAAGATGCTCCCAAAAAAGACATTTAGAATCAAAAAACCACATCCATGGTAAATTTAATAATATTCCGTACTTTATGAGATTCATAAATGTTGTATATTATATAAGGAGCAAAACTGGAATATTTACAAAAAAGGAAGAAAAGAGGGCACGGGGAAAGGCAGGCAAGAAACAACGACAAAATTCAAAAAGGACAACATCCTCTTCATGATTTCAGGACTGTTCAGTCCCCGTGTCCTCCACTCTTTCAAATGTATCACCTATAAACACTAAAAAATAAAAATATTTAATTAAAAAACCATAATAGCCACATAAATAAATATATATCCTAACAAAGAATAATGGCACAAGATAAGGGATTAGGTGACACAAGTATGCAAATTGTAATCCAAGTTCAAACCCCTTGGTTGCAACATATCAAGAATCGATATCCATCTCAACTCCTTTTTTTTCAGCATCTTAACCCTATCACCCCCACGTCTTAATACAGGAATCCCATCTATCACTCTAAATCGTAACTGATTCACTGAATGTCTGCATTCTAAAAAATGCTTCGGAATCGGCAACTCCACTAGTTTAGTCCTAATCGTACTCTTATGCTTACTAATGCGAGCCCTAATCTCCATAGTAGTTTCTCCTATATACATAAGCCCACATGGGCACAAAATCAGGTAAATCACAAAACTTGACGAACACGTATACCTCTCTTTGATAGAAAACTTTTTTCCAGTTCGAGGATGATTAAAACGGTCACCTTTTAACATATTACCACAACAGGCACATCCCAAGCATGGAAAATTGCCCATCTTCGGAGGACGTATTGTCCTTTGTATGTTAACTTTTGATGAACCAATATCTGACCTTACCAATCTATCTTTAAGATTATGTCCACGTCTATATGAAAGTAATGGCCTATCCACAAATTCTGATATCTGGTGTAAACCCTTCTGTAAGAGGCTCCAATGTTTGTTCAAGATACCTCCAATCCTGCCACTAACTGGACAATATGTTGAGACAAAAGGAACTCGTCTCTTAGGCCCTTTGATTTGCTTACGGTTAGAATCCTCTACCGATATATTTTGAGCCTTAACTTTATAAGAATTAACTCGATCCATCGGGTAACCCCTATTAATAAATTTTGTACACATCTGATCCAATCTTAGGTCCAACTTATCATCCTCTTTAACAATCCTCCGTACACGTAGCATTTGACTCCATGGTAGTGACTCCACCATCCGTCTTGGGTGATTACTATCAAATACCAACAGACTGTTCCTATCTGTCTCTTTTATAAAAAGATCGGTATATAGAAACTCATCTTTTTTATAAACCAACGTATCCAAAAATTGGACCTGATCATAAGAGTAGGTCAGTGTAAACTTCAACTCAGAGAATACATTGTTCAATTCATTTTGAAAATCAAGGAGATCTTCCAAACTACCATCCCAGATACAAAAAATATCGTCGATGTAGCGCCACCAGGCCCGGACATGGCACCAGTGGGTGGAATTGTACACATACCGATCCTCGAATACCACCATATAGATGTTTGCATAAGTTGGGGCCACATTGGACCCCATGGCGGTACCGCGCAACTGTAGGTAATAATCATCCCCAAAGAGAAAATAATTTCTCCTGAGGATGAAACCCAACAGTGCTAGGACCAGCTGTGCACACTCTGATGCCATGTCCGAGCCTGTCAGCACCACATCGACGGCCTCCAAACCCCTATCATGCTCAATAGACGTATATAGAGAAACCACATCAAAGGATGCAAGTATCATGTGAGGAGTAACCTTAACGTCACTGATTTTTTGTAGAAAATCATTTGTGTCCACAATATAAGACCGTGCTGAGGTAGCAAAACGTCGCAATACTTTATCAAGAAAAATCGAAACCTTATTACATAGTGACCCCCTCCCAGACACTATGGGATGCCCAGGTGGATTCTCCAAACTCTTATGTATTTTCGGTAGCGTATATAATATTGGTGTCAGGGGAGAAACCACTACCAAATATTCAGACAGCTTCTGATCAATGAGTCTATTAAGCAAGGACTCGTCCACCAAAAGCCGTAATTCGCTCAAAAAGCGAGGGGTGGGGTCACTCATCAATTTAACATACACCGCAGTATCAGAAAGTTGGCCAAGAATCTCCATCTTATATTTGTCCGTATCCATAACAACTACCGCACCACCTTTATCTGCAGCTTTTATCGTAATAGCAGTATTCTTTGAAAGATTATCCAATGCCTGTTTTTCAGAGTATGTAAGATTCCCCCTATGTTGACCCTGAAACTCCCCTTTCAATTGTGCAATATCTCTTTCAACCAACTGAATATATGATTCAACAAAGTTATTCCTAACAGGTGGTTGAAAATTACTCTTACTATATAGTCCAACACCCTGGAGCGTGAAACCACTAGATTTATCATCATCATTAATTATACATGATTTTTCTTCCTTGTCAGAAAAAAAGGACGCCAGTCGTAGTCTCCTAAAAAAAGAGAACAAGTCACACTCGATTTCAAACCAATCAGGAAAATTTGTGGGACAAAATGACAGTCCCTTAGATAATACTCCATAGTCCACTTCAGATAACACACACGACGAGATATTTACCACCAAGTCCCTCTGTGTTGCTAGGTTCTCTTTTTCACCTCCATATTCCTTGTTCGCATTGGTGCTTTGCGTGACATTCCTCTTTCTCCTATGCTTTCTACCTCCTCGACGGGTCCTCCTTTTCTTGTCATATTGTCCAACTTGTCTCTTCCTAAAAAAGTAGAAGATGAAGATGCTGCACCCATATTAGAGTCATCCGTTGAATCAGACTCAGCGGTAGTGAACCCAAATCTTTGATCCTTAACTGGTGGTCTCCTCCTTCTGCGCATTGGCAAAGGTCGATCTCTCCTAGAGTATGGAGTATTGTGCTGACCCATCTGCCATGAAAACACACGACCAGATCTGTAATCATCAGCATCACGAAACCATTTCGTACGTTTCGTTTTTTCTATATCACCTTGATATTTCATCAACTTATCCTCCAACTGGGATTTAAATAAGTCCACCTCCTGTGTTGTCAATTCAGCTGCTAATTGCTGTTCCAAATCAACAATGTTTCTCTTCACAGACTCCACCTCTATATGAAGAAACTCAACATTCAGAAGCATTAGATCAAATGCAAATTTGTTTGTAATAGACTCAAACCTGCTGCAAAATTGTGAATTATCTGCAAGCAATGTAGGACGCAGATGCGGTCTTAAACCACGTGGAATCCTACGGACTTTATAATATTCACATAATGTAGTAGTATGCAATTCATACGATATGCATTTCCTTCTTTCTGTTTCATATTTCTTTTTAAGCATATCAGCAGTATGTTTATTTAAAAAGGACATATCTGTCCGGGCTCCAGATAAAATTCTTATCGCATCATCCTCTGTATAGGAAAAAATCATAGCAGTATCCAGTTCACCCACCTCTGGATTAGTAGTTTCCATATTCAATCCGGTGCAAGCCCGCCAGAGTCCAAACAGTAAACAGCAATAAGCAGCCGACAGCACAACGGAGGATTGGATGCCAGTTCAAAGGTTCATGGAACCAAATGAACAATAGTCCAAAATAAGGAAGAGGAACAGCATCCGGTCTGGGTGAAAAATTGTATCAAAAATTTATTCTGCCAGTATAAAATACAACGTTTCGGCCATATTGTGGCCTTTTTCAAGTATAACATAACAGTACATATGGTGGCCTTTTATAGTGTGGCACAGCCAATCACCATCAAGGTAACACCCATCACAAAGAATCTATACATAAAATACATATAAATACATCCATCAGTTACGTGTATATTCAATAACACAGCTTATCCAATCGTTAACAATGATAATCATAATCATATTAAAGATATTACAAAAACGTCTCATATATAAACATCAATCCCCAAATCTGCCCACCAATGGTCGTAATGCATCAAAGGTATCCATAGAAATAACACACCAATCCCTTGCAGTAATACATATCCATAGATGAACCGCCAATCCCTAGTCACATAATAGTGGCGCCAACCCCAATGGACCAATCCTGAGTGGACTCACAAATCCCTATATCGGCAGAGTTCCCTCTCCCCATATGACAGCATCAGCTAGAGCCAGGTCACATCGGGAGCGCAGCCTGATGATGCGCGCTACAAGGCCACAGCGAGCGCGCCGCCCATCCCCGCCCAGGCCCGGTCACGTGAAGACTCCATCACCGAACACTGCGCATGCGCGGTGCTATGTGAGGAATCAGCCACGCGACCCGCCCGCGCGGGGTATGGATACCTTTGATGCATTTTGACCATTGGTGGGCAGATTTGGGGATTGATGTTTATATATGAGACGTTTTTGTAATATCTTTAATATGATTATGATTATCATTGTTAACGATTGGATAAGCTGTGTTATTGAATATACACGTAACTGATGGATGTATTTATATGTATTTTATGTATAGATTCTTTGTGATGGGTGTTACCTTGATGGTGATTGGCTGTGCCACACTATAAAAGGCCACCATATGTACTGTTATGTTATACTTGAAAAAGGCCACAATATGGCCGAAACGTTGTATTTTATACTGGCAGAATAAATTTTTTATACAATTTTTCACCCAGACCGGATGCTGTTCCTCTTCCTTATTTTGGACTATTGTTCATTTGGGTCCATGAACCTTTGAACTGGCATCCAATCCTCCGTTGTGCTGTCGGCTGCTTTTTGCTGTATACCTTCTTCAGGAGTCTGGAGTGTTTCCGCATGGAATCCCATACCCGGCAGGCTGGTTCAGCCAGTGGGGATCCCCTGCCTCGGTCTGTCCGGAGTATTGGAAGCGCCGCACGACAGGGGGACTGTTGGTGCAGGCGGCAGCAGGTGGAAGAGGCCTTCAGGGGGAGAGCCTGCATCTGGGGGCCCGACGCCAGTACCGGGTAAGTAGGTCCAGGCAGTTTCTCCTCGTCTGATCCTGGTGGCGGTCGCCTTCGGCGGGGGGCGTGGACCCAGGGGGTGTCCGCGGCGTAGCCCGGGGCGTCTGCTTCCGCCGGAGGAGGGGCTGCTGGTTCACGGGCGCGGCCCGGTTGCGCGGTATGACGCGCCGGACGTGCGCTGTGGGCCAGCCGTAACATCAGGGGGGCGCTTCTGGGGGAGCTGGGCGACCGTGGCGCGCGCGACGTTCCCGGGGCAGCGCCCGCCCGGTCGGGGGTTTCCGGTCCCCGCCGCGGGCACGGTCGGGGGGGAGAGCCGGACATCAGGGGTACTTGGCAGGCCTGGATGTGGGACAGCTGCGAGCCCCATATGAGGCGGTACAGGGGGTTGGCCGGCTACTTAGCTGCCTCAGTTCAGATGCGAGGCGCTTCTGGCTCGGTTTTGACTAATAATGGCGTCGCAGGGGCAGGCAGAGTCTCTGGACGAGCATCCACAGACGCAGCCTCAGCCTTCAAAAAAATCCCAGCAGCGGTCTAGCAGCAGCAGCAGCAGCCGCTCTGAGAAGCATAGATCTACCCCGAAGGCCAAACCAGAAAAGTCCACGAGCCGTAAAGGATCGGCGGCTCCGATGGACCCCCCACAGAACCCGGTACCGCTTTGTCAAAAGCCAGGGTAAGTGAGCTGGGAGGAAGTTCACCTTGGTGATTTTCTGTTCCCCTTATGTTCCCTCTCTCCATTCTGCCAGGGGAAAAAGTGCTCTGGAAAGAGCAAGCACAGAGTGTGCCGAATGGGGTTCCGGACGGTCAGGGAAGGAAGCTATGTAGACCTTGCATACATCTCCTAGTCACAGAAGAGACCGCTGTCTTTACCTCCAGTATACGGGAGATAGGCAGGAGGTTAGGGGTTCGGTCAGATCCCTATCTCCGAACACGGGGTTCAGGGAAAAGTCCCCTAGAACCCCCGTTCTGGTCTCTGATAGCGACTCGCAGGAGTTAAAATCAGATTCATCATCATCATCTGAAGCCAGATCGGCCCATTCCTGTTTTCCTCTAGAGCAAGTCAATCATTAGTAAAGGCGGTAAACAGCACAATGGGGATTGAGGAGACCCCCCCGACAGAAAAGTCAGTACAGGATTCGATGTTCCGGGGTTTGGACCGAAAAAAATGGAAGGTCCTTCCCATTGGTAGACAAGATTAGTGCCCTTATCACAAGGGAGTGGAAAAAACCCAAGAGGAAGGGCTCGCTGCCTTCAAAAGATGGTATCCATTTGAGGAAACAGCTTCGTCCTCATGGGACAAAGCCCCAAGATTGGACGTGGCAAAAAGACGTCCCTACCTTTTGAAGACCTTGGTAGCCTAAAAGACCCGCTGGACAGGAAGGCGGATGTGTTCCTTAAGGGGACCTGAGAAACATCAACTGGAGCCCTAGGGCCAGCGATTGCTGCCACGTGCACTGCCAGGTCATTAATGGTATGGTTGGACCAGTTGGAAGAGCAGCTTAGAGATAAGGTCCCAAGACAGGACATTCTTTCCTCCCTCTCTACAGCCCAGGGAGCTGCAGCCTTCCTCTCAGACACATCGGCAGACTCTGAAGTTAGCAGCCAGATCCGCGGCCCTCTCCAATGCCGCCCGTAGGGCCCTGTGGCTCAAATATTTCCCAGGTGACATGCAGGCCAGATCAAAGTTATGCGGTATCCCATGCGAAGGGGTTTACTTATTTGGTAAAGTGCTAGATGAACTGTTCGAGAAAGCTGGCGACAGCAAGAAACGCTTCCCCTGCTTAGGAAGACCACCTTACAGACGAGATTCCTTCAGAAAGTGGTTTGACTGTAGGAGAACAACAAGAGAAAGACCCAGATATGACACCAGGAGGAAAGGTATGGGGTATATGTTTAATACCCCTCGGGACCGCAGCAATCCGAAATGACTGCCAGACCAGGTGGGGGGGGAGGTTGTTGTCCTTCTACCCAGCCTGGTCACGTATTTCAAACAGTCCTTGGATACGGAGCATTATCAGAACAGGACTGAGGTTTGCGTTCCAGCATACTCGTGATAAGTTTCTTCTAACCCCCATCCGTTCTTCATCTACAGAACAGAAGGCGTTGGAGGCAGAGATCCGGGATCTTCCCCAGAAGGATGTCATGGTGAAGGTTCCTGAGCTACAAAGAGGTAAGGGGTTTTACTCCCCCCTCTTTCTAGTCAAGAAGCCAGACGGCTACTTCCGCACCATTATTAATCTCAGAAGCCTCAATAAATCCATTGAAATTCACTCTTTCAAAATGGAGTCTGTAAAATCGGCAGTTAAATTACTATTCAGTGGGTGCTCTATGGTAGTCTTAGGCCTCTTTCACACATCCGGTTTGTGCCGTCAGGCACAATCCGGCATTTGTGTAAAAAAACGGATCTGGGGTTTTTTTACCGCCGGATGCGTTTTTTTGTCATTGAGAAGCACATGCGCCGGATCGCGCTGCATGTGCTTCCGTTTGTTCCGGTTTTTACCGGATCCGGCTGAATTCCTCTGTCCGGCGGCCGGACAGGACGGGTGCTGCAGCGGTTTTTTGTCCGGCGAAAAAAGCCGGACATGGACGTATGCGGCCCTTCCGGCTCTGCGGGACAATGTTTCTCAATGGCACATTCTGGCCGCCGGATCAGGCTTCTACCTGATCCGGCCACCGCATGCACGGTTTTACCCTGTGAGCATGCCCGGATATCTCTCTCTCTCTTTCATACCCCGTTCTCTCTTTCATACCCCGGTCTCTCTCTCTTTCATACCCCGATCTCTCTCTCTTTCATACCCCGTTCTCTCTCTTTTTCATACCCAGTTCACCGACTCGTGGATCCTTTTCTTCCCCGGCGACTCCTTTGCAACATAGCCGTGTCAGGTGCCGTAAGATACTTCCGGTCCCTCCGTTCACGGCTGGATCCGGCACTCCAACTTTTTGCCGCACGGCGCCAGAATGCCACCGACGGACTTGTGAAAGTAGCCTTAGACCTTAAAGACGCCTGTTATGTCCCGATACACGCAGATCATCAGCAATTTCTAAGGGTGGCTGTTTCACTGGGCGGAGTTATATGCCATTTCCAATACAGGGCACTTCCCTTCGGGGTGGCAGTGGCACCCCGGGTCTTCACGAAGATAATGGCGGAGGTTATGGCTCATTTGCACGAACAAGATATTCTCGTGATCCCATATCTAAACGATCTAATTGTGGGGCACTCGGAGTCTCACTGCACCACCCAATTAGGGAAGGTAATATCCAGCCTTCAGGATCTAGGTTGGATCATTAATTTTAAGAAGTCACGACTGCAGCCCCTAAAAGTGCAACAGTTCCTCGGCCTTATCCTAGACTCTGATATACAGGAGTGTCGGTTACCAGAATCTAAAGTATTCAACATCCAGCGTCAGATACTCAGGGTGATAGACAATCCATCGATTACTCTTAGAGGGGCAATGTCACTGTTGGGTTCACTTACGGCGTGTATACCAGCAGTACTCTGGGCCCAATTCCACACCAGAACCCTGCAGTGGGACGTTTTACACAACACTCGTCAGCTGGAATGTCGCCTCGAGGGTAGAGTTACCTTATCCAACGATACCATTCAGTCCCTACGATGGTGGTCGCTGATACCAAATCTGCGTAGGGGAGTTCCCTGGGTAAACCAGATCTCCCAAATTCTAACCACGGATGCTAGCCCCAGGGGCTGGGGAGCACATATGGGGGATAGCTGGGTCCAGGGAGCGTGGACACCGTCAGAACAGAATTTTTCCTCTAACCTTATGTCCCTACAGGGCGAACACGTCAGACTATTCTCAGACATCCAAGAAACTGTAGCCTACATTAACTACCAGGGGGAACCCGATCCAGGCCCTTAATGGATGTGGCGAATCGTATCTTTCAGATCGCCGAGGTTCACCTTCTGTCCCTTACAGCCCTCCATGTAAAAGGAAAACAAAATTTAACAGCCGATTTCCTAAGTCGCAACAGGCTCAAACAGGGAGAGTGGGCACTAAAGAGGGCCATCTTCGGACAGATCGTACGCAGGTGGGGACTCCCAGAAATAGACTTGTTCGCTAGCAGAAGGAACAGTCAACTCCCTATTTTTTGTTTTCTGGATCCCAGAGAGAACCCGTATGCAGTGGATGCTCTCCTGATCCCTTGGAACTTCGACCTGGCGTATGCCTTCCCCCCCACTGAATCTGATTCCTATGGTACTGAGGAAGATCTGGGAGGACAGGGCTCACGTTATCTTAGTAGCCCCATTCTGGCCCAGGAGACCATGGTTTCCTTGGCTGAGGAAGATGTTTGTGTCCCAGCCATGGATTCTCCCAGAGCTCCCGGACCTTCTGTCCCAGGGTCCAGTGTGTCACCCTCGGGTTTCCAACTTACACCTAGCAGCATGGAGTTTGAGGGGGAGCTGCTAAGGGGGAGGGGGTTTTCCCGGGGACTAGTCAACACCCTATTAGAAAGCAGGAAAGCCTCCACAACAAATATCTACGCCTGAGTCTGGAAAAGATTCTTATCAGTCTCAGGGGCAGAGGTAGGCCAGAAAATCCGCATTGGCCAGATACTGGAATTCCTTCAGAAGGGGCTGGAGATGGGTCTAGCCACAAATACGCTTAGAGTCCAGGTTTCGGCTCCAAGGGCATTTTACAACTGCAACCTAGCAAACAATTACTGGGTGGCAAGATTCATTAAAGCAGCAGCGAGATCTAGACCCATCATTAAACAGAAGCTGGTTCCATGGGACCTCAACTTAGTTTTATCAGCTCTAACAGAACCCCCCTTTGAGCCTATTGATTCTGTCCCCATAAAAATCCTTTCCTTCAAGACTGCCCTTTTGGTTGCCCTAACGTCAGCCAGGAGGGTTAGTGATCTACAAGCCCTCTCTAGGATACCTCCATACACCCAGTTTGGAGAAGATAGGGTCACTTTAAAGCAAGACCCCTCGTATCTGCTCAAAGTTGCCTCAAAGTTCCACAGACTACAAGAAATAGTCCTCCCATCCTTCTGCCCGAACCCCACTAACCCAACCGAGCAGAAGCTCCATTCCCTAGATGTAAGAAGGTGCCTCCGTAGTTACATTTCGGCCACAGAACCATGGAAAAGGGACAATGCCCTTTTTGTATCTTTTCAGGGAGCTAGAAAAGGACTTAGTGTCCAAAAAACACCCTAGCTAGGTGGATTAGGGAGGCAATTTCTTTTTCTTATACAGCAGGTGTGCTGGAGATTCCGGAAGGCATAAGGGCGCACTCTACTCGGGCCCTGGCAACATCCTGGGCAGAGAGATCGGAAGTATCCATTGAGGACATATATAAGGCAGCCACGTGGTCCTCTCCATCCACGTTTTTTAACCACTATAGATTGGATTTACGCGGGTCCGCCGACCTCACGTTTGGGAGAAAGGTGCTTGAGGCAGCTATCCCTCCTGAAGTTCTTTTCATCTCTGTAAATCTCTCGTGGTGCTGTCATGGCGACTGAATAAATGCTCAGCTACTTACCGGTAGTGGTGTTTTTCAGGAGCCCATGACAGCACCTTTACATTCCCTCCCTCTGTTCTCACGCTCTGGATCAGCACCTTTTCTTTCAGTTAAACGTTAGTCACAGGTGTGAAGAATATTTAGTTTGACTGTGTATATATGAATTGCTACTAACCAGGGAGGTCCTCTCATGCTCTGTAATCCAACTGAGGCGGGAGAGAGGGCCGCCCTTTTTATGTCTGTAGGTTTCCTGTCCCCGAAGGGCGGATCCCCTCTCTCGTGGTGATGTCATGGGCTCCTGAAAAACACCGCTACCGGTAAGTAGCTGAGCATTTCTATATTCAGCAGAAATTGTGAGAAACTTTGCCATTTTTTACCCATTTCCCAGTATGAAATTGTAAAACTTCTTGGTGGTAAAAATGTAAATTATTTTATCTTCACTGCTCAATGGTATAAAAGTCTGTGACACACCTGTGGTGTCAATATGATCACTGCACCCCTAGATGAATTCATTAAGAGGTTTAGTTGCTCAGGAGAAACTGTACAACAAATTGTATGGTCCATTTTCTCCTGTTACCCTTGCAAAAGTAAAAAATAAAAGCTCGAAAGGAACATTTTTGTGAAAGAAAAGTAAATGTTTATTTTTTTCCTTCCACATTCCATTAATTCTTGTGAAGCACCTGAAGGGTTAATAAACTTTTTGATTGTGGTTTTGGGCACCTTTAGTTTTTAGAATGGTTCCACTTGGGGTATTTTCTGTCATATAGGCCCCTAAAGTCACTTCAGATATGAGGTGGTCCCTAAAAAAAAATAATAATTTTGCAAATTTTGTTGTAAAAATGAGAAATCGCTGGTCAACTTTTAACCCTTATAGCTTCCTAACAAAAAAAAATTGTTTCAAAAATTGTGCAGATATAAAGTTGATATGTGGGTAATGTTATGTATTACTTATTCTGTGCGATATGAAAATATAAAAGTTTGAAAATTGCTAAATTTTTTGCCACATCTGATTTTTTTCACAAATAAGAAATTGAAGCATTCCAGAGTTATAACCTCATGAAGTGACAGTGGTCAAAATTGTAAAAATTGGACTGATCAGGCAGGAGAAAACAGATAACAGATTTAAGTGCAAAATATCTGACTTGTTCACCCATGTAAGATGCATCCACTATTTCTTGCCAGAATTGCCATATATAGTTGTTCTTCTGTATCTGAAACTTCAGACATACCGATGGGGCATGCAATCTCATTGTGCCTAAGTATAAGTTTCTGTATGATATTAGGAAAAGTTCTGTAGTACAGTTCATGCAAAGGGGACACACTCATAGATAATTACATGTTATTCAGTTGAGCCTTGCTGACTTGTTAAAATAATTTGAGGGAAGTATAACCTTTGTAAGGCCATGATAACATATCTAGGTGTTTTTGTTTTAGAATGACAAAATAATTCAGTACAGGATTAATTTCTATTGAATGGGGATGGAAATGTCCTAATAAATGTTCTGTTTAATCATTCTAAAACACAAAAAAAAACTATTGAGTCAGTCTTCACATCCCCCTTCACACACCTTTCCATTAAAAATGTATCCAGGGATCTGAAAAAGTGCCCAAGTACTAAAAGGCACATAGTTACTACCTACCTGTCTCTTGTGCCTGGTGCTGTTGTTCATCGTCATTGCTCCTGCTGGCAATTCTGCGGACTTCAGTTTGACAGAGCAGGGGCTTCTATTTTGCTCTGTTGACAGGGCAGGACGGCTGGCGTCGATCTGATAGGCAACAGGGATCCTGCTACCAAATGGGGGATCAAACAATTACCATAGGCCTAGAAAATGGCATGTCCATTAATATACAGCTCTGGCAAAAATTAAGAGACCACTTCCAAATGTTCAGTTTGTCTGATTTTTCTTTTTATAGGTATATTTTTGAATAAAATGCAAAATGTTCTTTTAGTCTATATACTTCTGACATGTCTCCGAATTTCCAAGCCATAAATTTTGTATTTTTTTTTCTGAAAAGGAGAAATGGTCAAAATTAAAAAAAAAAATAAAAAAAAAAATAGTGCTTTCAGACCTCAAATAATGCAAAGAAAACAAGGAAAGGACATAATCATTTAACAACAATACTAATGTTTTATCTCAGGAAGACCTCAGAAATCAATATTTTGTGGAATAACCATGGTTTTTAAAAACAGCTTTCATACATCTTGGCATGCTTGCCATCAGTCTTTCACACCGCTTCTGGTGCATAAATTTAAGCAGTTCTTTGATGGCTTGTGACTGTCCATCATCCTCTTGATTACATTCCAGAGATTTTCAATAGGGTTCAGGTTTCCACAATCAGTGATAGTTTGGGGAGCCATGTCATCTGCTGGTGTAGGTCCACTGTGTTTTATCAAGACCAAAGTCAGCGTGGCTGTCTACCAGGAAATTTTAGAGCACTTCATGCTTCCCTCTGCCAACAAGCTTATTGGAGATGGAAATTTCATTCTCCAGCAGGAATTGGCACCTGTCCACACTGCCAAAAGTACCAATACCTGGTTTACAAAAACAGTATGGCTGGAGTCACACACAACGTCTAAATAATTGGTCCGATTTTGCCGGACCACAATCGCACAAATGTTTCATGAACAGTGATCAATCTGTCATCCGATTTTCATGCGAGGATGCGATTTTTTTTTTTTCCGCATCTAAGCATCCGTTTGACATCCGTCTGCCAATATTTTGGCAGAGGCTTGCAAAATGGACAAATAACAGTTTTTAGGCCTGAAAGTAATTTAAATCATCATCCAGACCTATATTTATTGGCTCTACAACAGGTGGGAGCCTCCCAACTTTGCAATAGAGTCTGCTTGGGTTTGGTTTGTTCTGCTTTGTGCTAAACATGACAGACAGACTGACTTTTAACACCACTGAGCGTGTTCTTTTCAATTGCGTTATATCCCGATGTTTTGGTGAGCCCTACCCTGTGATTGTGGATCCGAGGAGGCGGAAACTAATATGGGTCCATCCGCTTTTGAGGCAAAGGATAACTAAAGGCCATTTCCACCGTCTCTATACATCTCTGCGTAGCCATCCGGACAAGTTCTTTCAATATTGTTGGATGAGCCTCCAACATTGGGTATGTTAAAGTGGCCATATTAGGCATGTGTGCCCTGGCCCATATATTGGACCTGTGGAGGCACATTAAGAATTGATGCTGGCTGTGGCGGAGGTGTTGGCATCCGTGGCGGAGGAGGAAGAGGATCAGGCTGATTGACTTGGTACTTGATGGCCACCCATCATATGAATTTGGTTTTCTGAGGAAAGCTGCCACCATTCCAAAAAATTAAATACAGTGCTAGGATTATTGGGTGGTGTGCCTGCATCAAGGACTATTTGTAGAGCCCCTCTGGTACGCAGCCTGAACTCGGGGAATTGCCCTGAGGTACTGTGCCAGACTGCACCCATAAGCCTCCTCCCCATCATGAGCAGCTGTGGCCAAGTAGTCTAAGACACCTCTGTCCACCTGCCTCCTTGTTCCAGAAGCTGCTCCTTCTCCCTGCGCTGGTCTCGTCGTGGTATGGCAGAAGGCTGGGGAGAGGTATCCAGAGGCATGGTGGGGCTGCTACTGTTGCCCTGGTCTTCGTGATGTGCTGCCTGGCTAGCAGGTTCTAGTGGTGGTGATCTTGGTGGTGGTGGGGTGTAGGGAAGGTGACCTGACGGACGGACGGACTAGTCAGAGTGAAGAAAGATAGGTTTGCACAGTGTAGGTAGGAATCAGTGATTACAGTGGGGAAACAACTAGGAAAGTGTAGTGGACGTGCAGTACCTTGGGATGACCATTAGATGGCAGGGAGGAGTGTGAGCAAAGGACTTTACAGCAGCTTAGGGCTTTAGAAACCGTTGGTCATGGGGGGCGTGGTGACAGTTAGAGTGACAGTTTCAAGGAACCGGGAGAGTTATAAATACTGAGGGAGGGTTCCAGTCCCCAGGGGGAGCTCAGGTGACAGGAGGACTACGCCAGTCTGTGTGCCCTGAGGAGAATCCGACCAAGGGGACTGAGGAGAGGAAACGTCAGGGGGGGTGGTCCTGACAGGAAAGGACCGCAGCAGAGACAAGGCTCTGGGTGAAGGACACCGTATGTAACACGACGACTGAGCAGTAGAAGTGCTGTTGGTTTACGGGCCTAAGGCGGCCACAGTGACGGACCTGTCAGGAGCGTCGACAGTAAAGGAGGGGACGGTGTGTGCAGACACGTCCCTAGTGTACGGTGTGAGAAGCGGCTCTGGAAACGGAGGGCCGCGAGGTGTTCCGTCAGTCGGACGGCCAGCGTGAATAAACTTGGACCTGTTGCACCCAGAATCTGCCTCCATCGTGTCTCTGTTATCATCTCTGCGCGGTAAGAAGTGGGACCACCCCCTATCATCCCCCAGCTCGGCCCACTACCGACACTACAGGGGTGCATCTTGAAAGTGCTGAAGATGGGCCAGCCCCTGCAGAACCATCACCCACTGGATCTATCAGCACCTCTGAGTCGGAACCCGTCTCCCTCTCTGTAAGGTTTGACTCTGTGCTAGATTTAAAAAAAATAAAAAAAACCATTACTATTTGAGAACAAAAAACATTATCAAGCCATGCACTTAAGGTCTCAGATCCATCACAGGAGCAAGGAAATTTAGGCGGTCGTAGTAGAGGTATTTCCTCTTGGTGGTTGTGGCCCGTTCTCAACTGTCTCTCCCTCCTATGTGTGTCCCTACAGCTGCGCCAACGCCTTGTCACATCAGTCACTGCAATGTAACACAAAACACAAGTGTTCAGACCACACATGGCTATGTTGGCAACAGATCCAAATTATATTTAGCAAGCAGGTTCAAACTTATAAGATTTCAATTTCTTATGGCCCAAGACCAATACTTAAAAAGGAGTAACGTTTTCAGTCCGACAAAGGACCTTCATCAGAACATACTTTAACGAAAAAGGAATAAAAACATGAAGTATTGATGTTTGGGTAAGAATCGCTATTATTTTTTGGGCCCAAACCATTTAGCTATATACTGGCTAAGATAGAGACAAAAAACAAGAAGAGCACTGCATTTGTTGTGTGCACAATTTGCAAATAATTGCAATATATGTAATAAAAAATTAATGGGGCCAACAGTCAGGGATGTGTAATTTATATTGTGCTAATATGCAGACATTAGTGGCGTATTACTTGAAAAATGTTTTTCTGGAAATAAGGCCACATATTGTAACTCACATAGACCATATGAATATTTTACATTTAAATATGGTTACATATGGTTATTTTTAGTGTGCAATTTAAACATTTTTGCATTATTGAACTTACTAATTTGCTCCTGCTCCTCTTGAGATCTGTCCGTATAACCAGGGAACATCTGTGAACAGATTCGTCTCCACGCTGCCTCCTTGCGTGCTCGGTCCGCATAGTGGGCATCTCTCTCGTCCCATAGTTCTGGCCTCTCTTGGACCAGAACTATGAGCATTTCGACGTTTTTATGTGTCGACATGCTGGAGGAATCCGTGGAGGTGTTCTTCCTGTTTTTTTGTACTGGTGCCAGGGTAATTTGCATACCAAAGCTTCCTGACAATGCCTGATGCAATTTCCTGTCACCTGGATTTTATCGCAAGTCACACTTGTGGTTAGTTTGTAATCCGATTTTTAATTGCACCCATAGACTTGCATTGGCGAGTCCATTCCGATAATCGGTGACAATCGCAGCATGCTGCGATTATCTCAGACCGAGGAAAAGAGCCGACAAAAAGTCGGATGATGGGAGCTCTCCCATAGATTAACATTGGGACGAAATGCAATGCGATTTTTTTTTTTTTTTTTTTTTCAACTCATTGCACTCGTCCGTGTGACTCCGGCCAATCACTGTGCTTGATTGGCCAGCAAACTCGCCTGACCTTAACTATGGGGTATTGTAAATAGTCCCGTTTCTTCACTTCCTTCACCCGCTGCAGTTGTACACCACACTCAGGAGTAGTTGTCTAATATTTTAGCCCTTTCTGTACCTATTTTAATGTTGAGCTGTGCACTCTGAGGTCCTCTCTATAGCAGGAATACCCTAAAATGCCTGTTGCCTTCCATCCTTCAAATTTTATAGTGACTGTGATAGTCCATGTAATACATTATGGGTTGACCATGTTTTTGAGCATGACTAAAACTATAGACACCACTGGAAATAAAACCAAGATAGAATCCAAAATGTCTGTCTGCCCCATTATATTGAATGGATTTATCAGGTGTTTCTTTTAAATCATGCTTTTTTTTATGAATTTTAGAGTAAGTGCATACAACACAGAATAAATGTGAATATAACGCTATTCTGTTTTATGGAAGGGAGAGGACAAAGGAGCGAATAAACAGAAGTTCAGGAATATGTTTTGTTATTCATGTTCACTATGTCTTAAAGTGATAACATTTTGTTTGGGTCAGTATGACTACAGTGATACCAGATTTATTTAGCTTTTATTTATTTTTTTATGGCTTGCTACTTTTGCACACAAAAATAGCTTTTTTTTCATACAGTGGGGGAAATAAGTATTTGATCCCTTGCTGATTATGTAAGTTTGCCAACTGACAAAGACATGAACTGTCTATAATTTTAAGGGTAGTCTAATTTTAATATTGATAGAATATCAAAAATAAAATCCAGAAAATCAGATTGTATAAATTATAAAAATTTGCATTTTGCAGAGAGAAATAAGTATTTGATCCTCTACCAATCATTAAGAGTTCTGGCTCCTACAGACCAGTTAGACGCTCCTAATCAACTTGTTACCTGCATAAAAGACAGCTGTCTTACATAGTCACCTTTATAAAAAGACTCCTGTCCACAGACTCAATCAGTCAGACTCTAACCTCTATAATATGGGCAAGACCAATGAGCTTTATAAGGATGTCAGGGACAAGATAATAGACCTACACAAAGCTGGAATGGGCTACAAAACCATAAGTTAAGATGCTGGGTGAGAAGGAGACAACTGTTAGTGCAATAGTAAGAAAATGGAAGAAATACAAAATGACTGTCAATCAACGTTGATCTGGGGCACCATGCAAAATCTCACCTCGTGGGGTATCCTTGATCATGAGGAAGGTGAGCGATCAGCCTAAAACTACACGGAGGGAACTTGTTAATGATCTCAAGGCAGCTAGGACCACAGTCACCAAGAAAACCATTGGTAATACATTACGCCATGAAGGTTTAAAATCCTGCAGTGCCTGCAAGGTCCCCCTGCTCAAGAAGGCACATGTGCAGACCTGTCTGAAGTTTGCCAATGAACACCTGGATGATTCAGTGAGTGATTGGGAGAAGGTGCTGTGGTCAGATAAGACAAATACTGAGCTCTTTAGGCATTAAGTCAACTCACCGTGTTTGGAGGAAGATAAATGCTGCCTATGACCCAAAGAACCCTGTCCCACTGTCAAGCATGGAGGTGGAAACATTTTGTTTTGGGGGTGTTTCTCTGCTAAGGGCACAGGACTACTTCACCGCATCAATGGGAGAATGGATAGAGCCATGTACTGTAAAATCCTGAGTGACAACCTCCTTCCCTCTGCCAGGACACTAAAAATGGGTCATGGCTGGGTCTTTCCAGCAAGACAATGACACAAAACATACAGCCAAGGCAACAAAGGAGTGGCTCAAAAAGAAGCACATTAAGGTAATGGAGTGGCCTAGCCAGTCTCCAGACCTTAATCCCATAGAAAACTTATGGAGGGGGTTCAAGCTCTGAGTTGCCAAGCGACAGCCTCAAAATCTTAATCATTTGGAGATGATCTGCAAAGAGGAGTGGGCCAAAATTCCTCCTGACGTGCGCAAACATCATCATCTGCAAAAAACATCTGACTGCTGTGCTTGCCAACAAGGGTTTTGCCACCAAGTATTAAGTCTTGTTTGCCAGACGGATCAAATAATTATTTCTCACTGAAAAATGCAAATAAACTTATATAATTTATACAATGTGATTTTCTGGATTTTATTTTTGATATTCTATCTCTCAATGTTAAAATTAACCTACCCTTAAAATTATAGACTGTTCATGTCTTTGTCAGTGGGCAAACTTACAAAACTCCTCTTTGGTCAGACCTCATCTGGAATATTGTGTCCAGTTTTGGGCACCACATTTTAAAAAAGACATCAACAAACTGGAGCAAGTTCAGAAAAGAGCGACCAGAATGGTGACCGGTCTGCAAACCCTGTCTTATGAGGAAAGGTTGCAGGATTTGGGAATGTTTAGTTTGCAAAAGAGAAGACTGAGAGGAGACTTAATAGCTGTCTACAAATATCTAAAGGGCTGTCACATTGTAGAAGGATCAACTTTATTCTCATTTGCACAAGGAAAGACTAGAAGCAATGGGATGAAACTGAATGGGAGGAGACACAGATTAGATATTAGAAAAAACTTTTTGACAGTTAGAGTGATCAATGAGTGGAACAGGCTGCCATGAGAAGTGGTGAGTTCTCCTTCAATGGAAGTCTTCAAACAGAGGCTGGACAGACATCTGACTGGGATGATTTAGCGAATCCTGCTTTGAGCAGGGGGTTGGACCAGATGGCCCAGGAGGTCCCTTCCAACTCTACGATTCTACGATTCTATGGATCAAATACTTATTTCCCCCACTGTAAAAAGTAACTTGTTTTGGCATCAACATATCTTGAGAGCTATAACTTTTCTTCCAACAGGGATGAGTGATTGCTTGTTTTTTTGAGGGATGAATTGAATTTTTATTGGTACCAATTTAGGGTACATAACAAAATTTGATTCCTTTTTATTTCAATTTGAAAGTAGAATGAACCAAAAAAGCCAAGAAACTTAAGAATTGTGTTTTTATTTTTTTTATTTTTACACTGTTCACGATGCAGTAAAAGTAATAAGACAAATCTATACATCAGGACAGTAAGATATATAAAGGCACACACTGTGTAGGAGACTTAAAACTGGGTGAGGAACAATTAAACTCTACTACAAAGGAGAGGTTGTGGAGGACAGTTTCATGTGACAGATTATATGCAATGGCAAGACACAGCACAGCAACAAGACACAAATGAGAGCTTTTTTTAAATATTGTGTTATATTCTCCAGCATAAAAAGTAAGCACATTTTCCTCCTTGACACACCCTTCTCTGTAACATACAAAGTCAAGAAAATAAGGATTGTAGTGCATGATTATTAAATTGTGTCAGTCGATATCACAAAAAAATAGGAGCATGCCACTTCCTATTTTAAATAAGATTTTTTTTCTCCTCCCCCCATGACAGCACCATGGAGAGAGGAGATCCGCCCTTCAAGGACAGGAATCCTACCCCTGTTAAAGAATCCACTACGTAAAAGAGAAGATTCCTTCCTTAAGGGATTATTGGAAGCTTCAGGGGGAGGTCTAAAGGCCCCTTTACATTTAGTGATGCACCAGCGATCCCGACCAGCGATATGACCCGATCAGGATCGCTCGTGCATCGCTAAATGATCGCTAGTGAGCTTCCACACAGGAAGATCTCACAGCGATGCAGCAGCGATACAGCGGACGATACTTACCTTTCAGACGCGGCAATCCTGACGTCCTCCATCCGCGTCCACGTGTCGCTCGTCGGCGCCAGCAGGAAGCGCCCGACGAGAAATGGAGCTGCGTGAACAGCGATGGACAGCGGGGGAGCCGGTCGGAGGTAAGTATCACACATAGCGATATCGCTAGCGATATCGCTGTTGCGTCACCAAATCGGTGATGCTTTAGCGATATTGTTAGCGATATCGCTATGTGTAAAACCCCCTTAAGACCTGCTATAATGGCATCCTGCACAGCTAAGTCATTTATGATCTGATTTGACCAATTAGAGAAGCAGCTTCGGGATAAGGTATCTAGGGATAACATTTTAGATTCCATTCCCTTAATTCGGGGGGCCGCGGTGTTCCTGGCTGATGCATGTGCTGATTTAGTTGGACTAGTAGCCAGATCAGCAGCCTTCTCCAATGCAACCTGTAGAGCACTCTGGCTTAACTGTTGGTCAGGTGATGTCCAAACAAAATCAAAATTGTGCTCCATGCCCTGTGAAGGTGAATTTCTGTTCTGGTCAACTTTAGATGACATCCTTGAAAAAGCAGGTGACAGAAAAAAAAGGATTCCCCAACCTCTCTATTCGCACTTATAAAAAGTCCTTTCAGAGCAGGAAATTTTATCGTGGAAGGCCCCCTAGAGAGCAGAACAAATGGGAAGTACGGCAGAGGTTTCCTGTTTGTGGGCTCCTCTCAGGACAATAGGAAGCCTTCCCAGTGATGGTGTTTCCCAGGTGGGAAGAAGATTATCCCTCTTTCTCCCGGCCTGGGAAAAGATTTCCAGGAGCACTTCGATATTGGGCCTAATAGAGTCAGGACTAAAGTAAGAATTCCTCTCAGTCCCAGTCCCAAACTTTGTCGTGATTCCTCTGCGGTCCTCTCCAGAGGAACAACTTGCCCTAGAACACTAGGTACTAAACTTAGTAGATAAAGCCATCCTCCAGGAGATTCTCCTTCAGGGAAAAAGGGGGAAGGATTCTACTCTCTGCTGTTTCTGGTGAAGAATCCAGATGGATCATTCAGGATGACTATCAACTCGAAAAAGCCGAACAGTTCACTAAAGACTCAAACACTCAAAAAGGAGTCAATAAAAACAATTTTCAAAATCCTGTTTCTTGATTGCTTTATGACAGTTCTGGATCTGAGAGACGCTTATTATCATGTTTCCATACACAAAAACTATCAGAAGTTCCTCATGGTAGCTGTTCTGTCTCCGACATCTGATTCATAATCCTCGATTATCTGCTTGCTAATGTTTTCAGTGTTTTTGGCTCCATCTAGTGACCAGAGTCATAACCGCAGTTTTATTGTAGTTTTACTTTCACTCTGCTTGTGTTTCCCTCTGTTGCAGTGCATTATAGTAAGTCTTGCAGTGCATCCTGGTAGCCTTTGCAAAGGATTATGGTTAGTTCAGCCTCCATTTCCCTCCAGTTCTCCATTTTCCTTCTGCCTGCATTCAGGAAGCATCTAATTTCTCTTCTCCCCTTGTGATAGCATCGCTGGTATGTATTTATGCTTCCTGCATCTAATTCCTGTCTCATATTAGCCTGTTAATTAGTCCTTCCCCTGGTTAGCTATTAGTGCAGATGTTGATTCATAATGTTTTATGCATATATGAATTTCTGATGTACCCTGTATTGACTGTGTGTGTGTGTGTGTGTGTATGTATGTGTATATATATATATATATATATATATATACACTCACTGGCCACTTTATTAGGTACACCATGCTAGTAAGGGGTTGGACCCCCTTTTGCCTTCAGAACTGCCTCAATTCTTCGTGGCAGAGATTCAACAAGGTGCTGGAAGCATTCCTCAGAGATTTTGGACCATATTGACATGATGGCATCACACAGTTGGCGCAGATTTGTCGGCTGCACATCCCTGATGCGAATCTCCCGTTCCACCACATCCCAAAGATGCTCTATTGGATTGAGATCTGGTGACTGAGGAGGCCATTTGAGTACAGTAAACTCATTGTCATGTTCAAGAAACCAATCTGAGATGATTCGAGCTTTATGACATGGCGCATTATCCTGCTGAAAGTAGCCATCAGATGTTGGGTACATTGTGGTCATAAAGGGATGGACACGGTCAGCAACAATACTCAGGTAGGCTGTGGCGTTGCAACGATGCTCAATTGGTATCAAGGGGCCCAAAGAGTGCCCAGAAAAAATTCCCCACACCATGACACCACCACCACCAGCCTGAACCGTTGATACAAGGCAGGATGGATCCATGCTTTCATGTTGTTTATGCCAAATTCTGACCCTACCATCCGAATGTCGCAGCAGAAATCGAGACTCATCAGACCAGGCAACGTTTTTCCAATCTTCTACTGTCCAATTTCGATGAGCTTGTGCAAATTTTAGCCTCAGTTTCCTGTTCTTAGCTGAGAGGAGTGGTACCCAGTGTGGTCTTCTGCTGCTGTAGCCCATCTGCCTCAAAGTTCGACGCACTGTGCGTTCAGAGATGCTCTTCTGCCTACCTTGGTTGTAACGGGTGGCAATTTGAGTCACTGTTGCCTTTCTATCAGCTCGAACCAGTCTGCCCATTCTCCTCTGACCTCTGGCATCAACATGGCATTTCCGGCCACAGAACTGCCGCTCACTGGATTTTTTTTCTTTTTCGGACCATTCTCTGTAAACCCTAGAGATGGTTGTGCGTGAAAATCCCAGTAGATCAGCAGTTTCTGAAATTCTCAGACCAGCCCTTCTGGCACCAACAATCATGCCACGTTCAAAGGCACTCAAATCACCTTTCTTCCCCATACTGATGCTCGGTTTGAACTGCAGGAGATTGTCTTGACCATGTCTACATGCCTAAATGCACTGAGTTGCCGCCATGTGATTGGCTGATTAGAAATTAAGTCTTAACACACAGTTGGACAGGTGTACCTAATAAAGTGGCCAGTGAGTGTATATATATATATATATATATATATATATATATATATATTTGTTTTGCTTGTAGTTTCTCCACGCCAATATAACATCACATTCAATAAAGCACAGCTTCAACTATAGTCTCCTTATTGGATCCCGGTAGAGCGGTTTAGCTGCCTGTATACGCTACATGAATTCTGCTTCAGTTAGTGAGGACAGAACAGTAGTGGTCTACATAAGAAGGGTAATCAGATACTTTCAGTACAGAGCTTTCCCTTTCAGCTTGGCAGTTGTTCCTCAAGTGTTTACCAATCTGGTGGCAAAAGCAATGGCACACCTGAGGAAGCAAGCCATCCTGATTGTCCCCGACCTGGACAACTTTTTAGTGATAGGCAACTCGATCCAGCACTGCAAAGCTCAGCTGGAAAGAGTCATAACCTCTTTGGTGAGCTTAGGATGGGTCTTACATTTAAAAAAAAAAATGAAGGTTGAGCCGAAAAGTGTACAGGAGTTCCAGGGGCTTGTATTAGACTCCAAAAAAAGGAGTGTCGCCTCCCGGAGGAGAAAATAGAAAAAAAATACAGGTCAGCTGTTGAGAGCATTGCAATACCCATCTATGACTCTGAGGAAAGCTATGTCCCTGCTAGGTTCACTAACCTTCTGCATGCCAGCAGTACAGTGGGCCTAAATACACACCAGTGATCTGCCATGGTACATCTTAGGAAACAAGGTTTCCCTAGGAGGACTCTGTCTTCAAGACCTATTCATTCCCTGGGTTGGTGGCTAAAAGCAGAAAACTTGGCCAAAAGGGGTTCCTTGAGTAAGCAGGAACTATGATCACCACAGATGCAGGCCCCAAGGGTTCGGGGATAGATCTAAACTACATAATTGCTCAGGGAGTCAGGACAGGGGAGCAGAAAGTGGTTTTCTCAAACAGGAAAGAATTATTGGCAGTCCCAACATACTCTAATAGAACTCTTGGATTTCCGTCAGGGTCAGCATGTAAGGGTATTTTCGGATAACCAGGTGGTAGTAGCCTATCTGAACCACCAGAGCGAAACCTGGTCTTGTCATTTGATGGATATAGCAGCCAATATTTTCCAGATGGCAGAAATCAATTTCCTTTCTTTATCATCTTTGCCAGCGCACCGCATACGGGGAGTAGAGAATTACAAGGCAGATTTTTTGACTGGACCCAGTTAAGACCGGGCAAATGGGTTCTAAAACATCCATATTAAGCCAGATTATAGAAATGTGGGGTCTTCCAGTCATAGATCTTTTTGCCAATAGCCAGAAAGAAAGGGTAAAGATCTTTTGCTCTATATATCCCACAGGGAACCCTCAGGCTTTAAATTACTTAATGATTCCATAGAATCCTGCTCTAGCCTAAGCATTTTCCTCAGTTATCCTGATCCCATCTGTTATAAGAAAATTCAGAGAGGACAGGGCAAGGATAATTCTGATAGCCCCCTTCTGGCCGAAAAGAATATGGTTCTCCTGGCTTGAGGATGATGTCTATCACTGACCCTTGAGTGCTGCCAGAGATTCCAGATCTTCTTTCCCAGGGGCCGGTATCTCATCCTCAAGCAGAAAATTTACACTTAACAGCATGTAATTTGAGAGGACACTCTTGAGGAACAGAGGTTTTTCCCTTAAATTGACTTCTATGCTACTCCAGAGTAGAAAGGCCATCACTACTAGAGGTTATGGGAAAACTTGGAAGAAGTTCCTATCCACCTCAAGGGTCAGAGTTCTTGAATGTGTTCCAATTATGGCCATCCTGGAGTTTTTACAAAAGAGGTTAGAACAGGGCCTTGCGAGAGATGGAAAAATTTAAGAAAACTGGCTCTTCACAGTCTACAATGTCTAGAACCCTTCTCTCCATAAAGAATCTGTCTCTTCTTTAAAGGGATCCTTTGTTGCGGATAAAGACAATGATAGCGATGATTCCACAGAAGACTTGCATCCAGTTTCTCGCACTTTCATTCAAAAATTTCTATCTATTGCATAAGACCCACTCATTAAAGAAATTCGAGATGTCAAGCAAGATATCATCCAAATAGGAACAAGAGTAGAATCTTTAGAAGAGACTCAAGAGACTCAGAGACCCTTTGTAAGTTGTCATTGGTGTTCTCGGAGGGTCTTCAGAAATGTCAACTTTATCTAAATTCGGGTATGAGGTCCTAGAAGACCAAGAAAATAAAGGCCGTCAAAACAATCTGCGTGTTAGAGGCCTACCAGAGTCTGCTCCTCCTGAATCTGTGCCCTCCAAAATAAAAGCTCTATTTATTTCGATCCTGGGTGACAAATATCAAGATGAAATAATAATTGAAAGAGCCCACAGAGCTTTAAGAAAAAGGCCTAACTCTTCCGAACCCCCAAGGGATATAATTTGCCGCCTTCTCAATTTTAATGTGACAGAGGACATTAAGAGAGCGAGAGGCTCCAAACACATTGACATTGATGGCGCTCAAATCACTATCAGGATATCTCCCCTCAAACACTACAAAAAAGGAGAACTCTAAAGCCTCTAATAGATATCCTTCAGAGTAGGAAGATCCTATACTCATGTATGTTCCCCTTTGGCATCTCCTTCACGATTAAGGGGAAAAGACTGTCTATACACTCTAGAGATGATCTAAATGAAGCCTTGACTCTCCTGGACCTCAATATTGAAGACTGGAGTATGGTCTAAAGGCCCCTTTACATTTAGCGATGCACCAGCGATCCCGACAACGATACGACCCGGTCAGGATCGCTGGTGCATCGCTAAATGGTCGCTAGTGAGCTGCCACACAGGCAGATCTCACAGCGATGTAGCGACGCAGCAGCGGTCGTTACTTATCTTTCAGGCGCGGCGATCCTGACGTCCTCCTGCCCGCGTCCACGCGTCGCTCGTCGGCGCCAGCAGGAAGCCCAGCAGGAAGCGCCCGACGAGAAATGGAGCTGCACGATCTCGCGCAATCAGCGACAGACAGTGGGGGAGATGGTTGGAGGTAAGTATCACACATAGCGATATCGCTGCTGCATCGCAAAATCGGTGACGCTTTAGCGATATCGCTATGTGTAAAGGCCCCTTAAGACTTTGCTAAACTCCTCCCAGTCCCCCCACCTTCAGTGTGGGAACCAGTCCCGGCAGAACGACCAGGAAAACAGAGATAGAAAGTGGGGAAACTCACACCAAAACGTCTTATTCCAGATTGCTATTTAGACTTTCAGAAATAATCCTTCTCTTTTAGATAACTACTAAACAGTATATTTTTATTTTCTCTCCTGAAGTCCAAATGGACCCATTCATTATTTGTGACCCCACAGGTGGTCCTCTGAACATATTATTGTTCTTCATTCCCCTGCTCAAGTTCTTAATTTTTGGTTGATATAATCGATTATTAATAATTTTATAGAAGAGTTCCATATAATATTATATTACCTTTAGACCTTAGTGTCCACTTGTAATCACTTTTTAGTGGCCTTTATTCACTCATTCGCCTCTGTGATTCAATTTATATTGTTATGTTTTTCATACTGTTCAAAAATGTACCGTATTTTTCGGACTATAAGATGCACCGTACTATAAGACGTACCCCAAATTTTCAGAAGGAAAATAGAGGAAAAAATAACGTGTCAAATGGGGGTCCGTTTTACAGTCCGAATTCAGTCCGATTTCAGCTTACCAGTGAAGGGATCGGCACAGGTGAAGGAGTGGTCACAGGGGTCGTTTGGTGGTCCAGTCAGGTGCTGTGGCCTTCAGGAAATCCCATCCCAGGCTGGTGCGGTGGCTTGGGCTCTGTTGGGTGGCTTGGGCTCTGTCCTGGGGCGGCAGCGGCTCTCTGTGCTGCAGGGGGGCTCTGCCGGCTATTCATCAAAGCCCAGAAGCCCCTGTAGCTCAGCTGCTGTGACGCATAGGCTTCCAGAAAGATGGCCGCTAGGGGCAGCGCATGCTCAGATTCAGATCTCGGCAGTGAAATCTCGTCTCGAGATCTCATTGCCAAGATCTGAATCTAAGCATGCGCAGCTCCCGGCAGCCATATTTCCGAAGGCCACTGCGTTGTAGTAATGGAGCTGTGAGGGCTTCTGGGCTTTGATGAAATACCGGCAGAGCCCCCCACGCAGCACAGAGCCCTGCTGCGCCACACCATAGAGCCCCAACACCACTGTACCACAGCCGCACAAGCTTGAGAATGGAGGCTGCACCGGGACTGCCACCACCACCACAGGATTTGTAAGTATATTGCGACCATAAGACGCACCCCCATTTTCCCAAAAAAAATTTTGGGAAAAAAGTGCGTCTTATGGTCCAAAAAATACAGTATTTGTTTTTCATTTTCTCACCTTTTCTCTATTTTCCTTTAACCACCCTTCCTCCCTCATATGTTATCCTAATCTTTGACCAAGTGTATCAGAAATGCTCATCCAGACTTTTACAACTGGTAAACAAGCTCTCGGAGACGTCTGATTTATTTTCTGCTCTTCCAAAGCGACTCAACTTTCTACACAGACAAATAGCAGTCATCTTTGAGCACAAGCTTAGATTCTACCTATCAACCAGTGAGTATGGCTAAGATTAAATTATCATCCTACAATTTGAGAGGCCTTAACTCTCCATCTAAACGTTGCCAGATTCTCAAATATTTTAAAAAAGAAAACATAGATTTTTGCTTATTACAAGAGACGCATTTTAGACACAAACATATTCCCACCTTTCTAATATCACATTTATCACAGTGGTACCATAGTCCCTCTCAATTGGGCAACTTCAGAAGAGTTAGTATAGGTATATATAGTCAAACTCCTTTCACCTTCCTTGACCCAGTTGACAGATGACGAGGGGAGAATAATCTTTATTAAGGGGCTACTGGGCTCCTCACCCATAATGATAGAGAATATATACGCTCCTAATAAGGATCAGATTAATTGGTTAATTGAGACATTGGATCTTTTCCAGGAATTCTCTGAAGGTATGCTAATCTTTGGAGGAGATTTTAATGTAGCCCTTGAACCTCCTTTAGATACCTCATCAGGGAAAATGACGTTCTCTCAAAAGCTTTGGCAAAATTTAAATCTAAACTCCATAACGTCTAGTTGACAGATATCTGGAGATTTAGCAATCCCACTACTTTAGATTATACCCATTACTCCGCACCCTCATAAATCATACCAGAGAATTGATTATAATCTAATACATACTCAATATGCTCAACTTTGCTCCAATTCAAGGATAAATTCCCACATTTTCTCTAATCACTCCCCGATTGAAGTTCAATTTACTACTATTACTAAGAGGTCTCTATAGAATAAATCTGTAAGGCTGCCACAAGGTCATCTCCTTTTACCTTTTACAAGCGCTACCGGCTAGATCTAGCCTCTTCCTCTGATCTCACCTTTGGGAGAAGGGTTCTGCAGGCTGTGGTCCCTCCCTGAAATATAATTGTCTGCAGTTCTCTCCGTGGTGCTGTCTTGGGGGAAGGAAAAAGATGTAGTTACCGGTAATGGGATTTCACAGTGCCCATGACAGCACCCTTATCTTATATTCCCTCCTGTCATGTGTGAGTGAGCACACTTTTTGTTTGTGTGTGATTTATGTATAATCACAGTGTTTCCTTATAAGTATTATGTTTAGAATGTTTATTATTGTAATAACCTGGAGGTTTTCTCATGCTCTGTAAACCAACTGCTGCGAGCGAGAGGTAACGCCCTTTTTATCTGTAGGTTAAGGATGGTTTTACACTTATCCGTGTTCTTGCGGGACGATTTTGCGGCCCCAATAGATTTCTATGGGGCCGCAAAATTAGCCCGCAAAAATTCCACGGTGCACCGTGTGCGTACTCGATCTTTTATACGGCGTACAGACATGGCCCCCATTGTAACCAATGGGGCCACAAAACAAACGGAAGTTTGTTTTTGCGGCACACAGTCACTTCCAGTTTTGCAGAACGCCGGTTTTTTTTCCAATACTATTTCCATAGTATTGGAAAAATAAAAAACGGCGCTCCGCAAACTTTTTTGCGGTCCGTTATTGCGGCAGACCACAAAAAATGCGTAGATACAACAAAAACGGGCTGCAATAATGGGCCGCAAAAAAAGCGGCACATGTAAAACCAGCCTTACTGTCCTTGAAGGGCGGATCCCCTCTCTCTGTGGTGCTGTCATGGGCTCTGAGAAATCCTGTTACTGGCAAGTAACTATGTCTTTCTCATTCTATTTACATATGGAAGCATACATTGGATATAAAAATTCTAGACACTCCTGTAAAATTGCTAGATTTTTGTTACGTAAAAAAAAAAAAATCATATAATGAAAAATCATTGCAGTACTCTTTATACCATTTTATTGTCACCCATAATCTGTTTAGCAGTGGTTTTGTACAACTCATTGAGTGAGGAAATAAAAATAACAAAACTACAATAATGTGGTTACATAAGTGTGAGCACCCATTTATAATTGGGGTTATGGTTGTGATCTGAATTAGCAAATCACATTTAAATTCATGTTAGAGGGAATCTGTCACCCCATTTTCGGCCTTTAAGCTGCCGGCACCGCCATCAGGAGCTTATGTACAGCATTCTGTAATGCTGTAGAAAAGCCCCAGTTGTAACCTGAAAGATAAGAAAAACAAGTTAGATTATACTCACCGGGGGGCGAGGGCGGGTGCGGTGGGTGTCGCGGGCCGGTCCGGGTCCTCCCATCTTCTAGCGATGCCGTTCTCCTTCTTACTTCTGCCGCGGCTCCTGCGTAGGCATACTTTCTCTGCTCCTGTTGAGGGCAGAGCAAAGTACTGCAGTGCGCAAGCGCTGGGCCTCTCTGACCTTTCCCTGCGCACTGCAGTACTTTACTCTGCCCTCAACAGGGCAGAGAAAATACGCTTGTGCAGGAGCGCAGCATGAAGGAGGGAGGACGTCATCGCTAGAAGATGGGAGGCACCAGACAAGACAGTGACACCCATCGGACCGGACGCCCGGGTGAGTATAATCTAACTTGTTTTTCTTATCATTCAGGTTACACTGGGGCTTATCTACAGCATTACAGAATGCTGTAGATAAGCCCCTGATGGTGGTGGCCACAGCTTATAGGCAAAAATGGGGTGACAGACTCCCTTTAAATAGTAGTCAGTACATAGCTGCCATAATTTAAAATGCTTCTGATTAACACAGCACAAAAGGGCAACAGTATGTACCTGCCCATTTCACATAAACTATCAGGATGCAGCAAACCCACGTAATAAAGATGGAGGCAAAAGAGTTGCAAATTACTGATGAGATAACCACTCACAACCTACCAATTCAAGTATTAAAATTGCACACAAAAAAATCTTGGATAGGGCGCTGGTCACACACATGTGGTGCACAGTGTCTGGCTTACAGCCTATTAGTGACAGCCATACTAAACTAGGGTGTCTATCATCATGGGGTGCGCTTATATAGTGCTGGACAGCCCACCTAATCTAATACTATGTGCATCATAATTGGCTGTAATCTCTTTGTGCTGTGTAAATTCTTGGGGGGGAATTTTAATTTTTCTAGTAGGATTTTTGAAAGTGGGCTATCTTTGTCAGACACCTCATCTATCTGTGGGCTGCAAATTGTTGCATTTGAGACCTTCATTCAACTGTTTTGGCTGTGTTACCCTAGTTCTATACACAATTTTGCGTTAAAAAAAAAAACAAAAAATACAGGCCATATATTGAACAGTGTTGTATCTCCGTAATTCGCCTCATCTATCTGTGGGCTGCAAATTTTGGCATTTGAGGCCTCCATTCAACTGTTTTTGCTGTCTATGACCCTAGTTCTATACACTATTTTGCAGTAAAAACAAAAAAATACAGGCCACATAATAAGAGTGTGGTATCTCCGTAAGACACCTCATCTATCTGTGGGCTACAAATTGTTGCATTTCTGGCATCCATTCAACTGTTTTTGCTGTGTTTTACCCTAGTTATTGACACCAGTTTGCTAAAAACAAAATTTTTTTTACCTACAGTCCAGATGTTTTAAACTGTGGTTTTCCCGCACACGGATCACATATAAGGTCGCTCCTAATTCAGCCATTTGTAGTGAACATGGAAAATATTGTACTCCATTTAAAATGGGCAAGGTGCGTGGCAAAGTACGGGGAAGTGGTTGTGATGGTGCAGAGGCTGAGGCCGTGGGCAAGCTGAAATTGTGCCACAACAAACACCTACATGTTCTCGCCTGACCTTCCTGGACAAATTACTTGGGGACCGCAGAACACCACCATTGAACCCAGAGCAGTGTCAAAAGGTTGTTGGTTGGATAGCGGATAATGCTTCTAGTCACTTTGCTACCACCACCAGCACCGTCTTCCACACGGTCAAGTCTGAGTAGCCAGGAGACTGGACCGCATATTCCTCACTGTAATCCTCCTTCCTCCCGCCATGCCAAGTGCCGGGAGACAACTGATCCCACACTTGGACACTCGGAAGAGCTGCTCATTTTCCATTTATAGATTTGGGCCTCTAGTCCGGTCCACTTGAAGCGGGGAAAGATGAGATCGCATGTACAATGCCCAAATATTTGCATATTTGAGCAACACGAAGGCTACGGTGGAAACGTGTCACAAGAGGTGGACGATGATGAAACACAATTGCCAAAAAGTCAGGAGGAGGACCGGGGTGTGGAAGTGGAAGACAAGGTGGTGGATGATATAGTAAATGACCCAACCTGGCAGGAGAACATGCAGAGTGAGGACAGCAGCACACATGGGAAGGGAGGCATAGCACCCCCACAGGCAGGAAGAAGCAGTGGGATGGCCACAGACAGAAGGTGGGCAACATGACGGAAGTTGGCAGTACAACTGTTAGGTCTTCCCGAGTCTGGTTGTTTTTTAAAGACTCTGCCGATAACCCCAAACAGGCCATTTGCACCACCTGCCATGTCCGCATCAGCAGGGGTAGCAAAACTACCAGCCTGACCACCACCAGCATGATCAGGCACATTGCAGCAAAGCACCCGACTTTGTGGACCGAACCCCAGGGTCCAGGAACACTGTCTACGAGTGGCACCGCTGCTTCTGCCTCCTTCCCTGCACCTGTTGCTGTACACACTCAACTACCACCATCATCAAGCACGTCCACGTCCTTGTCTCAGCGGAGCCTTCAGTTGTCCGTACCCCAGTTATTAGAACGCAAGCGGAAATACGCAGCCAACGCCACACAGGCCACAGTATTAAATTCACACATTTCTCGTCTGCTTGCGCTCAAAATGTTGCCTTTTAGGCTTGTGGAGATAAAAGCTTTCTGCAACCTGATGGCGGCGGCTGTCCCAAGGTACCTGTTCCCCAGCCTCCACTATTTCTCCTGGTGTGCCATCCCAGTATTACACAAGCACGTGTCCCACAACATTACCCGTGCCCTCAACAATGCTGTTACTGGGAAAGTCCACCTAACCACGGACATGTGGACAAGTGCTTGTGGGCAGGAACGGTATATTTCGCTGACGGCACACTGGGTTAACATAGTGGTAGCCGGGATCCAGTCTGACCTTGGGATGGAACATGTCATCCCGACGCCGAGGATAGCAGGCCCTATGTCAATCAATGTTGCTCCCACAGTGTACAGGTCCTGCACCTCCTCCTCCTCCTCTTTAGCCTCCATCTCTGAAATGAGCACATTAGACACAAGCTGGAAGCACTGCAGTGCACATCCTCCTCCTCTTCAGCCTCCATCTCTGAAATGAGCACATCAGTCACAAGCTGGAAGCATTGCAGCACTGCCTCAGCCAAGCGGCAACAGGCTGTACTGAAGCTAATATGCTTAGGTGACAAACCGCACAATGCTGAAGAGTTGTGGACAGCACTGAAAGAGCAGGCAGATCTGTGGATGACACCGCTGAACCTACAGTCAGGCATAGTCGTGTGTGACAATGGTGGAACCTGGTGACGGCTCTGAGTCGAGGTCAGCTCACACATGTACCATGCCTGGCCCATGTGCTTAACCTCATGGTTCAGCGGTTTCTCAAAAGATCTTTTTTGGTTTATGGTTTAGATCTGAGGGGTAGATCTGGTTGGCCACGGTAACTCTATAGCAGGGGGGGGGAACCTCCTGCCCGCGGGCCACATGCGGCCCGCAGTGGCTTTTCATGCGGCCCGCGGGTAGGTCCCTGGAGTCCTCAATGCTTGGGCGGCTGCTGTATCCTGTCAGCTGCCGGCCCTTTAACCCCAAAGTGCACGGGCACGCAGCGTTCATTACAAAACGTTGCCTGCCATGCACATGATGATGACGTCGTTTGGGTGGGCGGGGTTAACGTCTGGGTGGGCGGGACTAGCGCCCAATGCTCTCCCGTCCACATGTCCCGGAAGAGGAGATGCTGGCAGAGAGTCAGCGATCTCTGTGAGTGTGTGCCTGCAGCTCTGTGCCTCCCTGGGGATCTGTGCCCTCCAGCTACAGTATGTGCCCCCAGCTATACTTCCACATGTGATCTGTGCCCCCCCACCTATATATACCCCGTGATCTGTGCCCTCCAGCTATATTTCCACATGTGATCTGTGCCCCCACCTATATATACCCCGTGATCTGTGCCCTCCAGCTATGTTTCCACATGTGATCTGTGCTCCCCACCTATATATACCCCGTGATCTGTGCCCCCAGCTGTTTCCACATGTGATCTGTGCCCCCACCTATATATACGCCATGATCTGTGCCTCCAGCTATGTTTCCACATGTGATCTGTGCCCCCCACCTATATATACCCCATGATCTGTGCCCCCAGCTATACTTCCACATGTGATCTGTGCCCCCCACCTATATATACACCATGATCTGTGCCCCCCACCTATATATACACCATGATCTGTGCCCCCAGCTATACTTCCACATGTGATCTGTGCCCCCCACCTATATATACCCCGTGATCTGTGCCCTCCAGCTATGTTTCCACATGTGATCTGTGCCCCCCACCTATATATACACCATGATCTGTGCCCCCCAGCTATGTTTCCACATGTGATCTGTGCCCCCACCTATATATACCCCGTGATCTGTGCCCTCCAGCTATGTTTCCACATGTGATCTGTGCCCCCCACCTATATATACACCATGATCTGTGCCCTCCAGCTATGTTTCCACATGTGATCTGTAACCCTCACCTATATATACCCCATGATCTATGCCCCCAGCTATACTTCCACATGTGATCTGTGCCCCTCACCTATATATACCCCGTGATCTGTGCCCTCCAGCTATGTGTCCACATGTGATCTGTGCCCCCCACCTATATATACCCCATGATCTGTGCCCCCAGCTATGTTTCCACATGTGATCTGTGCCCCCCACCTATATATACCCTGTGATCTGTGCCCTCCAGCCATGTTTCCACATGTGATCTGTGCCCCCCACCTATATATACCCCATGATCTGTGCCCTCCAGCTATGTTTCCACATGTGATCTGTGCCCCCCACCTATATATACCCCATGATCTGTGCCCCCAGCTATGTTTCCACATGTGATCAGTGCCCCCCACCTATATATACACCATGATCTGTGCCCCCAGCTATACTTCCACATGTGATCTGTGCCCCCCACCTATATATACACCATGATCTGTGCCCTCCAGCTATGTTTCCACATGTGATAGTGCCCCCCACCTATATATACCCCATGATCTGTGCCCTCCAGCTATGTTTCCACATGTGGTCTGTGCCCCCCACCTATATATACCCCGTAATCTGTGCCCTCCAGCTATGTTTCCACATGTGATCTGTGCCCCCCACCTATATATACCCCGTGATCTGTGCCCCAGCTATGTTTCCACATGATCTGTGCCCCCCACCTATATATACCCCATGATCTGTGCCCCCAGCTATACTTCCACATGTGATCTGTGTCCCCCACCTATATATACACCATGATCTGTGCCCCCAGCTATGTTTCCACATGTGATCTGTGCCCCCACCTATATATACCCCGTGATCTGTGCCCTCCAGCTATGTCGCCACATGTGATCTGTGCCCCCCACCTATATATACCCCCTGTGATCTGTGCCCTCCAGCTATGTGCCCCACCAGCTGTTTCTCCATGTGATATCTATGCCCCCTGTGATCTGTGCCCTCCAGCTATGTGCCCCCCGTGATCTCTGTGCCCCCAGCTATGTGCACCCCTGTGATATCTGTGGCTCCCAGCTTTGTGCCCCATGTTATCTATGTGCCCATCTGCTATGTACCCCCTGTGATGTTTGTGCTCCCATGTGCCCCCTGTGATCTGTCACCCAAAGCTATGTGCACCCCTGTGATCTTCGTGTCACCCCTCAGTGATCTGTCCCCCCGATGATCTATGAGCCTCCCCGACTATCCCTGCCCCCCCCCGTGCTATATATCCCCCCACAGCTGCTGCATTTACCCCGAAAGTGCTGTATATCCTACCACCTGTGATATACAGTGGGGCAAAAAAGTATTTAGTCAGTCAGCAATAGTGCAAGTTCCACCACTTAAAAAGATGAGAGGCGTCTGTAATTTACATCATAGGTAGACCTCAACTATGGGAGACAAACTGAGAAAAAAAAATCAAGAAAATCACATTGTCTGTTTTTTTTTTCATTTTATTTGCATATTATGGTGGAAAATAAGTATTTGGTCAGAAACAAGCAATCAAGATTTCTGGCTCTCACAGACCTGTAACTTCTTCTTTAAGAGTCTCCTCTTTCCTCCACTCATTACCTGTAGTAATGGCACCTGTTTAAACTTGTTATCAGTATAAAAAGACACCTGTGCACACCCTCAAACAGTCTGACTCCAAACTCCACTATGGTGAAGACCAAAGAGCTGTCAAAGGACACCAGAAACAAAATTGTAGCCCTGCACCAGGCTGGGAAGACTGAATCTGCAATAGCCAACCAGCTTGGAGTGAAGAAATCAACTGTGGGAGCAATAATTAGAAAATGGAAGACATACAAGACCACTGATAATCTCCCTCGATCTGGTGCTCCACGCAAAATCCCACCCCGTGGGGTCAGAATGATCACAAGAACGGTGAGCAAAAATCCCAGAACCACGCGGGGGGACCTAGTGAATGAACTGCAGAGAGCTGGGACCAATGTAACAAGGCCTACCATAAGTAACACACTACGCCACCATGGACTCAGATCCTGCAGTGCCAGACGTGTCCCACTGCTTAAGCCTGTACATGTCCGGGCCCGTCTGAAGTTTGCTAGAGAGCATTTGGATGATCCAGAGGAGTTTTGGGAGAATGTCCTATGGTCTGATGAAACCAAACTGGAACTGTTTGGTAGAAACACAACTTGTCGTGTTTGGAGGAAAAAGAATACTGAGTTGCATCCATCAAACACCATACCTACTGTAAAGCATGGTGGTGGAAACATCATGCTTTGGGGCTGTTTCTCTGCAAAGGGGCCAGGACGACTGATCCGGGTACATGAAAGAATGAATGGGGCCATGTATCGTGAGATTTTGAGTGCAAACCTCCTTCCATCAGCAAGGGCATTGATGATGAAACGTGGCTGGGTCTTTCAACATGACAATGATCCAAAGCACACCGCCAGGGCAACGAAGTAGTGGCTTCGTAAGAAGCATTTCAAGGTCCTGGAGTGGCCTAGCCAGTCTCCAGATCTCAACCCTATAGAAAACCTTTGGAGGGAGTTGAAAGTCCGTGTTGCCAAGCGAAAAGCCAAAAACATCACTGCTCTAGAGGAGATCTGCATGGAGGAATGGGCCAACATACCAACAACAGTGTGTGGCAACCTTGTGAAGACTTACAGAAAACGTTTGATCTCTGTCATTGCCAACAAAGGATATATCACAAAGTATTGAGATGAAATTTTGTTTCTGACCAAATACTTATTTTCCACCATAATATGCAAATAAAATGAAAAAAAAACAGACAATGTGATTTTCTGGATTTTTTTTTCTCAGTTTGTCTCCCATAGTTGAGGTCTACCTATGATGTAAATTACAGACGCCTCTCATCTTTTTAAGTGGTGGAACTTGCACTATTGCTGACTGACTAAATACTTTTTTGCCCCACTGTATATAGCCCCCAGTGATGGAGAAGCAGCTCCAGCCGTCACATTAAGGGTGAGTTACCGTAATTAATTGTTTGACTAAATATACCGGGGTAATTTTCAGGCTATGTACCCACGTATGCAGAAAATTTCTGCATGAAAACCGGACTCCTTCCCAGAAAACGCTCGTTTTTTTTCCGCGCGTCCCCAGTCTCATAGAAAATAGCTAGAAATGCAGATTTTTTGGCAAAATTAATGAGCATGCTGCGTTTGTTACTGCGATGCGTTTTTATCGTGGAAAAAAACGCATCAATATGCACAAAAAGTGCGGAATTCATTAAAATGAATGGGATGCTTCTTTTAAGCATTTTTTAAGCATTTTTGCTGGTAAAAAAACGTGAAAACGCTTACGTGGATACACAGCCTCAAGGTGATCATTTTTGGTGGCCCTCGAATGATGGTAGAAATTTCCAAATGGCCCCCGGATGGAAAAAGGTTCCCCACCCCTGCTTTATAGGTTGATGTTCATGATGCCTGTTCCAAAAATGATTACACTGTATATTGAGGTATACCCCACCAAGGGAAAAGGTTTTTAAGCCCATACACTTAGTGTATGGGCATTACAAGTATAGGAGACCCACTCTTTTAAACTGGGAAAACATTTTTCGGAGACCATCCTTCAAACTTCTTCTTTGGGGGATTGGAGTGCGTGCAGATTTTCGGCAGACCTTGTATTCACTTCATGGGCAAACTTTGGTGACTTAAAAAAATCAGAATAATAGGAACTTTGGTTTCATGTGGCCATCCAGTCAGGGTCGGCGTTAGGTGCAGGAAGACCAGGCAGCTGCCAAGGGCCCCCGCTCCCCAGGGGCCCCAGCTAGCAGCACATCAAGCAGCCGCTATGGGGCCCGGGCCCCCGCCAGCGCCGACCCCCCCCTCTGCCGCCGCATTGAACTGTATCAGGGGGGGGAGATGTGGGCTGTGTTGTTATATACTATGTGGGCTGTGAATAAAAAAAAATCTGGGCTGTGTTATATACTATGTGGGCTGTGTTATATACTACAGTATGTGGGCTGTGTTATATACTATGTGGCTGTGTTACCTACTATGTGCGCTGTGTTACATACTATGTGGGCTGTGTTACATACTATGTGGGCTGTGTTATATACTATGTGGGCTGTGTTATATACTATGTGGGCTGTGTTATATACTATGTGGGCTGTGTTATATACTATGTGGCTGTGTTATATACTATGTGGCTGTGTTATGTACTATGTGGACTATGTTATATACTATGTGGACTATGTTACAGTATATACTATGTGGACTATGTTATATACTATGTGGACTATGTTATATACTATGTAGGCTGTGTTATATACTATGTGGCTGTGTTATATACTATGTGGCTGTGTTATATACTATGTGGTTGTGTTATATACTATGTGGGCTGTGTTATATACTATGTGGGCTGTGTTATATACTATGTGGCTGTGTTATATACTATGTGGCTGTGTTATGTACTATGTGGACTATGTTATATACTATGTGGACTATGTTACAGTATATACTATGTGGACTATGTTATATACTATGTGGACTATGTTACAGTATATACTATGTGGACTATGTTATATACTATGTAGGCTGTGTTATATACTATGTGGCTGTGTTATATACTATGTGGCTGTGTTATATACTATGTGGTTGTGTTATATACTATGTGGGCTGTGTTATATACTATGTGGCTGTGTTATATACTATGTGGCTGTGTTATATACTATGTGGTTGTGTTATATACTATGTGGTTGTGTTATATACTATGTGGGCTGTGTTATATACTATGTGGGCTGTGTTATATACTATGTGGGCTGTGTTATATACTATGTGGATGTGTTATATACTATGTGGCTGTGTTATATACTATGTGGTTGTGTTATATACTATGTGGACTGTGTTTTATACTATGTGGACTGTGTTAGCCCACATAGTATATACCACAGCCACAAAGTATATAACACAGCCCACATAGTATATAACACAGCCCACATAGTATAAAACACAGCTCACATAGTATAAAACACAGCCCACATAGTATAAAACACAGCACACATAGTATAAAACACAGCCCACATAGTATAAAACACAGCCCACATAGTATAAAACACTGCCCATATAGTATATAACACAGCCCACATAGTATATGTGTTATATACTATATGGGCAGTGTTTTATACTATGTGGGCTGTGTTATATACTATGTGGGCTGTGTTATATACTATGTGGGCTGTGTTTTATACTATGTGGCTGTGTTATATACTACTGTATGTGGACTGTTATATACTATGTGGGCTGTGTTATATACTTTGTGGCTGTGTTTTATACTATGTGGCTGTGTTATATACTATGTGGGCTGTGTTATATACTATGTGGACTGTTATATACTATGTGGACTGTTATATACTATGTGGGCTGTGTTATATACTATGTGGACTGTTATATACTATGTGGGCTGTGTTATATACTATGTGACTGTGTTATATACTATTGGGGGTATACTGTATTCTATGGAGGAGGCTGTGTTTTATACTATGGGGCGTATATTATATTCTATGGGGGAGGCTGTATTATATACTATGTGGCTATGTTATATACTATGTGGGCTGTGTTATATACTATGTGGCTGTGTTTATATACTATGTGGGCTGTGTTATATACTATGTGGCTGTGTTTATATACTATGTGGGCTGTGCTATATACTATGTGGCTGTGATATATACTATGTGGACTATGTTATATACTATGTGGGCTGTGTTATATACTTTGTGGCTGTATTATATACTATGTGGGCTGTGTTTTATACTATGTGGACTGTGTTATATACTATGTGGGCTGTATTATATACTATGTAGGCTGTATTATATACTATGTGGCTGTGTTATATACTATGTGGGCTGTGTTTTATACTATGTGGGCTGTGTTATATACTTTGTGGCTGTGTTATATACTATGTGGGCTGTGTTATATACTATGTGGGCTGTGTTTTATACTATGTGGGCTGTGTTTTATACTATGTGGGCTGTGTTATATACTTTGTGGCTGTGTTTTATACTATGTGGGCTGTGTTATATACTATGTAGACTGTTCTATACTTTGTGGCTGTGTTATATACTTTGTGGCTGTGTTATATACTATGTGGCTGTGTTATATACTATGTGGGCTGTGTTATATACTATGTGGACTGTTATATACTATGTGGGCTGTGTTTTATACTATGTGACTGTGTTATATACTATTGGGGGTATACTGTATTCTATGGGGGAGGCTGTTATATACTATGGGGTGTATATTATATTCTATGGAGGAGGCTGTATTATATACTATGTGGCTATGTTATATACTATGTGGCTGTGTTACATGCTATGGGGGGTACATTATACATTATATTCTATGGAGGAGGCTGTGTTATATATTATGGTGGGTACATTATATTCTATGGGTAGGCTGTGTTATATACTATGGGGGTACATTATATTCTATGGGGGAGGCTGTGTTATATACTATAGGGGGCTACATTATATTCTAAGGGGAGGTGGGCTGTATTATATTCTATGGGGGGCTACAATATATTCTATGGGGGGCTGTATTAGATTTGATTAGGGAGGATTGCATCATATCCTGATGGGGCTACATTATATTCTATGGGGAGGTGGGCTGTATTATATTCTATTCATGGCTACATTATATTCTATGGGGGGCTGTATTATATTTATTATATTCTATGAGGAGTGATTGCATCATACTCTATGAGGGGGCTACATTATACTATATGAGAGGGCTACATTGTATTCTATGGGGGGCAGCATTATATTTTATGGGGGTCTAGATTATATTTTATGGGGGCTTCATTATACCTTATGAGGGGGCTACATTATATTCTATGGGGGCTGCATTATACTATATGAGGAGGGCTACATTGTATTCTATCGAGGGGCTACATTATACTATATAAGGGGGCTGCATTATATTCTATGGTCCAGCACGTCACTTCCAGTGGAACGTCACATGCGAATTTTAAAGTGCTCCTTGGGGCTCCACCTTGTACTCCTGTGTCCGCGGGAAAAGTAACCTCCAAGCCGGGGCAGTCTCAAAATCGGGACTGTCCTGCTGGATCTGGAACTGTTGGGAGGTATGAATGCTCCCCACCATACACCTTGTACACGCATGGCTCCGCACACCTCATACACACACGGTTCCGCTTTGTATGCCTTGTACACACATGGCTCCGCTCTGTACACCTCGCACACACACATGGCTCCAGTCCAGAAACCTCATACACATGCGGCTCCACTCCGCAAACCTTGTACACACACAGCTCCACTCCGTACACTCATGGCTCTGCTCCGCTCCGTACACAGACGGCTCAGCTCCGTACACTCCGTACACCCACGGCTCTGCTTCGCTCCGTACACACACGGCTCAGCTCGGTACACTTCGTACACACAGGGCTCCGTTTCGTACGCTCCGCTCTGTACACACGCGTCTCCGCTCTGTACACACGCGTCTCCGCTCTGTACACACGCGGCTCAGCTCCGTAAACACACGGCTCAGCTCCGTACACTTTGTACACACAGGGCTCCATTCCATACACCTCGTATACACAAGGCTCCGTTCCGTACACCTTGTATACACACGCCTCCGCTTCATACACCTGATAGACACACGGCTCTGCTCAGCTCCGTAAACACACAGCTCAGCGCCGTACACTTTGTACACATGTGCTCCGCTCCGTACGCCTTGTACACACGCAGCTCCGCTCCGTACGCCTTGTACACACGCGGCTCCGCTCCGTATGCCACGTACACACGTGGCTCCGCTCCGTACGCCTCGTACACACGTGGCTCCGCTCCGTATGCCTCGTACACACGTGGCTCCGCTCCGTATGCCTCGTACACACGTGGCTCCGCTCCGTATGCCTCGTACACACGTGGCTCCGCTCCGTATGCCTCGTACACACGTGGCTCCGCTCCGTACGCCTCGTACACACGCGGCTCCGCTCCGTACGCCTCGTACACACGCGGCTCCGCTCCGTACGCCTCGTACACACGCGGCTCCGCTCCGTACGCCTCGTACACACGCGGCTCCGCTCCGTACGCCTCGTACACACGCGGCTACGCTCCGTACGCCTCGTACACACGCGGCTCCGCTCCGTACGCCTCGTACACACGCGGCTACGCTCCGTACGCCTCGTACACACGCGGCTACGCTCCGTACGCCTCGTACACACGCGGCTACGCTCCGTACGCCTCGTACACACGCGGCTACGCTCCGTACGCCTCGTACACACGCGGCTACGCTCCATACATACACAGCTCAGCTGCATACACACACGGCTCCGCTCTGTACACCTCGTACACACACGGCTCCACTCCATCCACCCTGTAAACCCCTCCTGACCCAACACAAACTTCACCTCATCCAGCACCATGACAACCAGCACAGCAGAGCCCGCAGACACTGAGGCCTTTGATCATGTGACCCCTGACTCCTCCCCTCCTGTGACCTCATCACAGGTCTTGTGCGCACAAAACACACAGCCCAGCCACATCATTGCAGGCTACGGTGGATCTCTCTGGGACGGCGAGGATAGGGTCGGTGCATGGGGGGGCGTGGCGGCTCAGTGCAATGCGGGAAAAATAGCATCCCGGACGGGGCGCAGGTGGGGGGTGTCAAAAACGGGACTGTGCCACGAGAATCGGGATGGTTGGGAGCTATGGGTACATGAATGCATGCCAAAGCAGATAAACCAACTGCTAGAAGCAGGCCACCACCCAGCTTGGCTAACACAAAGAAGAACAGTGCTGATCATGAAGGATCCTCACAAAGGAACAGTTCAATCCAACTACCGCCCATTAACCTGCCTTACAAAAACATGGAAACTCCTGTCAGGCATCATAGTCAGCAAGCTACAGATCCATATGAACCAGTACATGAATCTAGCTCAGAAAGGCATTGGAACCAACATCAGAGGCTTTAAGCACCAGCTCCTAATAGACAGAGCAGTCGCTCAACATTCAAGATCCAGACAGACCAATCTCAGCACAGCCTGGATTAACTACAGGAAAGCTTATAACTCAATGCCTCACACACTCCATCCTAAGTCTAACACCCAAAGATTGTATACCAACAGAAAGGAGGGTGGTCGAGGCTTGATAAGCATCCAAGCCACCATCATGGATAAAACAAGGAGTATCCAGGAATACATCAGAAAAATGGCACCACAAGATGAGATGCTGAGAGAAAGCCTAAGGCAGCAACACCAAAAGATGTGGAAGGAAGAACAGGAACATGAAGCGCCATGGCAAGACAAGCCGCTGCATGGGATGTTTCATCGACAGATAATGGAGGTGGCTGACATGGCGAAATCCTACCTATGGCACTAATCATAGCGGCACAAGAGCAAGCACTAAGTACCAGATCCATAGAAGCAGGAATCTACCACACAACACAAGACTTAAGTTGCAGAATATGCAAAGAAACCTCAGAAACAGTCCAACACATAGTGGCAGGATGCAAAATGCAAGCAGGAACAGAGTGCCGAATACTGAACGCCACAACCAAGTAGTGGGAATTATATACAGGAGTCCCCCTAAGTTGCCTCTGCGACTCATCTTTTTCTATCAAAACGCATCAACTTGATATCAGGCCTCCTGATGCGCTGCAGAGGTGAAATGCAATGAGGCGGTATAATGAGGAAATGGAAGGCGGGTGGAATACTTTTCAGATGAGTACCCTGATGTCACAGACCCACCGCTGACACTGGTATGTCACGGACGGAGGGATGCGATGCACTGCTGACACACGGCTATCACAGGCACAGGGGGGCTTATATTAGCTATCCCACCGCTGGCACTATGTGATAAACAGCAAGCTAGTCTTGCCCTAACAATTTATCACAGGGGGGTTATTTTGGCTGTCCCACCACTTCCCACAATACTTCAAGAAACTTTTCAGTTCCACTTTGGAACTCGCAGCTCTCCGGCTCTCCTGGGAACTACACCTGGGATAATTGGTCACCGGCTGGCTGCTTCAATGAGGTCTGGCCACCCGACACGCTGCAGTGAGGGAATTATAAAATGCTCTGGCCGGAGCCACCCAATTGGCTTATAAAATCCCTCCTGTTATGATTGAGTCACCGTAGGAGGCAAAAACAGAAATGCTAGCTAAGTCCAGAAAACCAGAGAAGTTGGCCACTATCAGATTGCAGACCCCTGAACCTATCAACACAACTAGCAGTAGCCGTGGGGGGTTCCTACGATGACCTAGACCCCTCGATCACAGCCAGAGAGATACATAGGCCTAAAGAAGGAAAGGGGAAATCTAACTGCCCCAGAGCAGACCCCAAAGCAATAGACAGCCCCCCACATATAATGATGGTGAAGCAAGATGAAAACACTTACACAGACAGAAAGACAGACTGAGCAAAGACGGGGCCAAAAACTACCTAGATAGGAACGGATAGGAAGGCTGCTGTCTGCAATCTGCCAAAACCCTATCAGAGACAAAAGCCAACAAGCTGATATAAAAATGGCCCTGAAGCAACTAAGCTTCAAAAACTAAATCAGCACTCAGGTACTTTCAGAAGACAGAGCTAACGGAATACTGCACACTCCAGCAGGGAGTGGCAGAATCCAAAAAGCAAGAAAAACAAAAAACAAATCTTAAAGGCAAAGTAGAAAACTTAGCTTTAGGAGAGCAGGAATCAGACTGGTGTCCAAGAGTCCACAGAGAAATCACCTGCAGGGCAGAAAGGGCGTAGGCTGCCTTATATCCAGTCAGTAACTCCACTCAGCCAATCGTCTTCATTAGTCCCAGGTGCCTGATAATCAGGCTCACTACCTTCCTTCACTAGAATAGGGAGTTCACCAGGCCTCAGTGACGGAGGGGAAAATGAACTCACAACAGTACCCCCCCTTGAGGAGGGGTCACCGAACCCTCAACAATGCTACCAGGGCGATCAGGGTGAGCCTGATGAAAGGCACGCACCAATCTTTTGGCATGAATATCAGAGGCAGAGACCCAGGAATTATCCTCCTGACCATAACCCTTCCACTTAACTAAATACTGGAGTCTCCGTCTAGCCAGACGGGAATCCAGAATTTTCTCTACCTCATATTCCAAGTTACCTTCAACCAATACAGGGTCCAGAGGTGCCACCTCAGGCACAACTGGCTCAACAAACCTCTTCAACAAGGACTTATGGAACACATTATGGATCTTAAATGTGACAGGAAGAGCCAAACGAAAAGAGACCGGATTAATAATCTCCAAAATCTTGTAAGGTCCAATAAATCTAGGCTTAAACTTAGGAGAAGCCACCTTCATAGCAATATTTTTTGATGATAACCACACCATATCACCAATCTTAAACTGGGGACCAATGGTCCTATGTCGATTGGAAAACCGCTGGGCCTTTTCCTGGGAGAGAGATAACTTATCCACCACTTGGTCCCAGATCTGGTGCATTCTCTCCACCACAGTGTCAACACTTGGGCAGGCAGAGGGCTCCACCTGCCCTGAAGAAAATCGAGGATGAAACCCAAAGTTACAAAAAAAAGGTGACATCAAAGTGGCAGAACTAGCTCTGTTATTTAAAGCAAATTCGGCCAAGGGCAAAAATGAAACCCAATCATCCTGATCAGCGGAAATAAAACATCTCAAATACGACTCCAAGGTCTGGTTTGTTCTCTCTGTCTGCCCATTGGTCTGAGGGTGAAAAGCAGAGGAGAAGGACAACTGAATTCCTAACTTGGAACAGAACGTCCTCCAAAATTTAGACACAAATTGAACTCCTCTGTCAGATACAATGTTCTCAGGAATCCCGTGCAAGCGAACCACCTGTTGCAAAAACAGGGGCACCAACTCAGAGGAAGATGGCAACTTAGGGAGTGGTACAAGATGAACCATCTTAGAGAACCTATCACAAATCACCCAAATAACAGTCATTCTTTGAGAGACCGGCATATCAGAGATGAAATCCATTGAAATATGGGTCCATGGCCTCCTGGGGACCGGCAAAGGCATCAACAACCCACTAGAGCGAGAACAAGATTTAGACCGGGAGCAAGTCCCACAGGACTGCACAAAATTCCTGACATCATGAGACAAGGTGGGCCACCAAAAAGAGCGACTCACCAGATCTCTAGTACCAAAAATACCTGGATGACCAGCCAATGCAGAGCAATGAACTTCAGACATCACTCTCTTCTTCCACTGGTCAGGAACATACAACTTTCCACTGGGGCAACGCTCAGGTTTGTCCTCCTGGAACTCTTGCAGAGCAAGTCTCAAATCGGGTGAGATGGCAGAAAGAACTACCCCTTCGCCTAAGATGGTAGCAGGCTTGGTCACCACAGGAGAATCAGCAAAGAAACTCCTAGAGAGGGCGTCTGCCTTGACATTCTTAGTTCCAGGAAGGAAAGAGACCACAAAATCAAAACGTGTAAAAAACAAGGCCCACCTAGCCTGTCTAGGGTTCAAGCGTTTAGCCGACTCTAGGTAAATCAAATTTTTGTGGTCAGTGAGGACCACAACTTGATGTTTGGCTCCCTCCAACCAATGTCTCCACTCCTCAAATGCCCATTTCATGGCCAACAGTTCCCGATTCCCCACATCATAGTTACGTTCAGATGAAGAGAACTTTCAGGAAAAGAAAGCACAGGGATTCATTTTAGATGTTACCGGATCCTTTTGGGACAACACCGCTCCTGCACCAATCTCAGAAGCATCCACCTCTACCTGGAACGGGAGTGAGACATCAGGTTGCCGCAGAACCGGGGCGGAGGTAAATCTACGCTTCAGCTCCTGAAAGGAAGCAACCGCCTCCGGAGACCAATTCAACACATCCGCACCCTTCCTGGTCAGGTCAGTCAATGGTTTGGCAATACTAGAAAATTTTGCTATAAATTTCCGATAAAAATTAGCAAAACCCAAAAACTTCTGGAGGGCCTTCAAAGAAGAAACCCAATCATAAATGGCCTGTACCTTGGCCGGGTCCATTTCAATAGTTGACGGAGACAAAATAAATCCCAAAAAAGAAATCCTCTGTACTCCAAAAAGGCATTTTGATCCTTTGACATACAGAGAATTCTCTCTCAAGATCCGGAACACAGTCCGAATATGTTCCACATGAGAATCCCAATCCTTGGAGAAGATCAACATATCATCCAGATAGATAATCAAAAATTTATCGACAAAGTCTCGGAAAATATCGTTCATGAAGCACTGGAAGACAGAAGGGGCATTAGTGAGCCGAAAAGGCATCACCAGGTACTCAAAATGTCCCTCCGGAGTATTAAACGCCATCTTCCATTCATCCCCCTGCTTAATGCGGATAAGATTATACGCGCCCCTGAGGTCAAGCTTGGTAAACCAGCAAGCACCTCTGACTCTAGAGAATAGATCCGAAATCAGGGGTAACGGATACTGATATTTAATAGTAATTTTATTGAGGGCACGATAATCAATACAAGGCCTTAAAGAACCATCCTTCTTGGCCACAAAAAAAAAACCGGCACCTAAGGGTGAAGAGGATGGTCTAATATGACCCTTCTCCAACGCCTCCTTAATATAGGACCGCATAGCCTCGTGCTCGGGTACAGATAAATTGAAGAGCCGACCCTTAGGAAATTTACACCCCGGGCTTAGTTCAATTGCACAGTCATAACTCCTATGAGGAGGCAAGGACGCAGACTCATTCTCACTAAATACATCATAGAAGTCCGCCAAATAGTCAGGAACCTCATGAGACTGAGGAGAGGTGGAAAAAACCGGAGCCTCACTAAAGGTACACCGGCAACCCCAACTCACCACAGACACAGACTTCCAATCCAAAACTGGATTATGAATCTGCAACCAGGGAAACCCCAGAACAACGGCATCATGCAGACCATGCAACACCAAAAATCTGCAATTTTCTTGGTGGTCTGGGGCGACCCGCATGACCAACTGGGTCCAAAACTGAGGTTTATTTTTAGCCAGAGGGGTAGCATCAATCCCCCTCAAAGGGATAGGCGTCTGCAGAGGTGTCAACGGAAATCCACAACGTTTAGCAAAATCCAAGTCCATTAGGTTTAGCGCTGCTCCCGAATCCACAAAAGCCTTGGCGGAAAATGTGGACAGGGAACAGATCAGAGTAATCGCCAAAAGAAACTTAGTCTGAACCCCACCAACAGAAAACGTGTGTGCAAAGCGTTTCTCACGTTTAGGACAAACAGAAATAATATGTGAGGCATCTCCACAGAAAAAACACAGCTTATTACGCCTTCTGAATTCCTGACATTGCGCCTTAGACAAAACTCTATCACATTGCATAGGTTCAGACGTCTGTTCAACCGGTGGCAACACATCTCGTGTAATCCTGCGTTCACGTAAACGCCGATCAACCTGAATGGCTAAAGACATAGAATCGTCAAGACCAGAGGGAACAGGAAATCCCACCATAGTATCTTTTACGGCTTCTGACAAAACCCTTCCGAAAGAGAGCAGCCAAGGCACTATCATTCCAGGTAGTAAGGACCGCCCACTTTCGGAACTTTTGACAGTACAACTCTGCAGATTCTCGACCCTGGTTCAATGCTAACAGGGTCTTTTCAGCCTGATCAATAGCATTAGGTTCGTCGTACAGCAACCCCAAGGCTTGAAAAAATGCGTTCACATTAGTCAGAATAGGGTCATCTGGTTTCAAAGAAAACGCCCAATCCTGGGGATCGCCGCGCAGCAAAGAGATGACAATTTTAACCTGCTGCGCGGGGCTCCCTGATGAGTTAGGCTTCAAAGCAAAAAATAATTTACAATTATTTTTGAAACTCAAAAATTTAGATCGATCCCCAAAAAATACATCAGGTGTGGGGATCTTTGGTTCAACAGCATGTGAACGAGCAAGATAGGCGGAAATTCCTCGCACTTCAGCAGCGAGCTGCTCCACACGATCAGACAATTGCTTTATCTCCATTGAGAGAAAAAAAAAATTCCCCCTACGGCCTCAGAGATATAGAGGAAAGAATATACACACTCCTTTTTTTTTTTTTTTTTTTTTAAAACACAATTCTTTTCTGCTATTGAGTACCCAAGGATCTGCGGTTTGGCGGGTGATTCTGTTATGATTGAGTCACCGTAGGAGGCAAAAACAGAAATGCTAGCTAAGTCCAGAAAACCAGAGAAGTTGGCCACTATCAGATTGCAGACCCCTGAACCTATCAACACAACTAGCAGTAGCCGTGGGGGGTTCCTACGATGACCTAGACCCCTCGATCACAGCCAGAGAGATACATAGGCCTAAAGAAGGAAAGGGGAAATCTAACTGCCCCAGAGCAGACCCCAAAGCAATAGACAGCCCCCCCACATATAATGACGGTGAAGCAAGATGAAAACACTTACACAGACAGAAAGACAGACTGAGCAAAGACGGGGCCAAAAACTACCTAGATAGGAACGGATAGGAAGGCTGCTGTCTGCAATCTGCCAAAACCCTATCAGAGACAAAACCAACAAGCTGATATAAAAATGGCCCTGAAGTAACTAAGCTTCAAAAACTAAATCAGCACTCAGGTACTTTCAGAAGACAGAGCTAACGGAATACTGCACACTCCAGCAGGGAGTGGCAGAATCCAAAAAGCAAGAAAAACAAAAAACAAATCTTAAATGCAAAAAGGCAAAGTAGAAAACTTAGCTTTAGGAGAGCAGGAATCAGACTGGTGTCCAAGAGTCCACAGAGAAATCACCCACAGGGCAGAAAGGGCGTAGGCTGCCTTATATCCAGTAAGTGACTCCACTCAGCCAATCGTCTTCATTAGTCCCAGGTGCCTGATAATCAGGCTCACTACCTTCCTTCACTAGAATAGGGAGTTCACCAGGCCTCAGTGACGGAGGGGAAAATGAACTCACAACACCCTCCCATCACTCTAAGCAGTACCCAGGGCCCAGATCACACTTTGCCACCACCAGCTCCAGAGTTTCTCTGATTAAGTTATAAACTCAATAGAGGGGTTCAAAGCCAATCCAATTCAGTAGCAATTATCTTAAAGGCACATGTTCGTTTTTAGAGCAAGAAGACAGACTAATAAAGTTATAATTTATTCCCCAATAGGAGGGCAGTGATTACACAGATAAAAGATGTTACAAAGTTGAGACATTAGGTATGTACAATGCAAATATAAAATAAATGGGATTAACATAGAAAATCAACATATACAGTTGCTTAATGGTCTTTAGGCTAACCATGTGGGGAGGCGGGGCCACACGTCGCCCTGCATCTGGGGTCCTTTAGGCATCAAACCTCCAGCTCAAATGACCAATTTTAGGGAGGGAGTACTCTCACGGCTCCCGTTGCGCCCTCACATACTTACCTGATCGCTCCAGCGCCGCAGCCTGTCTCCTCCCATCAGCCGTGGCGTCCTCCTCTGACCGGCCCGCAGCCTGTGACGTCACTACATGCCTTGCACATGTGCCGTAGGCCGCGGCCAAGTCTCCCTGCATCTTCCTATGCTCCGGCGGTGCCCTGACCTGGAAGCATCGCCGGACCAATGGAGGCCGGTCCCTGGGTATTTCAGGCCGCGCCCTCCTGTAATGGAGGCGCCTGACTGTCGTGTTATTTCCAGCACGCTAGGCTCTCCTACCCTTGTCCTGTCTCTATTGCCTACCTGACCTTTTTGCTCTCTCTTCCTGCAGTCCTGCTCCGTCCTGCTGCCTGTGCCTGATTCCTGTCACCTACTCCGGTCCTCTGCGCCTGCTCCCTTCTGCTGCCCGCACCTGATTCCTGTCACCTACTCCGGTCCTGTGCCCTTGCTCTGTCCTGCTGTCCGTGCCTGTTTCCAATTATCCTACTCCGGTCCTGTGCTCCTGCTTCGTCTGGCTCCCCGTGTCTGTCTCCTGCTGCCCTACTCCGGTCCTGCCACCTGAGCCTTACTCTGTCTTGTGCTCTTAGTACGGTAACCAGTCCTACTCCAGTCCTTTCCGAGCCGCCCCTCTTGGTACCGGCTGCCGTGGCATCCGAACCCCTGGGCCTGCTCCTAACAGTCCCTGTATAGGGGTCGGTTCCACCTGGCTGCTCACCCAGGGACCCCTCGGTGCCACAGTCCAGAGGGTCCACTCCTGGAGTCTTGCCTCGCCAAGCGAGAACGCTAGCAAGTACCTTATAGCTTTGGGTTTGTGACATCACGAAACGGTGGTCTGGTGATGTTCCTCCCCCTGCTCTAGTAGTTACAATTCTGACTACAAAACTTATAATGACTATATCTCGCAGAGGGTACCTCATATAAACATGCACATGGTATCATTCTTTTTAGGCTGTCGGAGGGTATAATTCAAGTCCAAACATGCAGTAGTTATGCAACACTGTTTAGGAGGAATCCAGTTCTCAGTTTCGGTGGGTGCTGGAACCGTGAAAATTATGGGCCAGAACGCTGATTTCGTGCATTTTGCAGAAATGCAATTTCCATGTTTTTATCATAAACGTGCCGTGTTTTATGACCGAATGATTAGATCTCCATCATTTTCTATGAGAGTAGCTGAGCACATGATTCAGAGACAGAGACCCCCGCCGTGAGGCAGGAAGGAGCTCACACTGGGGATTCAGGTAAGACTGGTTTTGTGTGTGAGGGGGTTGCAGCTACGTGACAGGCAGAAGTCTCAGAGAATGGAAGATTCTGGAAGGTTCCAGAAGTCATATCTTACTTATCATTACACCTCCCCCTTTTAGAAGGCGCTAAGGAGGCCAGGCCTGTCAGCCCACGTCTGTGCGCACATCAGCGGGTTCGTCCTCGAATGACATCACCTGTTTCTTGGTCCTGGGGGTGGGCCAGGACACGATTGCGTCCACTTTCTCCGGCTCCAAACTCATGGAACACCTGCCTACCCGGTGCCCCAGGTAGTGGACCTCGCTCATGCCCATCTGGCACTTTCCCAGCTTGATGGTCAGGCCTGCCTGGTGAAGACGCTTGAGCACCTCCTGGAGAGGCTGAAGGTGTTCCTCCCAGGTGGAACTGAAGATGGCAATGTCATCCAGGTACGCCACCGCGTACTCCTCCAGTCCCCGGAGCAGGTGGTTGCTGGAAAGTGGCAGGGGCATTTTTTATGCCGAGGGGCATGACTGTGGACTCGTACAGTCCAAAGGGGGTGATAAAGGCGGATTTCTCCTGCGCCTTAGGGCTCAAGGGAATCTGCCAGTATCCCCGACTCAAATCCATGATGGATATGTATTTTGCTTTCGCCAACCGCTCAAGCAGATCCTCGATGCGTGGTGTGCATCAGAGGTTGTGATGGTGTTGAGCCCCCTGTAGTCCACGCAGAGCTGGATGCTCCGATCCTTTTTAGGCACAAGAACTACAGGCGAGGCCCATGTGCTTTTTGACCGTTGAATCACCCCCAGCTGTAACATCTCATTGATCTCTTGGCGCATAACCTGCTGCACCTCCTCAAAGATCCGATAAGGTGTTCGCCATAGTGGGGAGTGATTCCCGGTGTCCACCTCATGAACCGCTAACTCCGTCCTCCCAGGTCAGCTGGTGAACACGGCCTGGAAGGGTTCCAGGGTGTCCAACAACTGCGACCGTTGGGGTATGGTTAAGGAGGCACTTACCTCCATGTCCTCAATGGACCCATTGGCCTTGGCTTGGGCCAGCATGTCCAGGAGGGGATCTTCCTCCCCATCCTCGGGCAGGTTGCAGACCGGTAGGACGCAGGCTTCACATTCATGGTGAGCCTTCAGCATTTTGACCTAAAAGGCCTTGCGCCTACCCCGAGCATGGTCAAGTGTGACCATGTAGGTGATCAAGTTGAGCTGTTGGTGGACGACATATGGGCCTTCCCAGGCTGCCTGAAGCTTATCCGTTGGTACGGGGACTAGCAACCACACCTTTTGACCCACCTGGTAGGTCCGCTCCCGGGCGTTCTGATCGTACCATGCTTCTGGTCAGCCTGAGCCTGCGTCATGTTGTCATGCACCAACTGCGTCAAGGTCTGCATCTTGTCACGGAAGCGCATGAATTAATCCACGATGGACACTGTGGGGTTTGGCTCATCTTCCCAGGATTCTCTTATCAACCCAAGGGGTCCCCGGACTCGCCTGCCATACAGGAGCTCGAAGGGAGAGAACCCCGTCGAGGCCTGCAGAACTTCTCTGTAATCGAACAGCAGGTGTGGGAGGTACCGCTTTCAGTTGTGCCCTTGGTTCTCAACCAGCATGCGGAGCATCTGTTTGAGGGTACCGTTGAAGCGTTCACACAAACCATTGGTCTGTGGGTGATACACACTCGATACCAGGTGCTTCACCTGCATTTTCTCACAGAGAGCCTCCATTAGGCAAGACATGAATTGGGTCCCTTGATCGGTAAGCATCTCCCTGGGAAATTCTACCCTTGAAAAGATGATCACCAGTGCATCAGCCACCTTATCCGCCCTGGTTGACGACAGAGTTACTGCCTCTGGGTACCGAGTAGCGTAATCTACCACGGTGAGAATGTATTGCTTTCCAGAGCTGCTGGAGATGGCCAGCGGGCCCACAATTTCCACCGCGATTCTCTGGAAAGGCTCCTCTATCACTGGCAAAGGGATATGGGGAGCCTTAAGAGCAGGCCCCACCTTTGACAGGTGGTACAGGTGCAGCAGTAGTTTGTTACATCTGTCCCCATCTTGGGCCAATAGAATTGTTGAGACAGCCGTGCCTTAGTTTTGCTGACCCCCAAGTATCCAGCGAGTGGAATCTCATAGGCAATCCGCAACAACTCAGTTCTGAACCGATAGGGGACGACCAGCTGTCTTCCCCTCAACCACTCCTTTTGGGATTCTCCGGGTACTGTCTCCCGATACAACCTTCCTCGTTCCCAGAACACCCTCTCCTTATCAGACTCGTAGGTGGGTGTCTTGGCGAGGTCTCTCAATTTCTCCAGGCTCACATCTGAGTGTAGAGCGACCTGGAACTACTGGCTGGAGGCAGCCAGAAGTGACGTCAGGGTGCCTTCCTCACTGGGACCCTCTGGAACCTGCTCTGGGTTCATCTCCGGTTCAGTCTCTCCTGCAGCGGAAGAGGGTCCAGAAGGCAGAGCGCTACCTGCGATCCGAACACTATGACTGTGTGTGACAGCTGCTAGGTATGCTGCCTCCCCGGGGATTTCTACGGACCCACCAGCCGGTGCTGCTATGGGCTCTACCTCCCCATCCACCCCCAACACTTCAGGAGCAGTGCTACTTATGGGCCAGTTACCTTTCTCGGTGGCACTGGTCGGTTGCATGGCATCACCTCTCTCACGGTTCCGATGCACCTCCCCATTTCCTTGAGCACCGACGCTTGCTCCTGTTAGGGGTTCCTCCTGCAGTAGTTATGTCACACCGTTTAGGAGGAATCCAGTTCTCGGTTTCGGTGGGTGCTGGAACCGTGAAAATTATGGGCCAGAACTCTGATTTCGTGCATTTTGCAGAAATGTAATTTTCATGTTTTTATCATAAACGCACCGCGTTTTATGACCGAATGATTAGATCTCCATTATTTTCTATGAGAGTAGCTGAGCACATGGTTCAGAGACAAAGAGACCCCCTGCCGTGAGGCAGGAAGGAGCTCACACTGGGGATTCAGGTTAGACTGGTTTTGTGAGTGAGGGAAAAGGAGGGGGTTGCAGCTGTGTGACAGGCAGAAGTCTCAGAGAATGGAAGATTCTGGAAGGTTCCAAAAGTCATATCTTACTTATCATTACACCTGACATCAACTGATACCTGATGATCCGTTTTTTGATATTGCCAGTGGTATTTGTAACAACCCTGCCGGCATCACTGCATGGCCTCCCATCCCCTACACACCAACTTACTCATTGCTCCAGGCCATGCTGTGACTTCTGTCTGCTGCCGGCTCCATGCTGTGTGCCTCTTGCTTCCTGCCTGCTCTCTGCATGCTTCCTGGCTGTGTGCATAGGGGGTCGGCACTGGCACTCTCTGGTTCTTATGGAATCAGGGTGCTCCTGCCTAATGTGCCCCCGGCCAATCACCAAGACGCCTCTAATATTTAGGGCAGCTCCACCCGGTGGAAGCTGCCTGAGCAACGTCTTTACTCAGTTAGTGTCTTGCTACTGAGTTGCCAGGTCCTATCCTGTGTTTTGCCTTCTTTGGAGGCTCGATTCCTAGTCCTGTATCTTGTACCTGTCTGTCTGCCCCCAGGAGGCAGTATATCCCGGTCTCTGTGCTATTGTTCCTTGCCTTGTCTCGTATCTGTCCTCTCTGCCCACCAGGAGGCAGTGTATATGGGTCTCTGTGTCTTTGTTCCTGTACCTTGCCTCGTACCATTACCTTGTCTGAACTCTGTCCTACCTCTGTTTCTCGGTCTCCTTGTCTGTGGCTCCTTCCCCTGCTGTGTCTATCCTTGTGTCCAATCCGTCTGCCTGTGCTCTGCACTCCTGCGGTTCTGCTTTGTTCTGCTTCTGCTGAACCTCTTGCTGCCAACTGCAGCTCCTCTCCGCAGCCTTGCAGATCTTATCCAGTGTGAACAGGTCCAAACCTGTTCCTTCATGCACCACTCCTTCCTGCCAGTACCAGTACCTCCACCTCCTGTGTGAACCGGTCTCTACCTATTCCATACACCACTCCTCTCTGCACGTGTCCGTGTCTCAGCCATGCCCACCTACCAGTGTCTCAGCCGTGCCCGCCTGCCATTGTCTCAGCCGTGCCTGCCGTGCTCACCTCCCTCTCAGTTGCACCTGTCCTAACATCCTGATTCCCAGTGGGATCAGCAGCCACAGCTAAACTGGAGTGGCACCTGGCAGCAACCTGGCGCACAAGCCTGACCTCACCATCAGAGGCTTCAGTGAAGACTGAGGTAGCTGTCCTAGTCACGCCCCTTCCAGGGTAGTCTGGCTTGTGGCACAGTGGGGCCACAACCCCCTCGCTCGGGTTAACCTGCCAAGGCACAAGCGTGACAGTTTGCTCAGGCCATGGTCCCCGCAGAGTCCCATGTCATTGCGCTCTCTGAGCATGATGAACTTTTTTCTTGCCTGTATGAGTGGTGGTTCAAATAATCGATTCACCAGACCCAATCATCTCCAATGCAATTTTTAGCAACACCTGGCTTATGAGAAGCTCGATTCTGCAGATCCACCAACGTTCTATGGGAATCCTAAGGAGTGTCAAGGGTTCCTGGAGCAGTGCTTGCAGTACATTGAGTGGAATGAAGTCTGTTTCCCCTCTGACCATATCACACTGCAATACTCTTACTATGTTCTCCATTTTGGGTAATCCACTCTTCCCACTGGGCATTAATGACTGTGTTTTCTGAGTCTGGATAAATAGGAACCATTTTAGAATTTGTCATTTTGGAGCAGGATACCTCTGGCCATCAAAGGATCATCTCCTTGGTATTTCTTCATTATCCACCGTGGATGTATGGAGAGTAGGTCAGCTGTTGCATTTTTTCCACTCCCTCCCTCCTAGAGCCTTATAGAACAGTGAGAAAACAACTTTTGAAACAGCTTGCTCAAATGCAGCACCTCTGAGGCATACTTTATAATTAACCCACCAGACCTTCTGGTTGCCAGGTTTCAGACACAATGAAGGCAAATCTCTTTTGCGCACAAAGCGTTGATCTGTTCTTATTTTCATGAGGTCAGTTATAACTTGTTATCTCTATGGTATAGAGTCCTGACTCAAATACACTATTTTTCCTGAGGCTATGCCCATGTGTTGGAGATGTGGCAATGAGGAAGGTGATCTTTTACAAATTTTTTAGTCGTGCAAGCTGATCACTGCTTTTTGGAACAAAGTACAATCAGTGATACCAAGGTTTAATGATTTCATGACTGACCTGACTCCTGTCCAGGCATTCTACACTGAGGTGCCTAATTGTGACAGCTCGGGCAGGGATACCCCTTCTCTGAAAAAAAAAGATACCACCCTTTGGTTCTCTAAAATAAATGAGGTGATATTGATGAAGGAATGGACTGCTACAGCTAATAACTCTCAAGACCGTTTTTCTAAAACTTGGTTTTAATGGCTCGATTTTAGATGTTCTGCCGAGTACCAAGCATGCATCAAGGATTAATGACCACAGGAGCACGTTCCCAAGTTCAGAAATTGCTGCGGTTTTGATTTTGCGTATTTATGCAGCATCAAAAACGCAGTGGACTGATGTTGCAGCATAGTGGATGGGATTTCTAGAATTCTCATGTCCACTGTGCACCTATGTCCACCTGCGGATCACCAGCGGAAACTGACATACGGCGCATCTTTCAGATCCGCAGCATGTCGATTTCTCTTGCGGACACATTAGTTTCCGCAACAAAAATGAATGTTTTGGATATAGTAAATCCGCATGGTTCAGTGAACACATGCTGATTTACCTGCGTGTATAGAACACAGTGTCTTGGACACAGCAAAAATACACTGCATACAAAACGCTGCTACTTCCTGATCATGCACTCATAGCCTTAGGGCTCATACTCACATGTGAGAAAATCGGACGAGTCTCGCACATCAGTACCCGGCACTGCCGCCGGCACTCATATCGGAGCGTTCAGCTGCATAGAAATATATGCAGTTGAACGCTACGATCCGAATGTCGGGTATTGACGTGCGAGACACGTGCGAGACTCGTCCGAGTTTCTCGCATGTGTGAATGAGACCATAGTCTGATTAACACCTCCCTAATGTCTGTCTTCCCCTGTGTCTTCTCTGTTGCTTTCTCTTTTTCGCTCTCTGCTTTTCTCTTAGTTTACATCTTATATTTGGCTGTTATAAATAAACTGTACATTACATTGTTTTTTGTGTATAATTGTTGCTAAGAATTTAGTATGACTAATGACCTCAATGCCAAGATGTTACGTCACATCCCTTACAACTACCTATATGTATATTGTACTATGTTACTTGCCATTATTTATGAATGTGGCATACTCAGTGCCTTTGGTTTTTGTTGTTTCTTCTGTAATTTATTAAATAAAAAAATTACTGCATAATTTCTCGTGAACGAGGTAATACTCCACATGAGGCTGTACAGTATTGTTTGGTCACTTGGTGAGACTTGGGGGAGACTTGGGAAGGAAGGAGATCTATTTGACTTTTGGAGAAAAAATATTCATACAACAGTTTGCGGTCTCCATATACAAGGCCCCTAATTGCCAGAAGAGCAGAAACCTCCCTCAATTGATCCCAATTTGGAAATGACACTCCTCTGGGTATTCATCTACAGGTGTAGTGATGATTTTGACTCCATGGGTGTTTTCCAGAATCGAGAAGCAATAGATGTTGCTAAAGGAAAATGCAAATATGTCATTGTAGCACACATAAATTGTGCTACATAAATTGTACATTGTGCCCAGCTCGTTCTTCTGAAGACATGTACCGTGTAAATTAAGTGAGCTCTTCTCTCTACTGTAGTACCAGACATGTGAACGCTAACTGCAGTTTAGGCACAATGTGAGGCTCAGGAGGAAGGAAAATTTTGATTTAAGAGCATAGATCTCGCTGGATTTCTTTTAGTGGGAGCCACATCACTTTTCCAGAGCCTTTGTGCTACCAGTAATGTGGACACCCCCTATATTTTTCCCGCACTGCGCCAATCCTCTGAAATGCTCTACCCCAAGAAATTAGAACTATCCACAATTTGCATAGTTTTAGGCGCTCCCTCAAAACACATTTTTTCAGAGTGGCCTATCATGTTCACTAATAAAAGTCATTTCATGTGAAAGTGTGTTATCCCTATCTATCCCCCAATTCCTCAAGGTGGCTGGACCATCATTGTAAATACACACCTGTACTTTGTATCTCCCCCACCTCATTGTAGATTGTAAGCTCTCATGAGCAGGGTTTTCTAATTTTGCTTTATTTATTGTATTGTTATCGTTGTTACTTATGACTTGTATTTTGAAACTGTTAAACTGTAAAGCACTGCGGAATATGTTGCCGGTATATAAATAAAGATTATTATTATCATTAACAGATGGTGACATTTGGGGTAAAAACATATTGAATCAGTTCACATTTATCCTGTGCTCTACACTGAGCACTTACATTGGAGTTTCCATCTAAATCTATAAAATGTATCATTTGGATGAAACCCAGAGAGATCCATTCACTACTGAGGCAGCAGAGATACTCAGGACTCTGTGTGACCTCTGTTTGGCAGTATTCGGCTTTTAATCCCTTCCCCGACACGTGACGTATATATACGGCGCCCCAGGAGTTGTGTTCCTGCAAAGCGCCATATATATAAATGACGCTGTAATCGCGCAGGCTCACATTGAGCGCCGCCGTGATCGAGTATGAGAGCTGAAACCCTGCAGCGACGCCCGCAATCAAGGGCATTTAACCTCTGAGATGCCACTGTGAATAGCGGGTCTCCCTCTGCGATACCATCGGCACGAGGCAAAAAAAATATGCTTTATCATCATATCGCTGAACAAAAAGTGGGATAAAACGTGATCAAAAAGACCAATCTAAATAAAAATGATGTCTGACAATGTCATCTTGTACCACAAAAACCAAGTTGCAACACAGCTCCGTTAGCAGAAAAATAAAAAAGTTATAGCTCTCAGAATAAAGCGATGAAAAAATACATAAAAACATATAAAAGTGGTATCGCTGTAATTGTACTGACACGAAGAATAAAGCTGCCTTAGCAATTTTAACATACGTGGAACGGCATAAAAAAAACCCCAAAATAATTCCTGAATTGCTGGTTTTTGTTCATTCTGCCTCCCAAAAATCCGAATAGAAAGTGATCAAAAAATGTCATTTGAACAAAAATTGTACCAATAACGTCAACTTGTCCCACAAAAAACAAGCAGTCACATGACTATGTCAGCCGAATTATAGAAAAATTATAGCCATCAAAATATGGCGATGCACTATAAAAAGCATTTTTTCGTAAGTGACAGCAGCCAAAAATGCTATAAATCTGGTATCGCTGTAATCGTACCGACCCGAAGAGTAAAGTCTCCTAATCAATTATACCTCTGAAATAAGTATTCAGACAGAACCCACAATGTATGAGTCCCTATAATGAGGCAGATGGAGGCACTGTGGATGCCGTGTGGCTGCCTATGATTAGGCGGTGTCCGTCTTTTCAGACCTTCATAAAAGTGCGGTCTGCCAGTTTTATGCACTTCTGAAAAGGACATCACTGATCAAGGACCAGACGGAGTCTAGAGTAACTCTGCTGCCACATTATAGTGAATGGATTCTTCTGAGATTTCATCTGAACCACGTCACTAGTGTCATGATCCAGGCCGGGGTTTGTTTCTTGTTATTTTCTCCCCGGTCTGGTCATGCGAGAGTTAACTTTCTCTGTCTCATTTTGGGATCTATGTTGCTATTTCAGTCCACTGTGGCCGGCAGGCAGGGTCAGTTATAGTTCATGCCCCAGGCTTGAGCAGTTGACGCCATTACACCCTGGTTTGTCCTCTGCCCGTTTACTCCTTTTACCCCGCTTGTCTTAGTGTTTGCTCCCCGTGCTTTGACTTCTTGGAATGTGACCTGGCTTGCCCTCTGACCTGTCTGACTGTCTTACGTCTCTGATATCTCTGCTCCCGGTTGGTTCTGACTTCTCTGGTTTGTACTTGACCACATGTATTGTTTTCCTCTGGTACTGCATTTCCTGACTGTTGCTGACCCGGCTCATCTGATCACTCTCTCGCCACCTAGTGGCTCTTGTGCTGCCCCACTGAGATGCTACACTGTGAGTGCATCCTCTCCTCCCTCACCAGCTCCGCCTGATGGAGGTTGCGCTATATTGCTCTGTAGCAGCATTACAACTAGAAGATTTACATGTAAACCCCGATGTATGTGCTGAGCATAGAGGACAGGATAAATGTGATCCAAAATGTTATGTAAAATATTCCCATTAAAAACTTCAAATCAATCCACAAAAAAGGAAGGCCTAGCTCTGTCATCTGTTAACGGAAATATAGGGAGCGTCCATATTACTGGTAGTAAAGGCTCTGGAAAAGCACTATAGCAACTCGACCCCAAAAGAATCTCCGCAAATTCTGCACTCCTAAATCCTCCCCTCCCTTTTGTGCTCCACAGTGTGCCTAAACCACATTTAGCATCCACGTTTGGCATTTATGTAGCGATGACAACCCGCCTAATTTACAGGTGCATGTCTCCAGAAGCATGAGCTGGGCACTACTACATATTGGTGACTGCAACGTGCTGGGACTACACCATACGGGCACCACAATGGCCACTGGCAATTTTCACTCTGCAACATCCACTACTGCTTGTTTCTGGAAAAAACCCATGTAGTCAAAATGGTCACTACTAGAGTTGAGCGACTTTTGGTTTTTTAGGGTCGAGTTTCGTTTCGTGAAACCCGACTTTTCCAAAAGTCGGATCGAGCAAGATCGGCCGATTATAGGGAAAAGTCGGGGTCGTCCCGAAACACGAAACCCAATGTAAGTCAATGGGGAATAAAAGTCGGCAGTGAGAGGAGGACAGGAAACACACCTACAGTGCCCATTTGAATGCCAAAAGCATCAATTCTTCTTACTTAAGCTTGTCAACCTTAATTAACTTCATAATACAAGTTACGCACTGAAAAATGGGGGTTATTTGGCTAAAGTTGTGGGGGGGTAGGGCTGGCTCCAGGTTTTCATGTGCCCTGGGCGAAAGAGCGCCCCTTTAACACATACCACAACTCATCATGCTCCGATACGGCAGAGAAATAGCGGTATAGTACAATGAAAAATACTTCACTTTTTACATCTCATGACGAGGCCCATCTATTTCTCCATACAGAATCATTGGTCCCATATAATGTTTGAAACAGTATATGATGAGCTCCACATAATGCTACAGTATATGTTGGTCCCCATGGATGAAGCTCCACTGTCTTATGGGCCCAAATAATGCTCCAAACATAATGGGCCCCATTTCTAATGCTCTAGTGTATAATGGGCCCTGTAAATGCTGCTCCAGTGTCTGATGTCCACCTTTGGAATGTTCCAGTGTATGGTGGGCCCCATCTATCATTCTCCAGAGTATAGTGCTCCCCAAAAATTGCTGTCCCAACATTGAAAACAATCAAATAAGTCTCCTCGCTAGGGAATACCTGGACTAGTCTGGACTCCTCGTCGTCCCCATCTTCCATCTCACTGCACAGTATTTCAACCTTGCAAGTGCTGTGATCCTGAGCAAGCAGGGGGGCCCACTCGTTGGCGACGGCACTGGCACAGGGCCCCTGATAGTACGGTGGTGTGTCTGATGGCGGGTGGGCCGAACCTGCACTTTCATCTGCAGCTTCTTCTTTGTCACCGTGTAAGATGGAACTGTATATGGGAAGGGTAACCTGAGTTTCATCAGGGTCAGATTCAGGCCGTGTAGCGTGCGAGGGGAATGTAGTGGTCTGGGTCAATGTACCAGCAGATTCATCAAGCAGTGGCTGGGCATCAGTGCACTTGTGTTGCCCCCAGGAGTACGGTCGCCACAGTGGCATTACCTTCCTCCTAGGGAGTGTGATGTCATGCTTGGGAGCAACGAAGGATCTCTCTAGCAGGTTAACTGATTGGGCAGCGTTATTCCCACGAGTCATGACCCTCCAAACAGCGTTCATGAAGGCAAAGTGTTTGTTTTACGTGGGCAGTATGGTTGCAAAGCTGAACCTTAAAGGAATGTCCAGAAGGGCACCACCAGGAGTGGAGCCTACGGTTAAATTCGACTCCACCTGGGAAACCTCAACCATGCCAGCTACAGAAAAGATGCACACATTGCAAGCTTAATTCCGTTAACGAACGAGACTCCGTCATGCCCCGCGGTCCGAGTCCGGCTTACTAGAGGGACACGTGAGGCTCTGGCACATGAGATTGGCCAATAACTGGTGTGTCATGCCCTTACATGTCCGTGGCTGCATGTGTGCTACACTGAAAAGACCAGCGTTTGTCGCTTACAGGTGCAGATAACCCGCTGAACAACGTTAGTGATGGGGATCACTGATTACAATTATTACCCGCGAACGATGATTTCCCAGTAAGTGCAGGTCAACCGCAGTTCCGGAATTAGGCCTAACCGTCATTCCTGAAAAAATGAAAAACTTACGTGTGCAAACCACAGGTGCTATAGATTGCTTAACAGCTCGCCAGCCGTTCTCACGCCCAGTATGGATTACACGTGATTGCACAAAGGTGAGAAAGGGTACCGTATCCCCGGATAACATGTATGGATAGCGTACACATTCAAAATATATGTCAATACATCAGGAGGCAGGCTCAGATGGTGTTAGGCCCAGTATGGCTTGCACGTGATTGCACAAAGGTGAGAAAGGGTACCGTATCCCCGGATAACATGTATGGATAGCGTACACATTCAAAATATATGTCAATACATCAGGAGGCAGGCTCAGATGGTGTTAGGCCCAGTATGGCTTGCACGTGATTGCACAAAGGTGAGAAAGGGTACCGTATCCCCGGATAACATGTATGGATAGCGTACACATTCAAAATATATGTCTATACATCAGGAGGCAGGCTCAGATGGTGTTAGGCCCAGTATGGCTTGCACGTGACTGCACAAAGGTGAGAAAGGGTACCGTATCCCCGGATAACATGTATGGATAGCGTACACATTGAAAATATATGTCTATACATCAGGAGGCAGGCACAGACGGTGTTAGGCCCAGTATGGATTGCACGTGATTGCACAAAGGTGAGAAAGGGTACCGTATCCCCAGATAACATGTAGGATAGCATACACATTCAAAATATATGTCTATACATCAGGAGGCAGGCTCAGACGGTGTTAGGCCCAGTATGGATTGCACGTGATTGCACAAAGGTGAGAAAGGGTACCGTATCCCCGGATAACATGTATGGATAGCGTACACATTCAAAATATATGTCTATACATCAGGAGGCAGGCTCAGACGGTGTTAGGCCCAGTATGGATTGCACGTGATTGCACAAAGGTGAGAAAGGGTACCGTATCCCCGGATAACATGTATGGATAGCGTACACATTCAAAATATATGTCTATACATCAGGAGGCAGGCTCAGACGGTGTTAGGCCCAGTATGGATTGCACGTGATTGCAAAAGGTGAGAAAGGGTACCGTATCCCCGGATAACATGTATGGATAGCGTACACATTCAAAATATATGTCTATACATCAGGAGGCAGGCTCAGACAGTGTCAGGCACAGTATGGATTTGACGGCCCAGAATACACAGCGGAGGAGCAGGGACAGGTAAAGATTGCAAATGCTGGGGCCCTGCCCAAGCAAGGGGGGCCCACTCGTGGGCGTCGATATTGGCACTGGGCCCCTCATAGTATGGCGGTGTGTCTGACGGCGGGTGTGCACCACCACCGTCAGAGACACTTGATTGCACTATGAAGGACCCTGTGCCAGTGCCCGTGCCCAAGAGTCAGCCTACCCACCTGTCCAGGGCAATGGCACTCGCACGGTGTCGTGCGCTAGGTGGTGACCCCGGCCATGGGGGGGAGGCAGCACAGTTAGGGAGTTTTAGAAAGTGGCATATGTTGATGTTGGACATTCAGCTGATGCAAAAGGCGAAATAGGTCAAGTCCCAGGAAGAGGTGGACCAAAGCAAGCCATTTTTCTGTCACCCTATGTGTCATCAGGGGAAGGTGGGACAAAATCCTTGGAAACCCATGCACGGTTCATTTTAATGAAGGTTAGATCATCCACATTTTGGGTTGACAGACGGGTCCTTTTTTCTGTCAGGATTGATCCAGCTGCACTGAAGGCTCTTTCCGATAGCACACTTGCAGCTGGGCAAGCGAGCTCCTGTAAGGCATATTGGGCCAATTCAGGCCAGGTGTCCAGTTTAGCGGCCCAATAGTCAAAGGGGAATGACCTGTGTGGGAGAACATCGATATGGGAGGAAAAGTATGCTGTCTCCTGTCACTTTCCATCGATGCAGTATTACCAGTTGTGTGAGCGGTACTTGAAAAATCAGTCCACAACATTGTCATGAAACCCCTGTCTCCAACGCCACTTCTGCTGTGTGCACCATGAACACCTCTGCCAAGCTGCCCCCGGCCCGTACGGCTCGTGTGAGAACCATCACCGCTGCTGTGTGCTGGGAATGCCTCAAGCAACCGATTTACCAGAGTTGCTTGTTTATTAGCCAATATTAGGTCAAGGTTCTCCTGTGGCATGATGTTTTGTAATTTGCCTTTATAGCGTGGATCCAGGATGCTGGCCAACCAGTAGTCGTCATCGTTCATCATTTTGGCAATGCGGGGGTCCCTTTTTAGGATCTGCAAGGCATAATCTGACATGTGGGCCAATGTTCCCGGTGTCAATGATGCACTGCGAGTGCTGGTTGGAGGAGCACTTTCTGGCAAATCCACATCCCTCCAGTCACGCACAAACCCTGTACCAGACCTTGCCACACCAACATTTTCACTTGCCCCACGAGATGCATCCTCCTCCCCTAAGTAATCATCCCCATCATCATCCTCCTCCTCTTCTTCCTCCACCTCATCCAGGAGAGGTCCCTGAGCAGACAATGGCTGAATGTCATCAAGGATTCCCTCCTCCTCTTCCTCCTCATCAACATTGGCTGCAGACGCCTGCTCCTTAAGGTACGTCAAAGTTTGCATGAGCAGAGGCATAAGTGGGATGCTCATGCTTAGATGGCGTCGTCTGCGCTTACCAGCCGTGTGCATTCCTCAAAACACTGAAGGACTTTACAGAGGTCTTTCAGCTTCGACCACTGCACACCTGTCAACTCTCTCAAAGTGCCTGGCCATGTATCCTCCCACAAATGCATTATGGCCTGCCTCTGCTCGCACAGCCGCTCCACCATGTGCAGGGTGGAGTTCCACCTTGTTGCAATGTCGATAATGAGGCGGTGGTTGGGAAGGTGGAGCAATCGCTGCAGCTTCTGCATACGAACGGAGTGTACAGGCGACCGGCGGATGTGCGCGCACAGTCTTCGCACCTTCTGGAGCAGGGCTGTTAACTCCGGATAATTTTTGAGGAAGCACTGCACCACCAGGTTCAAGGTGTGAGCCAAACAAGGTATGTGGCTGTGTTTTGAAAGGGCTATGGCTGCCACAAAATGACGGCCGTTATCACTAACTACCTTGCCTGCCTCAAGATGTACACTGCCCAGCCATGACTCAGTTTGTCGCTTCAAGTACTCGGCCAGCACCTCGGCGGTGTGTCTGTCGCCCAAACACATCATCTGCAACACAGCCTGCTGACGCTTTCCACTAGCTGCTCCATAGGGGGACACCTTGTGTGCAACAGTGGCAGCTGCAGATGGAGTGCTCGTACGACTGCGCTCTGTGGACGAGCTTTCGCTTCTGGAGGAGGAGGAGGAGGGTCGAACGCCTACAGCCAACTGTTTCCTATACCGTGGGCTAGGCAGCACTGTCCCACCACCGCTGTCCCCTGTGGACCCTGCATCCACCTCATTAACCCAGTGCACAGTGATGGACACGTAACGGCCCTGGCCATGCCGACTGGACCATGCATCAGTTGTGAGGTGCACCTTTCCACTCACTGACTGCTTGAGTGCATGGACAATGCGGTCTTTTACATGATGGTGGAGGGCTGGGATGGCTTTGCGAGAGAAGTGGCGACTGGGTAGGTCATAGCGTGGTACTGCATAGGCCATGAGTTCGCGGAAAGCTGCGCTTTCCACCAACCGATAGGGCATCATCTCAAACGAGATTAGTTTGGCAATGTGGGCGTTCAAACCCAGTGTACGCGGATGAGAGACTGAGTACTTTCTTGACCTACTCATAGTGTCTGGGAGGGTGAGCTGGACTTGAGAGCTGCATATGGTGGAAGTAGTGGTGGACAGGGCGGACTGAGAGAGGGTTGATGATGGTGATGGAGTTGGTGTTCTTTCTGATGGCCTAGATTCAGTATTTCGTTGATATAACAGTGGGATTCCCTGACTGCTGTGGCCTTGCAACGACACCTCAACATTTGCTGCTGTGCTAACCGGTGGGCTTACAGTGGGGGAAACAATGTAGCGTTGCTGACTACCTTCTTTGTGATCAGTTGCACATGTGGCACTTGAGGTTTGGTGTTGTGTCCACGCTTGCAAGTGCATGGTGGTTAAATGTCTAAGCATGCAACTGGTATTCAAATTTTTCTGATTTTTCCCTTGGCTAAAGGTCTTTGCGCACTTCTTACAGATAACCTTGGCCTGATCATGAGGATTTTGTTCAAAAAAGTGCCACACTGCACTCTTCCTACTTTGGCAGACATTTTGCGGCCTAGCACGCTGTGATCTTTTGACCCTCTGGAAAAGCTGTCCAGCAACTCTTTTGATTTTTGGAACCTGTCTTTGGAGTGCTCCGGGCCTGCCAGATAACAGCTGTTGCGATGTCGATGTCTGCTGTGGATGCTCCTCATCTGAGCTATTGGAAGCAGCACCCTCTTCCCCCAATGGATGCCAATCTGGGTCAACAACTGGGTCATCCATCACCTCCTCTTCAATGTCATGTGCACCTTCCTCTGTGTCACCGTGTATGGTGGTATAGTGTGCGGGAAGGGGCACCTGAGTCTCATCAGGGTCAGAATCTGGCTCTGTACACTGCGAGGACAATGTAGTGCTCTGAGTGAATGTACCAGCAGAATCATCTATCAGCGGCTGTGCATCAGTGCACTCCATGTCAGATTCATCTTGGCCTGGGTAATTCACCATTTCACTTGATAATCCAGGCATGGTATGTGAAAACAGCTCCATGGAGTAATCAGTAGTATGGCCTGCGTCATCCTTCAATCTTGGTTGGGGTGAAGGACACAAGGAAAGGTGTGGTTCATGAACATGAACCTCCAATGAAGAACTCAGTGCTTTTACTTTTTACAACTTCAGAAGAGGAGGCGATAGAGCTGGAGGCTGAGTCAGCAATGTAAGACAAAACTTTTTCCTGATGCTCTGGCTTTAAAAGCGGTTTGCCAACTCCTAGAAAACTAAGCCTTCGAAGCCTTATGGAGCCAGACGATGACGCAGGCTCAACACCTCCTGCATTTGGTCCTATTTTGCTCTTGCCACTACCATCAGATCCACCACCAACACCATCATTACCAGCTGCCAACCCCCGCCCAATTCCACGGCCTCTTACACCAGCCTTCCTCATTTTTTGTAGAAATGTAGACAAAATCCAACAAACTATATAGTAATGTAAAACAAGGTACAAGGTGTCTATAGGACAGGGGAGATTTTGAATTTCTGCACACACTTGTGGACACTGGACACTTTTGGATTGTGTGAGGCCCACTGAATATCACAGCGCTATGTCACAGGCTTGATGGCACAGGTGTGAAAAAAGTGACTACAGGATAAGGGAGATTTTGAATTTCTGCACACACTAGTGGACACTGGACACTTTTGGATTGTGTGAGGCCCACTGAATATCAGAGCGCTATGTCACAGGCTCGATGGCACAGGTGTGAAAAAAGTGACTACAGGATAAGGGAGATTTTGAATTTCTGCACACACTAGTGGACACTGGACACTTTTGGATTGTGTGAGGCCCACTGAATATCAGAGCGCTATGTCACAGGCTCGATGGCACAGGTGTGAAAAAAGTGACTACAGGATAAGGGAGATTTTGAATTTCTGCACACACTAGTGGACACTGGACACTTTTGGATTGTGTGAGGCCCACTGAATATCAGAGCGCTATGTCACAGGCTCGATGGCACAGGTGTGAAAAAAGTGACTACAGGATCACAGAGATTTTGAATTTCTGCACACACTTGTGGACACTGGACACTTATGGATTGTGTGAGGCCCACTGAATATCACAGCGCTATGTCACAGGCTCAATGGCACAGGTGTGAAAAAAGTGACTACAGGATAAGGGAGATTTTGAATTTCTGCACACACTAGTGGACACTGGACACTTTTGGATTGTGTGAGGCCCACTGAATATCAGAGCGCTATGTCACAGGCTCGATGGCACAGGTGTGAAAAAAGTGACTACAGGATAAGGGAGATTTTGAATTTCTGCACACACTAGTGGACACTGGACACTTTTGGATTGTGTGAGGCCCACTGAATATCAGAGCGCTATGTCACAGGCTCGATGGCACAGGTGTGAAAAAATGACTACAGGATAAGGGAGATTTTGAATTTCTGCACACACTAGTGGATACTGGACACTTTTGGATTGTGTGAGGCCCACTGAATATCAGAGCGCTATGTCACAGGCTTGATGGCACAGGTGTGAAAAAAGTGACTACAGGATAAGGGAGATTTTGAATTTCTGCACACACTAGTGGCCACTGGACACTTTTGGATTGTGTGAGGCCCACTGAATATCAGAGCGCTATGTCACAGGCAGAAATTGGCTAGTGTATCACAAACTACAAGGTGTATGTAGAATTGGGCAGAATAGGAATCTCCCTAGAGTGTAGGTCTGTAAGAACGGAACAAGTCCTCCACTTATCCTTCCACAGTGACACACAGATAGCTTCACTGTGGCCGTGATAACAGCCGTTACACGGTACTGAGAGGAGCGTGCACGTACACGGCTGTCCGGTGTACGTAAAATTGTCAAGCTCCGTGTTTTTTAAGTATACGGACTGACACACGCTGTCTCTCTATAGTTTTGAATGTGATCAAACAGCAAATATATTTAACTGTTTGAAAGCTAGACAAAACTAGTAGGTGCAGGTCTGTAAGAACGGAACATGTCCTCGACTTATTCTCACAGAGTGACACACAGATAGCTTCACTGTGGCCATGATAACAGCTGTTACACGGTACTGAGGAGCGTGCACGTACACGGCTGTCCGGTGTACGTAAAATTGTCAAGCTCCGTGTTTTTTAAGTATACGGACTGACACACGCTGTCTCTCTATAGTTTTGAATGTGATCAAACAGCAAATATATTTAACTGTTTGAAAGCTAGACAAAACTAGTAGGTGCAGGTCTGTAAGAACGGAACATGTCCTCGACTTATTCTCACAGAGTGACACACAGATAGCTTCACTGTGGCCATGATAACAGCTGTTACACGGTACTGAGGAGCGTGCACGTACACGGCTGTCCGGTGTACGTAAAATTGTCAAGCTCCGTGTTTTTTAAGTATACGGACTGACACACGCTGTCTCTCTATAGTTTTGAATGTGATCAAACAGCAAATATATTTAACTGTTTGAAAGCTAGACAAAACTAGTAGGTGCAGGTCTGTAAGAACGGAACATGTCCTCGACTTATTCTCACAGAGTGACACACAGATAGCTTCACTGTGGCTGTGATAACAGCCGTTACACAGTACTGTGTGAGGAGCGTACACCGCTGTATGGTGTGAAAAAATGCACGCTCAGTACCTCAGCAGGACAAAAAAAAAATTGGGATTGCTTTTAAAAAAGTAGTTTGCAGAGCAGTGGGTAAACAGCAATGCAGCTGTCAGGAAGCCTTAGAAGGCAGCCTAACAACCAACACCGCTGATCCACCACAATATAGCCTCCCCTTGCACTGCACACACAGTGACTGGTGTGTTGTACAGGCAAAATCGCTAGCAGCAGAAGCAGTTTTTTTTTCTTCTTCCCTGCCTAACGCTCTCCCTACAGAATCAGCAGCAGCAACCTCTCCCTATGCTAAGATCGGCAGAAGTAAGATGGTGGTCGGCGTGCACGCCCTTTTATAACCCCTGTGACACCCACCAAAGCAAGCCAATCACTTGCATGCCCTTCTGAAAGATGGTGGTGACCCCTGCCTATGTCATCACGTTGCCCACAGTGTCTGTGGATCCTGATTGGCTGAAAAAGAGCGCAAAACAAACTTTTGAAACGCGACTTTGGCGCGTAAGTCGCCGACCTCGTGGCCGACATCATCCTAGGGTCGGGTTTCGTTTCATGAAACCCGACTTTGCCAAAAGTCGGCGACTTTTGAAATTTTTCGACCCGTTTCGCTCAACTCTACGGTAGATAAATTCCCAAAGGGGTATAATTTCCAAAACAGGGTCACTTGAGGAGGCATTCTGCTCTTCTAGCACTTAATGACTCTGTATATGGAGTCCACAAACTATTCTAGCAAAATCTGCACTCCAGGAGGAAAATAGCGCTCTGTCCCTCCTGAGTCTCGCCATATGGCTAAGGAATACTGTACAGCCACATATGGGAAATTTCCACATTCAGCGGAAATTGTGGGACAAATTTTGGTGCCATTTTCATCAATTTCCCAGTGTAAAAAAATTTAAAATCTGGGGCTATAACAAAATTTGGATAGCAAAAATGTAATTATTTTTTCTTAACTGCCCAATTGTATAAAATTCTGTGACATAGCTGTGGTGTCAATATGATCACTGTACCCGTAGATGAATTCATTGAGAGGTGTAGTTTGTACAATGCGGTCACTTGTGGGGGGTTCTGCTGTTCTGGCACCTCAGGGGCTCTACCAATGTGACATGGCACCCTCAAACCAGTCCAGAAAAATCTGAACTCCAATATGGCACTTCTTCCCTTCTAAGCTTTGCACTTTGCCTTAAAAGTAGTTTTTGGCAACATATGGGGTATTATTGTACTCAGGAGAAATTGCACAACATTTTTTGGGGTCCATTTTCCCCTGTTAACCTTGTGAAAATAAAAAAAATTGGGGCTAAAACATTGTTGTGGGGAAAATGTGATTTTTTTATTTTCACCGCTCAACGTTATAAACTTCTATTAAGCACCTGGGGGTTCAAGATACTCACCACACATCTAGACAAGTTCCTTCAGGGGTCTAGGTTCTAAAACGGTGTTACTTTTGGTGGGTTTCCACTCTTTAGGCACATCAGGGGCTCTCCAACTCGACATGGTGTCTGCTAATGATTCCATCAAATTATGCATTCAAAAAGTCAAATGATGCTCCTTCCATTCCAAACCCTGCCATGCGCATAAACAGAAGTTTTCATCCACATTTTCGGTATTGGCGTACTCAAGAGTAATTGCACAACAAATTGCAAATTGTATGGTGCAATTTCTCTTGTTACCGTTGTGAAAATGCTAAATTTGATTATAAACGTTATAAATGTCTGTGAAGCACCTGGGGGTTATTGGTGCTCACTACACATCTTGATACGTTCCCTGAGGGGTCTAGTTTCGAAACTGATGTCACTTGTGAGCAGTTACCACTGTTTAGGCACATCAGGGGCTCCTTAAATGCGACATGGTGTTCATTAATTATTCCAGCAAACTTTACAATGAAAAAGTCAAATGGCGTTCCTACCCTTCTGTGTAGAGATGGGCGGAAACCTGCATGTTTGGGTCCGGCGGGCTCGGCCAAACAGTTCCAGCACCCGGACTCCATTCACTTGAATGGGGGGCCCGAACATCCAGTGTTTGCCACGCTGTCATGTGCATGACAGCGCGGCAAACACCGCTTCAGATCGGCGGTAAAATCATCCCCGCCGGTCAGAGAGCCGCGGTTCCCACGCTGTCAAAAGACAGTGAGCGCTCAGCTGTGATCGGAGGTATAAAGGTTACCTCCGGTCACTGGTGTCAGCTCATAGGACTACAGCTCCCATCATCCGACACCTGCTGCAGATAATAACAGCGAGAGCAGGAGCGGCTGATAAGTGTATTCACAGGCTCCTGGCTGTAAATTAATAATTAAAAAAAAAACTGCCCTGTATTTTTGATAACCAGCCAGGCAAAACTCACAGCAAAAGGTGGTGTCTTGGACCCCCTTGATGTTTGAGGAAGGCCACTGTAGTAATATTGTCTGACAGAATCCTTACATGTTTTTTTAGACTTGGCCCACATCACTTTAGCGTTACCCAGACCGCCTGAAGCTCTTGGAGGTTGGATGATCAGGGAAGATCTGATCTTTGCCAGGTGCCCTGTATGCACTGATCCTGCACCTGGTCCCCCCAGCCCCTGCCGCTTGCATTTGTGATCAATATAAATGGGGACTGTCTCCACATAATCCCCTTCTTCAGGTTATAATGGACGTCCACTAGGTTAACAAACTTCTTGTTATTGTTGACAGTCTTATCTTTTTGTTTAGCCCATCTGTCCTTCTGTTCCAGGTTGTCAAGACCTGATGTTGCAGTTGTCTTGAGTGGAATTGATACCACCGGACCCCTGGAATAGAAGCCATCATCAGTCCAAGAATCTTCATAGCCTCTCTGATGGACAATTGAGACCGCCTTTTGAAGGCTAAGACCTTGTTCCTGAGTTCCTCCTGTTTGTTTTCTGGCAGGAAGGACATCTGCTGTTCGGAGTCCAAGAGAATTCCTAGGAAGACCTTCTGTCTTTCCTGGCGCCAGATCTTATTTTCCCCAGTTTATGATCCACCACAAGTTGTTTAACACTAAAATGGTTGAGGTTAAACTTGTTCTCTGTTACTGGGGGGACTTTGCTATCAACAGGAAGTCATCCAAATACTGGACAATATTCCTTGCTCTCTGAGAAAGGCCAAAACTTCTGCCACCAGCTTGGTGAAAATTCGCGGCTCTGAGGAAAGACCAAATGGGAGGCATTTTAACTGGTAATGTAGAATTTTTCCCTCCTCTACCACTACAAATCTTAGATACTGCTGGCTGTGAGGATGAATAGACACGTGATAATACGCTTCTTTTAGATCTAACGTTTACATTACCATAGTTTTCTTGATCAATGGAGACGTAGATCTTATAGACTCCATTTGGAATTTTTTGTATGATACCCATCTGTTTATTGACTTCAGATTTATTATGGTGCGATAGTCTCCCACCCACCCGGTTTCTTTATTGAGAAAAGGCTCGAATAGTAACCGAGACCCCATTCTGACTCTGGCACCGAAACCACTGCTCCTGAATCCACCAACTTCTTTACGTTGGTCAGCAGCCTTCTTGTGACCTGGGGAGACTGGATAGTTGTCAGGTGGAATCTTCCCTGCGGTATCTGCACGAATTGCATTTTGTAACCCTCTGCTACCGTTTGCAGTATCAATGGGTTAATGTCCATGCCGGAAGAAAGTTTTGGAGTCTTCCCCCCACTTTCCTGGTGTCATTGTTTATGCGAACTATTTGCCAAATCAGAAAAGGCACTTCTTCGTTTACTGTGCATCGGGTAGCTCCGTCTACCGGTCTTCCCTTTCCCCTTGTATTCTGGTTTCTAATGGGAATATTCTGAAGAACAAAACTTTTTTAGATTTCTCTTCCAGAAACCCCTTTTTTTTCCATCTGACGCCCTTTCCAACATGTCGTCCAGTACAGGACCAAACACTTGAAGGCCAGAAAAGGGGATGGAGCACAATTTAAAGTGACAATCCCCCAAGTTTTAAAGGGAAGGTGCCATCCCAAAAAAATTTTTTCAGCAATTGAAAAAATGTAAAGAATTAATGTTTACATTTTCTTACAAAATATTATCATTTGTTTTTAATTTTGTAAAATATGAAAAATAATTTTAAAAAGTTTGGCATTTCCACTTGTTAACACTAGGGGGAGCAGCTACTGAAATTTGGCACAAAAACCTAGTGTACAACTAGCTCACATTACTGCCCTGAATCTGCTGACATGGGTGTGATGTCACTCCTCTCCTCCCCTTCTGGGTGTTTGCTAAGGGAAAAGACAGGATGACATTTAGTAACACAGTGAGCAGCCATTTTGATGGGGCCTGCAAAGTTACTGACTGTGTTTGCATGCAAAGTCTGGATCAGAACAGGTCATCAATCAGCAGAAATGTTTCCTGGATTTCTGTGGAGCAGACGGTCCATCCATGTGTATAAAACACAGCGCTCTATGTACAATCCCTGGCACCGAACAGGGTGTCCCCCATAGACCAGCACACTGCACTCCTGAAATAATCTGTGCTGTTGTCACCCTGCTCCTTCCACCATATATCATGCCCCTGTCGCCTCGCTTTCACACATCGCCAGGACAGGATCTGAGGAGAGGAATGGAGTCTTCGGTCACTGAGGATGGCAGGCAGCAAGGATTCTGGGAGCAGGGTGACAGCAGCACAGAGTATTTCAGGAGAGCAGTGTGCTGGTCTATGGGGGAAATCAGAGGGAGATATATGGTGGAAGGAGCAGGGTGACAGCAGCACAGAGTATTTAAGGACAGCAGTGTGCTGGTCTATGGGGGTCACAGAGGGAGATATATGGGGGAGGAGCAGGGTGACATCAGCACAGAGTATTTCAGGAGAGCAGTGTGCTGGTCTATGGGGGAGGTCACAGAGTGAGATGTATGGGGGAGGAGCAGGGTGAAAGCACCACAGAAATCCAGGAAACATTTCTGCTGATTGATGGCCTGTTCTGATCCAGACTTTGTATGCAAAGACCCCATTCCCCTCCTCAGATCCTGTCCTGGCGATGTGTGAAAGCGAGGCGACAGGCGCAGTCCGGGGTGATGCTGGGAAGCAGGCTGGGGGGAAATGTAGCCATACAGTAGCGATAAAAATGAGACCCCTCTCTTCAGCTGCCTCACCAGCCCTCCCCTGACTGCACCTATTACCCCTGACCCATGTGCAGGTGTTCAGCCAGAACCACCCTAGAATGGGTCCCCTTTTAGCAGATAATACTGCCATAGTGTTCTCACATAATACCGTCAAATAGTTCACACATACCACCATATAGTTCACACATACCGCCATATAGTTCACACATAATACCGCCATATACAGTGCCTACAAGTAGTATTCAACCCCCTGCAGATTTAGCAGGTTTACACATTCGGAATTAACTTGGCATTGTGACATTTGGACTGTAGATCAGCCTGGAAGTGTGAAATGCACTGCAGCAAAAAATAATGTTATTTCTTTGTTTAATTTTTTTTTAAATTGTGAAAAGTTTATTCAGAGGGTCATTTATTATTCAACCCCTCAAACCACCAGAATTCTGTTTGGTTACCCTAAAGTATTAAGAAGTATTTCAGGCACAAAGAACAATGGGCTTCACATGTTTGGATTAATTATCTCTTTTTCCAGCCTTTTCTGACTATTTAAGACCCTCCCCAAACTTGTGAACAGCACTCATACATGGTCAACATGGGAAAGACAAAGGAGCATTCCAAGGCCATCAGAGACAAGATCGTGGAGGGTCACAAGGCTGGCAAGGGGTACAAAACCCTTTCCAAGGAGTTGGGCCTACCTGTCTCCACTGTTGGGAGCATCATCCGGAAGTGGAAGGCTTATGGAACTACTGTTAGCCTTCCACGGCCTGGACAGCCTTTGAAAGTTTCCTCCCGTGCCGAGGCCAGGCTTGTCCGAAGAGTCAAGGCTAACCCAAGGACAACAAGGAAGGAGCTCCGGGAAGATCTCATGGCAGTGGGGACATTGGTTTCAGTCAATACCATAATAACGTACTCCACCGCAATGGTCTCCGTTCCAGACGAGCCCGTAAGGTACCTTTACTTTCAAAGCGTCATGTCAAGGCTCGTCTACAGTTTGCTCATGATCACTTAGAGGAGTCTGAGACAGACTGGTTCAAGGTTCTCTGGTCTGATGAGACCAAGATCGAGATCTTTAGTGCCAACCACACACGTGACGTTTGGTGACTGGATGGCACTGCATACGACCCCAAGAATACCATCCCTACAGTCAAGCATGGTGGTGGCAGCATCATGCTGTGGGGCTGTTTCTCAGCCAAGGGGCCTGGCCATCTGGTCCGCATCCATGGGAAGATGGATAGCACGGCCTACCTGGAGATTTTGGCCAAGAACCTCCGCTCCTCCATCAAGGATCTTAAGATGGGTCATCATTTCATCTTTCAACAAGACAACGACCCAAAGCACACAGCCAAGAAAACCAAGGCCTGGTTCAAGAGGCAAAAAATCAAGGTGTTGGAGTGGCCTAGTCAGTCTCCTGACCTTAACCCAATTGAAAACTTGTGGAAGGAGCTCAAGATTAAAGTCAACATGAGACACCCAAAGAACCTAGATAACTTGGAGAAGATCTGCATGGAGGAGTGGGCCAAGATAACTCCAGAGACCTGTGCCGGCCTGATCAGGTCTTATAAAAGACGACTATTAGCTGTAATTGCAAACAAGGGTTATTCCACAAAATATTAAACCTAGGGGTTGAATAATAATTGACCCACACTTGTATGTTTAAAATTTATTAAAATTTAAATGAGCAACATAACTTTTTGGTTTGTAAGATTTATGCATCTGTTAATAAATCCTGCTCTTGTGTGAAGTTTGAAGGCTCTAATTTATTTGCATCTTATCAAACATGCTAAATCTGCAGGGGGTTGAATACTACTTGTAGGCACTGTAGATCATACAAAATACCACCATATAGATCATACACAATACCACCATGTAGATCACACATAAAACCAGCAGGGTGACAGCAGCACAGAGTATTTCAGGAGAGAAGTATCACACGGCAGAGGATTAGATACACAGCTCAGCAGTCAGTATCACACAGGATAGGATAAGATACACGGCTCAGCAGACAGTATCACACAGGAGAGGATTAGCTACACGGTTCAGCAGTCATTATCACACAGGATAGGCTTAGATGTCCAGCAGACGGCCAAGTGTTTTGCAAGAGCAGGGGCAGCAGCTGGTCGGGTCTTTTGGAACGAGCAGCTCAGTCTCCAGGAGCTCGTCCTGTATCCTCTCCTGCAGCTGGTATGTGCAGAGTGAACATCCAAGCCCTGCATCCGGCATAACAGGGCTTGCAATAGAGTGTAAATAGAGCTAAAAGGAAAGCACTGGGCTCTAATAAAATGGCGCCTGGCCACACCTACAGCTGAGTTGAGCTACCCACAGAGGCGTGGCCCAGTTCACAGCTCATGCTGCTGCAATGATACAGATAGGGTTGGGAGCCGACTCCGACTGTTATGTCTTATGCCCAGGGACTGCCGTAAATGAGCATGGAAAGTGTCGTTCAGCAGCCAGAAAAGTAAGATGGCAGCCCCCCAGTGGCTGCATTAATACAGTAAAGAAAAACCATACACACCACTGAGTCAAGCTTAGGGGACAATATCTTTTTATACTATTTTCTTTTTTACATTAAATTATGAAAAAACACGGCACCTTCCCTTTAAGCCATATTGCTTGCCTAGCCGTATTGGCTAGTGCCCCCTTACTTGCGGTGAATCTAATGGATTCTGCTGAGGCATCTGCCATAAAATGTCGCCATTTTGAGCAATGGCATAGATTCCAAAACCTCCTCTCTGGGCGACTTCTTCCTTAGGTGAGCCTCCAACTCTTCCATCCATATATTCATGGACCTTGCCACAGAGATAGATGCTATATTAACCTTAATTATGACTGCAGAGGTCTCCCGTGCTTTTATGAGAAGACCCTCCGCTTTTCTGTCCATAGGATCTTTTAGGCATGACAAGTCTTCAAAGGGGATAGCCGTTTTCTTTGCTACCCTCGCTATAGGGATATCTAACTTAGGGATTTCTTCCCATAATTTATGTTCTCAGACTCAAAAGGTAGACGTGATCTGAAACTTCTTGGAATTGTCAGTTTCTTTCCCACATCCTCCAGGACCATGGCTTAAATATGGTTATTGTCAGGGAACACTTTGTTCATACGGCTCCTTAAACCTCCGAACATTTCATCCTGTACTCAGGAAGGGGCCTGGTGGGTTTCCTCCACCTTCATAGTATTTTTGACGGCTGATAATAGAGCGTCAGTTTCTTCCCAATAGAAAAAGTACTTTTCCTCTGGGGGAATTACAACAAAATCTTCACTTTCCTCTTGTTCAGAGTCAGTATAGTTTGATAATTCCTCCCCCTCTGAACTGGCTTCCAACTCCCATCATGGTCTTTTTTTTGCCTGGGAGCCAGCCGGGAGGATTGTGGGGTAACTAACTCTGTGATGGAATTCTAAACTTCCTCTCTTATTATGGTCCTTATATCGGTCATAAATGAGGTGTGTTCATTAGGGATGGGCGAATCCTGAAATACTCGGAATCGCTAGACTCTAACGAGTCCGACTCGGAAACTCGCTACTCGTTGCGAGTCTAGCGAGTCCAATGTTAATGAATGGGGATGCGAGTATTGCAGCGATTCCTGTGCTGCTATTTTTTTTGTTCCGCTTACTTCCCGCATGTGGCTGTGCACACCATGCGGAAAGTAAGCAGAACAATTGCGGATGGTACCCACGGTCCGGAGGAGAGGAGACTGTCCTCCGGGCTTTGGGTACCATATCCCTGTAAAAAATAGAATTTAAAAATAAAAAATATTGTTATTCTCACCCTCCGACGTCCCGCGCAGCCTTCCCGCCTCTCCATGTTCTCGTTCCCAGTAGTCCTTTGCGAAAATGCCCGCGATGGCGTCCGTTCTCGCGGGATCGCGAAGTCTCGCGGTCATTCGTGCGACGTCATCGCGAATCACCGCAAGACATCGCGATCCCGCGAGAACGGACGTCATCACGGGCATTTTCGCAAAGGATTACTGGGAACGGATGCGTGGAGAGACGGGAAGGCTGCGCGGGACGTCGGAGGGTGAGAATAACAATATTTTTTTTTACATTCTATCTTTTACTACTGATGCTGCATAGGCGGCCTCAGTAGTAAAAAGTTGGTCACACTTGTCAAACACTATGTTTGACGAGTGTGACCAACCTGTCAATCAGTTCTCCAAGCGATGCTACAGATCGCTTGGAAAACGCTAGCATTTTGCAAGCTAAATACGCTTGCAAATCGCTAGTTTTCCGCGGGAAAATCGCGGGAATTTAAAATGCGATTTTCCCGCGGAATGGAATTCCGGAATTCTCGCGGTAATTTCCGCGAGAGTTCCGGTACATGTGCACTTAGCCTTATTTGCATTGGACTCGTTACTGAGCGAGTAATCGCTTGGAAACTCGCAGAGTACCGACTCCTGCGAGTCCCCTATTACTCACAGAGTAACGAGTCCTAACGAGTAGATTCGCCCATCCCTAGTGTTCATCTTTTACCACCTTGGCAATACACGCATGGCATAATTGTTTTCCATAGGTGTCCAGCAGTTTAGTACTACACCTGCCACATCTCTTCCCTTTCTTTTTTGGTGCGGATGGTGTCATGGTCCTTTTAGTGGCTTCCTTGTCCTATAAAGGAACAAGGGAAGGTACTATGAATTATACTTGTACCAGAGTTTCAGCAGGGGTATCAGAACGGCTAGTGGTTTGACCTTCCATATCTGGCTGACTAGATGCACTGGAACCTCAGCTCCCCCCGTCCATACATTAAATATTATTGTCTCACCTGTCTTCCATCTGAATCATCAAAAGGCGGTTCCCCTATAAATTACGGTTCGGCAACTTTTTTCATATCTGCCGGAAGTACGTTCCATGGTGGAACACACACTGGGCACTAGAGGCCTGCCCATCATTCCTCTGAAACCGGAAGTGCCTCTGAATCTTCAGCACGTATCGGAACCATGTTCAGGGATGGGCCACGCAAGCCGAGAGCCCCTCTGGAGGGGAAGCAGCTCACTCCAGGAGCCCCCGCTCACCTGGATAGGCTGAGGGACTCCTTGTTGGGCAGTGTGCTAGCCTCCTGACCCACTGCAGGAGGAAGGGGAGACATGACGAGGAACCCGTCCCGATTCTCCTGCATCCGGAGCTCCTGCTCGCTGGAAGATGTAAGGTACACCTCTTCTGCGACCGTCCCTGATAGGGACAGGAAAAACACTGAGGGGTGGTGGAGGGAGGGGTCTTTTAACCTTGTGTTCCTGTCCCTATCAAGGATAAAGACAACCTCCTGATGGTGGGGTCAGGAGGGACGCTCCAAAAATATTGTTTTTACATCGCTATACTCTAACAGCTATAACTTTTTTTTACTTTTGCACTGATGGAGCTGTATGGCGGTTTGTTTTTTTCAGGACAAGGTGATGTTTTCAGCGATATCATTTATATTCATCTTTTTCTTCGCATTTAATTCCAGTGCTATGATGAATAAACAGGTTTTTTTTAACAGCGCTCATTAGTGTGACAGTTTTTTTTACCTGGTCGTTCTTGATGCTGCAGTACCAAATATGTGCATTTTTTTGTACCTAAACATGTGAATTTATTGGTGTAATTTTTTTGTGCTTTATGTTGTTTTTTTATACATTTTTTTCAATTTTCTTCTTAGCTTTTTTATTTTTTCACTTGGTTCCTCTATGAGACTTTAAATTTTATTATTCTGATCACTGGTCTCATGCATTGCAATTGCCTGTTACAACCTGCCTATGGCCATGGCACCTGCCACACCAGGAGGTCATTGATTGTCCTCTGGGTGCCATGACAGCAATCAGCTCCCCGTGAATTCTTTGCAGAGGTTACGACAGAGGTGAGAGATTGAGCTCACATCCTCTCACAATCATCCAAATGCCTCCAATTACTATCGATGGTGGCATCTGGAGGGTTAATTAGCCAGGGGCGGTGAGTGCACCAGCCCCTTGTTACCACAGGAGCTTGGATAAAGGCTGCGCCGAGCTCCTGGTCGTAATCACGCAGGGAAGTACTGTTCTTTCAGCATTTCCCCCCGCACGATCATGCTGTGACCTGAATGACAATTACAGCGAACATATGAAATAAGTCCCTGCATCTATAGCTGTGCAGATCAGCAGTCAGTGACCGCTGTTGGCATGGACTGGCCACTGTTTTTGTTAGGGCTGGCGGAACGCACCAAATTATAAAATAATAGTAGGTGCGTTCGCAGCCCGGGGTCCACTGTGCAGAGGTGGCACACTGCTGCTAGGTAATGGCGGAAGAATAGAGCGGCGTAAAAACAGTCACACGTGGGTTACATCACCCAATGTGAACAGGAGCGGACTCTGTTAATTCACAGAGCCGCACAGCCGCTGAACGTGGATGCCGGAGCCTGTTTAACTCACAGAGCCTGGCCAAAGAGCACAGAGCAAGCGGCCACAGAACTCTACCCCAAGGACACGGGTTAGAGTCCTTCTAGGCCCACTGAGTGCGCGTCGTCGCTGCCACGAGCGCCGCTATAGACGCTGGCTATTTAGTGTGGAGCACGGAGGCGTGCCGAGTCACTGATGATGGCTAATGCCTGACTCAAACTCTGACCTGCCTAAGCCTGGGTGCGTCCGGGACCTTCCTGGCTTCTCGGATGGGCCAATCCGAACAGGAGCAGGACCTGAGCACGTGACCTTCGATCTTCAATGGGAAATCACTCCACGGGCATGCTCAGTGGCCCGACATGAGGACTTAGTCCCTGGAGAATCTCGCTGCTGAGCAGCCTGCATTGCCAAAGCTGTGCCAGAGGTGGCAGCAGCAAGCAAACCCATGGAGCTGGTCTAGGCAGAGTGCCGGGACCGACGAGTTTGCTGAGCAACCTCCTCTGCGGCTGGAGAGGAATGGGAGACCGCTGGAAGCAAGGCTCGGGATTCCCGCTGTGCAGCGACAGGAACCTAACGCCTAACAGTTTTCACACAGTGAGTTTTAATCCGTGACATCATGAGGGGTCAGTCACGCAACATGACTTGCTATGTCAGGCATTGGTCATTAAGGGGTTAATGACAAGTTTATGCATACTTTTAAACCGAATCCCTACAGCTCAGTTAGTTATTGTACACCATTACATGTATTCACACACTGGTGAAGGGGTACCTGAGAGGTCCCCTATGCCCACCAACTCACCAGCATTTGTACTTTTATTGTTAAATACCCTGCCTAACCATCGTTTTATAGTGTTTATCCCTTGTTTCCAAGTGTTTAATACCATATGTTTTAAAAAAGTCTTTATAAACTTCGCTTTTCATATGCTAATTAGTCCTTTGACTATTCCATGGGGCGATTTTCTCCCCAGACTTGTCGGCCCTTAGAGCATGTTATCATGCCACAGGGGGCGTGATAACATGATTTGCAAGAGCTAGCATCATCCATGGCAAATTCTGCAAATCTTGCACATGTGCACGGCTTTCAACACCCACGTCATTGCGCCTCTAAAGCCAGGTGCACGCTTCTGGGCCAGAGGTGAGGAAGATGTCCGACTATCAGGTTCCCTTTAAATTGTGTTTCTTATCTATTTTGCTATTCAATTACAACTTTAAAAACATGATTGTAATAGTTTTCTTAATATAATAGACTTTGGCAATGTCTGATATTATATTAAGAAATTCTCTTTCTACTGAACTCTAATGCAATGTTATTTCAACCACATAGGTGGTAAAGTCTTGGTCTAAAAGGGAACTAGAGAGTGACTACAAATATAAATTTGGCAGCAGATCCTGATCTTGTTGTTTGCAAAAATTACAGCAACACCATAATAGTAAACAGCCAATATCTTTGCTAGCACAACAAAACTAACTTAATTTATGAACTTCGTCTAACATCTAAATTACTGATTTATGACCATCTTAACCCCATAATGACCGCCGATTTAACAGCTGCAATTAAAGGTACTTATGCCTCAGTGCCACTTTTTAACAGCGCTTAGAAATAAGAGTATAGCACCCACAGAGTCAGAATTTCTCCGGGTTCTCGGATAGCAGAGACCCCAGAGAACATGTTTCGGGTCGTTTTTACTGACCTCAGTGTTGCGGTTGCAGTTATTAATGGAATAACAGCGACCTCCGGTGTCCCTGCACCCCCCCGTGTAGTCCCCCTGTGTCTTCTTCCGGGAAGAAAATGGCAGGCGCATGCACAGTGCGCCACCTGCCAAGATATGACAGCCGGCACCCGGCAACAATAGGAAATTTTTCCTATTGGTACATTTTGATCACCGTGATGGACCCTATCACGGTGATCTAAATAAAAAAAATAAATAAATCAAACCCCCCTTTATCATTCTTTTAGATAGGTAAAAATAATAAAATTAAAAAATGTATTTATTTCCATTTTTCCATTAGGGTTAGAGTTGGGCTAAAGTTAGGGTTAGCGTTGGGCTAGGGTTAGGGTTGGGATTACAGTTAGGATTGGGATTAGGGGTGTGTTAGGTTTGTGGTTAGGGTTATGGTTGAGATTAGGGTTAGAGGTGTGTTGGCATTAGGGTTGTGATTAGGGATAGGGTTGGAGTTAGAATTGGGGGGTTCCATTGTTTAAGTACATCAGGGGGTCTCAGAATGCGACATGGCGCCACCATTGATTCTAGTCAATTTTGCGTTCAAAAAGTCAAATGGTGCTCCCTCAATTCTGAGCTGTGCCATGCGCCCAAACAGTGGCTTTTCAGGCTTTTTAATATTTTTTATTTTCACAACTCAAGGTGCTCACCACACATCTAGGCAAGTTCCTTGAGGGGGGGGGGGTCTAGTTTCCAAAATGGAGTAACTTTTCAGGGGTTACCACTGTTTAGACACATCAGAAGCTCTCCAAACGCAACATGGCGTCTGCTAATTATTCCAGGAAACTTTACATTCAAAAGTCAAATAGAGCTCCTTACCTTCCCAAACAGTGGCTTTTCCCCACATATGGGGTATCGGCGTACTCAGGAGAAATTGCACAAAAATTTTGTGGTCCATTTTCTCCTGATACTCTGGTGAAAATAAAAAAAAAATTTGTTCCAAACTAAATTTTTTGTGAAAAAAGTAAAATTTTCATTTTTTCCTTCCACATTGCTTTAGTTCTCGTGAAGCACATGAAGGGTTAATAAACTTCTTGAATGTGGATTTGTGCACCTTGAGGGGTGCAGTTTTTGGGCATTTTCTACTATACTAACCCCCTAAACTCACTTCAAATGTGAGGTGGTCCCTAAAAAAATGGTTTTGCTAATATTTTTTGAAAAGTGAGAAATCGTTGGGTCAACGTTTAACCCTTACAACGTCCTAACAAAATAAAAAATTATGTGTCCAAAATTGTGCTGATGTAAAGTTGACATGCGGGAAATGTTATTTATTAACTATTTTGCGTAATATCACTCTCTGACTTAAGGGTACAAAAATTTAAATTTTGAAAATTGCATAATTTTCAAAATTTTTACCAAATTTCTGTTTTTTCCATAAATAAACACAATTTATATCAAACACATTTTACCACTAACATGAAGCACAATATTTCACAAAAAAAAACAAACTCAGAATCAGTGGGATATGTTGACGTGTTCTAGAGCTATAATTTCATACAGTGACAGTGGTCAGAATTGTAAAAATTGGCTTGGTCATTAAGCACCAAATTGGCTCTGTCACTAAGGGGTTAAAGCTTTGGGTGTAAATCCTTTTTAACTTGACAACACAGATTAAAAATATCACAGGGTTAAATTTATGATCTTTTTTAGCAAGAATTTCTTTATCTTTGCAAAAATTCAAATAATTGTAACATTATGGAATCAAAAAAGTAATACCCCCTTAATTATGAAGCCTTAGTATGTGTTGTGAAATTTCTTAGTAATAGTGATACATTTTAGCTATGCATTACACTACATTAATTTTCATTTAATTTAAAAACTCCTACACTTAGAAGATACTGTTGCATACAGAACAATTAAAAGCTGACATACGCTCAACCAGAAATCTCATTGTTGATATTTTTTGTAGCACTGTGCAGTATAATTAATATGGCTTTCAAATAAACGTGCAGAGAAAAAGTAAGGGTCAACAGATTGCCCCAAGAATAGACCATTTTAGGTAAAATATCCATTGTGTAGGTATACAGCTTGATATACATGTCCAAATCTTAAAATTACACTGTTGTGTTTCAGCTTGCAGGTTTTCACTACAAGTTTAAAAAGAAAAAAAAATAAAGAACAACAAAAAACTAGGGCACTAGATAAGAAACTTGTGACAGTGGCTGTGAGATATTCAGGTTTCTAGTATCTTTATTTCAAATCTATGGTAAGAGATCAGATTTCATTTCTGCAGGGAGCTTAGAGTGGAATGAAAGAAGATCCACATCATAATCTGTAAATACAAAACAAGAGTAGATTAGAGAATATAGTGAATAAATTGGTGAATGAAAAATAAAATATGATACATGACATTTTAAGAGGACCTTTCACCACATTTTTCATGTTGAACTGGTTGCAGGATGTAATAGTAGTTGCAAAGCGAAATAAAAAAATTTAAATATTTTTAATTTTGCCTTTCTGTTGCGGAGATACCAAAGTATTTGGCCCCTAATGAGTTCATTTTTTTAGTAAGTTCAAATGGATATTATCAGATAGATACTTATCCCTTTACGATTCTGACCAACCACAAGCGGGCAGCAATGCAGCAGAAAAAGAACAAGTCCACACCATAGCTTAAAGCAGGTGCCTCAGTTAGTGAGATGCAATGATACAGCTGCTCTCCTGATCTAACATCCTGCATTAGTCAGTGGGGTAGTGCAGCAGAGTTTAGTTGTGTCAAATTACAAATTCTTCTATCAGCTCTCTTCCTTTCATAGACCAGTCAGCTGAGCTATACTGCCCCTCCCTCCACACTGCCTGTACAGAGATGTGTCAGCAATCACACTTTTGTCTGCTGTACTCAGGAAACTTGTAATTAGAGATGGGCGAACCTGAACAGTACAGTTCGGCGTCTGTATCGAACACCTACTGTTCGGGCATGGACACAAAACATGGACTTCACCAGGAAGTCTGTGTTACTGTTCAGGTTCGGCCCCCCGAACACCGGGTGTTTGTTGCGCTGTCATGTGCATGACAGCGCAGCAAACACTGCTTCTGATCAGCAGTAAATTCCTCACCGCCGGTAAGACATCCTCAGTTACCACGCTGTCAATTCAGAGCACACAGCTGTGATCGGAGGTATAAAGTTTACCTCAGGTTTCTGGTGTCAACTGATAGGACTACTGCTCCCAACAGCCTGCTGCCGCTAATAACAGTGAGAGCAGGAGCAGCTGATTTAATCATCATCCAGCTCCAGCGCTGTAAATAAATTATTAAAAAAAAAAAAAAAAAAAAAAAAAAAAAAAAACACACCTCATGGGTTTAGCCTGTATTTTTGATAACCAGCCAGGCAAAAGTCACAGCTGGGGGCTGCAACCCTGTCAGCGTTAGAAAGGCTGGATATCAAGAATAGAGGGGTCCCCATGCTTTAAAATTATTTAAATAATTTTAAAAAACGGAGTGGGGTCCCCCTATTTTTGACAACAAGCCTTCCTAACGCAGACAGCTGTGGGCTGGTATTCTCAGGCTGGTAAGGGGCCATGGATATTGCCCCCAAACCAGCCTAAAAATAGCAGCCCGCAGCCGCCCAGAAAATGGGCATCTATTAAATGCACCAATTCTGGCGCTTTCCTTGGCTCTTCCACTTGTCCTGTGGCAAGTGGGGTTCATATTTGTTATTTATTTACAGCGTGGGCGCCGGTTGATGAATACTCCCATCAGCCGCTCCTGCTCTCGCTTTTATAAGCTGCAGCAGGTGTCAGCTGATGGGAGCAGCAGTCCCATCAGCGGAAAACCAGTGACCGGAGGTAAACTTTCTACCTGTCTTTAGACAGTGTGGCAACCACAGCTTTCTGACCAGCGGTGATGATTTTACCGACGATCAGAAGCAGTGTTTGCCGCGCTGTCATGCACATGACAGCATGACAAACACTGGATGTTTGGACCCCCAAGTGAATGGGGTCCGGGTACGTACCCAAAACCGAACTTTTTGTAACTGTTCGGCCGAACCCGCTGGACACAAACATCCTGCTATCCGCCCATTTCTACTTGAAATAGCTCTGCAGTGAGATTAAGACTGTCATTAGGTCTCACACAGTATTGACGTGCCTGTTCTGGGTTCCTCCTGTGTGATATATTGCAAGTACACATAAGTTTGATTACTGACAATTTCCGTACAGATAGACTGGGCAGGGGCAGTACAGCAGGAGTAACAGTGCTGTGATCCCAAACCCTGATAGAAGGGTTAGTAATGTGACACAGCTAAACTCAGCTGCACTGCCCCCCAAACCACGAGCAGTATGAATGAGAGCCTGGCTGCATGATTGGCATTTCAGAGAAAATGCAGGTTGAAGGACCATAAGGGAACCCACGCTGCTTCAGGTGATTGCTGATCTCTCCCATTTGCGTACATCAGGAGAGACATATCAAATCACCCTAGGTGGTGCTGGTAAAGCCGGCCAAGGGCAGCGCTACATTTATCTGGTCTCTGCCCATGGTACCGAGCCGAATCTTAGCGACTATAAACTATAGAGACAGGATCCCTTTAATAGTAAAAGGCAAGAGTAATATGTTATCACTTTGTGCATAGTTTACTGCCCTAAAATTAATACTGAAGTGCAAACAGTTACCAACCTATTTCATCCAGTCTGGTTGAGGTAGGGTTCTTATGAAACAACTCAATGTGTTTATCCATTTGGTCTCTCGTTGCAGTTGAAAAGTTACACTGCATACACCTGTAGTTGTCTCGTGTATGCTCCCATATTATACGACTGTTGGTTGTATGGCCTAGAAGGAAGTAAGAAATATGTATATGTAAATCAAGCTGTATCAAATGTAGATAACAATACCATGACCATTTTTCTCTACAGTCTTTATATGACTTGTATCTACGGGTTTTGCAGTCTTGTAAAAATCCATCTAATTTTAGCAAAAAACCTTCCAAGTTTGTGGTTCAATGACAAACTTTCCAAAATAAAGATATAAATCCTGGCCAAATCCTTTCTGCTTATTGGACTATAGGGGAATGTATGCCAATGTCATTAAATCAACCTCTAGAATCCAAGCAAATATAAAAAATTCCTGGAGCATAAAATAGAAATGATTGATGGAAGGAAGAATAAACTTTAATGTAAAAGGTAAATTGTGACTAAAATAAAGGCAGTTTCTATATGTCATAATATCAAACTGATAAACATAAGATCAAAACAAGACACTGATCCAATGTAGGATCATAATAGTGCATTCAGATTACAAAGAATGTGTCATCAGAACATGACCAATTGTTTACACTTTTAACTTAAAATAAAAATCCTAAAATCTTGCAATTTTGACTTCTAATTCTGTAAAGATCATTTTTCAGTAGTCATACATAGCAAAAAACATGGTGACGGATTCCCTTCAAGGGTTACTGTACTTTCCATATTTCTCTCCTCCTCCTTCCACACAACCGTATGAGGACTTGTTTTTTGCGGGACGAGTTGTACTTTTGAAATACTCCATTCAGTTTATCATGTGATGCACTGGAAAGCGGAAAAAATATTCCAAGTGTGTTGAAATTTAAAAAAAACAAACAATTGTGGAATTGTCTTTTTTTTTGCTTTACTATATTCACTTTATGGTAAAACTGACCTGACAATATGATTCTCCAGGTCCTTAAGATTATGCCAATACCAAACATGTACAAACTATAACAATATTCATGTTATAACAGTATCCATATAGCACAGGTCATATATTCAGGTTTAGAACACACCCATAATATTATAAAGGTGTTCTCCCTACAATTCAATACAAAGAGAATAAAGCGGTGGAGTACTCCTATACATATTAAAAACTTGTGAAACCACTAGGAACTGGAGGGAGTAACCATCAACCCCCAATTAAAAAGTACAAATTTATTGAGAAAATTAAAAAATGACAAATATCAATATACAATATCAAGATCTACTAAGGCGGAAACATATGATTATATACAGGTGCTTCTCACACAATTAGATTATCATAAAAAAGTTAATTTATTTCAGTTTTTCAATACAAAAAGTGAAACTCATATAGAGTCATTACAGAGTGATCTATTTCAAGTGTTTATTTCTGTTAATGTTGATTATTATGGCTTACAGCCAATGAAAACCAAAAAACTTTGAGGATATTCTAATTTTGTGAGAAGCACCTGTATATGATTGTTTCTATGTGCACTTGATGGCTGTTGACCTTGATGTATTTACAGGGGCTCCCTTGGGTTGCTCCCATATTCCACAATGGACTCTACCCATCTTTGCACTTTTCATGTTTCATCCTTAGAAGACCTTAATTTGTAATTTTTTAAATTTTCTCAATAAGATTATACTTTTTAATTGGCGTTTGGTGGTTACTCAAGTTCCTGGTGGTTTCACCAGACAAAACAAAAAAACGATGTTTTGGTATCTGGTGAAACCACGAGAAACTGGAGTAACCACCAAAAGCCAATTAAAAATTACAAACTTATTGAGAAAATGTAAAAATTACAAATATCAATATACAGGGTGGGCCATTTATATGGATACACCTAAATAAAATGGAAATGGTTGGTAATATGAACTTCCTGTTTGTGGCACATTAGTATATGGGAGGGGGAAACTTTTCAAGATGGGTGGTGACCAAGGTGGCCATTGAAGTCGGCCATTTTGGATCTAACTTTATTTTTTCCAAATGGGAAGAGGGTCTTGTGACACATCAAACTTATTGAGAATTTCACAAGAAAAACAATGGTATGCTTGGTTTTAACGTAACTTTATTCTTTCATGAGTTATTTACAAGTTTATGACCACTTATAAAATGTGTTCACAGTGCTTCCCATTGTGTTGGATTGTCAATGCAACCCTCTTCTCCCACTTTTGACACACTGATAGCAACACCGGAGAAGACATGCTAGCACAGGCTTCCAGTATCCGTTGTTTTAGATGCTGCACATCTCGTATCTTCACAGCATAGACAATTGCCTTCAGATGACCCCAAAGATAAAAGTCTAAGGGGGTCAGATCGGGAGACCTTAGTGGCCATTCAATTGGCCCACGACGACCAATCCACTTTCCTGCAAACTGTTCATGTAGGAATGCTCGGACCTGACACCCATAATGTGGTCGTGCACCATCTTGCTGGAAAAACTCAGGGAATGTGCCATCTTCAGTGCATAAAGAGGGCAACACATCATCATGTAGCAATTTCAGATATCCAATGGCATTGAGGTTTCCATTGATGAAGAATGGCCCCACTGTGTTTGTACCCCATATACCACACCATACCATCAATTTTTGTGCTCCAACAGTCATGGAGGGATCTATCCACTGTGGGTTAGTGTCAGACCAACAGCGGTGGTTTTGTTTGTTAACTTCACCATTTACAAAAAGTTTGCCTCATCACTGAACATAAAGTTCTATGTAAACTGAGGGTCCTGTTCCAATTTTTGTTTTGTCCATTCTGAAAATTCAGCGCTCCGATCTGGGTCATGCTCATTGAGATGCTGCAGCAGCTGGATTTTGTAAGGGTGCCATTTGTGAATAGCTAATATCCGCCGAAAGGATGTTCGACTGATGCCACTCTCCAGTGACATGCGGCGAGTGCTACGCTGCGGGCTCTTGTTGAATGAAGCTAGGACAGCCACTGATGTTTCTTCATTAGTGACAGTTTTCTTGCGTCCACATTTTGGCAAATCCAACACTGAACCTGTTTCACGAAATTTGGCAAGCAGTTTGCTAACTGTAGCATGGGAGATGGGTGGTCTTGTAGGGTGTCTTGCATTGAAATCTGCTGCAATGACCCGGGTACTGCGTTCACCAGACATCAACACAATTTCTATCCGCTGCTCACGTGTTACCCTCTGCGACATGACAATGGCTGTAAACAAAGAGAAACTTGTAAATAACTCATGAAAGAATAAAGATATGTTAAAACCAAGCACACCATTGTTTTTCTTGTGAAATTCTCAATAAGTCTGATGTGTCACATGACCCTCTTCCCATTAAAAAAATCCAAAATGGCCAACTTCAAAATGGCCACCATGGTCACCACCCATCTTGCAAAGTTTTCCCCCTCCCATAACTAATGTGCCACAAACAGGATGTTGATATCACCAATCATTCCCATTTTATTTAGGTGTATCCATATAAATGGCCCACCTTGTACAATATCAAAGTCTTCTCAGGCTATGTGCCCATGTTAGCGTTTTTAAACGCTCAGGAAACTGATCCCCTTCCCAGAAAACGTCAAAAAACGCATAAAAAACGCACGGCTTTTTTGCAAAAAAACACGCAAGAAACGTGCGGGAAAAAAGACGCACGTCTTTTTTCCCGCGCGTTTCTTGCGTGTTTTTTTGCAAAAAAGCCGTGCGTTTTTGATGCGTTTTTTGACGCGCGTTTTCTGGGAACATTGGGGAAGGCTAAAAACGCTCAGCAATGCGGAAATTAATGAGCATGCTGCATTTTTAGCCGCTAAGCGATTCCTGAGCGTTTAAAAACGCATGCATTGGCACAAAAAGCCAAAAATGCATGCAAATTTATTTGAAGCTTCTTTTAAGTGTTTCTGCAGCATCTGAACCGGCACAAATGCTGTGGAAACGCTTACAAAAACGCAACGTGGGCACAAAGCCTAAGGATGAAACTTGAAAAGTGCAAGGATGGGCAGAGCCCAGTGTGGTATATGGGAGAAACCCAAGAGGAAGCCCCAGTAAATACACCAAGGTCAACAGCCAGCAAGTGCACATAGAAACAGCTATATATATAATGTTTCCTCCTTAGTAGACCTTGATATTGTATAATGATATTGTCATTTTTAAATTTTCTCAATAAGTTTGTACTTTGTTTAGTGGTTACGCCAGTTCCTGGTGGTTTCACCAGATACCAAAACATGTATCATTTTTTGTTTTATTTAAGTGTTCCAAAAAAATTAGGAAATTCGTAAAAACAAAAATTTTTTGCTTTTGTTGCCATTTTCTGAGACCCATGATGCTTGCAATTTTCAGAATCTGGGGCCACTTGAGGGCTCATTTTTTTGCCCAATGAACGGACGTTTTTACTGATACCATTTTGAGGTAGATACAATATACTGATTGCCTCTTTTTGCTTTGGAGAGGAAAAACTTGACCTGTAACATTTTTATTTTTCCATTCATGGGGTTGTGTGAGGGCTTGTTTTTGCATGGCAAGCTGTCTTTTTCATGATTGATAGCTTATTTCTTAGGGCGGTGTGGTGATAATGAAAAAAAAAAAAAGCAGTGTACTAGAGTTGTGTTTTTTTCTCTTTAATCTATACAGAAAAAGTCATAATTAATTTTATATTTTGAAAGACTGGAAATTCACCACTACCACCAGTTATTACTAATGTATTTTTTTATTTTCAATAGGGGAAAGGGAATTTTTTTTTTAAAAAAAAGCAGACATTCAAATATTTATTTTTTTTACACTTTTTCTTTTAAAATTCTTTAGGGGACTTGAACCTGCAATCATTTGCTGGTTGCGTTAAAGGTCAATTTTTGATTAATAAATCATTATGCCGCAATGTAAACAAGTGACAGAAACAGAATTCAGTGCTGAAACATTGGGACATGATAGCATAAGGGTATGTGCATACGTTGCGGATTCATGTCATGCCTGCGTTTTTCCTGCGGATTTTGCCTGTGTTTTCACACCTGCGGATTCCTATAATGGAATAGGTGTAAAAACACTGCGGAATCCGCATAAAGAATTGACATGCTGCGGAAAATAAACCCCTGACGAAGCCACTTAGGGTGGCGACACGCGTAGGGTCCTAGCTCTGCCTGGTTTTACTCCACATGGGTTCCCTTTGTAGATATTACTAGTTTATGCCTTTCTTCCTGGGTGGCTATCTTAGCCCATTTTTTTTTCTACTCTCATGTGCTCTGTGTCTGCTCTACCACATTGTTTATTCATAGTGCCTAGTTCTTGTGATAGTGTGGACTCTGCTTAATTATACTTTGCAGGCTGGCCATTTAAGCCTATTTCTAAAACTTTGTGCACTATATATGGGGGTGGTAGCCATCCTTGGTAGTATGTTTACATTCTGATTGCACTCCATGTGTGCTCTGCTGTGCAGTGATTTCTAACCATTACTATGGGTATTATCATATAGGGCCCTTAATCAATTTTCTATGTGCTTATATTTATTCAGAAATCAAACTGTTTTTTGTATGGGCACTGAATGTACCTTATACACTCAGTATTTAATGGTATGCTGTTTATATGATCTTAGGGTTTACTATATTGTGGAGTAATTGCTTCAGGCAGTTGGCTTTATTATAAGCCTTGTATTGTCTGCATATATGTCACATGTGTGACTATTTTAATGTTTTGCACTTGTCTGTGTTCAATAAAAATGAATTAATTTTATGCTAGTCCATGCCTCGAGGTGATCCAATTTTGTGGCCTATCCCTTTCTCTTCTTTATACTACTACGTTGTTTGTATAGGCCATGGTTGGATCCCTTCAGATCAAATCTGTGGTGCCCCCTCTTTTGAATTTTCCGCAGCATGTGCACAGCGGTTTTTGTTTTCCATAAGATAACATGGTACTGTACATCCCATGGAAAACTGCTGCGGATCCGCAGGGCCAAATCCGTTGCAGATCTGTAGATGAATCCGCAACATGTGCGCATACCCTAAATGTGCCATCCGGTGTTTTAACCGATACCATTCGGCCCAATGTTATTCTACGGGGCAGTGAAGATCAGCGGTTTTCTCATGATGATTCGGCATGAGAGAACAATGTCAAAATGCGGCGACTGGCAGCTCGGCTCACACACCTATACAAGTCTATGAGTGTGTGTGAAACAACGGACTGCACTCGGATACTATCCAAGTGCAGTTTGACATGCCGAGATGGGCAATGGAGGAGATGGAGAAATTACTTTCCCAATCTCCTCCACACCTGTGCTGCGATTCCTTCATGCGAGAGGATCGGAGCACAGTGCACTGACACTTGGGTCACGCTCGCAGCAGAGAAGGAGCAGAGTGTCATTAGCATATCGCATCCCATGCCATAATTACTCGGGTTTCCTCCTACACTCCAAAGACACACTGATTAAGATTAAGAATTAAGACTGAGCCCCAATGGGGTCAGTGCAGATGCCGATAATGTCTGTAAAGCACTGTGGAATTATAAGTGAGTAAAATAAATAAAGTGTGAAAGAGAATAGAGCTGGCCAACTAGCAAATTCAACCCCTTCACGACATGCATCGTACTAGTATGGCGCATGTCGTGTCTCCCGCTTTGATGTGGGCTCCAGTGGTGAGCCCACATCTTTCCTGGTACATGCCAGCTGTTTTGAACAGCTGACATGGGCCTGGAACAGCCGCGGGTGGAATCGCAATCCACCCACGGCTATTAACTCATGAAATGCCGCTGCGATTCCGGCAATTGCGCTGGAAATCCGCCCATCGGTGACCCTCGTCACGTGATCGCGGGTCACAGACGGTTTGGTTTGACAACCAGAGGTCTCCTGGAGACCTCTATCGTCGTCAATGCCTGATTGCTATGAGTGCCGCCTGGTGGTCGGCGCTCATAGCAAGTCAACAATTCTGCTACATACAGGTGTTCTGATCATGGCCTATATGTAGCAGAGCCGATCGGGTTATGGCAGCTCCTAGAGACTATTGGAGCATACCAAAAGTAAAAAAAAAAAATATGTTTTTAAAAATATAAAAAAAAATAAAAGTTTAAATCACACCCTTTCGCCCCATTCAAAATAAACAATTAAAAAAATCAAACACACACATATTTGGTATCGACACATTCAGAATTGCCTGATTTATCAATATAAAAAAAGAAGTAACTCGATCGCTAAACTGCATAATGAGAAAAAAGTCAAAATACCAGAATTCTTTTCGTCGCTGCAACATTGCATTAAAATGCTATAACAAACGATCAAAAGATCGTATCTGCACCAAAATGGTATCATTAAAAACGTCAGCTCGGCACGCAAAAATAAGCCTTCACCCAACCCAAGATCACGAAAATTGGAGACGCTATGGGCATCAGAAAATGATGCAATTTTTTTTTTTTTTTTTAACAAACTTTGGATTTTTTTTTCACCACTTAAATAAAAAAGAACATAGACAAAAAAAATTTCAAAAAACAGTTGTATTGGAATTTTTTTCCGGTTTTCCAGTACACGATATGGTAAAACTAATGGCGTTGTTCAAAAATACAACTTGTCCCGCAAAAAAACAAGCCCTCACATGGCCATATTGACAGAAAAATAAAAAAAAAGTTATGGCTCTGGGAAGAAGGGGAGCGAAAAACAAACGCAAAAACGAAAAAGGGCTCTGTCATGAAGGGGATAAATAGCTAAGCAAGCTCCCTTCACTGATGCCATACAGAGTGTCCAACAGTGCCAGAAGTAGACAATTGCTTGCTCATCGGGTGAAATCATCGTACTTAATGGTGCATCGTCCTTTATAAACAGTACCTGCACTGCAAAAAACTATGGCAGCCTATGTGCTTTGAACAATCTAGTACTCAGTTTGCATAGTTTACCCTGGTCTGTCTGTGTAAACATGCATTCAAACGACTGCCGATCGGTAAAGGTTTACCAAATCGGTGGTCTATGGTGCCGCTGCTTGGTCCGTGTAAACAGACCTATAAGAAAAATAGGTAAGTTCCGTTCTACAAGATGCCTTGTATGGTAGATATTATACCTGGGACCTCTGTGTCCCTTTGCAATAATCGATGAGGTGGATATATAGACTGAACCAACATAACTCTGTGCATGAACCATGAGCAACAAATCTGACATGATGATATCGGGATCGTGCTGTTAACATAATAGTGTATTTTCACAGGAGGCGTGCAACAATAAATCTGTTGTGTTAGCAATGAAATACAGCTAGTTGCTGTAGTGATTTGGCACCAATGACTACATTAGGCTACATACAGTTTGAACCATTGCAAAGACACAATTGTGACCTAAATGGCCTTCTATATTAACTGTCTGCTGTATGTGGCAGTGTATAGCGAATGCACAGCTGACACTGAGGAGAGTTAAAGCCAAGACAAACTTTAGTCAGACACTGATGAAAATATCTGTATCAGTCCCACGGACCACAAAGTATAGTGAAGCTGAATGCCTCTGCAAACAATGTGTTGGGAAAGTGTTGTTGGCTCTCAAAATCATTGGTGATATTAAATCGATCTCTGGTCTGTGCTAGGGCTCATTCACACTTCCATATATTGAATCTGTAATTATTCCCCTCCAGTGAAAAAATCATGCCAATATACAGTGGGTTCGGAAAGTATTCAGACCTCCTTAAATTTTTCACTGTTTCATTGCAGCCATTTATTTGGTAAATTCAAAAAAGTTCATTTTTTTCCTCATTAATGTACACTCGCTCCCCATCTTTACTGAAAAAACAAGGAAATGTAGATATTTTTGCAAATTTATTAAAAAAGAAAAACTGAAAATCACATGGTCATAAATATTCAGACCCTTTGCTCAGTACTGAGTAGAAGCACCATTTTGAGCTAGTACAGCCATGAGTCTTCTTGGGAATGATGCAACAAGTTTTTCACACCTGGATTTGGGGATCCTCTACCATTCTTCCTTGCAGATCCTCTCCAGTTCTGTCAGGTTGGATGGTGAATGTTGGTGGACAGCTATTTTCAGGTCTCCAGAGATGCTCAATTGGGTTTAGGTCAGGGCTCTGGAAGGGCCAGGCAAGAATGGTCACAAAGTTGTTCTGAAGCCAAGCTACTGATTTGTTATTTTAGCTGTGTGCTTAGGGTCATTGTCTTGTAGGAAGGTGAACCTTCGGCCAAGTCTTAGGTCCAGAGCACTCTGGAAGAGGTGTTCATCCAAGACATCTTTGTACTTGGCCGCATTCATGTTTACTTCAATTGCAACTAGTCGTCCTGTCCCTGCAGATGAAAAAACCCCCATAGCACGATGCTGCCACCACCATGCTTCACTGTTGGGGTTGTATTGGGCAGGTGATGAGCAGTGCCTGGTTTTATCCACACATACTGCTTAGAATTATCACTAAAAAGGTCTATCTTCATCTCATCAGACCAGAGAATCTTATTTCTCATAGTCTGGGAGTCCTTCATGTGTTTTTTTTTTTTTAGCAAACTCTATGCAGACTTTCATATGTCTTGCACTAAGGACAAGCTTCCATCGGGCCACTCTGCCATAAAGGCCCGACTGGTGGGAGGGCTGCAGTGATAGTTGACTTTGTGGAACTTTCTCCCATCTCCCTACTGCATCTGTGGAGCTCAGCCACAGTGATCTTGGGGTTCTTCTTTACCTCAATCACTAAGACTCTTCTCCCACGATTGCTCAGTTTGGCAGGACAGCCAGGTCTAGGAAGACTTCTTGTGGTCCCAAACTTCTTCCATTTAAGGATTATGGAGGCCACTGTCCTCTTAGGAACCTTGAGTACTGCAGAAATTATTTTGTAACCTTGGCCAGATGTGTGCCTTGCCACAATTCTGTCTCTGAGCTCCTGGGCCAGTTCCTTTGACCTCACGAATCTCATTTGGTCTGACATGCACTGTGAGCTGTGAGGTCTTACATAGACAGATGTGTGCTTTTACAAATCAAGTCCTATCAGTGTAATTAAACACAACTGGACTCCATTGAAGGAGTAGAACCATCTCAAGGAGGATGACAAGGAAATGGAGAGAATGTGGTGAAAATATGAGGGTCTGAGTAAAAGGTCTGAACACTTATGACCACGAGATATTTCAGTTTTTCTTCCTGACATCTGACGTACTATCCCGTCCATTGGGCCTGGACCCCTATGCCCATGGACGGGATAGTACGTCATAGCGATCAGCAGCGCTCACGGGGGGAGCGCCGCTGATCGAAGGCAGGGTGTCAGCTGACACCCGGCACTATGTGTCAGGGGCGGTCACGGACCGCCCCCGGCACGTTAACCCCTGGCACACTGCGATCAAACACGATCACAGTGTACCGGGGGTTTTGGGAAGCATCAGCAGGGAGGGGGCTCCCTCCGTGCTTCCCTGAAACCCCAGGAGCAGCGCGATGTGCTGCGCTGCTGCAGGGGCCTCCTTCCCTGCAGGTCCCCAGATCCAATATGGTGGCGGTGGCCTGCAGGGAGCCAGCTTCCTCACTGCCTGCAGAGCGCAGGCATGAGGAAGCCTGCTGCAGTGCCTGTGCCAGATTGCTGATCTGTCACAGCGATCTGTGATGTGTCAGATCAGCGATCTCACACATGATAGTGATGTCCCTCCTGGGACAGTGTAATAAAGTTAAAAAAAAACAAAAAAAAACGCTAAATTAAAAAAAAAAAATATTCCCTAAGAAATTCATTTTTTGGAAATAAAAAAACAAAAGAACACATTTAGTATCGCCGTGTCCGTAACAACCCGCCCTATAAAACTGTCTGATTAGTTAACTCCTTTAGCAAACCCCTTAAAAAATAAAAATAAAAAACAAAGCAAAAAATAATGCTTTATTTTCATACCGCCGAACAAAAAGTGCAATAACGCGCGATCAAAAAGACGGATATAAATAACCATGGTACTGCTGAAAACGTCATCTTGTCCCGCAAAAAACGAGCCGCCATACAGCGTCATCAGCGAAAAAATAAAAAAGTTATAGCTCGCAGAATAAAGCGATGCAAAAATAATTATTTTTTATATAAAATTGTTTTTATTGCATAAAAGCGCCAAAACATAAAAAAATGACAAATGAGGTATCCCTGTAATCGTACTGACCCGAAGAATAAAACTGCCTCATCAATTTTACCGCACGCGGAATGTTGTAAATGCATCCCCCAAAAGAAATTCTTGAAATGCTGGTTTTTGTTCATTTTGCGTCCCAAAAATCAGAATAAAAAGCGATCAAAAAATGTCACGTGCCCGAAAATGGTACCAATAAAAACGTCAACTTGTCCCGCAAAAAATAAGACCTCACATGACTCGGTGGGTCAAAATATGGAAAAATTATAGCTCTCAAAATGTGATGATGCAAAAACTATTTTTACCATAAAAAGCGTCTTTTAGCGTGTGACAGCTGCCAAACATAAAAACCTGCTATAAATAGTAAATCAAACCCCCCTTTATCACCCCCTTAGTTAGGGAAAAATAAAAAAATTAAAAAAATGTATTTATTTCCATTTTACCATTAGGGTTAGAGTCAGGGCTAGGGCTGAGATTAGGGGTGTGTTGGGGTTAGGGTTGGAGTTAGAATTGTGGGTTTTCCACTGTTTGGGCACATCAGGTGCTCTCCAAACGCAACATGGCGTCTGATCTCAATTCCAGCCATTTCTGCGTTGAAAAAGTCAAATGGTGCTCCTTCCCTTCCAAGCTCTGCCATGCGCCCAAACAGTGTTTTACCCCCACATATTGGGTATCAGCCTACTCAGGACAAATTGCAAAACAACTTTTGGGGTCCAATTTCTCTGTTACCCTTAGAAAAATAAAAAATTGGGGGCAAAAATATCATTTTTGTGGAAAAAAAAATATGATTTTTTCATTTTCACGCCCGGGCGTTATAAACTTCTGTGAAGCACTTGGGGGTTCAAAGTGCTCAACACACATCTAGATAAGTTCTGTGGGGGGTCTAGTGTCCAAAATGGGGTCACTTGTGGGGAGTTTCAACAGTTTAGGTACATCAGAGGCTCTCCAAACGCAACATGACACCCGCAGACCATTCCATCAAAGTCTGCATTCCAAAACGTCACTACTTCCCTTCCGAGCCCCGATGTGTGCCCATACAGTAGTTTTCTCCCACATATGGGGTATCAGCGTACTCAGGACAAATTGGACAACAACTTTTGGGGTACATTTTCTCCTGTTACCCTTGGAAAAATAAAAAAAATGGGGCCTAAAAGATCATGTTCGTGGAAAAAATATGATTTTTTTTATTTTCACGCACGGGCGTTATAAACTTCTGTGAAGCACTGGGGGGTTCAAAGTGCTCACCACACATCTAGATAAGTTCCTTGGGGGGTTCTAGTTTCCAAAATGGTGTCATTTGTGGGGGGGTTTCCACTGTTTAGGTACATCAGTGGCTCTCCAAACGTGACATGGCGTCCGATCTGAATTCCAGCCAAAAAAGTCAAATGGCGCCGCTTCCCTTCCGAGCTCTGCCATGCGCCCAAATAGTCGTTTACACCCTCATATGGGGCATCAGCATACACAGGACAAATTGCACAATATCTTTTAGGGTCCTGTTACCCTTGGGAAAATAAAAATTGGGGGTGAAAAGATCATTTTTGTGGAAAAAAAATGATTTTTTAATTGTACGCCTGTACGATATAAACTTCTGTGAAGCCCTTGTGGGTTCAAAGTTCTCACCACAAATCTAGATAAGTTCCTTGGGGGGTCTAGTTTCCAAAATGGGGTCACTTGTGGGGGGTTTCCACTGTTTAGGCACATCAGGGGCTCTCCAAACGTGACATGGCGTCCGATCTGAATTCCAGCCAATTTTGCATTGAAAAAGTCAAACGGCGCTCCTTCCCTTCTGAGCTCTGCCATGCGCCGAAACAGTGGTTCCCCCCCACATATAAGGTATCAGCGTACTCAGGAGAAATTGCACAATAACTTTTGCAGTCCAAATTCTCCTGTTACCATTGGTTAAATAAAAAAATTGGACCAGAATTAATTTTTTTGTGAAAAAAAGTTAAATGTTCATTTTTTTTTAAACATTCAAAAAAATTCCTGTGAAGCACTTTAAGGGTTAATAAGGGTTAATAAACTTCTTGAATGTGGTTTTGAGCATCTTGAGGGGTGCAGTTTTTAGAATGGTATCACTTTTGGGTATTTTCTATCATATAGACCCCTCAAAGTGACTTCAAATGTGATGTGATCCGTAAAAATAAAATGGTGTTGCAAAATTGAGAATTCGCTGGTCAACTTTTAACCCTTATAACTTCCGAACACACAAAATTTTTTGTTCCAAAATTGTGCTGATGTAAAGTAAACATGTGTGCCATATCTCTGTGATTTAAGGACATAAAAATTTAAAAGTTGCAAAATTTTCGCCAAATTTCCATATTTTTCACAAATAAACGCAAGTGATATCAATGAAATACTTTCCGAACCCACTGTACTTACAGTGGGGGAAAGAAGTATTTGATCTCTTGCTGATTTTGTAAGTTTTCCCACTGACAAAGACATGAACAGTCTATAATTTTAAGGTTAGGTTCATTTTAACATTGAGGGATAGAATATCAAAAATATAATCCAGAAAATCATATTGTATAAATTATATACATTTGCATTTTGCAGTGAGAAATAAGTATTTGATCCCTCTGGCAAACAAGAATTAATACTTGGTGGCAAAACCATTGTTGGCAAGCACAACATTTTTTGTAGTTTATGATGAGGTTCGCGCACATGTCAAGAGGAATTTTAGTCCACTCCTCTTTGGAGATCATCTCTAAATCATTAAGATTTTGAGGCTGTCGCTTGAGAAATCGGAGCTTCAACTTCCTCCATAAGTTTTCTATGGGATTAAGGTCTGGAGACTGGCTAGGCCACACCATGACCTTAATGTGCTTCTTTTGAGCAACTCCTTTGTGGCATTGGTTGTATGTTTTGGAAGACCCAGCCACAACCCATTTTTAATGTTCTGGTGGAGGGAAGGAGGTTGTCAGCTCCATCCATTCTCCCATTGATGCTGTGAAGTAGTCCTGTGCCCTTAGCAGAGAAACACCCCCAAAACAATGTTTCCACCTTCAATGCTTGACAGTGTGCTTTGGGTTATAGGCAGCATTTCTCTTAATCCAAACACGGCGAGTTAATGCCAAAGATCTCAATTTTTGTCTCATCTGAACACAGCATCTTCTCCCAAACACTCACAGAATCATACAGGTGTTCATTGGCAAACTTCAGACGGGCCTGCACATGTGCCTTCTTGAGCATGGGGACCTTGCGGGCACTGCAGGATTTTAAAACTTTACAGCGTAATGTGTTACCAATGGTTTTCTTGGTGGCTGTGGTCCCAGCTGCCATGAGATCATTAACAAATTCCCCCCATGTAGTTTTAGGCTTATTTCTCAAGGATACCCCACAAGGTGAGATTTTGCATGGTGCCCCAGATCGATGTCGATTGACAGTCATTTTGTATTTCTTCCATTTTCTTACTATTGCACCAACAGTTGTCTCCTTCTCACCCAGCATCTTACTTATGGTTTTGTAGCCCATTCCAGCTTTGTGCAGGTCTATGATATTGTCCCTGACATTCTAAGAAAGCTCTTTGGTCTTGCCCATGTTGTAAAGGTTGAAGTCTGATTGATTAATTGAGTCTGTGGACAAGAGTCTTTTATAAAGGTGATTATGTAAGAGAACTGTCTTTAATGCATGTAACGAGGTGATTAGGAGCATCTAACTGGTCTGTTAAAGCTTAATGGTTGGTAGGGGATCAAATACTTATTTCTCACTGCAAAATGCAAATAAATTTATATAATTCATACAATGTGATTTTCTGGATTTTATTTTTGAAATTGTATCTATCAATGTTAAAATTAACCTACCCTTAAAATTATAGACTGTTTATGCCTTTGTCCGTGGGCAAACATACAAAATCAGCAAATGATCAAATACTTATTTTCCCCACTATACTTTTATTATATCTGGTCACAAAACTATTTTTTGGTGTACACATTTGTTAGTACATTCTTTGTATTGAGAAAAAAGCCATATCTACACCATACTGAAAAGGTATGTATTAAAAGATTGCAAATCTCTTTTGTATGGAAAGATACGCTAAGATGACACATTATAGTATAGCTCAGTCAAAAAGGTTCGACTGTGTGCTAAGGCCAACAGCCAGTAGGGGAAAAGGGTCACATTGCAAATATTTTGTGTTTTAACTGATTTGTATTGGTACTGGTTTTGTCCTTCCAAAGTGCTTGCAGTCCCAATTAAAAGGAGTTCTCCGAGAACGTGTTAAAAACTGCTGTTCCCACATATTTCAAGCTACAACCCATCCTAGTTATGTGTCAGGACAGGTTACGGCCCGAAGAAAGAAGGCTTGAGACGTGTCATATGTCATCATAGAATGTTGTGGCCAATATTTTACGCCCTTGATGACCGAGCCAATTTTGACCTTAATGACCAAGCCAAATTTTACAATTCTGACCTGTGTCACTTTGTGGTAATAACTCTAGAACACTTTACGCTATCCCACTGATTCTGAGATTGTTTTTTCGTGACTTTTTGTACTTTATGGTAGTCATAAAATTTCTTCAATATGACTTGCGTTTGTTTATGAAAAAAAGTCGGAAATTTGGCAAAAATTTTGAAAATTTTGCAATTGTCAAATTTTAATTTGTGTGCCCTTAAATCAGAGTTATGTCACACAAAAATAGTTAATAAATAACATTTCCCACATGTCTACTTTACATCAGCACAATTTTGGAAACAATTTTTTTTGTTAGAAGGATTAAAAGTTGATCAGCAATTGCTCATTTTTCCAACAAAATTTACAAAACCATTTTTTTAGGGACCACATCACATTTGAAGTCAGTTTGGGGGACCTATATGACAGCAAATACCCAAAAGTGCTAAAAACCGCACCCTCAAGGTGCTCAAAACCACATTCAAGAAGTTTATTAATACTTTTGGGGCTTTACAGGAACTAAAGCAATCTGGAAGGAAAAAAAATAAACATTTAACTCTTTTTCCCACAAAAATGTTACTTTAGCTCAAAATTTGTTACTTTCACAAGGGTAACAGGACCCTAAAATTTGTTGTGCAATTTCTTCTGGAATATGCAGATACCCCATATGTGAGGGAAATCCACTGTTTGGGTGCACGGCCTGTCGCAGAAGGTAAGGAGCTCTATTTGACTTTTGACTGTAAAATTTGCTGGAATAATTAGCGGTCGCCATGTTGCGTTTGGAGAGCTTCTGACGTGTCTAAACAGTGGAAACCCTTGAAAAGTGATTCCATTTTGGAAACTAGACCCCCCCTCAAGGAACTTTTCTAGATGTGTGGTGAGCACCTTGAGTTGTGAAAATAAAAAATATTAAAACAAATAAAAATCAAATTTTACCCACAAAAAATGTACTTTTAGCTACAATTTTTTTATTTTCACAAGGGTAAAAGGAGAAAATGGACACCACAATTTGTTGTGCAATTTCTCTTTAGTACGCCGATACCACATATGTGGAGTAAAACTACTGTTTCGGCACACGGCAGGACTTGGAAAGGAAGGAGTGATGTTTTGTAATGCAGACTTTGATGGAATGATCTGCAGGTGTCATGTCGTGATTGGAGAGCTCCAGATGTGCCTAAACAATGAAAACCCCCCTACAAGTTCCCCTATTTTGGAAAATACACCCTTCAAGGATTTTGTCCAGGGATATAGTAAGCAATTTGAACCCACAGGTACTACACAGAATTTGATAACATTTGGTCATCATTATTGAACATTATTTTTCACGAAAAAAAAAATTTCATCGACCCAAATTTGTATTTTTCACAATGGATAGTAAAAGAAAACTGACCCATAATTTGTTGTGCAATTTACCCCAAACAGGACTATACCCCATGTGTGGTCAAAAACTTCTGCTTGGGCACATGGCAGGGCTAGGGAAGATAACAGCGCTATTTGCCTGGGATAGATTATGAATTCCATGTCGCATTTGAAGAGCCTTTAACATGTGAAAACAGCTGAAACCCCCGACAAGTGATGCCACTTTGCAAACTAGACCCCTCAAGGAAGTCATCTAATGGTGTAGTGAGTATTTTGAACACATAGGTGCCTCACAGAATTTTATAGCATTGAGATGTGGAAATATGACATTTTAGTGGTAAAATTTTTACTTTTAATGGCTGCAAATTTGTCAGGTACACAAGGGTTAATAGTTGAAACCAGACCCCACAATTTATTACGCAATTTCTTCCGAACACGGTGGTGGCCCATATGATGACAGAAATTACTGTTAGGCCACACCTCAGGGCTGAGAAGGAAGGAGCGCTATTTGACTTTTGGAGCACAGATTTTGCTAGAATAGTTTGTGGACAACATTTGCAGCGCTAAGGTGCCAGAACAGCAGAAAAAAAAACAAAACAAAAATTACCACATTGTAGAAGCTGCACCTCTCAATGAATTAATCTACGGCTCCAGTAACTATTCTGTAGCATCCACGCCTGGCTTTTTTTATGGAAAATTGCAAATCTGTCAGTCTAGTACCCATACATTGTGGCCCCATATAGTGTAGAGGCCCCAAATATTGTAGCTAGAGTTGAGCGACTTTGGTCGGATCGGGTTTCGTGAAACCCGAATGAAACAAAATTTGAGCCGGATGAAACTGGTCCGACTAGGGCAAAAAAAGTCGGAGTTTCGTCCGAAACCAGACCCCATTGACTTGCATTGGGGTCGGGTTTCGGACGAAACTCCGACTTTTTTTTGCCCTAGTCGGACCAGTTTCATCCGACTCAAATTTTGTTTCATTCGGATTTCACGAAACCCGATCCGGCCAAAGTCGCTCAACTCTAATTGTAGTGGCACGGTCTCAGTGGTTAGCACTGCAGCCTTGCAGCACTGGGGTCCTCGGTTCAAATCCCACCAAGGACAACATCTGCAAGGAGTTTGTATGTTCTCCCTGTGTTTGCGAGGGTTTCCTCCGGGTTCTCCGGTTTCCTCCCACATTCCAAAGACATACTGATAGGGAATTTAGATATTGAGCCCCATTGGGGACAGTGCCAATAATGTGTGTAAAGCGCTGTGGAATTAAATGCGCTATAAAAATAAGTAAAATAAAATAAATACATTGTGCCCATCTTGTGCTTCTGGCAATACGTATCCGTAAATTAAGTGCCTTCTCTCCATTACAATAATGGCAAACATGTAATTGCTTACTGTGGTATAGGTACAGTGGAGTACAGAAAAAGGGGGCACTTGGATTTGGGAGAGCAGAATTCACTGGATTTTGAGGGAGCCATGACGCTTTTCCAGAGTCTTTGTTCTACCATTAACGTGGGAACCCCCTATAGTTTCAGTGACAAATGACAGACCCGAGTGGAGGCTGGTCTGTCATTAGTTTGTAGTGATAACATTTTGGGGTACAGTCAATTTTTTGATTGCTTCCAGAATAAGGTTCAGTTCACGTTCTTGTTTTCTACTCTGAGCACTTACCTCGAGAGTTTCCGTGTATATCCCACAAAAATGATTCAGACGACACCAACACAACCACCCACCATAATGAGGCAGATGGAGACCATTCGTACTCTGTTTGGCGTCTGCTGCTTTGGTATCCATCTTTTTAGGCATGCATAGATCTGTGGTCGTCCATACTGGTGCGTTAATAAGACCCCTAAAATGATGGGACACCTGCTTCAACACAGACAAGTCCAAAGTAATTCCATCTGCCCCATAAGTGAATGGTTCCATCCAGGGTTTTGTCTGAATCGCGGTTTTGGGAATTTACACGGAAACGCCGATGTAAGCACTCAGCAGAGAGAGCAGGATAAATGTGAGCTGAGCATTATTCAATTTTCGGGAGGTAGAATGAACAAATAGGAGTACAAGAGTAGAAGAGTAGTTCTTATTTTTATTTTTGTGCGGTTCACCGTGCAATATAAGTGATGAGGCGGATTAATTCTTTGGGTCGGCGCGATTACAGCGATACCAAGTTTATGGTTTTTTTTTTAGGTTTTTCTGCTCACAGTAAAAATGCTTTTTTTAAAAAAAAAAAAATAAAAAATTAAAAGTAGGTTTTTTGTCCCCATATTAGATGCAACTTGCAGATTTTTTTGGTGCTATTTTGGAGTACATAATATTTTTTGATCGCTTTTTATTCAGATTTTTCAGAAACAGAATGAACAAAACCCAGCAATTCAGTTATTGTTTTTATTTCATTTTTTTTGCGCTGTTCACCTTGCGGTAAAAGTGATCCAACCGATTTGCTCGTCAGGTTGGTACTATTACAGCGATACCAGATTTATATATTTTTTAATCTTTGTTCTTTACAGACTAAAAACAATATTTTACAAAAATGAATTTGTTTTTTGCATCATCATATTCTGAGAGCGTTAACTTTTTTATTAATTTTTTTGCAGAATAAGCCGTATTAGGGCTTGTTTTGTTTTTTTTGCGGGACAGTTTGGAGTTTTCAATTATTCTACTTTTTTATTTTTACACTGGACTTTTTGATCGCTTTATTCACTTTTTTGCGAGTAAGTATGGTGAAAAAAAATGACACTTTAGGCATGTTTATTTTTTTTACAGCGTTCGCCAAACAAAATAACTAACGAGCCAGTTTTGCAGAGCAGGTTGTTCTGTATGCGGCTATACCATTTATGTGTACTTTTTTTTGTTGTATCAGAAACGCTGCGTTTTGAGTGGCGAAAATCATTTTCGCGATTTGTGTGCACATTGTGGTTTCTTTATATATTTTACTTTACGTTTTTTCACTTTAACTTAGTCCCATTGTGGGACATGTATATTTTTCAGTTTGATCACTTGTCTCACACACTGCTGTACTCATGCTGGATCTCACAGGCCACCGTACCCTGGGGTCATCACATGACCTCATGGTAACATGGTAAACATCGGGACCCACGATTCTCATCGCGGGGGTCCGATGGTTACTAAGGGGGTCTTGTGACCCACTTGCAACAACTTAAATACCGCTGTAGCGATTGACAGTGGTATTTAAAGGGTTAATTGGCCCCGATCAGACGCAAAACTGGTCGGTCTGATACTGTAGGGTGTGAGCTGTCATGCACAACTGACACCCGTGGGAATAGTGACCGCTCGGCGGCTCTATTCCCAATCGCCATTTTAAAAAAATGGCGATTAGGGAATAAGTACCCTTAATGACCGATATTTTAATGCGTATCGGCAGTAGTTAAGGGGTTAAAACGCCTTCCCACTTGCTTGTTTTCCCCCTTCAATCTCCACCTCCTCTTTGATTGACAGCTCTGGCGTCATAGAACCAAAGAAAAGGTGGATAGAGATGCAAAACAAGCAGGTAGGAAGGTGTATTTAAATGACGGGCCATGCCATAATGCACCGAATGTCTGTATGTGGTTTGCACAGTCATTCTGTGCCAACAAAGTCACTAACTTCTTGGGTGACGGAGCACAATCGGGGTTTTTTGTTTTGCCAGCTTTATCCTAATTGTATTGTTTTCTACAATTATAGAAGTTCCAAAATGTTATTTAAAAAATTGTGTAAAATTAGTAATTGGGAACATTTTAATTTTGCTGAATTTCAAAAGTTTTAGTTTAACCCTTTTAACAATAAGGTATCCTCCTTAAACCCCCATCAAAAAGCTGTAATCTGTATGTAAACCAGATAAATATTCAATATTCCTGAAGTGCCATCACAGAGAAAATGAAGGATTTCACAAGGCTTATTCAAAGAAACTGACTCAAACGCTGGACTATACAGGTCCTTAAAGGGAACTGGTCACCTTGGAATACACTATTTACCTGCAGATACACACGTGGTCAAAATTGATGGTACAACTTGTTTAATGACAGAAAAACCCACAATGGTCATAGAAATAACTTGAATCTGACAAAAGTAATAATAAATAAAAAAATCTATGAAAATGAACAAATGAAAGCCAGACATTGCTTTTTAACCATGCTTCCACAGAATTTAAAAAAAAATAAAACTCATGAAATAGGCCTGGACAGAAATGATGGTACCCTTGAAAATAATGTGACAAAAGGTACATGTTAAATCAAGGTGCGTCCACTGATTAGCCTCACAGTTGTCTACAATCTTGGAATCAGTGAGTGGGCCTGTATAGAGGGCTACAGATACTCACTGTGCTGTTTGGTGACATGGTGTGCCTCACACTCAACATGGACCAGAGGAAGCGAAGGAAAGGGTTGTCTCAGGAGCAGGGCTGTGGAGTCGGAGTCGTGGAGTCGGAGTCGGTGCTCATTTTGGTGGAGTCGGAGTCGGAGTTGGAGTCGGTATAAAATGGACCGACTCCTAAAATATATAATAAATTGGGTACAGTAATTCAATGGAGGATGTGCTGAATATTTTTTCATAGGAGTTTGGGAAAGTTATGAAATGTCCTATAAATGGCTGTTCTATTCCTGATCTAAGGCTACATTCACACACAGCGTTTTTCCTGTGTTTTTTGAGGATACGTTTTTCAGCTGCAAAAGCTGATCATCTTTTTAAAAAACTGCATCACCTGAAAGGTTTTTGAGCTCATAGATAATGTTTTCAATAGCAAAAGCAGATTAGAAATCTGCTCTATCCATTTATCCATATCTGTCTATCCATATCGTATCTGTACCAAAAAGAATGAAAACCGGGTAGTACACCAATATATATTCTGTTCTATCTAAATATCTTGATTATTGGATCATAAAAATGATTAAATGTCTGAGGTTCACATTGTACTACAATAAATTTTTCACTTAAATATAAGCAATATGTGTGGGAGTCGGTGTCGTGGAGTCGGAGTTGGAGTCGGTGTAAGGGAAATTGAGGAGTCGGAGTCGGAGTCACAGGTTTGGCTTAACGACTCCACAGCCCTGCTCAGGAGATTAGAAAGAAAATGATTAACATGTTTGTCTAAGGTAAAAGTTATAAGACCAGCTCCAAGCAGCTTGTTGTTCCTGTGACTACAGTTGCACATATTATTCAGAAATTTAAGCTCCATGGGACTATAGCCAACCTCCCTGGATGTGGCCGGAGGAGGAAAAATTGATGACAAATCAAAGAGACCGATAATACGAATGGTAACAAAAGAGCCCAGAAAAACTTCTAAACAGATTAAAGGTGAACTTCAAGCTCAAGGAACATCAGTGTCAGATCGCACCATCTGACGTATGAACCAAAGTGGACTTCATGGGAGATGACCAAGGACAACACCATTGTTGAAAAAAATCATAAAAAAGTAAGACTTTAATTTGCCAAACTACATGTTGAAAAGCCACAAAGCTTCTGGGAGAATGACCTATGGACAGATGAGACAAAAATGGAACTTTTTGGCAAGGCACATCAGCTATGTTCACAGACAGAAAAATGAAGCATACCAAGAAAAGAACACTGTCCCTACTGTGAAACATGGAGGAGGCTCTGTTATGTTCTGGGGCTGCTTTGCTGCATCTGGCACAGGGCGTCTAGAATTTGTGCAGGGTACAATAAAATCTCAAGACTATCAAGGGATTCTAGAGAGAGAAATGTGCTGCCCAGTGTCAGAAAGCTTGGTCTCAGTTGCAGGTCATGGGTCTTGCAATAGGATAATGACCCAAAACACACAGCTAAAAACACCCAAGTATGGCTAAGAGGAAAACATTGGACTTTTCTGAAGTGGCCTTCTATGAGCCCTGACCTAAATCCTATTGAGAATCTTTGGAAAGAGCTGAAACATGCAGTCTGGAAAAGGCAACCTTCGAACACGAGACAACTGTTGCAGTTTGCTCTTGACAATTGGGCCAAAATACCTGTTGAGAGGTGCAGAAGTCTCAATGACAGTTACAGGAATTATTTGATTGCAGTGATTGCCTCAAAAGATTGTGCAACAAAATATTAAGTTAAGGCTACCCTCATTTCTGTCCAGGCCTATTTCATGAGTTTTATTTTTACAAAAATTCTGTGGAAACATGGTTGATAAGCAATGTCTGATTTTCATTTGTTCATTTTCATAGACTTTTGATTTATCATTACTGTTGTCAGACTCAATTTATTTCTGTCACCATTGTGGGTGTTTCTGTCATTAAACAAGGGTTACCAACAATTTTGACCACATGTGTTTGTGGTTAATCTGTAGGCAGTGTTACAATGCTGCCTCGCCACCTTACTGAAAATGTGGCTACTGAGTAGAAATTAAGTTATTTCCTCTAGTGAGCCTGGCATTTTGACAGCTCATGGCACGAGCTAACAACGTCCTAGACCTAGATTGTGCTTACTAGTGAGAGGTGCTGTTACCAATGACTGTAGCTGTTCCCTGCACCTCCCTTATGACTGAAAGCAAGTGTATACTGGGAGGAAAGAAGTTCATTTTCTCCTAGTAGCTGCACTTTCAGCAAGGCTGCTAAGCAGCATTGTAAGTCTATTAACCTGCAGTTAACAGGGGCATAACGACTGCGGTAGTAGAGGTATAAAACGGGTCCATGCAGGTGGGAGCCTGCAGTGCTGACACCAGCAGAAACTTCAACTGAATGTGTGTCCGAGGACGCACATCCAGTTGAAGTGTATTGTAGTGAACAGATCCATCTGGTCCAAGCGTGGCAATACATGCTGCCGGCCAATCATAGGCCACCACTGACATCAGGGTGCACATGACTGGAGGCACATGGCAGTGACATCATGTGCTTCAGTCGCTTGCACGCTTAAGTCATGGGCTCTGGAGGTCTATGGGGAGTGCATTATACTTCGGCTATGAAGCCCCATGACTTCTATGTACACCCCTAGTGAGTTATAATGGTTTATTTTTTTCTATACATTATAGAAGAGCGACAGAATAGGGAACATATACCTGTATGGGAACCAGAATAAGTGACATATATACCAAGTTGAGGGATATATTTATCAGGATGAGGTACATATATATCAGGATATAGATATAATTTTTTTTCCCCGGATGAGGACGGGGTCTTAGTCCAAATCTTGCACAGGGGCCTATAAGACTCTAGTTATGCCCCTGGCAGGTAAATAGCATTTTCCAAGATGACAGGTTCCCCTTTAACAGACCCAGAAAGATGCTCTTCTAACTCAATTCCACTCTGGTCAAAAGAGGAGGTTCCTGAATAGAGAACTCCTCCATAAACTCAGAAATTTGTAATAGGGTTTACAAAAATAGCTACCCTTTTAAAGAAGACCATTTAAGTTTATTATGCCTTCACTAGGTCATTTTATAGACAAATTATAACAGTTAATGTATATTGCTAGAACTCTGGGGGTCTCACTGTGGTCTTCTTTCGATTCTTCTGATTGGAGTTTTACTACATCATAAAGAACATATGTGTAAGGGCCTTCAGATGTGCTCAGTTATGATACATGACTTGGAGTTAAAGGACCTTGAAACATTTCCGCACCATAACTGCAGTGTGGAGCTCCTTGGAAACTATTTTTACCAAATTGTTTTAAATTCAAAAACCAATATTTTTGAGATACTTGTACAAAAATAGTGGCTGAGCCCACTGATATTGGGAAAAGCTTGGACACATTGAAGTTTTACATATCCGACAATTTGTTAACCCAGCAGATTACACTTAACCCCATACAATTTGGAGAGGGACTGAGGACGAACATCTGTCAACAAAACATGTGTTTGGGCAATGGCTATCTAAGGTGTATGGCCACTCTTAAGGTACTGTGGCACAACAATCTTTTCACTTATGTGTATACAGATCATTTTGAAGACGTGGTCACGTTTTAAAGTTGGGTCAGACAGGAGAGCTACCTGGGACAAACATGAGGCAAACATAAAACAGATCAACTGAATTACATCATAAAAAGGTGTAGATCACTAAATTTGGTGACAAAACATTCACAAAATATATTTACATCATTGTCTCTCTCAATTTGTCAGTGTTCTTCTCTTTTGTAAGCCTTACTCACAATAGGCATATCGCAAAATACATGCCTCAGTAGAACAAATCATATAGAAATCAGAGAAGCAGCAGGTAATATTTAGACTGAGCTTTCAATTCTTTAAAGAATTTTTATGTTTCTGATTCAACAACCTGTCCACAATTGTTTTCAAAAGTAGCATTAACATCACAATTAAAAAGAACTACAATACTAAAATACAGTAAAAAAATGAAGGCCATACTAAAATACAAGATAGCTTACACATGTAAGGTCATTATGCCTCACCTATTACCCATGCATGAAAAAAAAAAAAAGATATTAAACTCATAACTAAACATATGAGGCTCTGAATGTAATCTGGTTACCTTATAACTGCCATCATTATATTTCATACTATGTAAAAAAAACTAATTCACATTTCAATACATTGTAACCATCATAAACTTTCTGCCTGACCTTGGTTCTTTTTCCACATGGCATTAGAAGCAGGCAGGCTTTGGTTCCCCAGGAACGGTTTAAGTTTTTGAGACATGGAGGACTGCGGTGAGTTGTAGCTTGATGGATTCATGTAGGGCAGATAGGAACTGGCAGCACTGGTTTGGGATGTGCCTGACACCCTTCCTCCAAATAGGTTTGGGTCAAAAGTAGAAAATGAGTTAGAAGCTTTAGACGCCAACTTGCTCATTGAGGCAAGATGTCCACCAGGAAGAGTAGAAGTTGAAGCTACTGCTGCCATAGATGTTGTAGGAATATCATCAGCCATTGGAAGAGGAGTGTCCTTTTTAATACACTGGATGACACTTGTTTGACGACTCACTGGTCCTGCCGGGGTTGCCGAATCAGAATCAGAAGACGCAGGAAAGGATGTGGTACTTTGTGAGACTGAGCGTGCAGCGTTGTCAGAACACACATGGAGATGTTTAAATAGGGATCGGTGAGTACGAAAATGCTGCATACAGTTTTCACATCTATCGAAAATTAATGAGAAAAGCAGAGAGTTAACGGGTATTCCCATCTGCAAGATCCTATCCCAAAATGTAGTAGGTGTAATAATATTATTCGCAAATACCTCCAATTAGAAATGTAGTATAGTTTATCCGATACGACCACTAGCAACTAGATAACGGTCACTATATCAGTGGTCCTATCCTTGGCAACCCAAGGTCCTGCAGCAATGAACAAGAAAAGGCTTTCCTTTTGTAAGAAATATCAAGATTGGACATCTGAAAAGTGGAAGAAAGTGATGTTTAGGGATGAGAACACCTTCAGATTGGTCAGGGGAGGATCAAAGATTGTGTGGTCCAAGTACCACGTCACGGTATGACCCAAAATAGACGGTTAAGACTGTTAAACACCCTGAAAGTGTGATGGTGTGGGGTGCATTCAGTGGAAGTATGGGTAAGTTTGTACTTCATTCTCAAGAATGCAAGTATAAAAGTAAGCAGTTATATAAACCCCTTCTCAACCTATGATGTACAGTTAGGTCCGTATATATTTGGACAGAGACAACATTTTTCTAGTTTTGGTTCTAGACATTACCACAGTGAATTTTAAACAAAACAATTCAGATGCAGTTGAGGGTATCCACATTAAAATTGGAAGAAGGGTTTAGGAGTTTCAGCTCCTTAACATGTGCCACCCTGTTTTTAACGGGACCAAAAGTAATTGGACAGATTAAATAATTGTAAATAAAATGTTCATTTCTAGTACTTGGCTGAAAACCCTTTGTTGGCAATGACTGCCTGAAGTCTTGAACATCACCAGACGCTGTGTTTCCTCCTTTTTGATGCTCTGCCAGGCCTTCACTGCGGTGGTTTTCAGTTGCTGTTTGTTGTGGGCCTTTCTGTCTGAAGTTTAGTCTTTAACAAGTGAAATGCATGCTCAATTGGGTTGAGATCAGGTGACTGACTTGGCCATTCAAGAATATTCCACTTCTTTGCTTTAATAAACTCCTGGGTTGCTTTGGCTTTATGTTTTGGGTCATTGTCCATCTGTAGCATGAAACGACGACCAATCAGTTTGGCTGCATTTGGCTGGATCTGAGCACACAGTATGGCTCTGAATACCTCAGAATTCATTCGGCTGCTTCTGTCCTGTGTCACATCATCAATAAACACTAGTGACCCAGTGCCACTGGCAGCCATGCATGCCCAAGCCATCACACTGCCTCCGCCGTGTTTTACAGATGATGTGGTATGCTTTGGATCATGAGCTGTACCACGCCTTCGCCATACTTTTCTCTTTCCATCATTCTGGTAGAGGTTGATCTTGCTTTCATTTGTCCAAAGAATGTTCTTCCAGAACTGTGCTGGCTTTTTAAGATGTTTTTTAGCAAAGTCCAGTCTAGCCTTTTTATTCTTGATGCTTATGAGTAGCTTGCACCTTGCAATGAACCCTCTGTATTTACTTTCATGCAGTCATCTCTTTATGGTAGATTTGGATATTGATACGCCTACCTCCTGGAGAGTGTTGTTCACTTGGTTGGCTGTTGTGAAGTGGTTTCTCTTCACCATGGAGATTATTCTGCGATCATCCACCACTGTTGTCTTCAGTGGACGCCCAGGTCTTTTTGCATTGATGAGTTCACCAGTGCTTTCTTTCTCAGGATGTACCAAACTGTAGATTTTGCCACTCCTAATGTTGTAGCAATTTCTCAGATGGGTTTTTTCTGTTTTTGCAGCTTAAGGATTGCTTGTTTCACCTGCATGGAGAGCTCCTTTGACTGCTTGTTTCCTTCACAGCAAAACCTTCCAAATGCAAGAACCACACCTCAAATCAACTCCAGGTCTTTATCTGCTTAATTGAGAATGACATAAAGGGATTGCCCACACCTGTCCATGAAATAGCCTTGGAGTCAATTGTCCAATTACATTTGGTCCCTTTAAAAACAGGGTGGCACATGTTAAGGAGCTGAAACTCCTAAACCCTTCATCCAATTTTAATGTGGATACCCTCAAATGAAAGCTGAAAGTCTGAACTTCAACTGCATCTGAATTGTTTTGTTTAAAATTCATTGTGGTAATGTCTAGAACCAAAATTAGAAAAATGTTGTCTCTATCCAAATACATATGGACCTAACTGTATATATAAGCCATAGGTTGTGTCCCTGCATTCCATGCACATGTTTTCTGGTACATAAACAGCTGACATGTACCCCTAACAGTCGCAGGTGGAAGTGTAATCCACCTGAGGCTGTTAAGCTGTTAGATGCCGCTGTCACTCTCATACAGTGGTATTTAACATGGACACACTGGAAGTGCATCACAAATCCCGTCTATTGGCGCCACTGTCAAATGATCGCAGGGCGCCGATGAGTTGGAATGACAATCTGGGGTCAATGCGGTTGTCACTGCCACGCTGCTATGAGCACTGCCCAGGGGCCGGCACTCATAGCAGACGATCAATTCTGCTACACGCAGCATGGCTGAAGCCCTACTGTGTGTAGCCCACAAGATCGGTGTATCACATGTTCAATTCTTCTAAAGGCCCCGTTACACATAACGATGTCCCAGCGATCCCACCAACGATCCGACATGGATGGGATCGCTGGGACATCGTTAGGCAGCCCTTCCAGCGATCAGGACCAGCGAGCAAGCTGGTATCCAACGTAAACATCGGGTTTCTAAGAGCCGCGCTGCTATTAGAAACCTGATGTTTACGTTGGATACCAGCGTGCAGCGTCGCTGATCGCTGGCTCCCGCTGCCACACGCAGCGATGCGTGCTGGGCAGCGGGAGACTAGCGATGAAAAAACGGCCCAGGATGATCCAGCACGATCAGCGATACCCGGCGGGGGGGCGGTCGCTGGTGGATGTCACACACAGCAATATCACTGGAGAGATCGCTGATGTGTCACAAAATCAGCGATATCGCTGTGTGTAACGAGGCCTTAAGAAGACTAGAAAAAAAAAAGGGTTTAAAAATATACAGTTGGGGAAATAAGTATTTGATCCCTTTGCAGATTTTGTAAGTTTGCCCACTGACAAAGACATGAACAGTCTATAATTTTAAGGGTAGGTTAATTTTAACATTGTGAGATAGAATATCAAAAATAAAATCCAGAAAAATCACACTGTATAAATTATATAAATTTATTTGCATTTTGCAGTGAGAAATAAGTACTTGATCCCTCTGGCAAACAAGACTTAATACTTGGTGGCAAAACTCTTGTTGGCAAGCACAGCAGTCAGACGTTTTTTGTAGTTGATGAGGTTTGTGCACACGTCAGGAGGAATTTTGGTCCACTCCTCTTTGCAGATCATTTCTAAATCATTAAGATTTTGAGGCTGTCGCTTGGCAACTCGGAGCTTCAACTCCCTCCATAAGTTTTCTATGGGATTAAGGTTTGGAGACTGGCTAGGCCACTCCGTGACCTTAATGTGCTTCTTTTTGAGCCACTCCTTTGTTGCCTTGGCTGTATGCTTTGGGTCATTGTCTTGCTGGAAGACCCAGCCACAACTTATTTTTAATGTCCTGGAGGAATGAAGGAGGTTGTCACTCAGGATTTTGCAGTACATGGTTTCATACATTCTCCCACTGATGTGGAGACGTAGTCCTGTGCCCTTAGCAGAGAAACTCCCCAACAACATGTTTCCACCTCCATGCTTGACAGTGGGGACAGTGTTCTTTGGGTCACAGGCAGCATTTCTCTTCCTCCAAACGCGGCGAGTTGAGGTAATACCAAAGACCTCAATTTTTGTCTCATCTGACCACAGGACCTTCTCCCAATCACTCACAGAATCATTCAGGTGTTCATTGGCAAACTTCAGATGGGTCTGCACATGTGCCTTCATGAGCAGGGGGAACTTGCAGGCACTGCAGGATTTTAAACCTTTACGGTGTTATGTGTTAACAATGGTTTTCTTGGTGACTGTGGTCCCAGCTGCCATGAGATCATTAACAAGATCCCCCTGTGTAGTTTTAGGCTGATCTCTCACTTTCCTTATGATCAAGGAAACCCCATGAGGTGAGATTTTGCATGGTGCTCCAAATTGATGTCAATTGACAGTCATTTTGTATTTCTTCCATTTTCTTACTATTGCACCAACAGTTGTCTCCGTCTCACCCAGCGCCTTACTTATGGCTTTGTAGCCAATTCCAGCTTTGTGCAGGTCTATGATCTTGTCCCTGACATCCTTAGAAAGCTCTTTGGTCTTGCCCATTTTATAGAGGTTAGAGTCTGACTGATTAATTGAGTCTGTGGACAGGAGTCTTTTATAAGTGTGACTATGTAAGACAGAGGTCTTTCATGTAGGTAACGAGTTGATTAGGAGCGGCTAACTCGTCTGCAGAACTCTTAATGGTTGGTAAGGGGATCAAATACTTATTTCTCTCTGCAAAATGCAAATAAATTTATATAATTTATACAATGTTTTTCTGAATTTTATTTTTGATATTCTCATTGTTAGAATTAACCTAACTTTAAAATTATAGACTGTTCAAGTCTGTCAGTGGGCAAACTTACAAAAATCAGCAAGGGATCAAATACTTATTTCCCCCACCGTGTACATATATATAAAAAATAAAAATATAAAAAAGTTCTAATCACTGCCCTCTTGCTACATTCAAAATAATAAAAAAAAAAAAATTTAAAAATACACATTTGGCATCATTGTGTTCAGAAACGTCTGATCTATCAAAATATAAGAAGAATCAGATCGGTAAGCGGCGTAATGACAAAAAAAAATCCCAAACGCCAGAAATACTTATTTTGGTCACCACAACAAAATACAATAACAGGCGATCAAAATATCGTATCTTCCCCAAAATAGTATCAATAAAAACATCAGCTCGGCACACAAAAGGCCTCCGAAAAATGGAGACGCTACAGGTATCCGAAAATGTCGCTTTTTTAATACAAAACTTTGGATTTCTTCTTCACCACATACCGTATATACATGTGTATAAGCCGATCCGAGTATAAGCAGAGACCCCCTAATTTTGCCACAAAAACCTGGGAAAACTTATTGACTCGAGTATAAGCCGAGGGTGGTGCTGCACAAGGGTTCATGGTGGTCCAAAACGATGCTCCATAGATAAATACTCCCCATAAAATGCTGCACAAGGGTTAGTGGTGGCCCAAGAAGATGCTCCATAAATAAATACCCCCCATATATTGCTGCTATAAAAAAAAAAAAAAAAAAATAATAATGACATACTCACCTCTCATCGCTGGGAGCCAGGTGCCGGTGTCCTGAGCAGGCAGGGGCAGGTGTCGCCGCTGGCTCAGGCCCCCGGCACTGACGTCATCGTGCCTTCTGACCTGAACGTCAGTCAGAGGACGCGGAGGACAGAGCGGCGCCTGGCGGTGGAACGGAGACAAGTGAATATTGCACTGCTCCCCGTCCTCCCAAGTCATACTCACCCCCTCCTGGCGCACGATCTCTTCAGCCCTCCTGCTTCTTCCATAGTCCCGGCGGCAGCTCTTCCAGGTTTCTGCGGTCACGTGGTACCACTCGCACGAATATGCACATATTCATGACTTTAATGAGCGGTACTACGAGACCGCTGAACACATGCGCCGAGACCATGAAAGAAGCAGGGGGGCTGCAGAGACGAGCCAGGAGGGGGTGAGTATGATCAATGACACCCGCGCTCCCCCTCCCCCGCCGACCCCCGGTATATGACTCGCGTATAAGCCGAGAGGGGGACTTTCAGCCCCAAAAAATACGCGCGTACATACGGTAAATAAAAATAATCTATACATGTTGTGTATCTGCGAACTCGTAATGACCTGGAGAGTCATAACCTCGTGATGGGGTTAATGTTTTGGAAGAACATTTGTTTAATTTTTTGGGTCATTCATCAGTGTGATTACTTTATGCATGATTGAGACCCTACATATATGATAATGCCCAGTATCAGAGAACGAGACAAGGCGGTGACCATGGTCCAAAAACGCCTTGTGCATGGATTACCACTCCATATGCTAATCTTAAAAAGGAGAAAACGGAGTAACGGATACAAAATATATGCAAAAGTATAAATTTTATTAATACTCACATCAAGTGCTGACAAGTATACAAGTTGACTAAAATAGGGGGGATAAGCCCCAATGATACAACAATCAGGACAGACAAGGACAGGGTAAATAAAATGATACCAGTGCTCGAAATCTACATGGCACAACGTTCAGTCAGCCCATGGGCATTGCACATAACAGACATGTGTCTAATGGTAAAAGATAGTCAAATATGGCATACTCAATTAAATGTGTATTGTACATAGTTGTACATGTCTAGAGCGAAAAAAAAAAAAAAACCATCCAGAGGGGTCAATGTGCAAGTCCAATGGACACTGAACATAAATGAATCAATGACATGTGGAAGGATTCTTACATAGTAAATAACATATGTATCAGCATATCAAAACTGCGCAATTGTGCCAGAGAGAACCCGGGAGACGACCCACCCAGCGGTCCAAATGACCGAAGTGTGGAAACAAGTAAAGGCAGGCTGCTTACCGGGGAGCAGAGGAGGTGAAGGCCCATGCAACGACACCCGACGTACGTTTCGCGCCCGCCACAGGCGCTTTATCAAGACTTTATCCCTTGATAAAGCGCCTGTGGCGGGCGCGAAACGTACGTCGGGTGTCGTTGCATGGGCCTTCACCTCCTCTGCTCCCCGGTAAGCAGCCTGCCTTTACTTGTTTCCACACTTCGGTCATTTGGACCGCTGGGCGGGTCGTCTCCCGGGTTCTCTCTGGCACAATTGCGCAGTTTTGATATGCTGATACATATGTTATTTACTATGTAAGAATCCTTCCACATGTCATTGATTCATTTATGTTCAGTGTCCATTGGACTTGCACATTGACCCCTCTGGATGGTTTTTTTTTTTTCTCTCGCTCTAGACATGTACAACTATGTACAATACACATTTAATTGAGTATGCCATATTTGACTATCTTTTACCATTAGACACATGTCTGTTATGTGCAATGCCCATGGGCTGACTGAACGTTGTGCCATGTAGATTTCGAGCACTGGTATCATTTTATTTACCCTGTCCTTGTCTGTCCTGATTGTTGTATCATTGGGGCTTATCCCCCCTATTTTAGTCAACTTGTATACTTGTCAGCACTTGATGTGAGTATTAATAAAATTTATACTTTTGCATATATTTTGTATCCGTTACTCCGTTTTCTCCTTTTTATGATTGAGACCCTGCAAACAAAACCAAGGTCGTGACATTTCTCAATGACCACAGTATTAACATTTTAGAGAGGCCAGGTAATTCCCTTGACCTTAACCCCATAGATCAGGGGCGGCCAATTAATTTTCTCAAGGGGCCACATGAGAAACTGGCACTACTGTGGAGGGTCGAACCAGTCGGCTGAACTTAAAGGGGCGGTCCGAAACCAAAGATGAATTTTGTACTAAATGTATGTCTATTCAGTGTAATAATCTAATCTTGTCTAATAGACTTCAATGAAAAACTGCCTAACGTACTCTCTACATTCTGACTTCCTATCTTTTTTTTTTTCTTAACGTCTCATGACATTTTGCTTGAAATTCACCAATGCATGCTGGGATACTCGAATTAGCTGTCATCAGGGGGCAGAAGCTGCGGTCACTGCCGCAGCCTCTGCGCCCTCACTGAAATTAGGCGCCTGTGATGTCTGTTTTGGAGGCTCGGCTAGTCCTGCTCACCCGATAATGCGTCTGTTGTAAATTCTGACGCACACTCAGTATGAACTCCCTGTGCTATACTCCTTTGAATGGATAGTGACAGTGCGCTCCATTGCTGGCTCTAAGGAAAAGAGATGACCCGACAGGGACCAATCCAGTCTCTGAAACAGGGGAAAGCATCTGTGGCAGTGACCGCAGCTTCTGCCCCCTAATGATGTCCCGTGTGAGTATCTCAAAATGCACTGGGATTCTCAAACAAATGTCATTGGAAGTAAAAAAAAAAAAAATCAGACAGGAAGTTAGAGTAGAGAGGGAGTGGTAAAATTTTGTAATTGAAATATATTAGAAAAGTGATTAGATTATTGAATTTAGCATGAAAGTCACCTTTGGTTTCAGATCATTCTTTAATTCTGCATAATATTAATTTTATCACTTTATAAAAAGCAGATGCTTATGTGATGAAGTTTACACGAGCGTATAAAAAAAAAATCATGATTTTCATCAAGAAAAACGATTTTCCATCTATATTGCCATCCATATGGCATTCATTTTTATACATCAGAAGTGAATAAAATTTAAAAGAAGAAATACAGTGTCCGTGTTAGTAATGGAAATGTAATTGGAGAAATCGGATACTATACAGATGATTCATATGACAACCAATTTTTTTATTTTTGCACACCCATAGACTTCAACAGGCAAGTCGGATCCGAAATACAGAAGAGACCGGTGGATGCTGTGACATTTCTCACACAGACACTTTCTGACTGTAATCTGGATAGCTCCATGATAGAGTTGAGCGACTTTGGTCGGATCGGGTTTCATGAAACAAAATTTGTTTCAGATGAAACTGGTCCGACTAGGGCAAAAAAAGTCGGAGTTTCGTCCGAAACCCGACCCCAATGTAAGTCAATGGGGAATAAAAGTCGGCATTGAGTGGATGAATGTCATCCGCTCAATGCCGACTTTTATTTCCCATTGACTTGCATTGGCAGTGGCGGATTATAATGAGGTCAATTTGGGCAGTTGCCCCGGGCCCAGTGGGGTTAAGGGGCCCACAGCCCAGGCCAGTAAATTGCCCCATTACAATCCGCCACCGCGCAGGGCCGGATTAAAGGCAGGGCAGGCGGGGCTTCAGCCCCGGGGCCCCCACCACAAGAGCTTCTAAGGGGGCCCCCACCACATTCCTGCTGGCTGCTGCAATGGCACTCCATCTTCTCCCCACCTAAAAGTGAGTGACCGTGGGGGCGGCATTATGTGCTCTGCTACCAGCAGCATCTACAAGTAGCGTGAACGCTGATGCTGCTGGTAGTGTGCAAAGGCTTGTGATGAGATCACAGGAGGTAAGGTGTCAGGGCCTGCGATCATGTGACCCCTGTCTCCTCCCCTCCTGTGACCTCATCACAGGTCCTGTGCACACAGCACAGAGCACTGAGAGCAGCCATGTATGTGGAGTGCGGCTCTGCGGGTGGAGGTCGGTGCTGGAGGCCCCATTATTCTCTATGTGGAGTGGGGCTCTGCGGGTGGAGGTCGGTGCTGGAGGCTCCATTATTCTCTATGTGGAGTGCGGCTCTGCGGGTGGAGGTCAGTGCTGGAGGCCCCATTATTCTCTATGTGGAGTGCGGCTCTGCGGGTGGAGGTCGGTGCTGGAGGCTCCATTATTCTCTATGTGGAGTGCGGCTCTGCGGGTGGAGGTCGGTGCTGGAGGCTCCATTATTCTCTATGTGGAGTGCGGCTCTGCGGGTGGAGGTAGGTGCTGGAGGCTCCATTATTCTCTATGTGGAGTGCGGCTCTGCGGGTGGAGGTCGGTGCCGGAGGCTCCATTATTCTCTATGTGGAGTGCGGGTGGAGGTAGGTGCTGGAGGCCCCATTATTCTCTATGTGGAGTGCGGCTCTGCGGATGGAGGTCGGTGTCGGAGGCCCCATTATTCTCTATGTGGAGTGCGGCTCTGCGGGTGGAGGTAGGTGCTGGAGGCCCCATTATTCTCTATGTGGAGTGCGGCTCTGCGGGTGGAGGTCGGTGTCGGAGGCCCCATTATTCTCCATGTGGAGTGCAGCTCTGCGGGTGGAGGTAGGTGCTGGAGGCCCCATTATTCTCTATGTGGAGTGCGGCTCTGCGGGTGGAGGTCGGTGTCGGAGGCCCCATTATTCTCTATGTGGAGTGCGGCTCTGCGGGTGGAGGTCGGTGCTGGAGGCTCCATTATTCTCTATGTGGAGTGCGGGTGGAGGTAGGTGCTGGAGGCCCCATTATTCTCTATGTGGAGTGCGGCTCTGCGGATGGAGGTCGGTGTCGGAGGCCCCATTATTCTCTATGTGGAGTGCGGCTCTGCGGGTGGAGGTAGGTGCGGGAGGCCCCATTATTCTCTATGTGGAGTGCGGCTCTGCGGGTGGAGGTCGGTGCTGGAGGCTCCATTATTCTCCATGAGGAGTGCGGCTCTGTGGGTGGAGGTAGGTGCTGGAGGCCCCATTATTCTCTATGTGGAGTGCGGCTCTGCGGGTGGAGGTAGGTGCTGGAGGCCCCATTATTCTCTATGTGGAGTGTGGCTCTGCGGGTGGAGGTAGGTGCTGGAGGCCCCATTATTCTCTATGTGGAGTGCGGCTCTGCGGGTGGAGGTCGGTGCTGGAGGCCCCATTATTCTCTATGTGGAGTGCGGCTCTGCGGATGGAGGTAGGTGCTGGAGGCCCCATTATTCTCTATGTGGAGTGCGGCTCTGCGGGTGGAGGTAGGTGCTGGAGGCCCCATTATTCTCTATGTGGAGTGCGGCTCTGCGGATGGAGGTAGGTGCTGGAGGCCCCATTATTCTCTATGTGGAGTGTGGCTCTGCGGGTGGAGGTAGGTGCTGGAGGCCCCATTATTCTCTATGTGGAGTGCGGCTCTGCGGGTGGAGGTAGGTGCTGGAGGCCCCATTATTCTCTATGTGGAGTGCGGCTCTGCGGGTGGAGGTCGGTGCCGGAGGCTCCATTATTCTCTATGTGGAGTGCGGGTGGAGGTAGGTGCCGGAGGCTCCATTATTCTCTATGTGGAGTGCGGCTCTGCGGGTGGAGGTCGGTGCCGGAGGCTCCATTATTCTCTATGTGGAGTGCGGGTGGAGGTAGGTGCTGGAGGCCCCATTATTCTCTATGTGGAGTGCGGCTCTGCGGATGGAGGTCGGTGTCGGAGGCCCCATTATTCTCTATGTGGAGTGCGGCTCTGCGGGTGGAGGTAGGTGCTGGAGGCCCCATTATTCTCTATGTGGAGTGCGGCTCTGCGGGTGGAGGTCGGTGTCGGAGGCCCCATTATTCTCTATGTGGAGTGCGGCTCTGCGGGTGGAGGTAGGTGCTGGAGGCCCCATTATTCTCTATGTGGAGTGCGGCTCTGCGGGTGGAGGTCGGTGTCGGAGGCCCCATTATTCTCTATGTGGAGTGCGGCTCTGCGGGTGGAGGTCGGTGCTGGAGGCCCCATTATTCTCTATGTGGAGTGCGGCTCTGCGGGTGGAGGTCGGTGCTGGAGGCCCCATTATTCTCTATGTGGAGTGCGGCTCTGCGGGTGGAGGTCGGTGCTGGAGGCTCCATTATTCTCTATGTGGAGTGTGGCTCTGCGGGTGGAGGTAGGTGCCGGAGGCTCCATTATTCTCTATGTGGAGTGTGGCTCTGCGGGTGGAGGTAGGTGCCGGAGGCCCCATTATTCTCTATGTGGAGTGTGGCTCTGCGGGTGGAGGTAGGTGCTGGAGGCCCCATTATTCTCTATGTGGAGTGCGGCTCTGCGGGTGGAGGTAGGTGCTGGAGGCCCCATTATTCTCTACGTGGAGTGCGGCTCTGCGGGTGGAGGTCGGTGTCGGAGGCCCCATTATTCTCTATGTGGAGTGCGGCTCTGCGGGTGGAGGTCGGTGTCGGAGGCCCCATTATTCTCTATGTGGAGTGCGGCTCTGCGGGTGGAGGTCGGTGCTGGAGGCCCCATTATTCTCTATGTGGAGTGCGGCTCTGCGGGTGGAGGTCGGTGCTGGAGGCCCCATTATTCTCTATGTGGAGTGCGGCTCTGCGGGTGGAGGTCGGTGTCGGAGGCCCCATTATTCTCTATGTAGAGTGTGGCTCTACGATTCGTGACCCCCGTCACGTGACGAGGGGGGCCCACAGAGTCTGAACTGCTCCGGGCCCTGGCTACCCTTAATCCACCCCTGTGCATTGGGGTCGGGTTTCGGACGAAACGCCGACTTTTTTTGCCCTAGTCGGACCAGTTTCATCTGAAACAAATTTTGTTTCATGAAACCCGATCCGACCAAAGTCGCTCAACTCTACTCCATAACATTGCTTCTAGTGCTCTGTGTGAGGTCGGGTTTATTTTTTGTTCTACGGACAGCACTTGGACAAGTATTACAGTCGTGTGAACATAGCCTGACAATACTTGTTGCAATAAGGCTTATCGCAACAAGTAATAGCAGCTGATCAAGCAATTAATTGGGAACTTTGGAAAAAGTTATTCACCCACCTCTACTCCACGTACAGAGATCCACATCACATATGGGGCATGAGGCGACAGGCAGGAAGTGAGAAATTCTTACTGCAGTCTATGGAGTGGATGTGATAAGCCACAGATCACAAGGGGAGCACTATGGGGGACTTAACCCTTATCTCTCCTGCACTTGACATACAACAACACAAGCTGGGAGCAAAGAGGGAGGTAAGGGTTAACTCTCACATACAGAGGTGAGGAGGCAGCAGAGTACATGGTGGGGCAGAAGAGCAGTTTGGGGAGCACATGGAATGTCCCATCTGAAGACTGCATGTAGTGGACGTGTAGTGAACATAAACTACACCTCCACAACTTTCATTCAACAGTGTGAAAGGAGGCACCGCAGGTGCTGTGACCTAATCAGCACAGCAGACACATTATGCTGCCTCCCAGGTTGTATCTGGGCTCCTCTTAGAAGCTACTTGCCCATTATCTACAGCAGATAGGTGTTGTAGTCCCTGCTTCCCTCATCCTGCCCTGACCGCTCTGCCTCCTGCACAGGTTTCACCAGCTCTGCAAGTCAGGAACTGAGCAGCCCTGCATCCACCAATGAGAAGATGGGGGCGGTGCTACAATCCCAATGAGGATTCTGAAAAAGATCAGAATCATAGATCAGTCCCCTCCGGCCCTCTGACTGAGCGCCAGCGGGCCGCACAGGAACAGTCCGTGGGCTGGATGTGGCCCACAGGCTGCAGTTTGCCAAGGACTGCCATCGACGCCTGGAATTTACTGACAAAAATGATTCAAGAGGCAGGATCCGGCAACATCAACGATCTAAAGAGGTACTGAACACCAGGGCTGTGGAGTCGGAGTCGTGGAGTCGGTGCTCATTTTGGTGGAGTCAGAGTCGGAGTTGGAGTCGGTATAAAATGGACCAACTCCGACTCCTAAAATATATAATAAATTGGGTACAGTAGTTCAATGCAGAATGTGCTGAATATTTTTTCATAGGAGTTTGGGAAAGTTATGAAATGTCCTATAAATGGCTGTTCTATTCCTGATCTAAGGCTACATTCACACACAGCGTTTTTCCTGTGTTTTTTGAGGATACGTTTTTCAGCTGCAAAAGCAGATCATCTTTTTAAAAAACTGCATCACGTGAAAGGTTTTTGAGCTCATAGATAATGTTTTCAATAGCAAAAGCAGATTAGAAATCTGCTCTATCTATCCATATCTGTCTATCCATATCGTATCTGTACCAAAAAGAATGAAAACCGGGTAGTACACCAATATATATTCTGTTCTATCTAAATATCTTGATTATTGGATCATAAAAATGATTAAATGTCTGAGGTTCACATTGTACTACAATAAATTTTTCACTTAAATATAAGCAATATGTGTGGGAGTCGGAGTCGTGGAGTCGGTGTAAGGGAAATTGAGGAGTCGGAGTCGGAGTCGCAGGTTTGGCTTACCGACTCCACAGCCCTGCTGAACACTGTGGGTAACCATGGACTCCATGTACTTCATCAGCCTTGATGAATCCATGCCTAAACGACTGCAGATGGTGACATGACAAAACGCTAATTGCAATGAAATATCCAAAATAAAACTACTGAAATGTTACGACTTTGTGGTTTTGTTGAACTTGCTATGACTTTTTTTTGCCGGCACTGTATATATCCACTGCTACAGCCAAATCAGTACCATCAAATGAAGCACACCAGGACATATGGCTGTAGAGAGCAGTGAGCAACTTTTTCAAAATGAAACAGAACTCTGTTTTATATTACAGTATTTGGCCATGTTCTCACAAGAGCTAATTTTGGAAAAATGTCATTGTGTGTCATTGCTTTTCTCAAACAAAGAAAAAAAACAAACATATTTCTTACATTACGTGCTAGGCATTGTCCTATATGCATACAATTACAACAGAACATGATGTTTGCAAACGTACATGTGAAATTCACCTTTACATAACTGTGAAAGAGACGGCTTGCAGGTCACGGAGCTCTATACAACTTATAACGGTATACAGTCATTGTAATAAAATGGTGACACTGCATGAAAGCATTTTTTTTTTCAGCCTCCATATCTTGTACAGTGAAGTTCATTTTGACAGAATAAGATCTTAGAATGAAGTTATACCAATGTGCAACTTTCCAGTATACACTGTGTCTGAATGTAGTGCAGTGTTAGGAAATGGCAATTCATGAAATATCGCAGATGCCTTATGAAAAGTATTAGCCAATGCAAACACTTGTACTACAGTTTAATAAACGCATCTGCAATGTTTTGCTAGGGCAAATATCCCAAGAGAAAAAAAGATAGAAGACCTTAAATCTATTCACTTACTTAAAGTAGCGGTTAGGCTTGTAATGGACTTTCAGGTGGCTCATAAGCTCTTGCATGCTATTCAGTATTTCTCCACATCCACTAATAGAGCAAAAGAACTTTTTATCTGTAACAGGAAATAAAATTTCTATGAATAAGATGGTCTCCACCATGATATAGTTATTTTCCTCAGTAACAGCTCTCACAACCAATAGACATTTTGATGTCTTGGATACAAGGAAAAAAGTTAGACTTGAAGCAGTTAACAGAGACACCTAACAAATATTTGTAAGCAATCATATGAAATTGCTTTAGAAAAATACATAAAACTGAGAATTTTGGGTCGAGTGTGTTTATAGTAGATAGTCAAACAATGGATAACATCCTGCAAGTATTGGAAGGTAGATACAATCTCAAAAATAATGTTTTTGAGTTTGACCCCTTCCTACAAAACCAGTTTTGCCAAATGAATGTTGCTTCTCTTCTGAGATTAAAAAAAAAAAGTGTGTGTGTGTGTATATATATCTATCTATCTCATCAAAAGAAATTAGTCCTGTTTAAAATGGAAACCCTTAAAAGGGGTTGTCCGGTCTTGATGCTATGTCACTGCACACATCTGAATCATTTCAGTGTGCGCATGGCATGCTGTCAGGATTCTCCGGCATTGACATAGAAAGCGGGGGTGGGATCACGCGACTGCAAAGTATGTGATTTGCATACTTCTGGACTGTACTACACATGCCAAGCCTGGCTCAATTCACTTGTATTTAGTGAGGCCGAGCACATCTAGTCTGCATGGGCCCGCATGCATGCAAATTGTTTAATTGTGGTCATGTGACTACCTGCTCACAGCAGAGAATTCTGACAGCATGCAGTGCGCACTCTGAAAGGGAGTGCATCGAAAGACTGGACAACCCCTTCAAACAAAGGGCAAATAACATCTGTAAAGCGCTGTGGAATTACTAGTGCTATATAAATGAGTAAGATAAATAAACTGGCATAAGGATGGCCCATAAATCATCAAATTAGGTTCTGTCAAGATGGTGACTAATATAATTGCACCATTTAGCTGCATTGGAATCTTTAGTTCAGTCGTTTTACAGTTCAGGAAGTAGCATACTGTATCTGCTGCATATAATGAAAGTCCAGACTGCTGGTTCAGGTGGCAACCATAGCTGCCGCACACACACCTCTTGACCACTAGCAGTAAGGCAAAAGTGATTACATTAATGTGGTTTTCTCATTAATCAGAAAAGTGGCTTTTGATGCTCTGCATAGAGTGGAAAGATAGGCTGGTCCCTTACTTATAGTGTTCATTAGTAACAACAATGGACTTTGGTACCTAAAAAGGGTCATGGAGTTTGTAAGGCTGATTCTACTCACGAATTAAAAAGGTTATCCACTACCGAACAATCCCTACTTAAATGCTAAAGTGTTCATAGTAAAATCAAAAAAATAAAATAAAAAATATATGCACCTACTACACCAACGCAGTTCCCGTGATAAACTGCGCTGGTCAGGGAGATAAATGGTAAGATGTCCATAATAAAAATATATACTTAAAGGGAACCTGTCAGCTGTTTTGGCCCCTATAAGATGCAGCCACCGCCTTTTAGGGTTCATCTACAGCATTCTATAATGCTGTAGATAAGCCCCCAATCCAACCTGCAAGATAATAAAAATAAGTTTTATTATACTCATCCCAGGCAGCGGTCCAGTCCGATGGGAATTGCAGGTCCGGCGCCTCCTATCTTCTTGCAATGCCGCCCTTCTGCTTGTTTCATCGCTCCCGGCATCGCACTTCTGTGCAGGCGTACTTCTCTGCCTCCTTGAGGGCAGAGCAAATTCCTGCAGTGTACAGGAGCTGGGCCTCTCTCACCTTTCCTGACGCCTGCGCACTGCAGTACTTCGCTCTGCCCTCAACAGGTCAGAGAAGTACGCCTGCGCAGGAGCGCAATGCCGGGGAGCGATGAAACAACCAGGAGGGTGGCGTCGCAAGAAGATGGGAGGCGCCGGACCCAGACCAGCGACACCCATCGGACCGGACCGCACCAGACCACCCTCCCGGGTGAGTACAATAAAACTTATTTTTCTTACCTTGCAGGTCAGATTGGGGGCTATCTACATTCTATAATGCTGTAGACAATCCCTAAAAGGCAGTGGCCGCATTTTATAGCGGCCAAAACAGCTGACAGGTTCCCTTTAAGAAGAGGTGGTCCAGTAGTGGACTATCCCTTTGAAGTAGAAAGTGGTGCAGTGGGCCCATGTAATAACTTGCCTGTAAAGACCATCTCCCTCATTAATTTTCAAATCCCAAATCTGGCCCCAAAGAAATAAACTAAAGGCCAAATAAACTTTGCTGATATCAATCAACTGTATGGGATTGAGTTTTGAGAAGCCCAACATCTACAAAAGATGATGGAAGACCTAAAATAAAAGCATAAGGAGTTCTCAACGTTAGAATTTCAGATAAAGTATTATGAAAAGGAAAGGGCAATTTAAGAGATAAACAGACAATGGTTTTTCCAAGGTTTATGCCTGTGTACTTGACATGGGATGACAGCTACATTTATGGTGTCAAGGTGTTCCTGCACATTTCTTGGTATATTTAGGCAATTCACTGGTATTTTTACCCTAAACTTACAGACTTAAAAAAAAATTAATTCAACATATCAAATATTGGTGGAGGGTGCCTTTGTGGTAGAGCCAGTTGATAATAGGCTTTTACATGGTGAGGACAAAAGTCACATGTCTTACCTTGCATAGACTGAGTTGGTTTATAGTGGATAGACACATGATGAATGAGATCCTGCATGTTGAGGAATGTACGGTTACAGCCATAGGTAGAACATTTGTGTCCCTTTTCTGCATAAAATTAAGAATAATAATAATAATAATAATAATAATAATATTCCTAAAGACAATACAATATATAAAAAGGGTGAGGATTTCCAAGCTATACAGAACCCTTTATCATAGAAAAACACATCACTGTAGAAAGTGGAGATTCATCCTTAAGGGGGGGTCCTGTGAAGATGGATAGCCGATAACTTGTATCAGACCCCACCAAAGATCTGCAGTACCTGACACTCTTATCCCAACTCACAATGGAGTGGTAGTACGTTTGCCGGCCGCATTATCATTCAATTACTATGGGGGCTGTTGAGCGCAGTGCAGTGTTCTGCTTTTTCTAGCCGTCCCATTGAAACTAATGAAGTGGGCTTGGAAACACACATTGCAGACCCATTTTAACAGGGAATTGCCCATCGCTGTGTGTCCCAGCAGACAGACCCCCATCAATCTATAAGTTATGTCCTATCTTCACAGGACAAACCCTTTAACAACAATGACTTGCCTCCTGCAATATGCTTTGTTCCACCAACAAATGCAAGGAGCTAGACTATCACTGACCCCGCATCAAGTACTATTACTTCATGTAGAAGTAAACAATAGGGCAAGGGAAAAGACCCTGTTGTGATCATTTAAAATGGTGATCCAATACTAGGACAACCCCTTCTTGATCAAAATGTTTGGCCCCAATAAAATAATAAAGCTTATACTCACATCTCATGATGGTGGCGTTGCTACGGTGTCAGCACTCAGGGTTTGGAGCTCTTGTGCGGTTGCTGTGACATGTGAAGCCTGCCCGGCCTTTGGACAAATCGAACATGAAGAGGAAGTCCAGGCTGCAGCTGATCTTGGAATTCCTCTTCATGTTCAATTCAGGAGGAAGCGAGGACAGTGACGCCAGTGCGGATGTCACATGTCAAAACAACAGCATGGAAGTCCCGGGGAGAGCAAGTGCAGACACCACGGGAACGGTGCCAGCACGGGAGGGGAGTATAAGTTTTATTATTTAAAGGAGCCAAGCAAGGAGTATGACAAGAAGTTGACCAAGTAGTGGAAAACTTCTTTAAGGTGTCTTAAAGTGGGTACGGAAAGTATTCAGACCTCTTTAAATTTTTCCTTCTTCCAGCCATTTTGGTGAATTCAAAAAAGTTCATTTTTTTTCATTAATGTACACTCTGCACCCCATCTTCTGCAAGGAAGAATGGCAGAAGATCCCCAAATCCAGGTGTGAAAAACTTGTTGCATCATTCTTAAGAAGACCCATGACTGTACTAGCTCAAAAGGGTGCTTCTACTCAATACTGAATACTGTAACCTTGGCCAGATCTGTGCCTTGCCACAATTCTGTCTCTGAGCTTCTTGGCCAGTTCCTTTGACCTCTTCTCATTTGGTCTGACATGCACTGTGAGCTGTGAGGTCTTATATACAGGTGTGTGCCTTTACAAATCAAGTCCTATCAGTTTAATGAAACACAGCTGGATTCCAATGAAGGAGTAGAACCCTGTGGAGTCGGAGCCCATTTTGGTGGAGTCGGAATAAAATGGACCGACTCCGAAAATATATAATAAATCGGGTACAGTTATTCAATGCAGTTTGTGGGGAATATTTTTTTCATAAGAATTTGGGCAAGTTATGAAATGTCCTATTCCGGATCTAAAGTCTAAACCTTTAGCTGAGATGATTCTGTGCTGCAGTTTATGTTCATGATAAGTAGTGAAGCTCCTCCTCTATAGATAAGGGGAAAAAATAACAAACACACAGGGAAGGAAAGCTTACATTTATCTCAGAATTTCTGGAGTGAACAGAGAAGCAGGAGTAAAGAAGGCAAGTACTTCCTAAAGCATAACTAAACTTTCAATACACTGTGCATTAATCAATAGTCCAGTATATGCTGTCTCTGTATGCTTGATGTTTTAGTTTGTTTTTCCTCTTAGCTCATGTTTGGAGAAATTAGCTGCTCTGATGACTTATATACACTATACATAAAATATAAGGGGAAAAAATGTTTTCTAACATCTTCAATTCAGAAATACAGTAAAAGGATCGATGAGGACATATATATTTGTGTGTGTTCTGGAATGTGATTCAGTACAAACATCCTCCCTCCCTCTTCATAAACTGAATAAATATGATGTGAAGCATTTAGTGAGCTGTACCCTGCTGAGACAATCCTTGATACTGATAGTTCAGAGTAAAGCTACAGTGCCTACAAGTAGTATTCAACCCCCTGCAGATTTAGCAGGTTTACACATTCGGAATTAACTTGGCATTGTGACATTTGGACTGTAGATCAGCCTGGAAGTGTGAAATGCACTGCAGCAAAAAAGAATGTTATTTCTTTGTTTAATTTTTTTTTCAATTGTGAAAAGTTTATTCAGAGGGTCATTTATTATTCAACCACTCAAACCACCAGAATTCTGTTTGGTTCCCCTAAAGTATTAAGAAGTATTTCAGGCACAAAGAACAGTGAGCTTCACATGTTTGGATTAATTATCTCTTTTTCCAGCCTTTTCTGACTATTTAAGACCCTCCCCAAACTTGTGAACAGCACTCATACATGGTCAACATGGGAAAGACAAAGGAGCATTCCAAGGCCATCAGAGACAAGATCGTGGAGGGTCACAAGGCTGGCAAGGGGTACAAAACCCTTTCCAAGGAGTTGGGCCTACCTGTCTCCACTGTTGGGAGCATCATCCGGAAGTGGAAGGCTTATGGAACTACTGTTAGCCTTCCACGGCCTGGACAGCCTTTGAAAGTTTCCTCCCGTGCCGAGGCCAGGCTTGTCCGAAGAGTCAAGGCTAACCCAAGGACAACAAGGAAGGAGCTCCGGGAAGATCTCATGGCAGTGGGGACATTGGTTTCAGTCAATACCATAAGTAACGTACTCCACCGCAATGGTCTCCGTTCCAGACGAGCCCGTAAGGTACCTTTACTTTCAAAGCGTCATGTCAAGGCTCGTCTACAGTTTGCTCTCATGATCACTTGGAGGACTCTGAGACAGACTGGTTCAAGGTTCTCTGGTCTGATGAGACCAAGATCGAGATCTTTGGTGCCAACCACACACGTGACGTTTGGAGACTGGATGGCACTGCATACGACCCCAAGAATACCATCCCTACAGTCAAGCATGGTGGTGGCAGCATCATGCTGTGGGGCTGTTTCTCAGCCAAGGGGCCTGGCCATCTGGTCCGCATCCATGGGAAGATGGATAGGACGGCCTACCTGGAGATTTTGGCCAAGAACCGCTGCTCCTCCATCAAGGATCTTAAGATGGGTCGTCATTTCATCTTTCAACAAGACAACGACCCAAAGCACACAGCCAAGAAAACCAAGGCCTGGTTCAAGAGGCAAAAAATCAAGGTGTTGGAGTGGCCTAGTCAGTCTCCTGACCTTAACCCAATTGAAAACTTGTGGAAGGAGCTCAAGATTAAAGTCCACATGAGACACCCAAAGAACCTAGATAACTTGGAGAAGATCTGCATGGAGGAGTGGGCCAAGATAACTCCAGAGACCTGTGCCGGCCTGATCAGGTCTTATAAAAGACGATTATTAGCTGTAATTGCAAACAAGGGTTATTCCACAAAATATTAAACCTAGGGGTTGAATAATAATTGACCCACACTTGTATGTTTAAAATTTATTAAAATTTAACTGAGCAACATAACTTTTTGGTTTGTAAGATTTATGCATCTGTTAATAAATCCTGCTCTTGTGTGAAGTTTGAAGGCTCTAACTTATTTGCATCTTATCAAACCTGCTAAATCTGCAGGGGGTTGAATACTACTTGTAGGCACTGTATTTAACAACACATTTTACAAACTTTAGATTTATCATCTGTCCTATTGATTTATGCAAAGATTGTTTTATTTCTATCCCAAATTATATAGTGCATGATTCTTGCAAGAATTGCAATATACTATATTTTTTTACAGGACAAAATTATTTTGAGAGCGAATTTACATAATTACAAAATGTCTAAGACGCATCTTATGAAATCGGCTGAATTTGAGCATTTCACAGTGACTCAAGATAATAAACATTTTGTGTGTAAGAGTATAAGTGACCTAGCTGAAAACAAATGCTGTGATGCCAAAATCTGTGCATACTCAGGCAGTGGTAAAAATGCTCTTTCAAGAGCTTCCAATCTAAAAAGACATTTACAACACTGCCACCCAGAAGTTTACAAAGTTGTGACTGAAAAAGATCACAGCAGCATCAAGAAACCAGAGACCAGCACTTCCCACCAGGCAAAGGAGGAAGAAAGACAAACTTCAGTTACAAGATATCTTGTAAGTGGGAAAGTTACTGCAACAATGACAGCAGATGTGTTTAACCCCTTAACGACCGCCGATACGCCTTTTAACGGCGGTAGTTAAGGGTACTTAAACCACAGCGCCGTTAATTCACGACGCTGTGGAGAAAGTACATAGCGCCCCCCAGTGTCGGATTTTCTCCGGGGTCTTGGCTGCCAGGGTTAGCCGAGACCCCAGAGAACATGAATCGGTCGGTTTTTACCAACTCCGATTTTGCGATCGCCGTTATTAACCTTATAACGGCGACCGCAAAAAAAAAAAAAAAGCCGCAATTATGCATTACATTTCTCTTTCCTCTGATGTGATCGCACATCAGAGGAGAGAGAAATAGGGTCCCCGATCCCCCCGGTACCTCTCTGTGGTCCTCCGTCCCCTCCCGGTGGTCCCGCCGGCGTCCTCCGATGGGCGCCGCCATCTTGAAAATTCATTATTCATTCATTATTTTGATCACTATGATAAACGATCATAGTGATCAAAATAAAAAAAATAGTACATAACCCCCCCGTTTATCACCCCCTTATATAGGCAAACATAATGAAATAAAGAAAATATTTTTTTTTTTTTCAGTTTTCCATTAGGGTTAGGGCTAGGGTTAGAATTAGGGTTAGGGCAAACTAGGATTAGGGTTAGAATTAGGATTAGGGTGGAGATTAGGGGTGTGTTGGGGTTAGGGTTGGAGCAAGAATTGAGGGGTTTCCACTATTTATCAACTTTGGGGTCTAAAAAAAAAAATCACTTTTGTGGAAATAAAAAAGACTTTTTATTTTCACGGCTCTGCGTTTATAAACTTCTGTGAAGCGCTTGTGGGCTCAAAGTGCTCACCACACATCTAGATAAGTTCCTTAGGGGGTCTAATTTCCAAAATGGGGTCACTTGTGGGGGGTTTCCACTGTTTAGGCCCATCAGGGGCTCTGCAAACGCAACATGATGCCCGCAGACCATTCCATCAAAGTCTGCATTCCAAAATGGCACTCCTTCCCTTCCGAGCTCTCCCATGTGCCCAAACAGTGGTTCCCCTCCACATATGGGGTATCGCGTACTCAGGACAAATCGCACAACAACTGTGGGGGTATGATTTCTCCTGTTAGCCTTGTAAAAATAAAAATTTGGGGGCGAAAAGATCATTTTTGTGGAAAAAAAATGCATTTCTTATTTTCACGGCTCTACGTTATAAACTTCTGTGAAGCACTTGAAGGTTCAAAGTGCTCACCACACATCTAGATAAGTTCCTTAATGGGTCTAGTTTCCAAAATGGGGTCACTTGTTGGAGCCACTGTTTAGGCACATTAAGGGCTCTCCGAACGCAACATGGCATCCGATCTCAATTCCAGCCAATTCTGCGTTGAAAAAGTCAAACGGCGCTCCATCCCTTGCGAGCTCTGCCGTGTGCTGAAAAAGTGGTTTACCCCCACATATGGGGTATCGGCGTATTCAGGAGAAATTGTACAACAAATTTTGTTGTTGATTTTCTCTTTTAACACTTGTGAAAATAAAAAAAATTGGTTCTGAAGTAAATTTTTTGCAAAAAAAAGTTAAATGTTAATTTTTTCCTTCCACATTGCTTTAGTTCCTGTGAAGCACTTAAAGGGTTAATAAACTTCTTGAATGTTGTTTTGAGCACCTTGAGGGGTCTAGTTTTTAGAACGGTGCCACTTTGGGGTATTTTCTGTCATGTACACCCCTCAAAATGACTTTAAATATGATGTGGTCCCTAAAAAAAATGGCTTTGTAAATTTTGTTGTAAAAATGAGAAATCGCTGGTCAACTTTTAACCCTTATAACTTCCTAACAAAAAAAAATTTTAATTCCAAAATTGTGCTGATGTAAAGTAGACTTGTGGGAAATGTTATTTATTAAGAAATTTGTGTGACACATCTCTCTGATTTAATAGCATAAAAATTTAAAGTTTTAAAATTGCAAAATTTTCGCCATATTTCCATTTTTTTCATAAATAAACACAAGACTTATCGAAGAAATTTTACCACTAACATGAAGTACAATATGTCACGAAAAAACAAACTCAGAATCAGCGGAATCCATTAAAGCGTTCCAGAGTTATAACCTCATAAAGGGACAGTGGTCAGAATTGTAAAAACTGGCCTGGTCATTAAGCTGCAAACTGGCTCTGTCGCTAAGGGGTTAAAAGACAGCTCAGCGAGTTTGTTGTGAAGGACTGTAACCATTATTATTTGCACGACCAGCTTTTACAGCTCTTAATGGCTCACAAACTTGGTGTTTCTCTGAAAAGAGAAAATTAGTGACTGAAGAAACCCTTAACCAAAAGGAAGATCTTAAAAAGATTCTCAAGAGACGCTTCATGTTTCTTAAAATGGATGCCTGCACACGTCACAGAGTGAACTATTTTGCTATCAACGTTCAATATGTTTGTGACAACAAAAAAAAAAAATTGTTACCAACACGCTGGCAGTAAAAGATACTAAAGCTCATCACAGCAGCCAGTTTCTCCAGGCCTTAGTGGAAAAAGTTCTGCAAGATTACGAACTCAAAAAAGAACAGGTTCTTGCTATTGTAACGGACAATGCTTCAAACATGATAAGTACAATTACACTGATGAATGAGAGTAATGAAGGCGAACAGCAGCTAGAACATTTCACATTCAGTATGTTGGAATGCCACAGTCCTGTTTCCATAACGGAGGAACAAACAGATATTACTTCAGAAGAACAGCAAAACGATTATTTACAATTAAATGATCTTGTTGAAGCGGCTTCACACCTCTTTCCTATTCATCACATGCGCTGTGTTGTGCACACGCTGCAGCTGAAACTGATTAGCAAAGTAAGGAAATTGGTTATTGCTGCCAGAACCCCTAAAATTGATTCCATCTTGAAGAGATGCGCTGGAAAAGGGGCAATTGTGGATCAAGCCACTCGGTGGGGCAGCATCTATTTAACCCCTTCATGACCAAGCCTATTTTGACCTTAATGACCAGGCCATTTTTTGCAATTCTGACCAGTGTCCCTTTATGAGGTAATAACTCTGGAACGCTTCAACGGATCCTAGCGATTCTGTTTTTTTGTGACATTGGGCTTCAGGTTAGTGGTAAATTTAGGACGATTATTTGTGAGAAAAAAAAAAAAATCGGAAATTTGGCGAAAATTTTGAAAGTTTCACAATTTTCAAATTTTGAGTTTTCATTCTGTTAAACCAGAGTTATGTGACACAAAACAGTTACTAAATAACATTTCACATGTCTACTTTACATCAGCACAATTTTGGAAACAACATTTTTTTTTTGTTAGGAAGTTATAAGGGTTAAAAGTTGAACAGTGATTTCTCATTTTTACAACAAAATTTACACAACCATTTTTTTTTTTTTTTTTTTTTTTTAGGGACCACCTCACATTTGAAGTCACATTAAAATGGACATTTTAATTTTTCCAACAAAAATTTTCTTTTAGCATCAATTTTTTCATTTTCACATGGGCAACAGGATAAAATGGATCCTAAAATTTGTTGGGCAATTATTCCTGAGTACACCGATACCTCATATGTGGTCATAAACCATTGTTTGGGCGCACGGCAGGGCTCAGAAGGGAAGGAGCACCATTTGACTTTTTGAATGGAATATATGCTGGAATATTTAGCGGTTGCCATGTCGCGTTTGGAGAGGCCCTGTGTGCCTAAACATTGGAGCTCCCCCACAAGTGACCCCATTTTGGAAACTAGACCCCCCAAGGAACTTATCTAGGTGCATAGTGATCACTTTGAACCCCCAGGTGCTTAACAAATTGATCCGTAAAAAAAAGTACTTTTGTTTCACAAAAATTTTCTTTTAGCCTCAGATTTTTCATTTTCACATGGGCAACAGGATAAAATAGATCCTAAAATTTGTTGTGCAATTTCTCCTGAGTACACCGATACCTCATATGTGGTCATAAATCACTGTTTGGGCGCACGGCAGGGCCCGGAAGGAAAGGAGCGCCATTTGACTTTTTGAATGGAAAATTAGCTCGAATCGTTAGCGGACACCATGTCGCGTTTGGAGAGCCCCTGTGTGCCTAAACAGTAAAAAAAAACCCCACAAGTGGCACCATTTTGGAAACTAGACCCCTTATGGAACTTATCTAGATGCATAGTGAGCAGTTTGGACCCCCAGGTGCTTCACAGAAGTTTATAACGCAGAGACGTGAAAATAAAAAATATTTTTTTTCTCTAAAAAAATGATTATTTAGTCCGCAATTTTTTATTTTCACAAGGGTAACAGGATAAATTGAACCCCAAAAGTTGAACAGTTTGTCCCGAGTACGGTGGCATCCCATATGTGGGGGAGAACCACTGTTCGGGCACACGTCGGGGCTCGGAAGGGAAGTAGTGACATTTTGAAATGCTGAACCGATGGAATGGTCTGCGGGCGTCATGTTACATTTGCAGAGCCCCTGATGTGCCTAAACTGTGGAAATCCCCCACAAGTGACCCCATTTTGGAAACTAGACTTTCCAAGGAACTTATCTAGATCTCTGGTGAGCACTTTGAACCCCCAAGTGCTTCACAGAAGTTTATAACGCAGAGACAAGAAAATAAAAAAATCTTTTTTTTCCCCACAAAAATAATATTTTAGCCCCCAATTTTTTATTTTCCCAAATGTAACAGGAGAAATTAGACCCCCAAAGTTGTTGTGCAATTTTTCCTGAGTACGCTGATACCCCATATGTTGAGGTAAACCACTGTTTGGGCACACGTCGGGGCTTGGAAGGGAGGGTGCACCATTTGATGTCCTCTCCTTTGCTGCCTGTCGTGGCTCCTGCGCAGGCGCACTGCTCTGTCCTCTTGAGGGCAGAGCAGAATACTGTAGTGCGCAGGCGATGGACCTCTCCCGGCACCTGTGTATTGCAGGACTCTGCTCTGCCCTCAACAGGGCAGAGCAGTGCGCCTGCGCAGGAGCCACGACGGGAAGAAGAGGACGTCACAGTTAGAAGATGGGAGGCGCCTGACCGGACCGCGACACCAATCGGACCCGGACCGCCCCTGGGTGAGTATAATATAACTCATTTTTCTTATCTTTCAGGTTACATCGGGGGCTTATCTACAGCATTACAGAATGCTGTAGATAAGCCCCTGATGGTGGTGTCGGCAGCTGATACTTGAAAAATCGGGTGTCAGATTCCCTTTAAAGGAATTGCTTCATCACCCATTTACAGTGACTAAAAAGTTACAAGCTAAGGATTTATCTCCTGGCATTTTTATAAAGGGGTGGAAGAACTTTTTGTTTTGCCTGTCCCAAAGAGGAGGTTTAATCACAGATGGCATTGCTGCTGCCTTCATTTAAATGGAGAGACACACTGCTATTAGAAAATATAATTCTTCTGGCAGCTGTTTATGTGGACTCGAGTATATTGCTGGATGATCAAGAGCTTACTAAAGGAAAAGAAGCTCTGAGGTAGCAGTTAGGATGAGTAGGCTACAGGACGGCCAACAGCAAGAGGACTCGGGTCCTGCCAGTGCTGCTGCTGTCGTCCCTTCGTCCTCATCAGATTTGGAGTTTGATTTCGACAAGTATTTGGACGACATGGAGCAGGCACAGCATTGCTGCAGGGAAAAAGATTCCACTCCCATAGAAAACAGATTGACCATATTTCAGCAAAATTTTTCACTTGCTCTAAAGAAGTAGAAGAGTTCAATCGTTCATCAAAACTGACTGTGCACGAGGCAATTCCTTTATATCCTGAAATTGTTAAGAGATATTGCCCATGTGGCTATTGCTTTGCCACCTTCCCAAGTTAGTGTAGAGAGGTTGTTCTCTAGCATTAAAATAATTAGGTCAGATTTTAGGTCATCTATAAAGGAGGATCTGATGGAGGCGATACTATTTCTCAGAACAAATTCATAGACTGCACAAATACTATTCAGTACGTTTTTGTTGAAAACGGTTCCCCCCCCCCACTTACTGCAGATTGTATAATAAATTGTAAATATGCAAAGTTTTTTTTGTTCTAAAGTTGTATTTCAATAAATATATTTTATGTTCTATCTAAATGGCTTAATTATTGTATCATAATAAAGATTAAAAGCCTGATGTTACCATTTTACTACAGTAAATTTATCTCTTAAACTTAAAACATGAGCCAGGTATGAGGGAGTTGGAGTTGTGGAGTTGGTGTCATGGGATTTGAGGAGTGGGAGTCGGAGGTTTGGCTCCACAGCCCTGGTAGAACCATATTAAGGAGGATCACAAGGAAATGGACAGCATGTGGCTTAAATATGAGTGTCTGAGCAAAGGGTCTGAATACTAATGACCATGTGATATTTTAGTTTTTCTTTTTTTAATAAAATTTGCAAAAATGTCTACATTTCTGTTTTTTTTCAGTCAACATGGGGAGCATTGTGTATATGAATGATAAAAAAATTAACTTTAGAATGTTTTCATTGCAGCCAATTGGTACAAAGAGTGAAAAATTTAAAGGGGTCTGAATACTTTCCGTACCCACTGTATTTGTCATATTAAGGGTTTCTGTGACTGACATTTATCAGGATATGTTGTTATCGGATGCACAAACTTTTGGCGAATATTACTGACTAGTAATGCACTGATGCGGGTTTGATTGTGACTGGATTGACGGAGTACAGAACTCATCTCTGGCATTTTGTCTAGTGCATGCTACAACCCCTGGACATGCCTGGTCCTGGTGCTGACACGTCAGGGCTTCTGATACAGACTGGAGCAGGCACACAAAAACTTGCAATTGCTCTAACACCCTTCCTATGTCAGTGTCTCATACATGAAAAGAATATGTAGCTCCACTCAATCCTGACTGCAGTGTGGAAAAAAAAATAGGGAATCAAAATCCTCGTTCTTGGGATAGGTGGGTACCCAGCAGTCATTTATCACTTGTTCTATGGATAAATGCCTTTCACGGTAAAACTCCTTTATTATCATTAGGTTGTGCGTGAAATAATGTGCTGCAGTTCAATATACGGTACTTACTTGAGGACAAGATGCCCCGCTTTCTGCCTCCTTCTCTTGGTCTTTTAGTTTCAACCTTCACCCCTCTTACAGACTGGGGAGTAGAAGGGACTACTGTACCTGCAGCTTGTGCCACTGCAGAGGGCTCTTCTGATTTTTCCTGAAAATGTGGGTATCATTTAATTAGAAGTTTAAGCTTTGGGTCAGGCGCATTCCTGGCAGAGATGAGACAATTTTTAAAAATTTGGTTCCGAACATATAGGCGAATGTTGTTTTTGCAATATTAGCCGAACACAGCCAAACGTCATTGGAGTCAATGGGAGTAGAAATAAACCAATAAACCGTTCATCAAACATAAACTCAGCATGAGTAGGGTAGCAATAAGGCACGAATATGCAAAATACATGTTCGGATTCGATCGCCAAATATGTTCGCTCAACTCTACTCTCTAACATTCCCGAATTCAGGTGCAGTGCTCCTGACAGGCACCGGTTAGAAAACAATCTAGAATATCTAATTATGTCAATTTCTGGGCTCTAAAAGTAATCAGTGACCTTGATAGGGATATATTTAAAGAGAGTACATAAAATCAGACGCAAAAATACCCATTTAATAATCATAAACCTAATAAAACAAAAAGTACTCAAATTTCACAAATACCGCCCAATAGTCTCCAGTTTTCAGGATACAACTATTACTAAACAATACAAAAAAAAAAAACTTAGTTGTAAGGCATATACAGTTAGGTCCATATATATTTGGACAGACAACATTTTTCTAATTTTGGTTCTAGACATTACCACAATGAATTTTAAACAAAACAATTCAGATGCAGTTGAAGTTCAGACTTTCAGCTTTCATTTGAGGGTATCCACAATAAAATTGGATGAAGGGTTTAGGAGTTTCAGCTCCTTAACATGTGCCACCCTGTTTTTAAAGGGACCAAAAGTAATGGGACAAATTAAATTGTAAATAAAATGTTCATTTCTAGTACTTGGTTGAAAACCCTTTGTTGGCAATGACTGCCTGAAGTCTTGAACTCATGGACATCACCAGACGCTGTGTTTCCTCCTTTTTGATGCTCTGCCAGGCCTTCACTGCGGTGGTTTTCAGTTGCTGTTTGTTTGTGGGCCTGTCTGAAGTTTAGTCTTTAACAAGTGAAATGCATGCTCAATTGGGTTGAGATCAGGTGACTGACTTGGCCATTCAAGAATATTCCACTTCTTTGCTTTAATAAAATCCTGGGTTGCTTTGGCTTTTTGTTTTGGGTCATTGTCCATCTGTAGTATGAAACGACGACCAATCAGTTTGGCTGCATTTGGCTGGATCTGAGCACACAGTACGGCTCTGAATACCTCAGAATTCAATCGGCTGCTTCTGTCCTGTGTCACATCATCAATAAACACTAGTGACCCAGTGCCACTGGCAGCCATGCATGCCCAAGCCATCACACTGCCTCCGCCGTGTTTTACAGATGATGTGGTATGCTTTGGATCATGAGCTGTACCACGCCTTCGCCATACTTTTCTCTTTCCATCATTCTGGTAGAGGTTGATCTTGGTTTCATCTGTCCAAAGAATGTTCTTCCAGAACTATGCTGGCTTTTTTAGATGTTTTTTAGCAAAGTCCAGTCTAGCCTTTTTATTCTTGATGCTTATGAGTGGCTTGCACCGTGCAGTGAACCCTCTGTATTTACTTTCCTGCAGTCTTCTCTTTATAGTAGATTTGGATATTGATACGCCTACCTCCCGGAGAGCGTTGTTCACTTGGTTGGCTGTTGTGAAGGGGTTTCTCTTCACCATGGAGATTATTCTGCGATCATCCACCACTGTTGTCTTCCGTGGGCGCACAGGTCTTTTTGCATTGATGAGTTCAACAGTGCTTTCTTTCTTTCTCAGGATGTACGAAACTGTAGATTTTGCCACTCCTAATGTTGTAGCAATTTCTCGGATGGGTTTTTTCTGTTTTTGCAGCTTAAGGATGGCTTGTTTCACCTGCATGGAGAGCTCCTTTGACTGCATGTTTCCTTCACAGCAAAACCTTCCAAATGCAAGCACCACACCTCAAATCAACTCCAGGCCTTTTATCTGCTTAATTGAGAATGACATAACGAAGGGATTGCCCACACCTGTCCATGAAATAGCCTTGGAGTCAATTGTCCAATTACTTTAGGTCCCTTTAAAAACATGGTGGCACATGTTAAGGAGCTGAAACAACTAAACCCTTCATCCAATTTAAGGCTATGTGCACACGTACCGGAACTCTCGCGGAAATTACCGAGAGAATTCCGGAATTCCAGTCCGCGGGAAAATCGCATTTTAAATTCCCGCGATTTTCCCGCGGAAAAACTAGCATTTTGCAAGCGTATATAGCTTGCAAAATGCTAGCATTCTCCAAGCGATCTGTAGCATCGCTGGGAGAACTGATTGACAAGTGTGACCAACATTTTACTACTGAGGCCGCCTATGCAGCATCAGTAGTAAAAGATAAAATGTGAAAAAAAATAAAAAATGGTGTTATTCTCACCCTCCGACGTCCCGCGCATCCGTTCCCAGTAGTCCTTTGCGAAAATGCCCGCGATGGCGTCCGTTCTCGCGGGATCGCGATGTCTCGTGGTAATTCGCGATGACGTCGCACGAATGAACGCGAGACTTCGCGATCCCGCGAGAACGGACGCCATCGCGGGCATTTTCGCAAAGGACTACTGGGAACGGGAGCGTGAAGAGAAGCGGAAAGACTGCCCGGGACGTCGGAGGGTGAGAATAACAATATTTTTTATTTTTAAATTCTATTTTTTACAGGGATATGGTACCCAAAGCCCGGAGGACAGTCTCCTCTCCTCCGGACCGTGGGTACCATCCGCCATTGTTCTGCTTACTTTCCGCATGGTGTGCACAGCCACATGCGGGAAGTAAGCGGAACAATGCATTCCTATGGGTGCGGGATCGCCGCGATTCCGCAAATTAATGAGCATGCTGCGGTTTTTACCCCGAAGCGATTCCGCCGCGGTAAAAAACGCAGCATTAGCACAGCATTGCGGAATCCCATAGGAATGCATGGGATGCTTATTTTTCGCGTTTTCGCGGCAAAATCGCGCGGTTAAAACAGCCGCGGAAACGCGAAAAAAACGCCACATGTGAACTCAGCCTTAATGTGGATACCCTCAAATGAAAGCTGAAAGTCTGAACTTCAACTGCATCTGAATTGTTTTGTTTAAAATTCATTGTGGTAATGTCTAGAACCAAAATTAGAAAAATGTTGTCTCTGCCCAAATATATATGGACCTAACTGTAGATGCTAACGGAGTCATATTCACACAGATTTAGACGCTAAAAGTTTAGCAGCAGAAACACATTGTCAGAGATAAAAGAAAGGTTGGCAGATCATATCAGAGACTATTACGCTTTCGGGCACAATGTGCCTGAGAGGACATTTAGGCTGTGTGCCCACGTAGTGATTTTTAAGCGTTTTTGCCGCGATTTTCGGCGCGAAAACGTTTAAAAATCGTGTACAGAACGCCCCCCATGCATTCCGCACATGCTGTGCTAATGCTGCGCTTTTTTCCGCGGCAGAATCGCATCGCGGAAAAAATTGCAGCATGCTCATTCTTTTGTGCGGAATCGCAAAGAATTGCCGCGATTCCGCACCCATAGGAATGCATGAGAATCGCTTACTTCCCGCAAGTGGTTATGCCCACCATGCGGGAAGTTAAGCGTCTCATGTGCGGTTGGTACCCACGGTGTGGAGGAGAGGAGACTGTCCTCTAGGCCCTGGGCACCATACCCCTGTAAAAAAAAGAATAAAAAATAAAAAAAATCGGGGTATATTTACCTTCCGGCGTCACGCACTGCATTCCCGGCCTAAGCGTTCCCAGTAATGCCTTGCGGCACGGTCCAGTGATGACGTGGTCTCGCGAGATCGCTATAGCAACGCGAGACTACGTCATCACAGGTCTCGCAAGGCATTACTGGGAACGCTGTGGCCCGGGAATGCAGTGCCGGACGCCGGAAGGTAAATATACACAGATTTTTTTTATTTTTTTTTAGCATTCTATCTTTTACTATTGAGGCCGCATAGGCGGCCTCAATAGTAAAAACCTGGTCACACTTGTCAAACACTATGTTTGACAAGTGTGACCAACCTGTCAATCACTTTCCAAGCGATGCTTCAAATCGCTTGGAAAGTGCTTGAATATCGCACACGAAAATCGCGATCATAATCGCGGTAAAATCGCGGTGAAATCGCGCGGAAAAAGCTGCGCGATTTCTGGGAAGGAGTCCGGTTTTTAGTGAGCGTTTTAAAACGCTACGTGGGCACATAGCCTAAGGGTATGTGCACATGTTGCGGATTTGGCTGCGGATTTTACTGAATCTGCAGGTAAAGTGACCTGCGTTTTACCTGCGGATTTAGCCTGTTTTTGCACCTTCGGATTCCTATAATGGAAGAGGTGTAAAAACGCTGCGGATTCCACAGAAAGAATTGACATGTGGCAGAAAATAAACCGCTGCGTGTGCACAGCGGATTTGGTTTTCCATAGGTCTACATGGTACTGTACGCCACATGGAAAACTGCTGCAGATCCGCAGTGCCAAATCCGCAACGTGTGCACATACCCTTATAAGAAAACCCTCCTCTTCTTTGTAAGAAAACCCTACTGTGCTATTGCACCTGACCCAGGATTAAAAGACAGCATATAATTTACTGCAAAACAGTAAAAAAGTAGGATAAATTAGAATCTAAATAGCAGCAGTGTAATGCCAATTGTAAAATGCAAGTGTGCATTATTGCCATCAATACACATGAGAACTAGCTAGTATACTTCCGGGCCATAGAACGCCATGGCGAATGCCGGCACATGTGCAATACTGTTTTTCAGCTTTGCCCACAGTTGGGCAAAGCATACTGTGCACGCGCGGTAACTCTACGTGAACGCATGAATTACCCGAAAGGAATGCGTAGAGCAAGCCAGGAGAGGGGGGGGGGGGGGAGACAAACAATAAGCCTCGCCCATTGGACCGGACGAGGAAAATTAATATTTATATACACCGCGGGAGGAATAAAAACGGTATTTATGGATCATACGTGGGGAGTCAAGGGGTATAAAAACTACTTGTATAATGCAGAGCTGACACTAAATTGAGTGATATTTTTACATGATATGCCAAAAAAGTGGTGACAGATTCCCTTTACTGCGTTTTTTTCTGGTGACAGGTTCCCTATAAGGCTGGGTTCACACGTAGCGGAACTCTCGCGGAAATTACCGCGAGAATTCCGGAATTCCATTCCGCGGGAAAAATCGCATTTTAAATTCCCGCGGAAAAACTAGCATTTTTCAAGCGTAATTAGCTTGCAGAATGCTAGCGTTTTCCAAGCGATCTGTAGCATTGCTTGGAAAGTGATTGACAGGTTGGTCACACTCGTCAAACATAGTGTTTGACGAGTGTGACCAACTTTTTACTATTGAGGCCGCCTATGCGGCGTCAATAGTAAAAGACAAAATGTAAAAAATAAAAAAAAAAATATATTGTTATTCTCACCTTCCGACGTCCCGCGCAGCCTTCCCGCCTCTCTCCACGCTCCCAGTAATCCTTTGCGACAATTACCGCGATGACGTCTGTTCTCACGGGATCGCGACGTCTCGCGGTCATTCGCGATGACGTCACGCGAATGACCGCGAGACTTCGCAATCCCGCGAGAACGGATGTCAACGTTCGCAAAGGCTTACTGGGACCGGGAGCGTGGAGAGAGGCGGGAAGGCTGCGCGGGACGCCGGAAGGTAAGAATAACAATATTTTTTATTTTAAATTCTATTTTTTACAGGGATATGGTACCCAAAGCCCGGAGGACAGTGTCCTCTCCTCCACACCGTGGGTACCATCCGCAATTGTTCTGCTTACTTTTCGCATGGTGTGCACAGCCACATGCGGAAAGTAAGCAGAACAATGCATTCCCATGGGTGAGCATGCTGCGTTTTTTACCGAGAAGCGATTCCGCGGCTGGAAAAACCACAGCATTAGCACAGCATTGCGGAATCCCATAGGAATGCATGGGATGCTTATTTTTCACGGCAAAATCGTGCAGTTAAAAGTGCCGCAGAAATGCGAAAAAAAACGCTACGTGTGAACTCAGCCTAAGTGGGCTTTCTATTTGTATACAGCGAGTACCCCAGCACAGAGCACTATGGTAATATAAGCTGACAGTTTCTGGGGGCACTTAGGCAGCATTTCCAGAACTCTGTAATATGCAGAGCAGCCATTTGTACAATGTCCCGTGTGTGAGGTAAAAGCACGGAGGAGGGGCGCCAACCCGCGGTCCCAGCCAATCAGAAGCGAGGACGATCTACTTAACCCCTTCCAAGCCGGCGTGAATAGGAGCGCGCCATTCACTTCATCGCTTACCGCCATAATTACACGGTGTATATAACTAGTGGCAGCGCCTTGCTTCTGCGTCCTCACTAGAAAGCCGGCTCTCTGCGGACACTTACCATGGCTCTTGCTGGTGCTGCCGCGCAAGTCCTTATGTATCCGGCAGACGATGCTTCTCACCACTGTGTGTCACATTGTAGCCATTTTGGGTGCAGTGATAACGCGAGATTATAGAGGGCGGAGGGGAGGACGCGTCTGCTCGCATGGGTGGGGGGAAGGGATGGAAGCTTTGTGAGCTGTGGATGTGTATACATAACAGCTTACTAATTGCCTCACGGAGTGACGAGGAGCTTGGCGGCCATGACAGACGTGCTTGTGTGCACGACACGACTACAAGCCAGAGCCGCCATCCCATGGGTGGACGTGTGATAATGGCGGACGCGGCAAACTGTGTGGAGGAAAGAAAAGCAGCACCGTCTTCTCTGCGCCCTCCACAGTATGGTGGTCACTATGTGCTGCTGGGCGGATAACCTACAAGGTGTCATGGACACGTCTGCCTTTTATAGGGGTGGTTTCCCAATAAAATTAGAATTTTTTTTCTTGTATATTTTAAATAGAAAAGTAAAAACGTGCAGCTTTGTAGTCCAAAATGATAATTTTACTGTTGATTCTTCATTGCCTAGGTTACTGGTTGGACATGTGCACAGGGCCGGTTTTGGACAAATTTGGGGCCCTAGGCAAAATTCAAAGTGGGGCCCCCCATGTCCATATAAAACATACATGTTACACCGATATTGGAGTCACCAGTGTTTCCAATCAGTGTGCCGTCCATGTGTCATCCGTGTTTTACCTCTATGGATAATGGAAATGAAATTATAAAGCTTCTCACATACTTTCCGTGTTAAACACGGACGGCACATGTACGGCACACGGATGGCAAGTTTACACGGACCCATAGACTTGTATTGGCCCTTGCCATCTGTGCAGCTGGGAAAACAGACATGAGTGCAGCACCGTAGGTTAAATAGGGGACACGTGGCGTCTGTGAAAAACATGATAGGTCGTGTGAAGGACGCTGGACAGTCACATAATAGTAAACATTAGCAAAATTGCCGTCTTTTTCTACATCCTACCTCATAAAAAGCGATTTAAAAAAAAAAAGGCCTACATGTCCCCCAAACTACTCTGCTAAATCCCCTCTAGCTCCGTGGCCGATCGTTCAGGGTCCCTGATGGATAGTATTCACTTTGCACTTATAAGGTAAAGCCACATGACCACTGCAGCCCCATGCTGAGACTGGCGGAGACACAGGACCCCTGCAGCCCAATGCTGAGACTGGCGTAGACACAAGACCCCTGCAGCCCCATGCTGAGACTGGCGGAGACACAAGACCCCTGCAGCCCCATGCGGAGACTGGCGGAGACACAAGAACACTGCAGCCCAGTGCTGAGACTGGCGGAGACACAGGACCCCTGCAGCCCAATGCTGAGACTGGTGGAGACACAAGACCCCTGCAGCCCAATGCTGAGACTGGCGGAGACACAAGACCCCTGCAGCCCAATGCTGAGACTGGCGGAGACACAAGACCCCTGCAGCCCAATGCTGAGACTGGCGGAGACACAAGACCCCTGCAGCCCCATGCTGAGACTGGCGGAGACACAAGACCCCTGCAGCCCAATGCTGAGACTGGCGGAGACACAAGACCCCTGCAGCCCCATGCGGAGACTGGCGGAGACACAAGAACACTGCAGCCCAATGCGGAGACACAGGACCCCTGCAGCCCAATGCGGAGACACAGGACCCCTGCAGCCCAATGCTGAGACTGGCGGAGACACAAGACCCCTGCAGCCCAATGCTGAGACTGGCGTAGACACAAGACCCCTGCAGCCCCATGCTGAGACTGGCGTAGACACAATACCCCTGCAGCCCCATGCTGAGACTGGCGGAGACACAGGACCCCTGCAGCCCAATGCTGAGACTGGCAGAGACACAAGAACACTGCAGCCCAACGCTGAGACTGGCGGAGACCCCCGGAGACACAAGAACACTGCAGCCCAGTGCTGAAACTGGCGGAGACCCCCAGAACCACAAGATTACTGAAGCCCAGTGCTAAGACTGGCAGAGACCCCCTGAGCATCGGTGCTGGAGCCACGGTGGATTTATCATTTCATGCTAATTATTTTTACACTAGATGGAGGCCCGATGCTATCGCATCAGGAGGGCAGTAATGTCACGATGGGGGTAGGGTTTGCAGCGTTGAGAATTTCTCCCCCCATGTGCACACCAACCTGTCCACTCTCTCTTTCCCCATGTGTTGACTTCTCCCGTCTGTGCCCTCTTCTTTGACCTATCTACCCCAAGTGCTATCCCCCTTGTCTGCTATCGCTCCCCTTCCTGTGCCGTGTTCTCCCCTCATGTGCTGTCCCGTTTGAGCTATCTCCCCCCTGTACTCTGTCTCTCACCCCTGTGTCTGACCGTGTACAGAACATACCGCAGCTCCTGAGCAGGGGAGGAAGCAAAAGACAATACTGACATTACAGCAGGAGATTGCAGAGGATACATCTTGTGAGGTAAAATATTGTTTAAAAACAGTCAGTGAAATATTTTATCTCACAAAATGAGTCCACTGTGATCCCCTGCTGTAATGTCAGTATTGTCTTTTGCTTCCTCCCCTGCCCAGGAGATGTGGTATGCTCCGTATACAGTCAGACACAATTTTTAAAATGAACTTTCGTTCGTGGGAAAACCCCTTTAATGTGACCGACTTCCTCTGCCTGTAGACACGTCGCGCATCTGCCGCCGGGATCAGCCGAATGATTCACTGCGCCTGTGCGGAATTCGCACAGGCGCAGTGCGATGGTGTTCCGCTGATGGTACCACGCAAAAGGCTGCGTGAGTGTGTGTATGTGGTGCGACAGAGTTCCGCTGGTGGTACTGCCCAATAGGTTGGTACCAGCATCAGTTTCCATATTGAGACACCCATCACTTGGGTGTCCCAATATGGCGGTCGGTGAACTTCCTCCGCTTGGCATTCCGGGACACGGTGACATCTGGACAGAACAGGAAATGAAAGCATTACAAGGCAATTATATAAATTGTCAGAAAACCCCTGTAGTGTTTGTTCACACGCACCATTTTTGCTGCGGATTGCTCTACAGTGTTGGCAGGAAATACTCAGCGTTTTTGCAGCCTTTTCACTTGCATTTTTGTGTCCTAATCATTTGAATATGAAAAAAACACTGCAGAAACGCTGAAAGACGACAGCAACAGAGTAATAAAAAAAAAATGTTTTCTGTCCGTGTATGTCTGCTGCACTGAGACAGAACGGAAAAGTATAGTAGACTGCACAATTCCATACAATAGTATATTAAGCCCTGTTCATACTGCGCTTCTGCAGTGCGTCCGGGGCTCTGCCTGAATTCCCCTAAAATAGGATTCACGTAAATCCCTCTGGGGCCACAGACTGCACTGACACAAGCAGAGGGCAAATTAATTTTTTGTTTTTCTGAAATTGACTGATTTATTTTCTTAGGCCGGGTACACACGATCAGGAATTGGCAGCGCTTTGGACGCAGCACATGGCCACTGCCGGCTATTGAATGCAGGTGACTCCACATGTGATCACTGAACCGTGCGGATTCCCTGCGTCCAAAATATTGTACGGGTGAGATTTATTGCATCTCCGCAAGATAGACATATTGCGATCTGGAAAGACACGCTGCATGTCCATCTCTGCAGGTGATACTCAGGCGTCTGTGGACGCATAGTAGCCATGGGATTTCTTGAGATCCCACCTACTATGCTGTAACATCTGGACGCTGCACAAGTACACAGCGTCCAAACCACGCAGCGATTTCTGATTGTGTGCAGCCACCCTCAGAGTCTGTTTCTGCTTTTTCGTCTAAGGGTGTGTGCACATGCTGCAGATTTTTCAGCCCGGATTTTGCAAAATCCGCAGGTAAATATCTGCGGATTAGCCTGCGGTTTTCCCCTGCGGTCTGACACCTCTACAATGGAGCAGGTGTAAAACCGCTGCGGATTCCGCACAAAGAAGTGACATGCTGCGGTTTTGAAACCGCAGCAGATCCACGCGGAAAAATCTGCACTGTGTGCACTGCGGTTTTTGATGTCCATAGAATATAAAGGTACTGTACACCGCTGCAGAAACTGCTGCGGATCTGCAGCCTGTGCATACACCTTTAAAGTGTTGACTTTTCTGCAGGGCTGCAACAAGGAATTTCGGGGCCCCATACTGGCAAAATTTTCAGGGCCCCCTTGAGACTCCGCCCAGGCTCCACCCCGTGAACTGTCCACAGTCCCACTACTCTCTCGTGGAAAAACTCAATTTCTCACCAATCACACATTAACAGTTCCCATCACCAGATCACACACATAGCCGGCAGCTTTTGTTTTGGCCAAAAGATTTTTTAAGCCGCTGTTAGGGTTGTGGATCGCACTAAATATAAAATATAAGAAAGTGCGATCACAACCCGGGGTCAACCGTGCAGAGATGGAAACTGCTGCTCAGTAATGGCGGAGCACTAAACACCGTGGTGTTAACCGATGAACCGGTGTGTACAGGAGCAAACTGGAACAAGTGCCAGAGCCTGTTTATCCTCACAGGACTCGGCAGGAGAGCGCTAGTGCTATGACACAGGACTCTGCCCCAAGGACTCAGGGTTAGAGCCCCTCTAGCCCCAACCGCGATGCCTGAACAGACACCTATAGAATTCTGTGTCCTGTTAGAAGTCACGGTGCAGCTGAACGTTGCTTACTGCACTATCAGTGTACAGCACAGCTCTGGCGGACGCCACTAACTAGCCTAAACTCAGGCATAGGACGCGCACGGCGCCGCACTAACGGATGCTGCAGTACCTGCGTATTTAGTGCTTTTTTTGTGCGGTTTCACTGCATGTTTTGTGCAGTTTTCCCCTGCAGTTTTCCACCTGCAGATTTTTAGAATGGAGCAGGTGGAAAACTGCACCAAAAGCGCACAAAAGAAGTGACACAGCGGATTTTGTTTTACATAGGCTACAATGGTGCTGTACATCACATGCAGTTCTGCTGCGTATACGCAGGGCCAAATCTGCTGCGTATATGCAGCAGAAACGCACCGTGTGCACATAGTCTTAACCCTACTAACATGCGTATCAAAGGGAAGGGGTTTCATAATGAGTCATTCAGCGATTCACAAGCATCCATCATCACACACATCTCTACCAATTACTGTGTATACTCGCGCATGGCCATGCGACTCTTATAGCAGTGTCCTTCCGGCACCTTCCTAGTGGTCCAATGGGAGCAGCAATAGGACCTGAGCATGTGACATCAGACCTCCAATGAGAGGTCTTCCCATGGGCATGCTCAGTGGCCCGAAAGAAGGACTTGGTCCCAAGAGCTGCTCGCTGCTGGCTATTGCAGGTTACTAGAGCTGAACCCTGATTGGCAGCAGTAACCAAGCCAACAGTAGTAAACTGAGCAAGACGCTGGGAATGATGTCTCTGCTGAGCAGGCTCCCCTGTGGCTGGAGAGGAATGGGGGACCGCAGAATGCAAGGATCGGCATTCCTCTTGTGCAGAGGCAGGAACCCGAAGCCTAACAGCTGCCACCATAACACGGTAGACACTTTTGGCCAACCTCTACTCTACTGTAACCTATTAAATATTTGTTAAAATATGCAATATAATTTAGGTATATTTTTATTTGTTTTTCAATTTTTAAAATGACCAATAATATCACATACATGGAACAAATACCGCCACACCATGTCAAGACCCCATATTACCACCACAGTGACCGAATAATATCACATACAAGGAACAAATACCACAACACCATGACCAGACCACATATTACCACCACAGTGACCGAATAATATCACATACAAGGAACAAATACCACCGCACCATGACCAGACCACATATTACCACCACATAGTGACTGAATACTACAATACTGATCATTAATAAAAAAACCCACAATACTATCACCTAAAGTGCCATTATACACAGGAGATCTGTACTTAGTATGCAGTGTCTGTGTACACTGTGTTCCAAATTATTATGCAAAAAATATTTCCTCATATTTTCTCTAAATTACCTATATGAATTGCAGTCATTGTTATTTTCCAGTCATCTAATATTCTAGTATAATTGCAATGTTTTTTAACAAACTGCCTATGAAAACAGTATATTTTTAAAAATAAGAAACACTCAAAATGCATGTTCCAAATTATTATGCACAGCAGAGTTTTCAACCTTTTTATTTTTATTTTGAACAAAAAAATGGTCAATTGTGAAATTATAAGCATTATCAGCTTATTACAAAAAGAAATCAAACAGTTTTCAAGTCAAAACTTTATTCTAGGTGATGTTACATTTGCACATAGGACCCCTTGTTCGAAACAAGCTTCTGAACTCTCTCGTCCATTGAATTTGTGAGTTTTGGATGGTTTGTGCTTCAATTGTTTTGCATGTGGACAGAATACCCTCCCAGAGCTGTTGCTTAGATGTGAACTGCCTCCCGCCATCATAGACACTCCTTTTGATGATGCTCCAGAGGTTCTCAATGGGGTTGAGGTCAGGGGAAGATGGTGGCCACACCATAAGTTTGTCCTCTTTTATGCCCATAGCAGCCAGAGATGCAGATGTGTTATTTGCAGCATGAGACGGTGCATTATCATGCATGAAAATGATCTTGCTGCGGAAAGCACGGTTCTTCCTCTTGAACCATGGCAGGAAGTGCTGTTTTAGAAACTCCACATAGATTATGGAGTTCATCTTTACCCCTTCAGAGATCCTAAAGGGGCCGACAATCTCTCTCTCCCCATGATTCCAGCCCAAAACATTACTCCACCTCCTCTTTGTTGGCGCCTTAGCCGTGTTTTCATGGGGTGTCCATCAACCAGCCATCCTCCACTCCATCCATCTGGACCATCGAGCGTTGCACGGCAATCATGCCCCTGTGTCTCCAATCATGCCCCCAGTGGCTGCAATCCTGCCCCCATGTCTTTCATCCTGCCCCATGTCTCAAATCATGCCCCCAGTGTCTCCAATCCTGTCCCCAGTGTCTCTAATAATGCCACCAGTGTCTCCAATCATGCCACCAGTGTCTCCAATCATGCCTCCAGTGTCTCCAATCATGCCCCCATGTCTTTTCTCATGCCCCCTGTGTCTCCAATCATGCCCCATATCTCCATTCTGCCCCCTGTGTCTCCAACCATGCCCCGTATCTCTATTGTGCCTCCTGTGTCTCCAATCATGTCCCCAGTGTCTGCAATCATGCCCCCATGTCTTTCATCCTGCCCCGTGCCTCCAATCATGCCCCCTGTGTCTCCATTCTGCACCTTGTGTCTCCAATCCTGCCCCCAGTGTCTCCAATCCTGCCCCCTGTGCCTCCAATCATGCCCCCTGGGTCTCCATTCTGCCCCTGTGCCTCCAATCATGCCCCCTGTGTCTTCAATCATGCCCCCATGTCTCCAGTCATGATCCCTGTATCTCCATCCTGCCCCCAGTGTCACCAATCCTGCCCGTCTCTATCGTGCCCCCAGTGTCTCCAATCCTGTCCCGTCTCCATCCTGCCCCGTCTCCATCCTGCCCCGTCTCCATCCTGCCCCGTCTCCATCCTGCCGGGCCCGGCTTGCCACCTTCAATACTAATTTAAAAAAACAAACAAAAAAAACAAACAAACACCTTTCCTCATACCTTGCCGCGCTCCAGCGACAAGCGATCTGTACCCCAAAGAGAAAGCGCGCACTCGTCAGCGACTGACAATGATGTCAGATGCCGGCAACGTGCGCACTGACGTCAGCTGCCAGCCTCCGATTGGCTGGCAGCTTTAACTATTGGACGCAGGTTCAATTACTTGATTGGCAGAATCCTGCCGCTGGGGACAGGGCAGTGGGGCCCAATGGCTGGAGCTGACGGGGCCCGATGCGGGCCCCCTCTGCTGATCGGACCCCATAAGCCAGTCAGGGCAGTAATGCCCTTATTGCGGCCCTGCTTTTCTGTGGCTGTTGGAACAGAAGGACACATTCAGAAAAAAACATCATATGTGGAATTCATGAGAGCTCCATTCTTGTCATTGCAATCTAAAGTATAGCTCTATAAAGAATTCAGGCAGAACGCACAGGGGGGCAGTAAAGACAGTGTGAACAGTCCCTAATGTAAGACACAGGCATTAAACATAAACTGCTGATTCCTGGTATTGCGACACTAGAGTTACAGTATTATATATGCAGCACATATACACACATTATATATACTGTACTTTATAAATATAGAAACATACAGTGTGTAGAAGGACATGTTAGGCATCAGGTTCCTGTCTCTGCACAGCAAGAATTCCGAGACTTGCCTTTGGAGGTCTCCCATTCCTCTCCAGCCACAGAGGAGGTTGCTCAGCAGACTCAGCTATCCCAGCGCTCTGCTCAGACTAGCACTGTGGGTTTGTTTGCTGCTGCTGCTGCCACCACCTCTCGTCCAGCTATAGCAACGCATGCTGGTCAGCAGCAGCGAGCTACTCCAGGGACTAAGTCCTCCTTTCGGTCTACTGAGCATGCCTGTGGGACAATCTCTCATTGGAGATCAGAGGTCACATGCTCAGGTCCTTCTCCAGCTTGGATTGGACCATCAGGAAGGTCCCGGATGGACGCTGCTATAAAAGGCTCACATGGCCACTCAGCCATGCGCTAGTATAGACAGTAATTGGTAGTGTTGTGTGTTGTGAGTTCATTCTCTGGTTCACCAGTTGTGAGTTCTCCATCCAGACTCCCTCTGGTGGTAACAGGAGGTAGAGAGGCTGATTTGATCAGTGGAGATCTGCCACCTGAGAATGAGGATGACGATTGGATCTCAGGAGTCTCAGATTAGATTTAAGACAGCCGACGCCCTTTTCAGTTGCTGGTGATTGCTTCTGGCTTGTCAGCTCTTGGTTTTCAGCTCTGTTCCAGTCATCTAAAGCTAAGTTCTAAGTTTTTCTGCTAATGTTCACACTTGATTTTGTTGGTCTATTCAGTTTTTCGATGTGGTCAGCCAGCCCCTGCTGGGGGCTGTGCTGAATTTCCACTCTTATTTATCAGTATTTTGCCAATTGGCTTTTTGTCCCTTACTAGTTCGGTCTCTTTTTGCTCTGTCTCAGAATATTTCAGAGTGCTGATATAGTGGGAGAAGTCTAGTGACTTCAGGGTTAATTTTGCTATCAGAAGTGTTGGACATGATTTTTGTAGGGTTTTTTGCAGGTTGCAGACAGTGTCTTTCCTTTCCTGTCTAGTTAGTTTGGGCCCCATAATTTGCTCAGCCTATTTTCCTGCCTGTGTTTGTGCCTTCATCTTGTTTCACCGTCAATACATGTGTGGGGTCTATCTATTCCTTTGGGGTCTACTCTGGGGCAGTTAGTTTTCCCTTTTCTTGCTTTAGGCTTATTTAGTCCTCCGGCTGTGACGAGGCATCTAGGAACATCGTAGGCACGCTCCATGGCTACTGCTAGTTGTGTGGTAAGATCAGGGATCTGCAATCTGCTTAGTTACCAACCTCTCTGGTTTTCTGTGACTTAGCTTGTTTTGCTTTTTTCTCCTCGGTGACCCATTCATAACAGATGTGTGTGATGATGAATGCTTGTGAACCGCTGAATGACTCATTATGAAACCCCTTCCCTTTGATACACATGTTGGTGGGGTTTAGAGTCCTGAGTGAGCGCCAAGTGATGGCACTGCATAGCGCCGCAGTGCTTCCAGCTTCTCTCACACGTTATGCCAGAAAGTATCATCTGCACAAGACACCTCTGTACAGCATATGCTGCAGTGTCCATCTCAACGGTGCCGTGCGCAGTTACTGCACTTTCCAGTGTTAAGCTTAGGCTGGCTAGTGGCATCCGCCAGGGCAGCTCTGTACGCACGCAGTGCGGTAACTCAACTGTCGGCTGCACCTGTGACTGCTAACAGGGCAGAGCGTTTCTCTAGGGTTAATCTCTGGTGCCGCAGTAGTGGTTCCCTAAGCCATAGTCTGTGAGGTAACATGCTTCGGTGTCTCTTTCTGCGGCTCACCGGGTCAGCGGTTACTCCGTCGGTGTTCAGCTAGTGTCCGCTATTACCGAGCAGCAGTTTACCATCTCTGCACGGTGGACTCGGGGTTGCGATCGCACTTTATTATATTTTATATTTAGTGTGATCTGCAACCCTAACAGTATACTAGCGCTAGAGTCTGGCTCTAATTGCGGACGAGCAGCGACTTTTTGCGTGCATTCGGCAGCTGGAGGGCAGGTTGGTGGCTCTTGAGCGTCCAGCCTCAGCTGCGGATGTTACCGTGGTAGCGCTCCAGGCAGCCAATGAGGCTGTCTCCCGTGTGTCCACTGCCATCTCTGTCCCGACTTTGTCCCACCTCCTGCTGCCCGAGAAGTTCTCGGGCGATAGTGCATCATGTAGGGGTTTCGTGAGCCAGTGCTCTATACAGCTAAAGTTTCTGGCTGCATGATTCCCCTCCGAGCGGGGTAAGGTGGGATTTATCATTTCCCTCTTGTTGGGCAGGGCTTTGGAGTGGGCCACACCGCTGTGGGAGCGTGGCGATCATGTGGTGCAGAGTGCCACTCTGTTCTTGGCCACTCTGAAGCAGGTCTTCTTGGGACCGCAAATCACCCATGACACCGCGCTCTGGCTGCTGGCATTATCGCAGGGCTCGTCCTTGGTCAGCCACTTCACCATCCAGTTCAGGACGCTGGCCTCTAAGTTAGAGTGGCCAGATAAGGTCCTCATACCGGCATTCTGGAGAGGTTTGGCTGACCATGTGAAGGACGCCCTGGCCACCAGGGAGGTTCCTGCCACACTGGAGAAGCTCATCACCGTCTCCACCCGTATTGACCTTCGCTTTACCGAGCGAACGTTGGAGCGGTCCCAGTGTAGGCAGAGGTTTAGGTTGGCACCTAGTTTTGCTAAACCTCTGGGATCTTCTGATCGGGTGTCCGAGTCTCAGGGGGCCATGGGGTCTTCTCGCGCGGGATCCAGGTCCCGGTCCGCTCGAGTACCTGTGGTCTGTCCTGTTTGCCGGCAGTCTGGTCACCTTGCCAGCCAGTGCCCACAGCGGTCGGGAAAAACGCTCGCCTCTAGTGGTCATAGGGGAGGCTCACTAGAATCAGCAATGTTTTCCTCCAAGCTGACCTTTAAAGGAACGCTTGAGGCTGGTTCTTCCACTCTGGCGGTGGAGATTTGCGTGAACTCCCAATCGGAAGGCAATTTCATGTCTTCAGCCTTCACTCAACGGCACGCAATACCCCTGGTTATGATGGCCAAGCCAGTCACCGTCAGGGTGGTGAACGGCGTGACTCTACCCTCTCAAATTACCCACCAGACTGACCCGTTGATTCTCTCGGTGTCTCTGTCTCATCAGGAGATGATATCCCTCCTCGTCATGCCCGAGGGTGTCGATCAGGTCCTCTTAGGGGGTCCCTGGTTATGGTTCCACTCTCCCCATATAGAGTGGTCCTCAGGGAGGATTCTCGGTTGGGGTAAAGCCTGTGAGGGTAGATGTCAGAGGGAGTGCGTTCAGGTTGCTTCTATCGAAGTCCCCGCAGATCTTTCCTCTCTCCCCAAACACTATCAACAGTATGCAGACGTGTTCTCCAAAAAGGCGGCGGAGACTCTTCCATCTCATCGCCCCTACGACTGTCCTATTGACCTCTTGCCTGGTGCTGAGCCTCCTCGGGGTCGAGTATATCTGGCAAGGGGATTCATTAGGAAGTCGGTGTCACCAGCAGGGGTGGGATTCTTCTTCGTCCAGAAGAAGAACAGACGGTCTTTACAGGGGTCAATTACAGGGGTCTTAACGCTATCACCATTAAGAATAAGTACCCTCTGCCCCTGATATCGGAGCTGTTTGATAGGCTACGGGGAGCAAGAGTGTTTACCAAACTCGATCTGCGGGGGGCTTACAACCTGATTCGCATCCGTGAGGGGTATGAATGGAAGACGGCATTTAACACCAGGGATGGGCACTATGAATACCTGGTGATGCCCTTCGAGCTCTGTAATGCTCCGGACATCTTCCAAGACTTTGTGAACGATATCTTCCGGGATATGCTTACCACCTCGGTAGTAGTCTATCTAGATGATATTCTCATCTACTCTCCAGATATCGACTCCCACCGGAGAGATGTTTTCGACCTCCAGCGGGCAAACTCTATGCCAAGTTGGAGAAGTGTTGTGTTTGAGCAGGAGTTCTTGCATTTCCTGGGCTATATCATTTCCACCCAGGGATTGGCCATGGATCCTGCCAAGCTACAGGATGGATTGGCAGAATCCCCATTCTCTCAAAGCGGTGCAGCGCTTTATGGGGTTCATAAACTACTATCTCCAATTCATCCCCAACTTCTCGACTTTGGTAGCCCCCTTGGTGGCCCTCACCAAGAAGGGCGCAAATCCCAAGTTGTGGTCGGTGTCTGTCTCCTAGGCCTTCTCCTCCAGTAAGTCCCATTTTGCTAGCGCTTCCATTCTACATCGCCCCGATGTAGATAAGCCCTTCATACTGGAGGTGGATGCCTCTTCCGTCAGTTGGAAGCAGCCATGCTTCTTTTTCTCCAAGAACTTCACACCACCAGAGATGAATTATTCCATTGGGGACAGGGAGTTGCTAGCGATGAAATTGGCCGTTTCGGAGTGGAGACACTTCCTGGAGGGGGCTCGCCACCCTTTCCAGGTGTTCACCAACCACAAGAACTTGGTGTGTTTGCAAACGGCCCAGCGGCTGAACTCTCGCCAGGCCAGATGGTCCCTGTTCTTCTCCTGGTTCCATTTTACCCTACATTTTCTCTCCAGGGAGAAGAACGTCCGCGCCGATGCTCTTTCTCGCTCCGTGGTGTCATCGGAGGAGGAGCCTCGGCTGATTGTCCCATCCGAGAGCCTGAGGACCGTGGGTCCGGTTGCCCTTGAGTCAGTTCCTCCGGGCAAGACATTTGTCCCTGCCCGTCTGCAACCAGAGGTCCTCTCTTGGGCTCACTCATCCAGGTTGGGTGGACATTTTGGGACAAAACGGACCTCTGAGCTTCTGGCGAGGACGTACTGGTGGCCAAATATGGTCCGTGACGTCAGGGACTACATTCAAGCATGCATCTCTTGCACCCAGAATAAGTCTCCTCGGCAGTGGCCAGCTGGGATACTTTACCCCCTGCCGGTAGCGGACAGGCCCTGAGAGATGGTTGGTATGGACTTCGTGGTGGGACTGCCCAAGTCCAGTGGCAGCACAGTCTTTTGGGTTATCACCAACCATTTCTCCAAGATTGTGCACCTGGTACCTCTCTCCTGGTTACCTTCTGCACGGGGCCTGGCAGCGTTATTCATTAAGCATGTTTTCCGCCTGCACGGTATGCCGAACAAGATTGTCAGTGACCGGGGTCCCCAGTTTGCGTCTCGGTTCTGGAGAGAGCTCTGTAGCCTGCTCAGCATCGAGCTAAATCTCTCCCTGGCCTATCATCCCGAGACAAACGGGTTGGTGGAGAGAGCCAACCAGACCCTAGTCACATATCTATGACATTTTGTCTCGGCCAGGCAGGATGACTGGGCATCCTTGCTGCCATGGGCGGAGTTCGTTTTGAACAACGCTGTGGCCAATTCCACCGGTCAGACCCCATTCCTCCTTAATTATGGCCAGCATCCGCGCGTCCCTGTCCCTATGCCCGTGTCGTCCACCGATTCCAGGATGGCAGACTGGGCAGTGGAGGCACGAGACATTTGTGATCGCACTCAGGATGCCATCCGGGCCTCCAAGGAGAGAATGAGGGCCTCCGCCGACATGCACCGGTGCCCCGCTCCTGGAGACTTAGTGTGGCTCTCCACCCATAACATCAGGCTGCCGGTCTATTCCACTAAATTTGCACCTCGTTACATTGGCCCCTTCAAGGTCCTTGAGCAGATCAACCCGGTGGTCTACCGTCTGGCCCTTCCACCACACTTGGCTATCACTGACACTTTCCACGTGTCCCGGTTCTCTGAGTCATCTGCCGGGACATCAGACCTGTCCTCAGATGAGTTTGAGGTTAATGCCATTGTGGGATGCAGGCTGGTATGTGGAAAAAAGTTTTATTTGGTGGACTGGAAGGGTCATGGTCCAGAGGCTTGGACCTGGGAGCCAGTGGAGAACATCCACGCTCCGCTTCTTGTTGCGGCATTTGAGCGTAGCGAGGGGGAGTAATGTTAGGTGTCGGGCTGCTGTCGCTGCACAGCAGGAATCCCAAGCCTTGAATTTGGTGGTCTCTCATTCCTTTCCGGCCACAGAGGAGGCTGCTCAGCAGACGGCGCTCTGCTCAGACTAGCACTGTGGGTTTGGTTGCTGCTGCCACCTCTGGTCCAGCTATAGCAACGCATGCTGGTCAGCAGCGAGCTACTTTAGGGACTAAATGTCAGAGACACCGCACTACACTTGCTCATAGAGCCAGTGCGCGTGTCCTGAGTACAGAAGCAGTGCTAAAAGTTACCTGGGGAGCAGGGCAGCAGAGGTGACCATGCGTGCTTCAAGCTAATAGTGTCAGGATCCTGTCAGCGCTGGGAAGTAAAGAGGCACAGGACCTGCGGACACTGAAATGAGCAAGCTGGCACGGGACCTATGGTCATGTGACTGCAAGGGGGTGGGGCTTAGCGTCCTGCTTTCAGATATGACAGGACACCATACAACAACTCAGAGTCAGGCAAAATGGAGGTCACAACAGTACGGGCAAACGAGGCACAGGAGGGACAAACAGACGGGTAGTCAGACAAAGCCAAAGGTCATGCACAAGAGGGCGACGTGGTACCAAGGGGATGAGCAGAGAGAAGTTGGGTCACAAGCAGAGAGTCATACACGAGAGGTAGCGCAGTACAAGAGGGTCAGGCAGAACTCGTAACAGGGACAGAACCAGATCACAACCAAGCAGGCAACAAGTTATCAGGCACAAGGCACACGTATACAAGAGGTCAACTAACTCAGCCGAGGGCAGGAGTATAACTGACACCGGACCCAGGTCCAGTGAGCACTAAATAGCCTCCTTCTGCCAGAGAGAGGCAGCACAATTAACCCATAGTCTAACCAGGACGGGTCAAAGCGAAATCCCTTCCTGGATCATGACACTAAGTCCTCCTTTTGGTCTACTGAGCATGCCCGTGGGACGATCTCTCATTGGAGATCGGAGGTCACATGCTCAGGTCCTGCTCCAGCTCGGCTTGGACCATCAGGAAGGTCCCGGATGGACGCTGCTATAAAAGGTTCGCATGGCCACTCGGCCATGCGCTAGTATAGACAGTAATTGGTAGCGATCTGTGTGATGATGGATGCTTTTGAACCGCTAAATGACTCATTATGAAACCCCTTCCCGAGTCAGTGCCGAGTGGTGGCACTGCATAGCGCCGCAGTGCTTCCAGCTTCTCTCACACGTTATGCCAGAGAGAGTCATCGACACGAGACACCTCTGTACCGCATACGCCGCAGTGTCCGTCTCAACGGTGCCGTGTGCAGTTACTGCGCTTTCCAGCGTTAAGCTTAGGCTGGCTAGTGGCATCCGCCAGGGCAGCGCTGTATGCACGCAGTGCGGTAACACAACTGTCGGCTGCACCCTATGATTGCTAACAGGGCACAGCGTTTCTCTAGGGTTAATCCCTGGCACCGCAGCAGAGGTTCCCTAAGCCGTAGTCTGTGAGGTAACAGGCTTCGGTGTCTCTTTCTGTGGCTCTGTGCTGTAACAAGTTCGCTCCTGAGCATACCGGGTCAGCGGTTACTCCGCCGGTGTTCAGCTAGTGTCCGCCATTACTGAGCAGAGCAGCATTTTACCATCTCTGCACGGTGGATTCCGGGTTGCGATCGCACTTTATTATATTTTATATTTAGTGCGATCCGCAACCCTAACAGGACATATAAGGTATATACACAGAAACATTCAGTTTACTTACAGTATACAGTTAGGTCCATATATATTTGGACAGATACATTTTTCTAATTTTGGTTCTAGACATTACCACAATGAATTTTAAACAAAACATTTCAGATGCAGTTGAGGTTCAGACTTTCAGCATTCATTTGAGGGTATCCACATTAAAATTGGATGAAGGGTTTAGGAGTTTCAGCTCCTTAACATGTGCCACCCTGTTTTTAAAGGGACCAAAAGTAATTGGACAGATTAAATAATTGTAAATAAAATGTTCATTTCTAGCACTTGGTTGAAAACCCTTTGTTGGCAATGACTGCCTGAAGTCTTGAACTCATGGACATCACCAGACGCTGTGTTTCCTCTGTCCAAATATATATGGACCTAACTGTATATACAGTATGCTCATATACACTTTATACATATATTTCACAATATACTGCACACATGCAGTATGCATATATAATATACACAGACACACATACTATATACTGTATGTACATGCATATACTGTATATAACCTCACAAATGCACCACAGATATACACAATCATGCTATTACTGTGTATATACACACATGCACACACATACTATATAGATATATATACACACACTGTATACTACCCATGTACACACACATATATATGTATACTTACCACGTCCTGATGTCACTTGTGCAGATGTCAGCACAATGATGTAGGAACAGCCATGATGAGAAGGAGGGGACACACAAATAGGACTGCAGACATGTCCTGCCCCAGGTCTGACCTCTGCTGTGCTGTGCCCCTCCTCCTCACTCACATCTTCTAACTTGACACTGCAGGGGAGAGAGAGGGGGGATTGGAGCGGGTTTGGGAGAGCCCATGAAGGACTGCAGAAGATGCACAGTGTTATTCACTGTAAGTAATGCTGTACACCCTCTGGGCATTTCATAAAGGGGCTGCAGACACAGCGGTCCCCTTTGTGGGTGAGGCCTCAGGCAGCTGCCTTGTCTGCCTGCCCCAAATGCCGGCCCTGCATGTGCAGTATTTCCTTGCAGGTAGCTGACATGTGATGTTAAAAGGCTCCTGTCATAAAAGTTGTGCTGCAGGCACCATGAACCCAGACTCTTGAATAGGAGAGCCTAGAATAATCCAGTGCTGACCGGCTTCTCCCCTCCTCCCTTGGAGACTAATCCAGTGCTGTCCCTGACCGCCATCTCTTCCTTTTTCACCTCCCTCTGAGACAAGTCCAATGCTGTCCCAGGCCAGCTTCTCCCCTACTCCTTCCGAGACTAATCCAGTGCCTTCCTCCGAAACTACTACAGTGCTGTCCCTGACTGGCCTCGCCTCCCTCCGAAACTAGTCCAGTGCAGTCCCTGAACAGCTTCTCCCCACCTCTCTCCAAGACTAGTCTAATGCTGTCCCTGACTGGCTCCTCCTCGCCTCTCTTTGAGATTAGTCAGTGCTGTCCCTGACTATCTTCTCCTTGCCTCCCTGCGACGCTAGTCCAGTGCTGTCCCTGATTGGCTTCTCCCCGCCTCCCTCTGACACAATTCCAGTGCTGTCCCTTGCATTTTTTTTAATGTGGTTGTTGTTTAAGCTTTATTTTCAGTTTTCAGTTAATGATATACCCATGCTCTGGGGCAGGGCTATGGGGGGTCTTTATGTGGTGCTCTGCTTAGCTATTCATACTGATAGCTTATGATAGGTCACTGATCCCTCAGTAACCTACCCCCTAATTTACATACTGATTATTATATGTATTGAAAAAAAATACCCTTCAGCAGGAAGGCAGCACGTGCTCTGCAGCATGATCGCATGTATAATATGCATTTAATTATTATATTTGCTGGTATAAATATATACAGAAAAAAAATTCTGTCTCAAAATGGCGCCGGCCATGCCTGCGCACTAGCATCTACCTGTAGATTACTGTAGGTTACTCAGCACAATCCTGCTGAATGGTTCTCTTTAGCCCCTTTCTGACATTGAAAGTAATAATATGTCCACGCGCCCTGGGCCTTATTGACGCGGGACGGATTATTACGTTCATGCGACCCTGACCCTAACCCTAACCCTGACCCTAACCCTAACCCTAACCCTGACCCTAACCCTAACCCTGACCCTAACCCTAACCCTAACCCTGACCCTAACCCTAACCCTGACCCTAACCCTAACCCTAACCCTGACCCTAACCCTAACCCTGACCCTAACCCTGACCCTAACCCTGACCCTAACCCTTAACCAAACCATACTAACCCTAACCCAAACCCTAAACCCTAACTAACCCTAACCCTGACCCTAACCCAAACCCTGACCCTAACCCTGACCCTAACCCTAACCCTAACCCTGACCCTAAACCCCCTTAACTAACCCTAACTCTAACCCAAACCCCTAAATTCCATGGTTAACAAAAAAAAACGCATGTGCAAAAAAACGCATACATAAGCATGCCAATGCGCACATATGCGCACCCATAGACTTATAATGGGTGTCTTGCTGTAAAAAAACGCATTGCGCGCGCATGCGTTTTTTTGAGGCAAGTCGGACGCCCAAAAAATGCAACAGGATGCATTTTGTGCGCCCGAGCGCATACCGCAAAAAAACGCATGCGCGCAAAAACGCATACAAACGCGTGTGTATGCGCACATAAGCGCATCCCATGCAAAGTATAGGAAAAAAAATCGCATGCGTTTTTTAGCGCTAAAATACCGCGAAAAAAAACACAAGTGTGAAACCAGCCTAAAAGCACCAAAACAAAGTAACAAAAGTTCAGAACAAAAGCTTCAACTCAATCCACAAAAAAAGCAAGCCCCCACTCAGGTTTGTCATCTGTTAATGGAAATATAGTGGGCTTCCACATTACTGGTAGTACAAAGGCTCTGGAAAAGCGAAATGGCTCCTCACCCACCAAAAGAAATTTAAAAAATTCTCCATTCCCAAATCCAAATGCCCCCTCCCTTCTGAGCCCCACAGTGTACCTAAACCCAGGGCCACCATCAGGGCATTACTGCCCTGATTGGCGTATGGGGCCCGATCAGCAGAGGGGGCTCCGTCACTTCTGCCCTTCGGGCCTCACTTCGCCAGCGGCAGGATTCTGTCGATCAAGTAACTGAGACGCAGGTTTAGATACTCTTTTGCCGTGCGGGCCCGGGCCCGCAAGGCAATAGTTAAAGCCGCCAGCCAATAGGAGACTGGCAGCTGGCATCAGCTTGCACGTTGCCGGCGTCTGATGTCATTGTCATTTGCCGGCGAGTGTGCGCTTCCAGCCTAGAGGGAAGATGGCTCGCCGCAGAAGTGAGGCAAGGTAAGGAGAAAGGGTTTTTTTAACATTTTTATTGAAAGTGGCAAGCCGGCAGGATGGAGACAGGGGGCAGGATGAAAGGTATGGGGGCAGGATTGGAGACACAGGGGCAGGATGGAGACATGGGGGCAGGAATGGAGACATAGGGGCAGGATTGGAGATGCGGGGGCATGATTGGAAACATAGTGGGCTTGATTGGAGATACAAGGGGCGTGATTGGAGACACGGGGCAGGATATAGAGACATGGGAGCAGGATTGGAGACATGGGGGCATGATTGGGGACACGGGGCAGGATTGGAGACAGTTGGCAGGATTGGAGACACAGGGGGCATGAATGGAGACACGGGGCGTGATTGGAGATACCGTGCGTGATTGGAGACACGGGGCAGGATTGGAGACACGGGGCAGGATTGGCGACAGATGGGGCAGGATGGAGACATGATGCAGGATCATGGGGCAGGATGGAGACAGATGGTGCAGGATCATGGGGCAGGATGGAGACAGATGGTTCAGGATTGGTGACACGGGGGGCAGGATTGGTGACACGGGGGGCAGGATTGGAGATACGGGGGCAGGATTGAAGACAGGGGGGCAGGATTGGAGACACAGGGGGCCAGATGGAGACATGGTGCGGGATGGAGAAGGATCATGGGGCAGGATGGAGACAGATGGGGCAGGATCATGGGGCAGGATGGGGAGATCATATGGGGCATAATGGATACTCATTAGGGCAGGATGGGAGAACATATGGCTGGAGCCAGGAATCAGACACACGGGGGCCAGGATGGGGAATATTATTACCATAGGAGCTAACTAAGGGATATTATTACTGCAGTGATGTGTTTATTTTATTTTTTGAGGATACTGTTTTAAATAGGGGGTGGTCCTATTAATGTGCAGAGTGACACTATGTCACCTTTTTTTCTTCATGTCATGTAGTGTAGAAGTTGGGAAAATAATAAGTAATGTGTTCTGCAAGTGGTGCTCTAGATAACTGTTATTTCCTGCAGAGATGAGCCCTGGCTGGAAGAAGTGATGGCGGTCTGTGCTGGATGATGATGAAAGACTTCACCTAGAGACATCACTGGTGAGGGAGTGTGTTACCTATACACTGACACTATACACTGTATACTGCACTGCTCAAAAAATAAAGGGAACACTTAAACAACAAAATATAACTCCAAGTAAATCAAACTTCTGTGAAATAAAACTGTCCACTTAGGAAGCAACACTGATTGACAATCAATTTCACATGCTGATGTGCAAATGGAATAGACAACTGAAGGAAATTATTGGCAATTATCAAGACACATTCAATAAAGGAGTGGTTCTGCAGGTGAGGACCACAGACCACATCTCAGTACCAATGCTTTCTGGCTGATGTTTTGGTCACTTTTGAATGTTGGTTGTACAACCCACACAAGTGGCTCAGGTAGTGCAGCTCATCCAGGATGGCATATCAATGCAAGCTGTGGCAAGAAGGTTTGCTGTGTATATCAGTGTAGTGTCCAGAGGCTGGAGGAGCTACCAGGAGACAGGTCAGTACACCAGGAGATGTGGAGGGGGCCGTAGGAGGGCAACAACTCTGCAGCAGGTCCACTACCTCCGCCTTTGTGCAAGAAGGAACAGGAGGAGCACTGCCAGAGCAAAGTTTTAAAGAGAAAATTATTATTTAAAATAAAATCTTTTTTTCCAAACCTTGTCAATCTCTGGATCAGATTTTAAATTCATTTGGCAACTCATTTGATTAATAAAAGTATGAGTTTTCACGGAAAACAAAATTGTCTGGATGACCCCAAAATTCTGAACGGTAGTGTGTGTGTGTGTGTGTGTGTATATATATATATATATATATATATATATATATATATATATATATATACAGTTATGGCCAAAAGTATTGACACCCCTGCAATTCTGTCAGATAATACTCAGTTTCTTCCTGAAAATGATTGCAAACACAAATTCTTTGGTATTATTATCTTCATTTAATTTGTCTTAAATGAAAAAACACAAAAAGAATTGTCCTAAAGCCAAATTGGATATAATTCCACACCAAACATAAAAAAGAGGGTGGACAAAAGTATTGGCACTGTTCGAAAAATCATGTGATGCTTCTCTAATTTGTGTAATTAACAGCACCTGTAACTTACCTGTGGCACCTAACAGGTGTTGGCAATAACTAAATCACACTAGCAGCCAGTTGACATGGATTAAAGTTGACTCAACCTCTGTCCTGTGTCCTTGTGTGTACCACATTGAGCATGGAGAAAAGAAAGAAGACCAAAGAACTGTGTGAGGACTTGAGAAACCAAATTGTGAGGAAGCATGAGCAATCTCAAGGCAGCAAGTCTCCAAAGACCAGAATGTTCCTGTGTTTACCGTGCGCAGTGTCATCAAGAATTTTAAAGCCCATGGCACTGTGGCTAACCTTCCTAGATGTGGACGGAAAAGAAAAATTGACAAGAGATTTCAACTCAAGATTGTGCGGATGTTGGATAAAGAACCTCGACTAACATCCAATCAAGTTGCCCTGCTGTCCGAGGGTACAACAGTGTCAACCCGTACTATCTGTCGGCGTCTGAAAGAAAAGGGACTGTATGGTAGGAGACCCAGGAAGACCCCACTTCTTACTCCGAGACATAAAAAAGCCAGGCTGGAGTTTGCCAAAACTTACCTGAAAAAGCCTAACATGGCGGAGGTTCCCTGAGGTTCCCTGATGTTTTGGGGTTGCTTTGCTGCCTTTGGCACTGGACTGCTTGACCGTGTGCATGGCATTATGAAGTCTGAAGACTACCAACAAATTTTACAGAATAATGTAGGGCCCAGTGTGAGAAAGCTGGGTCTCCCTCTGAGGTCATGGGTCCTCCAGCAGGACAATGACCCAAAACACCTTCAAAAAGCACTAGAAAATGGTTTGAGAGAAAGCACTGGAGACTTCTAAGGTGGCCAGCAATGAGTCCAGACCTGAATCCCAAAGAACACCTGTGGAGAGATCTAAAAATGGCAGTTTGGAGAAGGCACCCTTCAAATATCAGGGACCTGGAGCAGTTTGCCAAAGAAGAATGGTCTAAAATTCCAGCAGAGCATTGTAAGAAACTCATTGATGGTTACCGGAAGCGGTTTGTTGCAGTTATTTTGGCTAAAGGTTGTGCAACCAAGTATTAGGCTGAGGGTGCCAATACTTTTTTCTGGCCCATTTTTGGAGTTTTGTGTGAAATGATCAATGTTTTGCATTTTGCTTCATTCTCTTTTGTGTTTTTTCATTTAAGACAAATTAAATGAAGATAATAATACCAAAGAATTTGTGTTTGCAATCATTTTCAGGAAGAAACTGAGTATTATATGACAGAATTGCAGGGATGTCAATACTTTTGGCCACAACTGTGTATATATATATATATATGTGGCGCCCCTGAGCGTTCAGTCGCCACAGAGGTATTGCACCTCCTCGTAAGGTGGAGACACCTGACCACACTCCAACACCTGCATCCCACACAACATAGTAGTGTAGCAAAGCACCTTTGGTGGCTCCCTGCTTGGAACACAAAGAGTGCTGGGAGGTGGGTGGAGCTTAGTCTGCACAAGAGAGCGGGAGCTCATTAGGACTGGGTCAGTCTGACTAGGTGAGTCTGTGAGAGGAGATCCCCTGAGTGGGATGGATTGAAGGAAGTGCTGCAGCAGACCTCAGTGACCTGGGTCTGCTGGCACAGGAAGGAGATATTAAGAAAGCCTAATTCTCCATAAGAAAGATAGTTTTGTAACGGAACGTGAGGAGAAGAAGAGAACTAAGGATTAGGGTTAGAGCAGAGCCCTTCCTCAAGTTCTAAGCGCATGGCCGGGGTCCGGTCCCCGAGGTTGCGTGGATACTAATGGTCCTGCGAAAGACACCGGAGGAATAGAAGTTGTCACCACTTTATTCCCACACAAGACTTGGGGGCACAACAGCAACGTGAGAGAGCCGGAACTTACAGTAGTAGCAAGGAGTCCCCGAAGCAGGCTTCAGCTGTCTGCCGTACAAGGAGAGTTCTAAGAACATCTGAAAGGAGGAACTCCAGTGTAACTCAGTACTGTGAGTACTTCAAATTGGCGCTAGAAGGGAGACGCTCAGAAAAGGCACATATGTTGGCGGAGTGTTGGAACGGAGTACTTCATCTTGCCTGGAGGTTGGCTGAGCCCCTGACCTGGAGGACACGGCAAGGATGCGGGCACCTGTATGCACAACAGACTGTGAGTAATGCTTTGGAACTATATGCCCTGGTGTCCTCCACTTATTCCTGCGCCAACCCACTCAGCACTGCTACATCTCTGTGCTTAACACTGCACCATTACGCTCTCCTCACTCGCTCTCCATCTACACTGCCCTGGGACTACAGCCCTGCCTGTGGAGGGCTATACCATCATTGCTGCACCACACCATCTGTCCCAGAGGATCTGTCTGCAGCGTCGGGTTAACATCTTCATTGCCGAACACCACAGGTGGCGTCACGAATCATTCATTCACTTATAAACTTTAAACATCATCATCCACTCTATTCCCCTTTTACAATGGATGCCCAGGGCCACGGACCGGGTCACAGCTACCATGACATCTCCCATTGAAACCAACGGGCCCGGCTCCGAGTACCCTGCTGCCGTGGGTGAGGGCGATCCATATATATCTATAATAAACGTGTAACGAAAAAGCAAGTCGGCGCTGCCAATACTACTGCCGATGTGAGACTGTCATGTCCATACTGCTCTTGGAGGCTGAACCCCGAGATCTCGGGTGCTAGTGCAGAAAATCCAATGAGAGGAAAGAAAAGCATAGCACTCACCGATCCAGGTGAAAAAGTCCGCTTTATTTAGCAATCCACATTTAAACTTCATGGCTGGGAGGCTGGAGAGAGGAGTGAGCAATGTCTGACGATGGCCGTTTCATGCTTACTAGCACTTCGATGGGTCAGTGAGTAGAAGGATGTGACGTGGGAAATTATACCATGCCACCTTATTGCTCCTTCTACAGCTGCTGCCATAATTACATGAAATACATAGACATTTAAAAACAATTTAAAACAAGATGCAAGCATGAAAACATACAGAATGTCACATAAACGTGTAGAAAAAATCCTATTACACTATAATCTAGTTCATTAGAATATGTAAATACATATTTATCCACAAAACTATTTTGCTGCAAATATATGCCTGTCTTGCATGCTGAATGAATAAGCAAAAAATGGAATGTTGAACTACCCATTAATAACATACAGCCTGATTATATACAAAAAATGTGCGATCTTAATATTGCCATGATAATTATAATAATGTCTTTTTTATCATAATCTGGTTCGTCAGACTCCATATTTATATGTATATATACCAAACTATTTCGTTATAAACATGTATCTGCCTTGCACACTACATGGACAATCAGATGAGATATTAAACAGAACATTAATAACATGCAACCTAAATATGCAAAAATTATGCAAAAAATTATGTGCTCTGAATATGACCATATCAAACATATCCACATATTCAGTGATGTATCATGTATATTATTTATTTTTTATTTTTATTTTTTATTTGTGGGTGCATGTCCCAATATATGAGATCTTCTCAATAATTAATGTTTGGCGCCATCGCTCTCATTCTTTAAGTCCCCCTTATTCAAATCTGGCAGCTGTCAATTTGCCTCCAACACTTTTCCTTTCACTTTTTCCCCATTATGTAGATGGGGGCAAAATTGTTTGGTGAATTGGAACGCGCGGGGTTAAAATTTTGCCTCACAACGTAGCCTATGATGCTCTCGGGGTCCAGACGTGTGACTGTGCAAAATTTTGTGGCTGTAGCTATGACGGTGCAGATGCCAATACATACATACACTTTTTTCCCCATTATGTACCTAGGGGCAAAATTGTTTGGTGAATTGGAACGCGCGGGGTTAAAATTTTGCCTCACAACATAGCCTATGACGCTCTCGGGGTCCAGATGTGTGACTGCAAAATTTTGTGGCTGTAGCTACGACGGTGCAGATGCCAATACATACATACACTTTTTCCCCATTATGTACCTAGGGGCAAAATTGTTTGGTGAATTGGAACGCATGGGGTTAAAATTTAACCTCACAACATAGCCTATAACGCTCTCGGGGTCCAGACGTGTGACTGTGCAAAATTTTGTGGCTGTAGTTACGACGGTGCAGATGCCAATACATACACTTTTTCCCCATTATGTAGATAGGGGCAAAATTGTTTGGTGAATTGGAACGCGTGGGGTTAAAATTTTGCCTCACAACATAGCCTATGACGCTCTCAGGGTCCAGACGTGTGACTGTGCCAAATTTTGTGGCTGTAGCTACGGCGGTGCAGATGCCAATACATACATACACTTTTTCCCCATTATGTACCTAGGGGCAAAATTGTTTGGTGAATTGGAATGCGTGGGGTTAAAATTTAACCTCACAACATAGCCTATGACGCTCTCGGGGTCCAGATGTGTGACTGCAAAATTTTGTGGCTGTAGCTACGACGGTGCAGATGCCAATACATACATACACTTTTTCCCCATTATGTACCTAGGGGCAAAATTGTTTGGTGAATTGGAACGCATGGGGTTAAAATTTAACCTCACAACATAGCCTATAACGCTCTCGGGGTCCAGACGTGTGACTGTGCAAAATTTTGTGGCTGCAGTTACGACGGTGCAGATGCCAATACATACACTTTTTCCCCATTATGTAGATAAGGGCAAAATTGTTTGGTGAATTGGAATGCGTGGGGTTAAAATTTTGCCTCACAACATAGCCTATGACGCTCTCGGGGTCCAGACGTGTGACTGTGCAAAATTTTGTGGCTGTAGTTACGACGGTGCAGATGCCAATACATACATACACTTTTTCCCCATTATGTAGATAGGGGCAAAATTGTTTGGTGAATTGGAACGCGTGGGGTTAAAATTTTGCCTCAGAACATAGCCTATGACGCTCTCAGGGTCCAGACGTGTGACTGTGCCAAATTTTGTGGCTGTAGCTACGGCGGTGCAGATGCCAATACATACATACACTTTTTCCCCATTATGTACCTAGGGGCAAAATTGTTTGGTGAATTGGAATGCGTGGGGTTAAAATTTAACCTCACAACATAGCCTATGACGCTCTTGGGGTCCAGACGTGTGACTGTGCAAAATTTTGTGGCTGTTGTTACGACGGTGCAGATGCCAATGCATACATACACTTTTTCCCCATTATGTAGATAGGGGCAAAATTGTTTGGTGAATTGGAACGCGTGGGGTTAAAATTTCGCCTCACAACATAGCCTATGACGCTCTCGGGGTCCAGACATGTGACTGTGCCAAATTTTGTGGCTGTAGCTGCGACGGAGCGGATGCCAATCCCGGACATACATACATACAAACATACACACACACATTGAGCTTTATATATTAGATATATATATATATATATATATGAATGTGAATTGAACTCCTCTGTCCGACACGATGTGTAGAGGGAAACAATGAATTCTAAATATGTGATTGATGAAAAGCTTCGCCAATTCTGGTGCAGAGGGTAGGCCGGGAAGAGGTACAAAATAGGCCATCTTCGAGAATCGATCCACAACCACCAGGATAGCAGTACAGCCAGAGGAACGAGGCAGATTTGTGATAAAATCCATAGCTACGTGCTGCCATGGCGCCGAAGGTACCGGAAGAGGAAGAGGAAGCAGAAGCCCGGAAGGTGGTTGTCTAGGTACCTTGTTCTTGGCGCAGGATGGACATGAAGCTACAAAGTCTTTGACATCCTGACAATGAGATGGCCACCAGTAGTAGCGAGACAACAGGGAGAGAGTCTTCTTGATTCCAGCGTGGCCGGCGAGTTTGGATGAATGTCCCCAGTGTAACACTCGTTTTCAATTGACCTCTGCAACAAAGGTTCTTCCCGGGGGGTAATGAAGTCAAGTTGACAGGAGCCACGGTAATTACATTGGTGGGGTCGATGATGTATGAAGGTTCCTCTTCAGTATCGGCCGACTGGAATGACCTAGATAAAGCATCAGCTTTGATGTTTTTATCGCCTGGCCGGAAATGGAGTTCAAAGTCAAAATGGGCGAAGAACAGTGACCACCTAACCTGCCGGGGATTGAGCCTTTGTGCAGACTGAATGTACGCCAGATTCTTATGGTCAAGATTTTGAACTGGTGTGCGGAGCCTTCAAGTAAGCAGCCTGATATACTAGTGGCTGCTGCAGGTCAGGAAAGACCTCTGGGTCAAGAGTTTCATTTAGAATAAGAGGCCAGAGACGCGCGTGGCCACGGCCTAAGCCGAGGACGGAGTGTGCGCGAGTTACTGGATCCAGAGACCGATAGTGAAACCGGAAACGAGGACACTTAGCGGTGCGCCCCTCGTCCAGAGACCTGCCAGGATGCCGAACCGAGGTAAGTCAAGGCGTGGCCCGGGGTATAACAACTGGAGAGAGAGCACTCCATGGAAGTGTGTGCTAATCCTGAACCGTAGAAATTGCTTCCTGTGAGCAGGCTGATCGCCCGCTAGGAAAAGGACTGTTTCTTTGTTATAATGTTTTGCCCAGAGGGCCTTGTTTACTTGATCAAGCTTGGTTTATGCTGTCTTCAATAAACCAAGCATTTCCTTAAAAAGACAGTGTTCCGGTTATACCTCTGTGTCCAGCCAAGTGAGCCGCTCTACAACAAAAGTTTTAAAATTGCGAAACTTTCACCGAATTTACGTTTTTTCACAAATAAATGCAAGCCATAACTAAGAAATTTTACCACTATCATGAAGTGCAATATGTCACGAAAAACAATCTCAGAATCACCGGGATCCGTTGAAGCGTTCCTGAGTTATTACCTCATAAAGTGACAATGGTCAGAATTTTAAAAATTGTCCTGGTCATTAACGTGCAATCCACTTTCGGGGGTAAAGGGGTTAAATAAAGCTGCTTTGATTTTTATATTTCCTGGTATTTGGCTTTCACAAAAGTTTGATAGTCATTTGAGGATTGCTTGCATTTTTAGTGCTTTTCTGCAGTGGAAACGCACCAAAGACGCGTGTGTTTAATTAAATTTTATCTCAAAAACTACAGTTAAAACTCAACATACCTGCATGAAAAATTGACATTTTGTGGATTTCAAATATGCAGGATAGTTTTTCCTGTGTAAAAGTAAACATAGTGAGCATGAAATTTTGAGAAATCCAATCCATTTTAATGAGATTGTAAGGCTACGTTCCCATGATAAGCTTTTGGTGCATTTTTGTTGTTGCAGAATTTCTGCAGCATTTTTGCACGTATTAAAGGGAACCTGTCACCATTCACAGTTGCGAGAAATTGTTTCTGTACAGGTGTGAAGTAAATAAATCACTGTAACAACCTGTGCACTTTTTAATGTATTAAAATATAACCTTTATTTGTTAAGAATACCAGAATTATGGTGAAAAAAACACAAAGGGGGACCACCATCACCATTAACCCCTTTATGCCTGAAGGTGGTTAGCACGTTAATGACCAGGCGAATTTTCACTATTCTGACCACTGTCACTTTATGAGGTAATAACTCTGGAAAGCTTCAACGGATCCTGGTGATTCTGTGATTGTTTTCTCACGCCAATTTTCCAACTTTGAATTTTAATGTACTTAAGTCACAGAGATATATCACAGAAAATAGTTAATAAATAACATTTCTCACATGTCTACTTTACATAAGCACAATGTTGAAACCAAATTTTTTTTTTGTTAGAAAGTTATAAAGGATAAAAGTTGACCATCAATTTTTTTTTTTCATTTCTCCAGCAAAATTTACAAAATCACTTTTTTTTAGGGACAACATCACATTTGAAGTCACTTTGAGGGTCTATATGATAGAAGATACTCAGAACTGACATCATTCTAAAAACGGCACCACTCATGAATTTTTTTGAAAAAATAAATGAACATTTACCTTTTTTCTTTTTTACAAAAAATTGACTTCAGATCCAAATTTTTCTTATTTTGACAAGGGTAACAGGAAAAAATGGACCCCAAAATTTTTTGTGTAATTTCTCCTGAGCATGCCAATACCCAATATGAGGGAGAAAACTACTTTTTGAGCGCACAACAGAGCTTGGAAAGGAAGGAGCACCATTTGATGCTTTGAATGTAAAATTTGCTGGCACAATTGTCAGATGCAATGTCACGTTTGAAGAGCCCCTGCTGTGCCTAAACAATGAAAATCCCCCACAAGTGACATAATTTTGGAAACTAGACCCCTCAGGGATCTGATCTAGATGTGTTGTGAGATTTTCCCCACAAATATGTTTTTAGCACAAAATATTGCATTTTATTTAGGGTAACAGGAAAAATCGCACCATACAATTTGTTGTGCAATTTCTCCTGAGTACGCCAGTACCCAATATGAGGGAGAAAACTACTGTTTGGGCGCATGGCAGAGATCAGAAGGAGTGTCATTTGACTTTTTGAATGTAAAATTTCCTGGAATCATTAGCGGACGTCATGTCCCATTTGGAGAGTCCCTGATGTGACTAAACAGTTGAACCCCCCAAACGGCATAGGCGGTTTGTCAGTGCTCGGAAGAGGTCGCAGCTGTGGAAAATTGAAATCATTACCATAGAAACGTTGGCCCATGTCAGAATTTTTGAAAGTCTGTGTCATTTTCTCTTCCAAATAAGCCAACATCCACGGCGGCAAATCGACAGTCAGCATCTGCAATCGCCACGAGAACAATGGAAAAGTATTTTTTGTAATTGAAATACTCGGATACACTTCCAGCAGGTTTCATAATCCGAATGCATTTGCCGTCCACAGACCCCAAGCAGTTAGGAGAATAACAAATGTCCTGGAATTTTGCTGCATTTTCCAGCCAGAGTTCAGTTGTGGGAGGAATTCTTCATGCAGAACATCATATAACGCACGGCAGGTGTCTCCAACAATCCCAGAAAGGGTGGACACTCCAATCCGGAACTGAAAATGTAGAGATGATAAGGTCTCTCCGGTAGCTAGGAATCTGCTGAACTGAAAATGGAAAAAAATTAAGTAAATGGTGTCAGGGTCCTGACAGCGCCAGCGTGCAGCCTCTGCTAAGCAGGGACTCACCCGCACCGCAGGGACCCCCGGGGACAAGAATAGCCGGGAAATGCAGATGCACGGGACCTGAACATAGAAGTCTAGAAAGCAGGCACGGGACCTTCGGTGATGTGAACGGTCATGTAACTGCAAGGGGGCGGGGCCTAGCGTCGGCTTTCAGAGAAGCCAGAGAACTCAGATTCAGGCAAAACAGAAGTCATGTACAGTACAGACCAGCGAGGTACAGGAGGGATAAGCAGACGGGAGGTCAGACAAAGCCAAAGGTCATACACAGGATCACAGAACAGTACCAGGGATGAGACAGAGCGGATAATCAGGGCCAAGCAGAGATCAAAACCAAACAGACATAGGAGGTACCAGGCAGAATCCAAAGCGATATCCAGGGAACAGACCGAGTCATACACAGAGAATCAAGTAACCAGAACACAGCACAAACACACTCAGGGGTCATCACACAATGCCAAGGGCGAAAGTATAACTGACAGGGATGGGAGCGTCCTGAGGCTATAAGAAGCCTCCCCCAGAACCAGGGAGAGGCCACAATCATAGCCCCAGGTGTGCATGTAAGCCTGCATCGGGATCACAACCTTTAACCCCAGAAATGCCAGTCATCAGCACTGGTTCCAGACATTAACCCCACGTGTGCGAGTCAAACCCGCACTGAGATCATGACACATGGCTTTAATAACAATAATAATGACATGTGTTTGTTTTTCAAATTAACGTACCTCAGGGTCACCAACAGACGTTCCTCAGCAGGAATTGATCGAAGTAGCTGTGTGTCCTGCCTGGTGATGGATCCTTGGACATGTAGCAAGTAGTGTTGAGCGATACCACCCGATACTGAAAAATATCATATCGGAATGGATCGGCCGATCTAAAAAAAGTATCGGGTATCGCCGATTCCGATCCTGGAAGTCCCATTCAAGTCAATGGAACAGCAATATCGGAATTAAAAAAACCCCTTTCTTTCCCTGTTGGTTAATTCTACATGGAGAAAATCAACTAATAATAGTGTAGAATGTATTGTGGGAGGTGTAGGAGACATTAAAGCCATGGAGCTTTAGCCCAATCAAATGGAATCGCAGTATTTTTTTTTTTTTTTTTAAAGACGTTCGTAGTTACAAAGATATTGACTATGTTAAAGTCTTTAATTTTTTTGTCAGATTTGTATGTTTCACTACTTCCATGCTCTTCACCTTCTTTTTTACTTCTCCCACACTTTCTCCTTCATCATCTTCAGCAGCAGCAGCAGTATCTTCTTCTTCTTCTTTTATTCTTCTTCTTTTCTTCTTCTTTTCTTCTTCTTTTATTCTTCTTTTATTCTTCATATTCTACTTCTTCATCTTCTTCCTATTCTTCATCATATTCTTATTTGTGTCAGGCATTCCTGTAGTTGTTATCTATAAAAGTTTGAAGATTACACCTTCCGTTCAGCCTGTCACAAAAGATTTACAACAGGATTTGTCCGTGTTCAGTTTGGCCTGCAGCAGCAGGCCTTTTCCAGGGGCACCACGAGGAGGAACGGACTCACCCCCATACACTGCTTAGTTTTCTTCTGCTTATAAATTAGACAATATCATTTGCTCTGATTGTTAGTCTTATGCTTCATGTTCTAATGCTTTTGGTTTTTATGCTTCTTGGTCTTCTGTCTCTTGTTGTTCTGCATCTTGGTGGTTGTCTTCCTGTTCTTTGTCCTCTTGGTCATCTTCTTCAGGGTCATCTTTTAGGTATTCTTTTGTGTGGTCTTCAGGGTCATCGTCTTCAGGGTCATTGTCAGGGAGATCCAGAGTGAGAATCAAAAACCATTTCCACAAGCTTGAACTTGGAAAAGTAGCAGAAGGTACAAGAAGGCTGAGGAACTGCCGAGAACCAGCTGACGGTACTGAAACCCGGAGGGACAGCAGAATGAACAAGAGCCAATGGCACAACCGTGGACCAGCTGACGTTGCTGGAACACGGTTACTAAGCAGGAGGTACCTGTGCTCCAAAGCACTACCAAGGACCAGCAGACGTTGCTGAAACTCGGATACCAAGAAGGAGGCACCTAGGCCAAAGGCACTGCCGAGAACCAGCTGACGGTGCTGGAACCCGGATGGGTAGCAGAAGCTGCAAGAGCAAATAACATTAGCGAGGACCAGCTGACGGTGCTGGAACCCGGTGGGGCAGCAGAAGGAAGAAGAGCCAATGGGAGAACCGTGGAGCAGCTGACGGTGCTGTAACACGGTTTCTAAGCAGGAGGTACCTGTGCTACAAAGCACTACCAAGGACCAGCTGACATTGCTGGAACTCGGATACCAAGAAGGAGGCACCTAGGCCAAAGGCTCTGCCGAGAACCAGCTGATGGTGCTGGAACCCGGATGGGTAGCAGAAGGTACCCAGGAAAAAAACAAAGTTGCAAGGCCGTGAGCCGGCCGCAGTTATCGAAACCCACAGTCCTACAGGGGAGTGCTTGTCCTATTGGCACTACAGAACCAGCCTTTATTACCAGAACCCGCAGCCCACATAGGAAGCACCGAAACTGCAGGCACCATAGACTCGGCTAACCCGACCGCAACACGACAGGACAACGTATCGGTGGCAAAGTGACGTTGACACTACCCGGAAACAGCAGGCGTGCTGGAACTAGGCTGGGCAGGAGGGAGTGCCTGTGCCAAAGACACTTCCGAGAACCAGCTGACGGTGCTGGAACCCGGATGGGTAGCATTAGCTACAAGAGTCAATGGAACTACCGAGAACCAGCTGACGGTGCTGGAACCCGGAGGGGCAGCAGAAGGAACAACAGCCAATGGGACAACCGTGGACCAGCTGACGGTGCTAGAACACAGTTTCTAAGCAGGAGGTACCTGTGCTCCAAAGCACTACCAAGGACCAGCAGATGTTGCTGGAACTCAGATACCAAGAAGGAGGCACCTAGGCCAAAGGCACTGCCGAGAACCAGCTGACGGTGCTGGAACCCGGATGGGTAGCAGAAGGTACCCATGAAAAACAAAGTTGCAAGGCAGCGAGCCAGCCGCAGTTACCGAAACCCACAGTCCTACAGGGAGTGCTTGTCCTATTGGCACTATGGAACCAGCCTTTGTTACCAGAACCTGCAGCCCACATAGGAAGCACTGAAACTGCAGGCACCATAGACTCGGCTAACCCGATCGCAACACGACAGGACAACGTATCAGTGGCAAAGTGACGTCGACACTACCCGGAGACAGCAGGCATGCTGGAACTAGGCTGGGCAGGAGGGAGTGCCCGTGCCAAAGACACTTCCGAGAACCAGCTGACGGTGCTGGAACCCGGATGGGTAGCATTAGCTACAAGAGTCAATGGAACTACCGAGAACCAGCTGACGGTGCTGGAACCCGGAGGGGCAGCAGAAGGAACAACAGCCAATGGGACAACCGTGGACCAGCTGACGGTGCTAGAACACAGTTTCTAAGCAGGAGGTACCTGTGCTCCAAAGCACTACCAAGGACCAGCAGACGTTGCTGGAACTCAGATACCAAGAAGGAGGCACCTAGGCCAAAGGCACTGCCGAGAACCAGCTGACGGTGCTGGAACCCGGATGGGTAGCAGAAGGTACCCATGAAAAACAAAGTTGCAAGGCCGCGAGCCAGCCGCAGTTACCGAAACCCACAGTCCTACAGGGAGTGCTTGTCCTATTGGCACTATGGAACCAGCCTTTGTTACCAGAACCTGCAGCCCACATAGGAAGCACTGAAACTGCAGGCACCATAGACTCGGCTAACCCGATCGCAACACGACAGGACAACGTATCAGTGGCAAAGTGACGTCGACACTACCCGGAGACAGCAGGCGTGCTGTAACCAGGCTGGGCAGGAGGGAGTACCTGTGCCAAAGACACTGCCGAGAACCAGCTGACGGTGCTGGAACCCGGATGGGTAGCAGAAGGTACCCATGAAAAACAAAGTTGCAAGGCCGCGAGCCGGCCGCAGTTACCGAAACCCACAGTCCTACAGGGAGTGCTTGTCCTATTGGCACTATGGAACCAGCCTTTGTTACCAGAACCCGCAGCCCACATAGGAAGCACTGAAACTGCAGGCACCATAGACTCGGCTAACCCGACCGCAACACGACAGGACAACGTATCAGTGGCAAAGTGACGTCAACACTACCCGGAAACAGCAGGCGTGCTGTAACCAGGCTTGGCAGGAGGGAGTACCCGTGCCAAAGACACTGCCGAGAACCAGCTGACGGTGCTGGAACCCGGAGGGGCAGCAAAAGGAACAAGAGCCAATGGCACAACCGTGGACCAGCTGACAGTGCTGGAACACGGTTTCTAAGCAGGAGGTACCTGTGCTAAAAAGCACTACCAAGGACCAGCAGACGTTGCTGGAACTCGGATACCATGAAGGAGGCACCTAGGCCAAAGGCTCTGCCGAGAAACAGCTGACGTTGCTGGAACCCGGCTGGGCAGGAGGGAGTACCTGTGGCAAACACACTTCTGAGCAGCAACATGCGATGTTGAAGCCCAGGGGTCAATCAGGCAGCAGGCTGAGGCCAACTTGGAGCGAGTTTTATATTGGTTGTACACAACTACTGATTGTAACCGTGATCCACTTTGGCCTCTGGCTCTACTGTCTCTAGTATTTCCCCTGGCCTCCAACCACGGCAGTTGCTGCTCTGCAGAGTTGTCTGCACAATCCACACTTGTTCCTGAGTTACTGGGGCTCAGTCACGTCAGTTGATCCCCAGATGTGTGTCCGGCAAGGTGTCCTGCTCTGTCCACACTCCCACAACTATTAATGGGAATGGGGACAGAGCAGGAGACATTGCCGGACACACCACAGGGGATCAACTGACGTGACTGAGCCCCAGTAACACAGGAACAAGTGTGGATTGTGCAGACGGCACATCAGAGCAGCGACTGGCGGGGTTGGAGGCCAGGGGAAATACTAGAGACAGTACAGCCAGAGGCCTAAGTGGACCACGGTTAAAAGTCAGTAGTAGTGTGATGTTGGAGGCAGCAGGAGACTTTGCCATCCGCACCGCAGGGGAACAGCTGGCGTTACTGAACCCCACAGACACAGGAGCGAGTGTTTCTATCTGTGCGGACGGCACTTCCAAGCTACAACTGGCTGTGTTGAAGCCCAGGATCAATGCTCCGAGCAGGCTGAGGCCTACTTGGAGCAAGTGGAAAATAACATGTAGTGTGATGTTGGAGGCAACAGGAAACTTTGCAATCTGCACAGCAGGGGAACAGCTGGCGTTACTGAACCCCACAGACACAGGAGCGAGTGTTTCTATCTGCGCGGACGGCACTTCCAAGCTACAACTGGCTGTGTTGAAGCCCAGGATCAATGCTCCGAGAAGGCTGAGGCCTACTTGGAGCAAGTGGAAAATAACATGTAGTGTGATGTTGGAGGCAGCAGGAGACTTTGCCATCCGCACAGCAGGGGAACAGCTGGCGTTACTGAACCCCACAGACACAGGAGCGAGTGTTTCTATCTGCGCGGACGGCACTTCCAAGCTACAACTGGCTGTGTTGAAGCCCAGGATCAATGCTCCGAGCAGGCTGAGGCCTACTTGTAGCAAGTGGAAAATAACATGTAGTGTCATGTTGGAGGCAGCAGGAGACTTTGCCATCCGCACAGCAGGGCAACAGCTGGCGTTACTGAACCCCACAGACACAGGAGCGAGTGTTTCTATCTGTGCGGACGGCACTTCCAAGCTACAACTGGCTGTGTTGAAGCCCAGGATCAATCATGGAGCAGGCTGAGGCCTACTTGGAGCAAGTGGAAAATAACATGTAGTGTGATGTTGGAGGAAGCAGGGGACTTTGCCATCCGCACAGCAGGGGAACAGCTGGCGTTACTGAACCCCACAGACACAGGAGCGAGTGTTTCTATCTGTGCGGACGGCACTTCCAAGCTACAACTGGCTGTGTTGAAGCCCAGGATCAATGTTCCGAGCAGGCTGAGGCCTACTTGGAGCAAGTGGAAAATAACATGTAGTGTGATGTTGGAGGCAGCAGGAGACTTTGCCATCCGCACAGCAGGGGAACAGCTGGCGTTACTGAACCCCACAGACACAGGAGCGAGTGTTTCTATCTGTGCGGACGGCACTTCCAAGCTACAACTGGCTGTGTTGAAGCCCAGGATCAATGCTCCGAGCAGGCTGAGGCCTACTTGGAGCAAGTGGAAAATAACATGTAGTGTGATGTTGGAGGCAGCAGGAGACTTTGCCATCCGCACAGCAGGGGAACAGCTGGCATTACTGAACCCCACTAACACAGGAGCTAGTGTGTGTTTCTCTGTTAAGACGGCACTTCTGAACACCAACTGGCATTGTTGGAGCCCAGGATGAGGCATGGAGTTGGCTGAGGCCAACTTCCAGCACGTTTTATAGAGGTTGTAGACTACTACTGATTGTAACCGTGCTCCACTATGGCCTCTGGCTCCACTGTCTCTAGTATTTCCCCTGGCCTCCAACCCCGCCAGTGACAGCTCTGAAGTGGCGTCAGCACAATCCACACTTGGAGGGGTTGGAGGCCAGGGGAAATACTAGAGACAGTGGAGCCAGAGGCCTAAGTGGAGCAGGGTTAAAAACCAGTTGTAGTTTGAATGTGGATGGAGCAGGAGACTTTGCCGTCCACACAGCAGGGGAGCAGCTGGCATTACTGAACCCCACTAACACAGGAGCGAGTGTTTCTATCTGTGCGGACGGCACTTCCAGGCTACAACTGGCTGTGTTGTAGCCCAGGATCAATGCTCCGAGCAGGCTGAGGCCTACTTGGAGCGAGGAGAAAAAGCGGTGTAGTGTGACTTTGGAGGCAGCTGGAGACTTTGCCGTCCACACAGTAGGGGAACAGCTGGCATTACTGAACCCCACTAACACAGGAGCGAGTGTTCCTATCTGTGCGGACGGCACTTCCAAGCTACAACTGGCTGTGTTGTAGCCCAGGATGAAGCATGCAGCAAGCGGAGTACAACTTGCAGCTGGTTTTATAGAGGTTGTAGACTACTACTGATTGTCACCGTGCTCCACTATGGCCTCCGGCTCCACTGTCTCTAGTATTTCCCCTGGCCAACAACCACGCCAGTTACAGCTGTGAAGTGGTATCTGCACAATCCACACTTGTTCCTGTGTAACTGTGGCTCAGTCCCGTCTGTTGATCCCCTGATGTGTGTCTGGCAAGCTCTCCTGCTCAGTCCTCATTCACACTACTAGTAATGTGAATGTGGACAGAGCAGGAGACCTTGCCGGACACACATCAGGGGATCAACTGACGGGAATGAGCCACAGTAACTCAGGAACAAGTGTGGATTGTGCAGACGCCACTTCACAGCTGTAACTGGCGTGGTTGTTGGCCAGGGGAAATACTAGAGACAGTGGAGCCAGAGGTCTAAGTTGACCAAAGTTACAAATCTGTAGTAGTTTGCATGTGGATGGAGCAGGAGACATTGCCATCTACACAGCAGGGGAACAGCTGGCATTACTGAACCCCACTGACACAGGAGCTAGAGTGTTTTTCTCTGCGGAGACGGCACTTCTGAACACCAACTGGCGTTGTTGGAGCCCAGGATGAGGCATGGAGCAGGCTGAGGCCTGATGGTGTTGGCATGTGGATGGAGCAGGAGACATTGCCGTCTACACAGCAGGGGAACAGCTGGCATTACTGAACCCCACTGACACAGGAGCGAGTGTTTCTATCTGTGCGGACGGCACTTTCAGGCTACAACTGGCTGTGTTGCAGCCCAGGATCAATGCTCCGAGCAGGCTGAGGCCTACTTGGAGCGAGGAGAAAAAGCGTTGTAGTGTGAGTTGGGAGGCAGCTGGAGACTTTGCCATCCACACAGTAGGGGAACAGCTGGCGTTACTGAACCCCACTAACACAGGAGCGAGTGTTTCTATCTGTGCGGATGGCACTTCCAGGCTACAACTGGCTGTGTTGTAGCCCAGGATGAAGCATGCAGCAAGCGGAGTACAACTTGCAGCTGGTTTTATAGAGGTTGTAGACTACTACTGATTGTCGCCGTGCTCCACTATGGCCTCCGGCTCCACTGTCTCTAGTATTTCCCCAGGCCAACAACCCCGCCAGTTACAGCTGTGAAGTGGCGTCTGCACAATCCACACTTGTTCCTGTGTAACGGTGGCTCAGTCCCGTCTGTTGATCCCCTGATGTGTGTCTGGCAAGCTCTCCTTCTCAGTCCTCATTCACACTACTAGTAATGTGAATTACCAGCTGGCATTACTGAACCCCCTGACACAGGAGCTAGTGTGTTTTTCTCTACGGAGACGGCACTTCTGAACACCAACTGGCGTCGTTGGAGCCCAGGATGAGGCATGGAGCAGGCTGAGGCCTGATGGTGTTGGCATGTGGATGGAGCAGGAGACATTGCCGTCTACACAGCAGGGGAACAGCTGGCATTACTCAACCCCACTGACACAGGAGCTAGAGTGCTTTTCTCTGCGGAGACGGCACTTATGAACACCAACTGGCATTGTTGGAGCCCAGGATCAAGCATGGAGCAGGCTGAGGCCTGCTGTTTTTTGAATGTGGAGGCAGCAGGAGACATTGCCGTCCACACAGCAGGGGAACAGCTGAGGTTACTGAACCCCACTAACACAGGAGCTAGTGTGTTTTTCTCTGTGAAGACGGCACTTCTGAACACCAACTGGCGTTGTTGGAGCCCAGGATCAAGCATGGAGCAGGCTGAGGCCTGCTGTTTTTTGAATGTGGAGGCAGCAGGAGACATTGCCATCATCACAGCAGGGGAACAGCTGACGTTACTGAACCCCACTAACACAGGAGCTAGAGTGTTTTTCTCTGTGAAGACGGCACTTCTGAACACCAACTGGCGTTGTTGGAGCCCAGGATGAGGCATGGAGCAGGCTGAGGCCTGATGGTGTTGGCATGTGGAGGCAGCAGGAGACTTTGCCGTCTACACAGCAGGGGAACAGCTGTCATTACTCAACCCCACTATCACAGGAGCTAGTGTGTTTTTCTCTGTGAAGACGGCACTTCTGAACACCAACTGACGTTGTTGGAGCCCAGGATGAGGCATGGAGCTGGCTGAGGCCAACTTGCAGCACGTTTTATAGAGGTAGTAGACTACAACTGATTGTAACCGTGCTCCACTATGGCCTCCGGCTCCACTGTCTCTAGTATTTCCCCTGGCCTCCAACCCCGCCAGTGACAGCTCTGAAGTGGCGTCAGCACAATCCACACTTGTTCCTGTGTTACTTGGGCTCAGTCCCGTCAGTTGATCCCCTGATGTGTGTCCGGCGAGGTCTCCTGCTCTGTCCTCATTCACACTACTAGTAATGGGATTGTGGACAGAGCAGGAGACCTTGCCGGACACACATCAGGGGATCAACTGACGTGACTGAGGCCAAGTAACACTGGGACAAGTGTGGATTATGCAGACGCCACTTAAGAGCTGTCACTGGCGGGGTTGGAGGCCAGGGGAAATACTAGAGACAGTGGAGCCAGAGGCCTAAGTGGAGCAGGGTTAAAAATCAGTAGTAGTTTGAATGTGGATGGAGCAGGAGACTTTGCCGTCTGTGTTGAAGCCCAGGGATTATAGTTCAGGTGGTAGAAACATGAACACAACAGGAGACCCGGATACAGTTGCCAACCAATTATTTAGTCGGGAAGAGGACTGGGAAATTCTGGGGAGATCCAGGCCTTGTTCATTTTCAGAAAAGTAAGCCGGTCGACGTTATCGGAAGAAAGTCGCGTGCGACGGTCTGTTAGTACACCACCTGCGGCACTAAAGACGCGTTCCGATAATACACGGGCAGCAGGGCAAGCCAGCACCTCCAATGCATGCTAGCTAAGCTCTGGCCATGTATTCATCTTAGAGACCCAAAACTTGAAGGGGGAAGAGCCATCTGGGAGTACACTCACAGGGCAAGAGATGTAGTCTGTCACCATCTGACGGAAACGTTGTCTCCTGCTGACTGGAGCCGTCAGTGATGGTGTAGACAATTGTGGCGGACACACAAAACTTTGCCACATTTGGGCCATGGTGGTCTTGCCTTGTGCTGAGGCGCTGCCTCTGCTCCCTCTTTGTGCCGAGTTTCCTCCGCTGGCTGGACGCACAGAGGTGCTTTGTAAAACACCAGCACCACTGCTGTTGGGTGGAATGGAAAACATGATGGCCTGCACCAGTGTGTCTTGGTACTCCCGCAGTTTACGCTCCCGGTTCAACGTTGGTATGAGGGTTTGCAAGTTGTCCCGGTAGCGAGGATCTAGGAGGGTGTACACCCAATAATCAGCCGTGTAGAGAATGTGGGCGATGCAGCGGTCGTTTCTCAGGCACTGCAGCATGAAGTCAACCATGTGCTGCAGACTCCCAATTGCCAAAGAACCGCTGTCCCCTACTTGAGGCGTGATCTCTGCCTGCTCTGCATCACCCCACCCTCGCTGTACATACTGACTAGAGCTTTGTGTACCTCCCTCCTGTGGAGAGATGTCTTCCTCCTCCATCAACTCCTCCTCATCCTCCTCACAAAGTGTCCCCTGCCTAGGCCTTTGTGAGGAAGCACGTAGCGCAGACTGTCCAGAAGCAGATGGCATTTGGGACTCCTCATCCTCCACCTCTTCCAAAACCTCATCCCTTAGTGCTTGCAGTGTTTTTTGAAGCATGCAGATAAGGGGGACAGTCATGCTGACTAGTGCATCATCTGCACTCGCCATCCGCGTGGAATCATTGAAGGCACGCAAAACGAAGCAGATGTCCTTCATAGAGGCCCACTCAGTGGTGCTGAAGTGTGACCGGCGCACATTGCGACTTGTTTGCGCCTGATGCAGCTGGTACTCCATGACTGCTGCCTGCTGCTCACACAACCGCTCCAACATATGTAACGTTGAATTCCACCTGGTGGGTAGGTCACATATAATGCGATGTTCCGGAAGGCGTAATCGGCGCTGCAGAGCAGCAAGGCGCGATCTTGCCGTGCTGGAACGCCGCAAGTGAGCGCACTCTATGCGGACCTTGTGCAGCAGTGCATCAAGATCCGGATAGTCCCTCAGAAAGCTCTGCACGACCAAGTTGAGCACATGTGCCAGACATGGGATGTGAGTGAGGTTGCCAAGGCCAAGAGCTGCCACCAGATTTCGGCCATTGTCACACACTACCAAGCCCGGCTGGAGATTCGCTGGCAGAAACCACACGTCGCTCTCCTGCTTGATGGCATTCCAGAGCTCCTGCGCTGGGTGGCTTCGATTCCCCAATGAAATTAATTTCAGTACGGCCTGTTGACGTTTGGCCACGGCTGTGCTCATATCGGTTGTAACAGGCTCCTGCTGCGCTGTTTCAGAGGAACTGGAGAAGGAGGAGGAGTCAATGTGTACAGACTGGATTCCTGCAATCCGTGAAGTTGGCAGAACATGTAGAGCGCCACTCTCCAGATCTGTACCCGGCTCCACAACATTGACCCAATGGGCAGTGAGGGAAAGGTATCGTCCCTGTCCATGGTTACTGGTCCACGCATCGGTGGTCAGGTGGACCTTGTTACTGACGGCGTTTAGTAGCGCATGTTTTATGTTTGCCTCCACACGTTTCTGCAGGGCTGGGACGGCTCGCCTGCTGAAATAAAAGCAGCTGGGCACAGTGTATTGTGGGACTGCCAATGCCATGAAGTCCCGGAAGGTGTCAGTCTCCACCAGCCTGAATGACAGCATTTCAAGGGCCAGTAGTTTGGCAATGCCAGCATTCAGAGCCTGTGCTTGGGGATGGTTTGCCGAGTATGGCCGCCTTTTCTCCCATGCCTGTGCTACCGATGGCTGCCGAGTGGCCTGGGAGTGTGAGGATGACTTGGAACGTGGTGCTGTGGGTGGAATGTCACAGGGTCTCCGGACAACAGTGCCAGAGGTTCTTCCTTGGCGATCCTGTGAGGAAGCCGAACCAGCTGTGTGTGAGCTGGAGGAAGAGGCACCAACACTAGCTGAAGAGGTGGTAGGTGGTGCTGTACGTTGGCCTACGTCTTCAGTGTGTCTGTGTAACTCCAGCTCGTGCTTGGTCCGCACATGTTTCCACATATTAGTGGTATTGAGGTTGCTGACATTTTTCCCTCTTTTGATTCTTTGATGACACAGCTTGCATTTGACAAAGCAAATGTCATCTGCAACTGTGTAAAAAAAAGGACCACGCACTGCAAGTCTTGGGAGCGCCCTTTTTGCCTTTTGAAAGTGGAATGCTCCTAACGGGTGCCGAAGTGGAGGCTACAGGCAACCAAGTCTGCCCCCTCCCTCTCCCTCCGGTTTTGGCCGTTCGGGGAATCTCTTCCTCAGAGCTGCTCCCACCACCTTCCTGTTCCTCACGCCATGATGGGTCAAGGACCTCATTATCTACACTCCCCTCTTCAAACACCTGCTTCTCCTGGGTTGTCTCGCCAGCACCGTACGCACCAGAAAGTGGTAACTGAGTCTCGTCATCATCTGATGCGTACTGAGGTGTGCTGACCATAGGCACTGGCCCACCCGCCTCTTCAGATTCAGATGGACAAAGAAGTTGCGCATCACTGCATACTCCCTCTTCTTCACATTCTGGAATGCTGCTTGGCTGGCCCCCTCTTTCCAAACCAACAGATTCCGAGAACAGAAGTAGAGACTGTGATGGCTCCTGTCCAGGGGTCTCTGACTGCCTGGGCACTTTGGCAGGTGGTGAAGAGACAGATGGTTGCTCTTCGGTGCTCTGGCCCTGAGAGGATGTGGAAGTAATTGAAGTCGATGCGTTAGCTGCCATCCATCCGACAACGGCTTCAATTTGTTCCTCCAGCAGCAGTGGGGTACGGTGAGGTCCTACAAAGCGGCGCATAAAGGACTGTTGCCTGCTAAAACTGGGGGATACTGACTCACTGGTGCCAACAGCAGGCACAGAATCCCCACGTCCTCTCCCTGCAGAATCCCCACGTCCTCTCCCTGCAGAATCCCCACGTCCTCTCCCTGCTGAAACTCCACGCCCTCGGCCACGTGCCTTACTCCCTGCCTTCTTCATCTTGCTAGACTGAGAAAGATTGGCAGAAAAGTACAAAGGGGGGGCCTTAGTGTGCTTATTCCTGAACAGCTGGTTACAGGTATAAGAAACACTAATTTTATGAAGTGTGTGTGTCGACTACACTTTAATAGGAGATAATGTGGCCTACACAACTTTCAAATGTAGTGTATGGTGAACTTTGTTGTTTTTTTTGGGGGGGAAAAAAACTAAAAGGATGTGACCAAAGATTTGAAAGTCAGAGTATCACCGACTTTCTGGAGCTATTACAATGCAGGCAGGTAACCTACAATGCAAAAGATGAGGCTCCAAAAAAATTGGGTAATACTAATCTGGCTGCAGCTGAACGGCACAAGCCAGAAAAAAGGCTCCTTTATCTACTCCTATATAGTGTTTGCAACCAACCAATGTAGATGGATATGGATGGATGCACACTAATAGGAGAAGAAAAAATGAGCTGCAATTAAAGAAATATATGCGTGAGGCAGTGACGCACGCTGAGCAGCCTACAACCAGACGTAGCTGCAGGACACACTACTCAGCGTGAGCTGCACTCACACACAGTCAGAGACCTCTCAGACAGCCGTGAACAGTGCAGCTAAGTGGGCATTAGCACTGACAGGCTGCAGAAAGGCTCCGCTGTGTACTCCTAGAGTGTTTGCAACCACCGTATATGGATACGGATGGATGCACACTAATAGGAGAAAAAATGAGCTGCAATAAAAGAAAAATGTGTGAGGCAGTGACACGCTGAGCGGCCTACAACGAGACGTAGCTGCAGGACACACTACTCAGCGTGAGCTGCACTCACACACAGTCAGAGACCTCTCAGACAGCCGCGAACAGTGCAGCTAAGTGGGCACTAGCACTGAAAGGCTACAGAAAGGCTCCACTGTCTACTACTAGTGTTTGCAACCAACGTATATGGATACGGATGGAAGCACACTAGATAGAATTTTTTTAAAATAAGCAGCTCAAAAAGAAAAATATGTATGAGGCAGCAGTGAGGCACGCTGGGCGGCCTACAACCAGACGTGGCTACAGGACCCACTCCACAGCGTGAGCTGCACTCACACAGCCCTTGTAGACAGCTGTGAACACTGCTGCTAGGGAAAAGCAAGCTACAGTGGTGGTTTATGTAGCCTGGATAAAGCACAATATTGTTTTGAGAATCGTTATTTCTAACTGTCCCTCACAGTCTTCAACAGCAGCCTGTCCCTAACTGAATTCACAGCAGAGTGACCAGAAATGGCGGCGGCAGTGGCTTTTATAGTGCATCATGACATCATTTCAGCAGCCAATCACAGCCATGCCAATAGTTAACATGCCTACATGCCTAACAGGATGTGCCCACACTTCTGAGGAATCCCATTGGCTGAATCAAAGCGAGCGGGCTGATAGCATTATGGGAACTTCCGATTCCGGTATCCGATATGAAAAAAGTATCGGAATTCCGATACAGCTAATATCGGCCGATACCCGATACTTGCGGTATCGGAAAACTCAACACTAGTAGCAAGTCATTGAAGCTCTGTTCCGACATTCTCGTGTACTCGTAAAACTTCTCGGGGTTTTCACGTAGCTCAGTGTACAAGGAGTGGTAGGCTCCACGGCTCTCTCGGACTTCAACGATGGGGTGTTGCCAATAGCAACGACGACATATTCTCTGTATTTCTCTTCTTTCTTCTTCACAAGCAAAAGCAAAGGCAAGAGTCAATTTCAATGACAAATCAAGATGAAGAAGGAAGCTCTCCACGCTAAGATCCATCTTGATGCTGGATGCAGCAGCAAAAGACGAGGATTTCATCAGTGCAGTGTGTCTATATATAGAAATCCCATGAGACACGCCCATTCGGTGTCTGGAGTCATATCGAACGCATGCACATAAACAACACAAACATATGCAAAAACGCATACAAACGCATGATTTTTTTCCGTCATGTGTAAGATGATGTAAATAAAAATGCTGCGTAAACATGTGTTTTGCATGCGTTTGCGCATGCAGATGATACACTGCGGACTCAAACGCTAATGTGAACCTAGCCTAAGAGATCTAAAAATACCAAAGAAAAACTTTTGTCCCTGAAATACTGATATGATCTGATTTTGCTATTTAAATGTTTGAGAAAAGTCTTATACTTTCAACTGTCATGTTTATGTTTTTCTTATAATTAAAATGTCCTTTTTAAATATTTTTATGTAACATAACATTTAATGTGCTCTAGAATAAAACAACACTTTCCATGCATTTTTACTCCCCTATACTACCACTTGAGGGCAGAATTATATCATTCAATAATCAGGAGCTGCCAGCACAGATTTGTTTACTAAAACAATTAGGAAGCATTTACCAAGATTCTACTTTAGTGTATATATTAGTAAATTGCCATCTTGTGGTCAGTTTGGTTTAATAAAGGTTGTTATTTATTTTGTGTGATTAAATAAACTTTATTAATTAAAAATATTTGCAGGTTTGATGTTTTAGACCCTCATCAGTACAGAACAAGGTGCTAGCTGGCTGGATACGATGTGTTTTGATAGCATTTGAATTCTATTTCATATAAACCTTATAGGAAGGTGCAGGGGTGTACACTGACAGCTTGGGGCCCCTGTGCAAGAAATGTGTCTGGGCCCCCTTCCTTAAAAAGATATATATATATATATATATATATATATATATATATATATATATATACATACAGTATATATATATATATATATATATATATATATATATATATATATTGCTGAAGAGCCCGTCGTTGCCTGGGCATAGTAACCAACTGTGGTTAGTTATAACAAATTATAATGATTATATTGCACATAAAAACATTTCACATCATATATTCAACACTACAGATTTGCAACACAAATTAACTAAACGATTACCCAAGTATTGATAGTATTTTATTTTCAGCTCATTCAAGATTTTTGGTTTTTCCTTTTGGTGCAAAGATGAACAGATTTTTGGCAGTTCCAACTCTTGAACAGACCCCGTAAAGTTGACCATGAGAAAAGCATGGAGATTGCAAATCGATCCCTACTACTTTCAAGGACTGTCCCTGAGCATTGTTAATGGACATTGCAAATAGCAGTTGAACTGGAAACTGGAGGCATTTAAAATAAAAAAACAAATCAGATGGAATGAGTGGAATTCTTGGAATGAAAATGTCCTCTCCTTTGGCACATCCTGTTTCTGAGCTGTGTATCTAACCCTATCCTGTGTGATAATGTCTGCTGAGCTGTGTGTCTAATCCTATCCTGTGTGATACTGACTGCTGAGCAGTGTATCTAATCCTATCCTGTATGATGCCATCTGCTGAGCCATGTATCTAACCCTATCCTGTGTGATACTGACTGCTGAGCCATGTACATAATCCTATCCTGTGTGTTACTGACTGCTCAGCCGTGTATCCAATTCTATTCTGTGTGATACTGACTGCTGAGCCGTGTATCTAATACTATTCTGTGTGATACTGTGTGCTGAGCTGTGTATCTAATCCTATCCTGTGTGATACTGTCTGCTGAGCCATGTATCTATTCCTATCCTGTGTGATACTGACTGCTGAGCTGTGTATCTAATCCTATCCTGTGTGACACTGTCTGCTGAGCCATGTATCTAATACTATTCTGTGTGATACTGACTGCTGAGCCATGTGTCCTGTGTATCTAATCCTATCCTGTGTGATACTGACTGCTGAGCCGTGTATCTAATCCTATCCTGTGTGATACTGACTGCTGAGCAGTGTATCTAATCCTATCCTGTGTGATACTTTCTGCTGAGCTGTGTATCTAATCCTATCCTGTATGATACCATCTGCTGAGCCATGTACATAATCCTATCCTGTGTGTTACTGACTGCTCAGCCGTGTATCCAATTCTATTCTGTGTGATACTGACTGCTGAGCCATGTATCTAATACTATTCTGTGTGATACTGTGTGCTGAGCTGTGTATCTAATCCTATCATGTTTGATACTGTCTGCTGAGCCATGTATCTATTCCTATCCTGTGTGATACTGACTGCTGAGCTGTGTATCTAATCCTATCCTGTGTGACACTGACTGCTGAGCCATGTGTCTAATCATCTCCTGTGTGATACTGACTGCTGAGCTGTGTATCTAATCCTATCCTGTGTGATACTGGGCTCCCCCTGCAGTCTGTGTCAGAGGGTGGTCTGTGTATGCACTGTAATAAATTGTGTTATTTCCAGCTTTACAGAAGGACGATAGCACCATAGAAATGATAAGAATAATAGGCCAAATTATTTAGTGAATTGGAACACGCGGGGTTAAAATTTCACCTCACAACATAGCCTATGACGCTCTCGGGGTCCAGATGTTTGACTGTGCAAAATTTTGTGGCTGTAGCTGCGACGGTGCAGATGCCAATCCCAAACATACACACATACATACATACATACACTTTTTCCCCATTATGTACCTAGGGGCAAAATTGTTTGGTGAATTGGAACGCGCGGGGTTAAAATTTCACCTCACAACATAGACTATGACGCTCTCGGGGTCCAGACGTGTGACTGTGCAAAATATTGTGGCTGTAGCTGCGACGGTGCAGATGCCAATCCCGGACATACACACATACATACATGCAAACATACACACACATTGAGCTTTTTATATTATATATATATATATATATACATATATACTAGCTGAAGAGCCCGGCATTGCCTGGGCATAGTAACCAACTGTGGTTAGTTATAACAAATTATAATGATTATATTGCACATAAAAACATTTCACATCATATATTCAACACTACAGATTTGCAACACAAATTAACTAAACGATTACCCAAGTATTGATAGTATTTTATTTTCAACTCATTCAAGATTTTTGCTTTTTCCTTTTGGTGCAAAGATGAACAGATTTTTGGCAGTTCCAACTCTTGAACAGACCACGTAAAGCTGACCATGTGAAAAGCAAGGAGATTGCAAATCGATCCCTACTAGTTTCAAGGACTGTCCCTGAGCATTGTTAATGGACATTGCAAATAGCAGTTGAACTGGAAACTGGAGGTGTTTAAAATCAAAAAAAAAATCAGATAGAATGACTGGAATTCTTGGAATGAAAATGTCCTCTCCTTTGGCACATCCTGTTTCTGAGCTGTGTATCTAACCCTATCCTGTGTGATAATGTCTGCTGAGCTGTGTACCTCATCCTCTCCTGTGTGATACTTTCTGCTGAGCTGTGTATCTAATCCTCTCCTGTGTGATACTTTCTGCTGAGCTGTGTATCTAATCCTATCCTTTGTGATACTGACTGCTGAGCAGTGTATCTAATCCTATCCTGTGTGATACCATCTGCTGAGCCGTGTATCTAACCCTATCCTGTGTGATACTGACTGCTGAGCCGTGTACCTAATCCTATCATGTGTGTTACTGACTGCTCAGCCGTGTATCTAATCCTATCCTGTGTGATACTGACTGCTGAACCATGTATCTAATCCTATCCTGTGTGATACTGACTGCAGAGCCGTGTATCTAATCCTATTCTGTGTGATACTGTCTGCTGAGCCGTGTATCTAATACTATTCCTTGTGATACTGTGTGCTGAGTTGTGTATCTAATCCTATCCTGTGTGATACTGTCTGCTGAGCCGTGTATCTATTCCTATCCTGTGTGATACTGGCTGCTGAGCTGTGTATCTAATCCTATCCTGTGTGATACTGACTGCTGAGCTGTGTATCTAATCCTTTCCTGTATGATACTGACTGCTGAGCCATGTGTCTAATCCTCTCCTGTGTGATACTGACTGCTGAGCAGTGTATCTAATCCTATCCTGTGTGATACCATCTGCTGAGCCATGTATCTAACCCTATCCTGTGTGATACTGACTGCTGAGCCGTGTACATAATCCTATCCTGTGTGTTACTGACTGCTCAGCCGTTTTTCCAATTCTATTCTGTGTGATACTGACTGCTGAGCCGTGTATCAAATACTATTCTGTGTGATACTGACTGCTGAGCTGTGTATCTAATCCAATCCTGTGTGATACTGACTGCTGAGCCATGTATCTAACCCTATCCTGTGTGATACTGACTGCTGAGCCGTGTACCTAATCCTATCATGTGTGTTACTGACTGCTCAGCTGTGTATCTAATCCCATCCTGTGTGATACTGACTGCTGAGCTGTGTATCTAATCCTATCCTGTGTGATACTGACTGCTGAGCCGTGTATCTAATCCTGTCTGCTGAGCCGTGTATCTAATCCTATCCTGAGTGATACTGTCTGCTGAGCCATGTATCTATTCCTATCCTGTGTGATACTGACTGCTGAGCTGTCTATCTAATCCTATCCTGTGTGATACTGACTGCTGAGCTGTGTATCTAATCCTATCCTGTGTGATACTGGGCTCCCCCTGCAGTCTGTGTCAGAGGGTGGTCTATGATGGCACGGTAATAAATTGCGTTATTTCCAGCTTTGCAGAAGGACAATAACACCATAGAAATGATAAGAATAATAGGCCAAATTGTTTGGTGAATTGGAATGCGTGGGGTTAAAATTTCGCCTCACATCATAGCCTATGACGCTCTCGGGGTCCAGACATGTGACTGTGCAAAATTTTGTGGCTGTATCTGCCGACGGTGCAGATACCAATCCCTGACATACACACATACATACATACATACACTTTTTCCCAATTATGTACCTAGGGGCAAAATTTTTTTGTGAATAGGAACGCACGGGGTCAAAATTTCGCCTCACAACATAGCCTATTATGCCCTCAGGGTCCAGCCGTGTGACTGTGCAAAATTTTGCGGCTGTAGCTGCGACGGTGCAGATGCCAATCCCGGACATACACACATACATTGAGCTTTATATTATATATATATATATATATATATATATGTATCTATATACACTCACTGGCCACTTTATTAGGTACACCATGCTAGTAAGGGGTTGGACCCCCTTTTGCCTTCAGAACTGCCTCAATTCTTCGTGGCAGAGATTCAACAAGGTGCTGGAAGCATTCCTCAGAGATGTTGGACCATATTGACATGATGGCATCACACAGTTGGCGCAGATTTGTCGGCTGCACATCCCTGATGCGAATCTCCCATTCCACCACATCCCAAAGATGCTCTATTGGATTGAGATCTGGTGACTGAGGAGGCCATTTGAGTACAGTGAACTCATTGTCATGTTCAAGAAACCAATCTGAGATGATTCGAGCTTTATGACATGGCGCATTATCCTGCTGAAAGTAGCCATCAGATGTTGGGTACATTGTGGTCATAAAGGGATGGACATGGTCAGCAACAATACTCAGGTAGGCTGTGGCGTTGCAACGATGCTCAATTGGTACCAAGGGGCCCAAAGAGTGCCAAGAAAAAATTCCCCACACCATGACACCACCACCACCAGCCTGAACCGTTGATACAAGGCAGGATGGATCCATGCTTTCATGTTGTTTACGCCAAATTCTGACCCTACCATCCGAATGTCGCAGCAGAAATCGAGACTCATCAGACCAGGCAACGTTTTTCCAATCTTCTACTGTCCAATTTCGATGAGCTTGTGCAAATTGTAGCCTCAGTTTCCTGTTCTTAGCTGAGAGGAGTGGTACCCGGTGTGGTCTTCTGCTGCTGTAGCCCATCTGCCTCAAAGTTCGACGCACTGTGCGTTCAGAGATGCTCTTCTGCCTACCTTGGTTGTAACGGGTGGCAATTTGAGTCACTGTTGCCTTTCTATCAGCTCGAACCAGTCTGCCCATTCTCCTCTGACCTCTGGCATCAACAAGGCATTTCCGGCCACAGAACTGCCGCTCACTGGATTTTTTTTCTTTTTCGGACCATTCTCTGTAAACCCTAGAGATGGTTGTGCGTGAAAATCCCAGTAGATCAGCAGTTTCTGAAATACTCAGACCAGCCCTTCTGGCACCAACAATCATGCCACGTTCAAAGGCACTCAAATCACCTTTCTTCCCCATACTGATGCTCGGTTTGAACTGCAGGAGATTGTCTTGACCATGTCTACATGCCTAAATGCACTGAGTTGCCGCCATGTGATTGGCAGATTAGAAATTAAGTCTTAACACACAGTTGGACAGGTGTACCTAATAAAGTGGCCAGTGAGTGTATATATAGATACATCCACACCAGATATTTGTATATATTTTACATAGTCTCCTTTATTATGTATATTGCTGTCCCTTATTATACAGTGCCCTCTCTTGTTATGTACAATACCATTTTATATCTATAAAGAGAGGGGACTATGTAATAAAAGAGGACACTGTGAATAACAAAATTAACAAGCATACACTATGTAAGAGACAGCACTGTACATAACAGCAGAGGAAGCTATATAATGAGGGACGGCACCATAGAGAGGATGGTGCGTAATAAGGGACGGTGTTATACATAATAAAAGAGGAAACTACAGTCATATGTAAAAGTTTGGGCACCCCTATTAATGTTAACCTTTTTTCTTTATAACAATTTTGGTTTTTGCAACAGCTATTTCAGTTTCATATATCTAATAACTGATGGACTCAGTTATATTTCTGGATTCAAATGAGGTTTATTGTACTAACAGAAAATGTGCAATCTGCATTTAAACAAAATTTGACCGGTGCAAAAGTATGGGCACCCTTATCATTTTCTTGATTTGAACACTCCTAACTACTTTTTACTGACTTTCTGAAGCACTAAATTGGTTTTGTAACCTCATTGAGCTTTGAACTTCATAGCCAGGTGTATCAAATCATGAGAAAAGGTATTTAAAGTGGCCACTTGCAAGTAGTTCTCCTACTGGTGTCACTGTGCATCGGTCAACAATACAGCGCACTTTGCACAAGGAGAAGCTGTATGGGAGAGTGATGCGAAAGAAGCCGTTTCTGCAAGCACGCCACAAACAGAGTCGCCTGAGGTATGCAAAAGCACATTTGGACAAGCCAGTTACATTTTGGAAGAAGGTCCTGTGGACTGATGAAACAAAGATTGAGTTGTTTGGTCATACAAAAAGGCGTTATGCATGTGCTGTATTGTTGACCGATGCACAGTGACACCATCTGCAGCAAGATGATGCTGCAGGTCTTTGGAGGTGGTCTGTGGATTGTCCTTGACTGTTCTCACCATTCTTCTCTGCCTTTCTGATATTTTTCTTGGCCTGCCACTTCTGAGCTTAACAAGAACTGTACCTGTGTTCTTCCATTTCCTTACTATGTTCCTCACAGTGGAAACTGACAGGTTAAATCTCTGAGACAACTTTTTGTATCCTTCCCCTGAAAAGCTATGCTGAATAATCTTTGTTTTCAGATCATTTGAGAGTTGTTTTGAGGAGCCCATGATGCCACTCTTCATAGGAGAATCAAATAGGAGAACTACTTGCAAGTGGCCACCTTAAATACCTTTTCTCATGATTTGATACACCTGGCTATGAAGTTCAAAGCTCAATGAGGTTACAAAACCAATTTAGTGCTTCAGGAAGTCAGTAAAAAGTAGTTAGGAGTGTTCAAATCAAGAAAATGATAAGGGTGCCCATAATTTTGCACCGGTCAAATTTTGTTTAAATGCAGATTGCACATTTTCTGTTAGTACAATAAACCTCATTTGAATCCAGAAATATAACTGAGTCCATCAGTTATTAGATATATGAAACTGAAATAGCTGCTGCAAAAACCAAAACTGTTATAAAGAAAAAAGGTTAACATTAATAGGGGTGCCCAAACTTTTACATATGACTGTATGTAACTAAGGATGGTGTTATACAGAATTGCCTTCTCCTCCACCACCTCCATCATTGCCTTCTTCCCCACCACTCCCATCATTGCCTTCTCCCCACCCCCATCATTGTTCTTGCCGCCACCTCTATCATTTCCCCCTCCCCATCATCCCCATCCTTGCCCAATTCCACCACTTCCATCATTTCCTCCTCCCCCACCATCCCCATCATTGCCTTCTCCCCTATTACTCTATCATTGTCCTCTCCTCCACCTACACACACAGCACCATTCACCTCTCTGCACATTCCCCCGCAGCGCTACGAATGCATGCACACAGACACCATCACTCATCTCTACACACACACAACACACATAAATACAACAAAACACACACACAGCATCTCACCTCTCCTCACGATCTCCCACAGCTGAAGCATCTCTGTCCTGGCAGCTTCCTCTCTCTGGCACAGCCACGCTGAATGTTGACATCATCCAGCCGCGCTGTCAGAGACAGGAAGCGCAGCAGGAAGCAGGACAGATCCTTGCAGCTCCGCTCCGCTGCCATTTTCTCTTGTAGGCAGCGGTGCTGCAGGTGTCGCTTCCTGTCCACCACACATGAGGGCCATCTGGCCAGGGGCCCCCTGGAGCCTCGAGGGCCAGATAAACGGGCCTGATTGACCTCATTATTAGCCACCCTGCAGGGGCTCCCCTCCACTTCCGGGCCCTGGCGCAGCTGCATAGGCTGCACATGCGGTATGTCCGCCCATGGGAAGTTGGTACATACACCGCTAGAAGGCTCAATTTGCAATTAGTGCAAATCATGAATAACAAGGTTTCCAAATATACAGTAAAAACAGTAAATTAAATCTTTTGTATTTTAATCTGCAGAAAATTCAGGATATAGTCAGAATACTGTGAACTTAAATATCTTAAGGATTTCTAATTTTTAATTTTGCTATGTTTGATTGAAGGCCCTTAACACTAAAGAGGTATTGTTTGTACTGGACGGACAGTTCTTGCCCTGCTTTGTTATTTTTATTATACAATGTTAAGTTACATGACAATAACTGTACATTATAAGTATTTCATTGAAAGTTTAAGTCCCTGATCTGTAACTTTTGCACTTATTTATGAGTGTGGTTACTTAAGTACAAATACATCCATCTTACCTCTCTGCCATGACAGTTCTACGGTACGTGCGCACATTGAGTAGTTGCTTGCAGAAATTTCTGCAAGGTTTCTGCATCTGTTGGCAGCAAAACCGTGTGTTTTTGTCATGTTTTTATGCATTTTTGTACAGCAGTGAATGCTTTTTTGAGTTAAATAAAGATATTTTTAAAAAATGTTTTGTGATTTAATTTCTTGGTTCAACACCTTTTTAATTCTCATGCAGTGTGGCATCAGGGTAATTAGATTAGGGCTTGGCGTCAGCAGCTGTTGCTGACACCAAGCCCTGGGTTTAGCAATGAAGAGGTGACATCCAGAAACCCCCATTACTAAATCGGTAAGTAAAGAGTTAAATGTTTAAGGAACCTACATAGGCTGTAACCAAACTGCAGCTAGCAGAAATCAGCTTGCATCACAATACCTGTTAATTTTTAGAGAAAATGAAAAAAAAAGTGGCGTGGGCTCCCGCGTAATTTTCATAACCAGCAGCAGCTGAAGGCTGATGTTAATATTCTGGGAGGGAGCCAATAACCATAAAGGTTCCCAGGCTATTAACATCAGCTCACAGCTATTTGCTTAGCCTTTACTGGCTAGTTTACAGGGGGACCCCAGAAAAAAATTGACGTAGGATTCCCCTAGCTTAGGCTAGGCAGACAGCTGCAGGCTGACATTAATAGACTAGGAAGTGGCCATGGATATTGACTCTCAGCTGCCCCAGAAAAGGTGCATCCAAAAGATGTGCTAATTCTGGCACTTAGCATCACTCTTTCCACTTACACTGGTGTGGTGGCAAATGGAGTGAGAGGGTTAGGGTTGATGTCCCCTTTGTATTGTCAGGTGACATCAAGCCCAGAGGTTAGTAATGGAGAGATGTCTATAAGACACTCCCATTACTAACCCCATAGTTATATTATAAAAACACACACACACAGAATAAAGTCCTTTATTTGAAAAAATGACACTGACTCCTTTAATGAATCTAAATTAAACCATATTCACATCATCACTCAATTCACTGAAGCCAAGGTCCCCTATAATAGAAGTAAAATAATAAACAATATTCTCACCTGTCCCTGAGAAGATAATAATCCATTTGTCCCATGACAATCCTGATGACTTTGAGAGCAGTCACTGAAGTGACTGATCTTGAGGACAGCCAGCTACACACTGACACAGGAGGTAATCACTCTTGCAGTGTATAGAACTGAGCTGCAGTGAGTAAGTTCACCAAAGTTTATCAGCTGATGAGCGCAGATGATCTCACGGCACCACCGCTGTGTGAGAAAGTTCCTATGCAGCGGTGGTGCAGTAAGTTAGATCACCAGAGCTGATCAGCTGATGAACTTGTGTGACCTCTCTCACAGCAGCTCAGCTTTTATACACTGCGGGAGCGATGATGTCCCTGTCAGTGTATCGCCGGTGGCCAGTTAGAGCAGTCACATCTCCCAATGTGTCTGTTCTACAAGTGAGATTGCCATGGGGCACTCTGGATTATGTGGACTACATTGGACAGGAGAGTATATGGTTGTTTATACTTTTTGATTGCTTACAGGGGACAGGGGCATCAGGGATTTGGTTTTAAATGAATTTAATGTGTTTTTTTTATTTGAATATCTATTTAATTATTTTAAATGCTTTATTTTATATCTTTTTTTCAAGTTTTAGCACAGGCGTTGGCTGACGACAGACTACTTCTCCCATCAGCGGCACCTGCTATTGCTGTTATCAGTGAAAACAGACGTAGCCTGATGGGAGTAGTAGTCTCTCATCAGCCAACGTGTTGTGAGTTCATTTTCCCCTTCACTACTGAGGCCCGAGGAACTCCCTCTTCTGGTAAAGAAAGGTAGTGAGCCTGATTATAAAAAACCTGAGTCTGATGATGATGACTGGCTGAGTGGAGTTACTGACTGGATATAAGGCTGCCGACGCCCTTCTGCCCTGCGGGTGATTTCTCTGTGGGATCCTTGGAGACCAGTCTGAATTCCTGCTCCTCTAAAGCTAAGTTTTCTGCTCGGCTTTTTGCATTTGTGCTTAGACTTTGTTTTGCTTTGTTTTTCTGGATTTCTGCCATTCCCTGCTGGGGTGTGCTGAATTCCTTTAGCTCTGTCTTCTGAAAATACCTGAGTGCTGATTTAGTTTTTGAAGCCTAGCTGCTTCAGGGTCTTTTTCATATCAGCTTGTTGGCTTATGTCTTTGATAGAGTTTTGGCAGATTGCAGACAGCAACCTTCCTTTCCTGTTCTGTTTAGCTAGCTTGGGCCCCATCGCTTGCTCAGTCTATCTTTCTATCTGTGTGAGTGTTTTTTCATCTTGCTTCACCGTCATTATATGTTGGGGGCTGCCTTTTACTTTGGGGTCTGCTCTGGGGCAGTTTAGATTTCCTTTTCTGTCTTTAGGCTATTTAGCGCTCCGGCTGTGATCGAGGGGTCTAGGGCATCGTAGGAACCCCCCACGGCTACTGCTAGTTGTGTTGATAGGTTCAGGGGTCTGCAATCTGATAGTTGCCAACTTCTCTGGTTTTCTGGACGTAGCTTCTATTTTTGGTGTCTGCCTCCTACGGTGACTCAATCATAACACCGACGCCTGCTGACCTGCGGTAAGCTTTTCACAGCCAGTCACAGTCACATCTGCAGGGTCACGCTGACATCTGACAGCATGACCCCACAGTGCTCTGACGGCGGTAGAGGTTTTACCGGTGGTAATGTTACCACTGATCAGAACTGCCGCGCTGGTGATTCTCATGCTGTTACACAGATGACAGCATGGGAGGAAACACCATAGGAAGTCGGTATAAATGCAAGCAAAAACTCAGCAAATCCGCAAACATTTGTTTTTTACAGGATTTTTAAGTCCTTTTTTTCCTGTCTGTGAGCTTTGAATTGATGTTTAGTTAGGACTCGCAATATAATGGGGACCCTTGACGTTGGTTTGCGAGCTTATCTGTTTTGGCCAAAATAGTAACCAATACCTCATTTAATGCATTTATCATATGCATTATTTTTGCATCTTTTTATTGCACTTTTTATGCAGCTCGACTCATTTTTGATGGCTTGGTTTTCTGTGTGATGCATATATAGTGCTGCAGGAAAGATGTATATCTTTGTACCGTGTTAGCCAGTAGATAGAAAAATATTCAGAATTGAGAGTCCTCAGTGGTTGATACCTTTTAATGGCTAACTGAAAAGATGTTAAGCTTGCAATGTGTTTCCATCTTTTCAGTTAGCCATTAAAAAGTATCAACCCCTGAGGACTCTCAATTCTGAATATTTTTCTATATAGTGCTGAACACCCCACCTTCCATTATAGGCGTTATAAATAGGATGCTATCCAGACACCATGCATCACACTTTCCTGTGTGACTTATGTCCAAAGCAAGCCCTATCTGTGTGCTTTTTTCCACTAGGCAGCTAACACCTTCATCATCACTATTTTAGTGATAGGGTGGCTGTTTTTATCAGTGGAGGGCACCTCTGCTGCTCCAGCCTTTGTCAGTGGGAGCCTGCTGCATCCTGCTAGTGCATTGGCCATTTGACAGGGTTTGGTGAGGCTACTTTTCATTATGTGTTTTTGTTAAAAAATTTTTACGGGATTTTTAAGTCCTTTTTTTCCTTTCTGTGAGCTTCCCAATGTTCTTCTGAAACTCCCTCCACACCTCCTCCAACCATTGAACCGCCGAATCAGCCCCTGGACATCCCAAATCCAGCCAGGAAAATTCACCAAAATGGAGGTGAAAACTGTAATTACAGAAAAACGGAGAAGTACCAGTGGACTGATCAACCCGATTATTCAATGTGAATTGAGCCACCGACAGTGAGGTGCACCAATCAACTTGCCGAGATGTGGCAAGACACCGCAAAATTTCCTCAAGTGACTGGTTGGTTCTCTCCGTTTGCCCGTTGGTATCAGGATGGTAAGCCGAGGAAAATGTCAAATCAATACCCAGCCTCTTTCAGAAAGCCCTCCAGAACTTGGACACAAATTGTACCCCTCTATCAGACACGAAATTCAGAGGCAAACCATGCAACCGCACAACATGCTCAATAAATATCTTGGATAAAGTTCCGTGTTAGGAAGTCCTGCCAACGGTACAATATGCGCCTGTTTACTAAATCTGTCAGCCACTACCCAGACCACAGTTTTGCCATTGGAAGGAGGGAAATCAGTGATAAAATCCATGGACAAATGAGCCCAAGGACTATCTAGAATTGGCAATGGCACCAATTCTCCGGTCGGCCGGTTATGGGAGCTTTTAGCACGGACACACGTATCACAAGCAGACACAAACCTGGTGATGTCAGAAGACATGGAGGACCACCAGAACAGTCTAGCAATAGCTCTCCGGCTAGCCGAGACCCCTGTATGCCCACTGAGAGCAGAGTCATGAAACTCCCGGAGAACCCTAAACCGATACTGAACCGGGAAGAAGAGCTTATTTTCCGGCAGTGACGGAGGAGCAAGAGACTGAGCCTCACAAATCTCCTGCTCCAACTCAGAGGACACTCCAGCAATAACCACCCCGTGCTGAAGAATGGAGGAGGGAGGTTCGGGAGGAGACACCGGATCCAAACTGCAAGACAAGGCATCAGCCTTGACATTCTTGGAACCAGGCCAAAAGGTGATGGAAAAATTGAACTGTGAAAAAAAAATGACCACTTTGCCTGCCTAGGAGTTAAGCGTTTAGCCGACTCAATGTAGGACAGGTTCTTGTGGTCCATAATCACCGTAATCCGATGAACAGCCCCCTCCAAAAAGTGCCTCCATTCTTCAAAAGCCAGTTGTATGGCTAATAACTCCCGATTCCTGACATCATAATTTCTCTCTGCAGGAGAAAATTTCTTGGAGAAAAATGCACAAGGTCTCAAGTTAGTCAAAGTGGTGGGTCCCTGAGACAATACTGCCCCCACTCCCATCTCCGATGTGTTTACCTCAGCAATGAATATTTCAGACGGATTGGGCTGGACCAACAAAGAAGCAGACATAAAACATTTTTTCAATAAAGAAAATGCTGCAACTGCCGAGACTGACCAGTTTTTAAGATCAGCCCCCTCATGAGTGAAATCAGTGAGAGGCTTGACCACCTGAGAAAACCCTTTAATAAATCTCTGATAATAATTAGCAAACTCCAAAAAGCGCTGGAGACTTCTCAGATCTTTGGGTTGCATCCCATCAGCAATGGCCTGTATCTTTCCAGGGTCCATGTGAAACCCTTTAGCAGACAGAACGACCCCAAGAAAGGACAGCTCTTGGACAAAAAATACACACTTCTCAGGTTTAGTGAACAGCAAATTCTCCCATAACCTCTGGAGAACTGCACACAGATGACCCAGGTGAGATTCCTTGTCAGATGAAAATACCAGGATGTCATCTAAATATATCACCACAAAGCGCCCAACGAAGTCGGAAAAAACATTATTAATGAAATCCTGGAAAACAACTGGCGCATTAGTGAGACCAAAGGGCATAACCAAGTTTTCAAACAAACCCTCAGAGGTGAGAAATGCTGTTTTCGACTCATCCCCCTCCCGAATAGGAATAAGATTATATGCTCCCCTGAGGTCTAACGTGGAAAACCACTCACCGTAATCTTATTAAGTTCATGAAAATCAAGGCAAGGGCGTAAACCACTATTTTGTTTCTTAACAAAAAAAAATCCAGCAGTCACAGGAGAGACAGAGGGACAGCTGTGTCCTTTACATAAGTTTTCAGAGACACACTCTTTCATAGTAGAACGTTCCAGGCCAGAAAGATTGTACAGAAGGGCCTTGGGCAATTTAGCACCCGGAACGAGATTGAGAGCACAATCATAGGAGCGATGTGGTGGTAAAACCTCAGCATCTTTTTCGGAAAATACGTCCTTAAAATATTTAAGGTACTCCGGAATACCTTCCAGATTAACGGACGCCACCAGTACAGTAGAAAGACAACCTTTAGCACAATTAGGCCCCCATTTTACAATATTCCAAGATTCCCAGTCAATAACAGGATTACATAACTGTAACCAGGGGAATCCCAACACCAGTCCCGCTGGTAGATTGTCCAGAACATAACATGAGATGTGTTCCTGATGAAAGGAACCCACTTTGAGGAGGAACTCCACCGAGACAAATTTAACAATGTTCTTAACCAGCAGAGTCTTATCAATAACAATGATATGAATTGGTGTCTCAAGCCTAACTGTCCCTATCTGACACTTAGACACCAAGCGTGAGTCAATGAAGTTCATGGATGACTCACAGTCCACAAAAGCTGAAGTGGGTGTGAAACAATCCCCATAACATAAACATAACATAAAAGTTCCACCTCCAACAAAATTTTTTGACATGAGAAAAAAGGTACCTGAGAGTCTCGGCGATCTCCACGATGATCACCCAGACTCGGCAACTTGTCAGTCAGTGGGCAAGAGGGGCAGTCCTTTTTCCAATGTCCAGGATCTCCACAGTAAAAACACAATCTCCCCTCTCGTCGTCGCCTCCTTTCATTCTCTTTCAGGTTGGTGGCCCCTACCTCCATAGGTTCAGTATAGGCTGCCACATTGAAATTAGCCGGACGTAAAGGAGTCTCTTGTTGCATTACGCCTCTCTCCCGCAACCTCCGATTCATACGAATGGCCTGAGTCATAGCCTCCTCCAAGGAGCTGGGTGGTGGAGGGAGAGCCAGAGCATCCTTAAGATGATCCGACAGTCCTCTCCTGAGCTGACATCTAAGGGCAGAGTCGTTCCAGGTAACTTCGGTGGCCGACCGCCTGAACTCAGATCAATACCATTCAGCTGTGAGTTTATTCTGGAAGAGACCCATGGTAATGTCCTCTGCCATCCTGACCTGGTCTGGTTAGTCAAAAATCAGTCCTAAGGCCTCAAAGAACCTATCCACAGACACACGTTCAGGGGCAGTAGCAGGTAACGAAAAAGCCCAAGTCTGGGAACCCTCTGGGAGTAATGAAATAATTATCCCCACCCGTTGACTCATTCCCAGAGGATCGGGGTCTCAGGGAGAAAAGCAACTTACAACTTTCTCTGAATGTATGGAACTTCTCCTTCTTTCCGGAAAAAGAATCTGGGACCCTGTCCGTAAGTGCAGGAGTGTGGAGCAAGACATCTATGGGGTCCGAGTGCCTAGAGGTAGATTGAGAAATAGAATCCTGAACCGACCTAACCGACTAAGAGAGCTCCTTTTGAAGCTGATTATGAGAAGTGGCCAGGGCTCTATGTTCAACAGACAAATCCTGCATCATCAGGCTAGACATCTGATCCGCCAGTGTGCGAAGCGGATCCATAAAGAGAGGAGTAAAGAGAAAAAAACTGTTAATGGTCAGTTATAATGTCACGCTGCAGCTATGCAGGTAACTGCAACCTCCACTAGATAGCAATAGAGTGAAAGGATAGTAACAAGTCTGCAAGAGCAGACCTGCAGTGGTAGCTGCAGCGAAGCTACCACTGGATGACAGCAGAATAGTCAAACAAGCCGAGTCAAAACCTAGACCGTCAAGCAGTACAAAGGGGAAAAAAAAGGCATAGAGTCAGTGGAGAGCCAAAAGGTCAATACCAGACAAAATGCAGAAGTACCAGGGACCAGAGGCAAAGTCAATTCAGAAACAAAGCCACGTCAAACAGCGGGAAATCCAAAAGCAATCAGGAAACACTAAGACGGGATGGGCAGAGAGAGCGCAGCAGGACCAATCAGGATACTACCAAAGTCAGATACTCATGCCGTAGGCAGAAAATATAACTGTCATGGCCTGCAGGATGAATCAGGAAGAAATAGCAGATCTGAACCCAAAAGGAGGACAGGCAAAGTTAACCCTTGACATGATCAGCCCGGGAAAAGGGCAGTCAGGACTCAAAACCACGACTGGATCATGACAACATTTGTTTATTATACCCCTTTTCAAAAATGTTTTAGTTAATAGATCTGCCTTTATTCTAAAATTACTAAAATCCTGGGGTTTAGAGCAATTCTGATGGATACTCATGAACTGGCTTTTGGGGACATTCAACAGCCAAGTAGGTAGATGGCAGCTGTCTATTGGAATAAAGCTATTGGAGTCTGTTGGTTTATTAAAAGTACGGGTGTGGATAGTTGAGTCTTCTGTATGTATGTTTTTCACACTAGTAGTGGATGTAAATTTTAAAAAGAAATCATTGTTATTGATATAAATTAATAACTCTTCAAGAGTATGTGGGCCACCTGACCAAATAAATATTACGTCGTCAGAGGACCAGGTTCGCGCGCAGCTCATCCCCGGGGCAGATGGCATCTTCTTCCTATCTCCCTAAATACAGGTTAGCGTAACTGGGCGTGAACCTGGTTACCATAGCTGTGCCCCATTGCTGGGTATAGTAGTCGGCATCAAACGTAAAACAGTTGTGCATTAAAATAAAGTGCATACATACACTTAAAAAATCAATATGTTCACTGGGAAGTGGGGAAAGTGTCGCTACTTTACATCCTCCTACATGTTCTATTACGGTGTAGAGTGATGTGATGTCTAAAGTACCAAGAATATAATAATCACGCCAGTGTATATTTTGCAGTAATTTTAGTATTTGAGGTATGAGTTTCTGCAGATGGCAATCTACAAATCTTGACATATTTGCTGTAAGGCATTGACTGCCTGATATTATAGGACAACCTGGTGGATCTACCCAATTTTTGTGGATTTTTGGCAGGTAGTAAAAAATAGCCAACCTAGGAAACGTTATATTGATAAATTCATATTCATTTTGTTTAGGAATCCCATATTCAGTCCTTTTCTACTAAAACTTTTCATTTCTTCAATAAACCCCTCCATGGGGTCTTTCTCTATCTTTTTGTATGTATGTGTGTCGCTTAAAAGGCGAAAAGCTTATTTGCGGTACTGATCATGGTCCAATATCACAATCCCCCCTTATCAGCTGGACGAATTGCTAACTTATTATTGTCCTGTAAGGTTTTAATAGCTTTCCTTTCATTAAATGTTAAATTGTACTTATATTTAGAGCATCTCTTATCGCTAATCTTGCATATGTCGTCTATTACATTTTTTAAATGTTTCCAGGGATTCGGAATATTGATTTAGAGGATGGAAATGCCAAAACTAACCCACCATTATGATTCTCCAGGTCATTACGAGTTCATAGATGCCAAAATTTTTTCCAAAGTTTGTAAAAAAAAAAGAAAATGGTGCCATAGTGTCTCCATTTTGGGGAGCTTGGTGAGAGCTTATTTTTTGTGCAACGAGCTGACATTGTTATTAATATAATTTTGGGGTAGATAAACCTTAATTCTAGCATTTTGACTTTTGCTCTATTTTTTTCTCGCTACGCCGTTTACGGATTGGATTAATTATTTTTATATTTTGATAGAGCGGATGTTTCTGAATGCAGCGATGTCAAATTTGTCTCCTTATGAGACTTGCAACTGCGATCTTCTGATTTCTTGTGCTACACATAGTATGGCTTCAGCCCCGCTATGTGTAGCAGAACTGATTATCTGCTATGAATGCCGGCCACAGGGCGGTGCTTATAGCAGATCAGCAATGACCAGCACAAGGTCTTCTGCAGACCCCCGTTGTCATGCCAACCCATCTGTGCCCCACTGTCACGCCGCGCTCACCTGGGGGCAGGACCTCGGTCCCGACATCATCTCTTCCGGAGCCGCGGTCACTCCGGGGGTCCCGCCGGGTGCGCATGCGCACCTCTCGCACCTAGGTCCCTGTCTCCTCCATGTTATGTCTGCGCTTGCATGCTTTTCTCAGTTCGGTCTCCAGGTCAGTCCTCTCTATGGTACTGGAGGACTTGACCCAGAAGCTCTCGTGATCATGTGCTATATCAGGCTACCTCTTCCTAGGGGAGGTGCCTGATTATTGTTGTGCTTCCTGGCTTGGTCTGCCGTGTCCCTGCCTGGCTGTGCGCTGTATTCGGGTCCTCTGCCTTGCACTCTGTTGTGCCTCTTGGTACACGCTCTGAACCTGCACTCTGCCTTGTACTCGGTTGTTCCTCCTGGCACACGCTCTGACCCTGTACTCTGTCTCATACTCAGTTGTGCCTCCTGGAACACACTCTGATCCTGTGCTCCATCTTACATTCAGCTGTGCCTCCTGGCACATACTCTGAACCTGTGCTCTGTCTTGTACTCAGTTGTGCCTCCTGGCACACACTCTGATCCTGTGCTCTGTCTTGTACTCAGTTGTGCCTCCTGGCACATACTCTGATCCTGTGCTCTGTCTTGTACTCAGTTGTGCTTCCTGGCACACACTCTGATCCTGTGCTCTGTCTTATACTCAGTTGTGCCTCCTGGCACACACATGGACCCTGTGCCTTGTCTCATACTCAGTTGTGCCTCCTGGCACACGCTCTGATCCTGTACTCTGTCTCTTACTTAGTTGTGCCTCCTGGCACACGTTCCAATTCTGCACTCTGTCTTATGCTCAGTTGTGCCCTCTGGCATACACCCTGCTCCTGTACTCTGTTACACCTCCTGGCACACCTGCTGCCTGACTCAGTGCTCTGACGTGCTCCTTGCACGCATCCTGCTTCACTCACACCCGGACGTATGAAGTCTCTGTATACCACGTGTTCCCATGTCCATGCTTTACACGTTCCTGCAGACACACTCACCCACTCGTGTCTCCTGTGAGCCGGCCACCTGGTGCCAGCAGTCGTGGTACCTCACCTGGGGCTTGCCCCTGACACTCCCTGTATAGGGGGTGGTCTTCACTAGGTCAGCTCGCCCTGGGAGAGTTGGTGACACGACCCAGAGTGTCCACTCTAGGAGTCGTCGCACCCACTATCATGTTACAGGGGCACCATTGGGTATGGTTAGTGACACACTTCCAGTATGGTCATGTTAAATGCTTACATGTCAATCTTTGACAGTGGAATTTAACATGTTAACAGCCACGGGTGGTTCATGATTCCTCCTGCAGCTGTTAGGGGCACATGATAGCTAATCAGCTGTCATGTGCCTGAAAAGATGCAGGCTCAGCACCGGAGACTGCATCAAAGAGGGCGAGATGACCTATGACATATAGGTACATCATAGGTCTTAAAGAGGTTTAAAAAAACAACACACCAGTTTGTCATAGTCCATATTAAGGACCCTTAATGATCCCCATCTCTGCCTTCCAGTGTATGGAGCCCGTTGAGGAAACAAAGCTGTGTAGACTAGAGCAGCAGTCACTGCCAGTTCTCATGCTGTACTCCTCGAGATTCATTGGCTGTGAACTGCGGTGACATCAGTAAGGTTACCGCAGTTCACAGGTACGAGGTCTCTCGGAGAACAGTGTGAGAGCTGGAATGATGAGCAGTGCTATCATTATGGCTCTCAAGCTGTACTCTGCGAGACCCAGCGGCCGTGAACTGTGGTAATCTTACTGACGTCACCGCAGTTCACAGGCGACGCAGAGTGTCACGGAGTACAGCGTGAGACCCGACAGTGACTGCTGCTCCAGTCTAGAGCTTCATTCTCTGAACAGGGCTCTATATACTGGAACATGCATGTGGGAATCGTCGTGAGACCTTCATGTGGACTATTGTGGACTGGAATGGGACCTCCATGTGGACTACAGCAGACTGGTGTGGGATTTGTTTTTTCTCAAATAAAGATTTTTTGTGTGTATTTATTTATTTTTAACCCCTTTACCCCAGAGAGTGGTTTGCACATTAATGACCAGGCCAATTTTTACAATTCTGACCACTGTCCCTTTATGAGGTAGTAACTCTGGAATGCTTCAACGGATCTTGGTGATTCTGAGATTTTTCATGACATGTTTTACTTTATGACAGTGCTAAAAAATTTTTGATATGACTTTGTGAAAAAAACGGAAATTTGGCAAAAAGTTTAAAAATTTTACATTTTTCCAATTTTCATGCCCTTAAATCACAGAGCTAGAGCTATGTCACACAAAATACTTAATAAGTAACATTTCCCACATGTCTACTTTACATCAGCACAATTTTGGAACCAAATTTTTGTTATAAGAGTTAAAAAGTTGGCCAAAAATTTCTTATTTTTACAACACCATGTTTTTTAGGGATCACATCATATTTAGGCTATGTGCCCACGTAAGCAGAATTTCCCTGAGAAAAACTGGACTCCTTCTCAGGAAATCCGCATTTTTTTTCGCATTTTTTGCGTGATTTTTGCGTGATTGTTTTGCGGATTTTTCACGCTTTTTTCTGGAACTTCCTAATGCAATGAACATAGTGGGAAATCCACAGATTTTCTGCAAAATTAATGAACATGCTGCGTTTTTTTCCGTGATGCGTTTTTTTTGCAGAAAAAAACGACGCATCATGTGCACAAAAATTGCAGAATGCATTTTAATAGTAGGATGCTTAATGTATGCGTTTTTTAAGCATTTTTTGCGGGGGAACAACACTAAAAAAAGCGAAAAAAAACGCGAAAAATCCTGAACGTGTGCACACAGCCTTAAAGTCACTTTGAGAGGTCTATATGATAGAAGATACCCAAAAGTCACACCATTCTAAAACCTGCACCCCTCAAGATGCTCAAAACCACATTCAAAAAGTTTATTAACCCCTTCAGGTGCTTCACAGGAATTTTTGGAATGAAGAATTTTTTTTTTTTACTTCAGATCCACTTTTTTTATTTTGAGAAGGGAAACAGAAAAAAATGAACCCAAAAATTTGTTATACAATTTCTCCTGAGCATGCCGATACCCCATATGAGGGAGAAAACCACTGTTTGGGCACACGGCAGAGCTCAGAAGGGAAGGGAAGGAGCTCCATTTGACTTTTTGCTTGGAGAGGCTTTGAAGTGCCTAAACAGCGAAAATCCCCCACAAGTGACACCATTTTGGAAACTAGACCCCTCATGGACCTGATCTAGATGTGTGGTGAGCATATTGAACCATCAGATGCTTCACAGAAGTTTATAACATTAAGACGTAAAAATAAAATCAAATTTTCCCCACAAATATGCTTTTAGCATAAAATATTACATTTTCATAACGGTAACAGGAGAAATTGCACCATACAACTTTGTTGTTCAGTTTCTCTGGAGTACGCCAATATGAGGGAGAAGACTACTGTTTGGGAGCACGTCAGGGCTTGGAAGGGAAGGAGCGTCATTTGACTTTTGAGTGTAAAATTTCCTGGAATCATTAACGGACATCATGTCCCATTTGGAGAGCCCCTGATGTGCCTAAACAGTGGACCCCCCATAAGTGAACCATTTTGGAAACTAGACCCCTCAAGGAATGTATTTGGATACATGATGAGCACCATGAACCCCCAGGTGCTTCATAGAAATTTATAACGTTGAGCTGTGAAAATCACATTTTCCTCACAAAAATGTTATTTTAGCCTCAAATTTAAAATTTTCATAAGGGTAACAGGAGAAATTGCACCATACAATTTATTGTGCAATTTCTCCTGAGTAGTCCGATACCCAGTAGCGTAGCTACCAGGGGGGCAGAGGGGGCAGTCGCCCCGGGCCCCTTGCTCTGAGGGGGCCCACCCACATCCAGAGCTTCTGCCACTGTTAACTATGTCAGCATGCGCAGCTCACTGATGTAGCTAAGCTGCACTGTAGTTGCAGGGAGACTATAGCTTTAAGCTTCCTCCAGCAAACTGCAGACACGCCCACACTGCTCCTTGTGTGTCTGCAGGAGAGAGGTCACCACAGAGCACCAGCTTCTTCACCTGGACAGGAGCATTACAAGACCGTGCTGTGAGTAAGAACTCGGGGGCCCTGAGGTGTCTGTGCAGTGAGGAGAGGGAAGGACGCTGCTCACCTCCTGACAAGTCCTGGATGGTTTATTTTCTTGTATCTGAGGCACAGTAGGTTTATGGTGGCTACTTAAACTTTTATACAGCTCAGAAGGTGTCTCTGTCAGTGCAAATCAGCTGCCATAAATCTCACTGTGCCTCAGAATGACTGACATGAGTGGTCAGTATCATATATATGGTATATACGGTATATAAATGTAAAAATATATAGTAGTAAAAAAATGAAGGCAGCGCACTATTGACAAAATTAAAAAATAGTATTTTAAAAGCCCATTGGGGCTCAGCAACGTTTCGGTTCACTGAGAACCTTTTTCCAGGAGAACCAAAACTCTGTTGTTTTTTCATTTTGTCTAAATGGTGTGCTACTTTCATTTTTGCTGCTATATTGAAGATTGGTAAATGCCTGGAAAGTTTGGCAGCCGTATATTTCATATATCTTTCCATATATATGCATATATACACACATTAATATACACACACACCCTGTGACTTGGTCCTGTAGCCGGGGTAAGGGTCCTATCATCTCATATTGTAACAAATCCAGGGTGGCAAGCATAAAAACCCAATTACGGTATATAACTTTTTATTAAAAAAAATAATCCCCACAAAGTTGAGGATGAATATATACGATAAAGAGCCAAATAGAAGAAAATATAAACAGCCAGCAGGTGCATATAGCTGATCACATATAGAACCCTGAACGTATACTCAGTCTGGACAAGACCCCCCCAAAGGCAGAAAAGGGAATAAAAGAGAAGACGTACCAGGGGGCACAGTTTCTTCTTTACATGAGTAATATTTTACCTCCCTCTCTTATAATTCCCTCTTTCTTTCCAGTTCCCTCTTTGGGGTCTTGTCCAGACAAGAGTATTTCTTTTAGGGTCACCTGGGTACATTCAGGGAGCTGTACCCATACGTCGGCCTCTATACACACCCACTGGCTGTTTATATTTTCTTCTATTTAGTTCTTTGTCATATATATCAGGACTGTGCAGGTTGGAGCCCACAGACAGGGACCGACAGAGACCAGAATCAAAGGCATGGGAGCTACAGCGGGGGTCATTATACAGTGTTAGCGCTAATTCGGGGGGTCATTATCCAGCAGATGAGCTAATGCGAGAGTCAGTATACAGCATGAGAGCCAATGCAGGGGTCATGATAGAGTATGGGAGCTAGTGTGTGGCTAGTATAGAGCGTGAGAGCTAATGCAGGGGTCATTATACAGTGGATGAGCTAATGCAGGGATCATTGTACAGCATGGGAGCAAATGTAGGGGTCATTATACAGTATAGGAGCTAATGTGGGGGCCATTATACAGTACAGTTTAAAGGCTACTGTGGGGGCTATCATACAGTATGGGGGCCTATATACAGTGTGGGAGCTACTGTGGGGGCCATCATACAGTATGGGGGCCTATATACAGTGTGGGAGCTACTGTGGGGGCCATCATACAGTATGGGGGCCTATATACAGTGTGGGAGCTACTGTGAGGGCACAAGAGACATTCTGCTATGTAAAGGGCACAATGGTGGCATTATTATGTGAGGCAGTTAGAGGATCCCTGCGCTTGTACCACACAGCAGGTGCAGTAGTAGGGACACATACGGCTGCAGTGGCTCAGCATTGGGGTATCAGGTGCAGTAATAGGGACACATACAGCAGCAGCGGCTCAGTATTGGGGTATCAGGTGCAGTAATAGTGACACATACAGCAGCAGCGGAACAGTATTGGGGTATCAGGTGTACTAATAGGGACACATACGGCAGCAGCGGCTCAGTATTGGGGTATCAGGTACAATAGTAGGGACACATACGGCAGCAGCGGCTCAGTATTGGGTGAGTAGTTTGTGCAGGTTGGAGATAGATGGGTACTAAGCTGGAAATGTGAGAAGTCAAATGTGTCTCTGTTGCAATCTCTGCAGATGAGTCCTGGCTGGAGAAGTAGACATGTCGGTCTGAGTAAGATGTAAAAGTGAACGATTATCAGAAAGAACGTGGCCTGTAAGTTATCATATGTAACTGTATAGTAAACTCTTGTATATGCTGCAGGACTGGTATCTACCACTGTGAGGTCATCATATGGCGGTAATATCAGTATTGTTTTTTGTATAGAGATTTTTTTCAGTTACAGCGCGGTCATCTGCTGAGGTTCCCCTATACTCACGACTAGAGTGTGCCAACCTGAGTTGTAATCAGGGTTACCGGTTAGGGGCCCACTCAGATTTTTTTGCCCCCCCTAAGCTGAACCCATAGCTACGCCTCTGCTGATACCCCACATGTGGGGGAACACTACTTTTGAGGCACAGTTCAATGCTCAGAAGGGAAGAGGCAACATATTGGAGTTCCGATTTTGCTGGAATGGTTTGTGGGTGCCCGATCTATCAATAAAAAAAGCATTAACCCGATCGCTAAACGGCATAGCGCGAAAAAAACCACAAGAATTACATTTTTTTGGTCACTGTGACATTGCATTAAAATGCAATAACGGGCGATCAAAAGAACATATCTGCGCAAATGTGGTATCATTAAAAACGTCAGCTCGGTGCACAAAAAATAAGATCTCACCCGACCCAAGATCACGAAAAATGGAGATGCTACGGGTATTGGAAAATGGTGCAATTTTTTTTTTATTAGCATACTTTGGAATTTTTTTTCACAACTTAGATAAAAAAAGAGCCTAAACATGTTTGGTGTCTATGAACTCGTAATGACCTGGAGAATCATAATGGCAGGTCAGTTTTAGCATTTAGTGAACCTAGCAAAAAGCCAAGCAAAAAACAAGTGTGGGATTGCACTTTTTTTTTTGCAATTTCATCATTTTTTTCCTGTTGTGTAGTGCATGCCATAGTAAAATCAATGGTGTCATTCAAAAGTACAACTCGTCCTGCAAATAAACAAGCCCTCATATGGCCATATTGACGGAAAAATAAAAAAGTTATGGTTCTGGAAAGAAGGGGAGGGAAAAATGAAAATGCAAAACCATATATCTACAGGTTATCTATCTATCTATCTATCTATCTATCTATCTATCTATCTATCTATCTATCTATCTATCTATCTATCTTTTCCGTATCCACATTTGTTTGCAGGGCAATTGTCCTGCTCTTATCCCCATTTTTATTCCTTTTGCAGGCCCCTACCCCTTACTACCATGATTTTACAGTCATTTTTCTACATAAACGTTCGTATCCCCATTGACTTTTATGGGGTTCAGGGTCAAGTTTCAACGTTGGTCTACAATTCTGCCGCTCATCCCTACTAACCAAATACTGAACATGTGAATGTCACTTAAGGCTGGGCAAGCAGCAACGGAATGAAGAATAAGTTAAATTGAATCCACTGCTGCTGGAGTCCACACTAATCTTGGTTTTAGTCCTGACCCAGTTCTGGGTTTTACTCCAAAGAGCTGTAAATGCACAGTCACTGTACGGCCACTTTCACATGTTCAGTATTTTACCTCAGTATTTATAACCACCGACTGGTAGCTGAATTTACAGCACCAAAGCATATGAGCATCAAACCAAAGAATAAAAATTACCAAATTTTTATTAGTTACCATTAAAAATTATTTGCATATATGAAAGAGTACAGGAACAAAAAAGGTAACAGATTGACTCCACAAAGACTAAATCTTGCTGCATGGCAAGTGACCTGGCGTACATCCAAAATCACAAAGGTTATGAACCTGCATGAAAAGCAAACACCCAGTGCGCATTGCTGTGTAAACTCACTGAGCAAATGCTACCACATGGGGAATGCAAACCAGGAAAACAGGCATTCATAACCCTCTGTGCACTCCCCTTCAAACACTGCAAGGTTACCCACCCGGAATGTACCATAAGGGGATTTAACCAAGGGATAATGCACCCAACCTAGTAAAGGTCAATCGTTATGAGCCGCCCTGACCACATTACCTGGATCCCCGCAGCGTGTGAAGATGAACAAGGAATCCTGTCACCCAGCCCCCCGACACGCACGTTTCGCCCTGCTTCCTCAGGGAGAATGGTAACTAATAAAAATTTGATAATTTTTATTCTTTGGTTTGATGCTCATATGCTTTGGTGCTGTAAATGCAGCTACTAGTCGGTGGATATGTGTTGCAATTGTGAGCTTACATTTTGAGGTATTTGTCAAGTAAAGGTTTGACTCAGTATTTATAAGCCAGAATCAGGAGTGGAACAATCAGAGGAAAAGTGTAATAAAAACACGTCACCACTTCTGTATTTATCACCCACTCCCGGTTTGGCTTACAAATACTGATGTAAAATACTGACCAAATACTCAACATATGAATGTGGTCTAGTAAGGAGTATTTATATCTAGTTAGCTTAGAAAGAATAAAAACAACATGTTTTCAAAGTAATACTATTTATTTAACATAATTAGCTTTCAACTCCGTCGATCAACAATTAATTCTAATACTTTGAAAAAAAAATCATGTTCTGTAAATCATGACTCTACAGCATCAATTACCATCTCATTTATCGTAAATTTTCACCCTTTGGCTGGAGTCAGACACAACGTATAAAAACACTGTCTGTATTTTACGGTCGTAATACGCAGAAATGTTCCCTGAACAGTAATCTGTATGTCATCCATTGTCAAGCTGTGGCTGCATTTTTTTGTGCATGTAAGCATTAGTGTTGAGCATTCCGATACTGCAATCATAGAATCATAGAATTGTAGAGTTGGAAGGGACCTCCTGGGCCATCTGGTCCAACCCCCTGCTCAAAGCAGGATTCATAGAATCATAGAATCATAGAATCGTAGAGTTGGAAGGGACCTCCTGGGCCATCTGGTCCAACCCCCTGCTCAAAGCAGGATTCGCTAAATCATCCCAGTCAGATGTCTGTCCAGCCTCTGTTTGAAGACTTCCATTGAAGGAGAACTCACCACTTCTCGTGGCAGCCTGTTCCACTCATTGATCACTCTAACTGTCAAAAAGCAATATCGGGTATTGGCCGATATTCGCGGTATCGGAGTTCCGATACTGAGTTCCGATACTTTTAGAATATTGAATACCGGAATCGGAAGTTCCCATAATGCAATGAGCCAGTTTGATTTTATTCAGCCAATGAGGAATCCTAAGAAGTGTGGGCACATCCTGTTATGCATGTTAGGCATGATAACTAATGGCATGGCTGTGATTGGCTGCTGAAATGATGTCATGATGCACTATAAAAGCCACCGCAGCCATTTTGGTTTCCCTCTGCTGTGAATTTACTTAGGGACAGGACGTTGCTGTTCTGACTCTGAGGGACAGTTTGAGCTAGCGATTTGCTTTATTGTGCTTTTCCCAGGCTACTTTAGCAACTGCTGTGTGAGAAGCTTTCTTTTGCCTTGCAGCGCTGTTCACTGCTGTCTGCGAGGTCTCTGTGTGTGAGTGCAGCTCACACTGTAGTGTGTTCTGCAGCCACCTCCGGTTGTAGTCCGCTCAGCATGCGTCACTGCCTCATACATTGGCCTTTTTTGCATTAGTGCAGCTCATTTTTCCTGATTTCTCCTATTAGTGTGGTTCCATCCGTATCCAGCTAGATTGCTTGAAAACACTATATAGGAGTAGATAGAGGAGCTTTTCTGCAGCCTTGCAGCGCTGTTCACGGCTGTCTGCGAGGTCTCTGTGTGTGAGTGCAGCTCACGCTGTAGTGTGTTCTGCAGCCACCTCCGGTTGTAATCCGCTCAGCGTGCGTCACTGCCTCATACATTGTCCTTTTTTGCATTAGTGCAGCTTATTTTTCCTGATTTCTCCTAGTAGTGTGGTTCCATCCGTATCCAGCTAGATTGCTTGAAAACACTATATAGGAGTAGATAGAGGAGCCTTTCTGCTGGCTTGTGCCCTGCAGCCCCAGCCAGATTAGTATTAGCCTATTTTTGGAGCCTCATCTATTGCATTGTAGGTTACCTTCCTGCATTGTAATAGCTACAAAAAGTTTGTGATACTATCGGTTTTACATCTTTGAGCACATCCAGTGTCTTTTTGTGAAAAAAAAGTTAGTAAAGTTCACCAAACACTCCACTTTACAGTTGTGTAGGCCACATTAGCTCATATTAAAGTCTAGTCCACACTTTATAAAATTAGTGTTTATTATACCTGTTAGCAGCTGTTCAGGAATAAGCCCTTAGTACTTTTCTGCCTATCTTTATCAGTCTACCAAGATGAAGAAGGCAGGGAGAAAGGCACGTGGTCGTGGGCGTGGCGTTTCTGCAGGGAGAGGATGTGGGGATTCTGTGCCTGCTGCGGGCACCAGTGACTCAGCATCCCCCAGTTTTACCAGGGAACACTCCTTTGTACGCAGCTTTGTAGGAGCTCGCCGTACCCCACTGCTGCGGGACGAACAAATTGAAGCCGTTGTCGGATGGATGGCAGCTAACACATCGACTTCAATTAGTTCCAGATCCTCTCAGGTCCAGAGCACTGAAGAGCACCCATCTGTCTCTTCACCACCTGCCAAATTGCCCAGGCAGTCAGAGAACCCTGGACAGGAGCCATCTCTACTTCTGTTCTCTGAAGCTGTTGGCTTGGAAAGAGGGGGCCAGCCAAGCAGCATTCGAGAATTTGAAGAAGAGGTAGTATGCAGTGATGAGCAACAGCTTTGTCTCTCTGAATCTGAAGAGGCGGGTGGGCCAGTGCCTATGGTCAGCACACCTCAGTACGCATCTGATGATGAGACTCAGGTGCCACTTTCTGGTGCGTACTGTGCTGTGGAGACTACCCAGGAGAAGCAGTCGTTTGAAGAGGGTAGTGTAGATGATGAGGTCCTTGACCCATCATGGCGTGAGGTACAGGAAGGTGGTGGGAGCAGCTCCGAGGAAGAGATTCCCCGAACGGCCAAAAAAGGAGGGAGAGGGAGGGGGCAGACTCCGTTGCCTGTAGCCTCCACTTCGGCACCCATTAGGAGCATGCCTCTTCCAAAACCCAAAACGGGCGCTCCCAAGACTTGCAGTGCCTGGTCCTTTTTTGACACAGTTGCAGATGACATTTGCTTTGTCAAATGCAAGCTGTGTAATCAGAAAGTGAAAAGAGGGAAAAGTGTCAACAACCTCAATACCACAAATATGTGGAAACATGTGCGGAACAAGCACGTGGTGGAGTTACAAAGACACACTGAAGACCTATGCCAACCTACAGCGCCACCTACCACCTCTTCAGCTCGTGTTGTAGCCTCTTCCTCCAGCTCACACACAACTGGTTCGGCTTCCTCACAGGATCGCCATGGAAGAACCTCTGGCACTTTTGTGAGAGACCACACTCACACTACTACAGATATTAAACTTGCTCCAATTAGGCCTCTGGCTACAACACCGCCCTGGGCTCCAACACTGCCAGTTGCTGCTCAGAAGTGTCTTTGGCACGGGTACTCCCTCCTGCCCAGCCTGGTTCCAGCACGCCAGCTGTTTCCGGGTAGTGTCAGCGTCACTTAGCCTCCAATACGTTGTCCTGTCGTGTTGCGGTCGGGTTAGGCTACTTTCACACATCCGGTGTGTGGGGTCCGGCGGCGTGCGGCGAAAAGCCGGGCCGCCGGATCCAGCCTGCAGCCGTGACACCGGATGTGTGTGCGGCGAGAGATACGGCTCGGACATTATTTAAAGGAGCCGCAGGACGAGGTGGACAGAGGCAGCCGATGAGAGACAGCTGCTGAAAGGGAGGTGAGGGGAGGGGAGGAAAGGAGAGGATAGGAGAGGGGAGGGGAGGGGAGAGGGGTGGAGAGAGAGAGACATGGGGTGTTAACACTTAGTGTCCAGGGGAGAGAATTTCTCTCTCTTGCTGGGCACTTGTGGGGTTAACCCCACAGAGAGATCTCTCTCTCTCACCCAGACACTGTGAGTGTTAACCCCACAAGTGCCCGGCGAGAGAGATCTCTCACAAGTGTCCGGGTGACAGAGAGAGATCTCTCTCTCTCTCGCCGGGCACTTGTGGGGTTAACATTCACAGAGTCCGGGCATGCGCTGTGGAAAAAGCCGGTCCGGCGCTGACAAAAAACGTTGCAGGGAACGTTTTTGGCAGATGCCGGACGGCTAATTTATGCCGTGTCCGGCAACAACCGGACACGACGCATAACCATCCGGCACAATGCGGCGACCATGAAAGCTTATGGGACAAAACCGGATCCGGTGCTGGATCCGGTTATTAAAAATTTCGCCGCATCGTACCGGATTACTCATAGAATCGTAGAGTTGGAAGGGACCTCCTGGGCCATCTGGTCCAACCCCCTGCTCAAAGCAGGATTCGCTAAATCATCCCAGTCAGATGTCTGTCCAGCCTCTGTTTGAAGACTTCCATTGAAGGAGAACTCACCACTTCTTGTGGCAGCCTGTTCCACTCATTGATCACTCTAACTGTCAAAAAGTTTTTTCTAATATCTAATCTGTGTCTCCTCCCATTCATTTTCATCCCATTGCTTCTAGTCTTTCCTTGTGCAAATGAGAATAAAGTTGATCCTTCTACAATGTGACAGCCCTTTAGATATTTGTAGACAGCTATTAAGTCTCCTCTCAGTCTTCTCTTTTGCAAACTAAACATTCCCAAATCCTGCAACCTTTCCTCATAAGACAGGGTTTGCAGACCGGTCACCATTCTGGTCGCTCTTTTCTGAACTTGCTCCAGTTTGTTGATGTCTTTTTTAAAATGTGGTGCCCAAAACTGGACACAATATTCCAGATGAGGTCTGACCAAAGAGGAGTAGAGGGAAATAATGACTTCACGTGATCTAGACTGTATGCTTCTGTTAATACATCCTAGAATTGCATTTGCCTTTTTTGCTGCTGCATCACACTGTTGACTCATATTCAGTCTGTGATCTATTAGTATACCCAAGTCTTTTTCACATGTGCTGTCACTTAGCCCTATTCCTCCCATTCTATATATGCTTTTTTCATTTTTAATGCCCAGATGTAGTACTTTGCATTTCTCCCTGTTAAAAACCATTGTGTTAGTTGCTGCCCACTTCTCCAGTTTACTTAAATCTTTTTGAATCCTCTCTCTCTCTTCTCTAGTATTAGCTATCCCTCCTAGCTTTGTGTCATCAGCAAATTTAATCAGTTTACCCTCAATTCCTTCATCTAAATCGTTGATAAAGATGTTGAACAATACAGGGCCCAGGACAAAGCCCTGTGGTACCCCACTTGAGACATTCTTCCAACTGGATGTGCAGCCATTTACGACCACTCTTTGGGTCCGATCACTAAGCCAGTTATGAATCCACCTAACAGTTGCCTTGTCCATTCCATACTTAGTCATTTTTTCAATAAGGATTGTATGAGAGACTTTGTCAAATGCTTTGCTGAAGTCAAAATATACTATATCTACAGCATTTCCTTGATCCACCCAATCAGTGATACCGTCATAGAAGGAAATTAAGTTAGTCTGACATGACTTATTAGTTACAAACCCATGCTGACTCTGTTTAATCACTTCATTCTTATCCAGGTATTGACATACATGTTGTTTAATAATTTGTTCAAAGATCTTTCCTGGTATAGAAGTCAGACTCACCGGCCTATAGTTGCTTGGGTCCACCTTCTTCCCCTTTTTGAAGATAGGAACAACATTTGCTCTTCTCCAGTCTTCTGGCACTTCTCCTGTTCTCCAAGAATTTTCAAAGATTATGGAGAGGGGTTCAAAAATTTCTTCTGCTATCTCCTTCAGTACTCTGGGGTGTAATTCATCTGGACCTGGAGACTTGAATTCATTTAGGTTAGCTAAGTGTTTCCTCACTATCTTTCTGTTTATAGATATCCTGGATTCTTCTATTCCCTTAATAGGACAGTGAATAACAGTTGATGTTACATTTCCTTTCTGAGAGAAAACAGATGCAAAATAGGAATTTAAAAGTTCAGCCTTCTCAACATCCTGTCTTACCATTTCATCATTTTCATCCTGTAAAAATCCTATAGCATCTTTGACTTTTCTTTTACTTTTGACATATCCCCAAAATCCTTTATTATTGCTTTTGACATCTCTTGCAAGCCTCAATTCATTTTCAGCTTTAGCTAATCAGGTTCTGCAGACCGCATTATATTCTTCTTTAGATATGCCTCCCTCTTTCCATTTTATAAACATTTTTTTCTTCCTTTTTAGCATGTGCTTAAGTTCTGTGTTCATCCATCCTGGTTTCCTTAAATGCTTCCTATTCTTCCCTCTTTTCGGAATTGTTAACAACTGTGCTTTGAGAATTTCATTTTTCAAGATTTCCCATCCTTCCTGGACATTTTTGTCTTTAAGGATATCCAGCCATTGGATCCCTCCAATTCTCTTTCTGAATCCCTTAAAATCTGCCTTTCTGAAATCTAACCTTGATGTCTGAGTCTTCACAGGTCTTCCGCCTCTAGTTAGCCAAAATTCTAAAATAGCATGGTCGCTACCTCCTAGGGTCCCAGCCACTTTTACCTCCTCAACCATTTCCTCCCTGTTTATAAGGATTAGATCCAAGGTAGCAGTTCCCCTTGTTTTCTCCTTTACCTTTTGGAAGATAAAGTTGTCAGCAAGAGAGGATAAGAATTTCCTTGACCTGTTAGTTTTGCCTGAGAGAGATTCCCAACAAATTTCTGGATAGTTGAAATCTCCCATGACAACTATGTCATATTTTTTGGAGAACTTGGCCATTTGATGCATAAAGAGTTCATCCATATCTTCAGCTTGCACAGGCGGCCTGTAGTAAATGCCTACAATGGTGTCCTTTCCATTGTTCTGTCCTTGTATTCTTACCCAAACAGTTTCCACAGAACTCCCAGTCTCTGAAGCTTCAATCTCTGTGCAGATATACGCATTTCTAACATACAATGCGACACCCCCTCCTCGTTTATCAAGTCTGTTTCTTGCAAATAAGTTGTATCCTTCTAGTCTTGTATTCCAATCATGTGTATTGTCCCACCAAGTTTCAGTGATTCCAATGACATCATATTTCTTTTCCTGTGTTAGTAGTTCCAATTCTCCTTGTTTGTTGCCCATGCTTTGTGCATTAGTATAGAAACATTTTAGTTTGTGATTGGTTTCTCTTTCTCCAATATTTTTATTGATTAGATTCTTTCGTCTTTGTTCTTCCTTTCCACTTCTAATAGCAGAGTTCTCAATAGCATTTGTCAGGTGTATGGCTTTTTCTGGTCTTTTGCTTCCCTTCCCATGTTGTTCTAGTTTAAAGCTCTCCTTACAAGTGTAGCAAGGCGATTTCCAAATACATGCTTTCCAGTCTTCGTAAGGTGCACCCCATCTCTAGCAAGTAGTCCATCATATAAGTAGTTCACTCCGTGATCCAGAAATCCAAATCGTTGCTGACGGCACCATCGACGTAGCCAGTTGTTCACCTGCAGAATCTTATTCCACCTCCTTGTTCCATGGCCATCCACTGGGAGGATGGAAGAGAAGACGACCTGCGCTCCCAGTTCTTTCACTTTCTTGCCTAAGTCTTCAAAGTCTCTGCAGATGGTTTCCAGGTCGTTTCTTGCGGTGTCATTTGTCCCCACATGTAGTAGCAGGAATGGGTAGTCATCTGTAGGTCTGAAGAGTCCTGATATCCTGTCAGACACATCTTTAATTTTTGCACCTGGAAGACAGCATATTTTTCTTGAAGTTATATCCGGTCTGCAGATAGCGGCCTCTGTTCCTCTCAACAGGGAATCCCCCATGACCACCACTCTCCGTTTCTTCTTCCAACATTTTTCTTTCTCCATCCAGGAGGACTCTGAAGGCGTTCAAGGTTGCTGTTTGTTGGCAAAGTCTTATCCTGATGTATTTCTTCATCGTTTTCCTGCGTGAGAGCCTGGTACTGGTTTCTGAGCAGTATGGGTGCTGACTGCCTCCTGATCCTCCTGCTTCTCTGGGTCACATGTCTCCATTCCTCTGTTTCTTCAGGTGCACTTTGAATTTCTTCTCTTTCTGTAACATGAAGAGATAATTCTGCTCTTTCCAAGAACTCTTCACCTTCCTTAATGATCTTCAACGTAGCTAACCTCTCTTCGAGATTTTGCAACTTTTCCTCCAACAGGGACACAAGCTTGCATTTGTGGCATGTGAAGTTTGGCTTTTCCACTGGTAAATCTGTGAACATGTAGCAAGAAATGCAGCTCACCAAATGGCTCCTGGCCTCTTCCATCTTGAGATTTCTTAAAAACGATGAAAGATGAGCCAAAATTCGCGCGCCAACAGGCGCGCGGTTTTTCCGATTTCCTCTTTTCAGCTGCAACGGCCAAAACCCAGTGATCGTTGAGCTCGCGGAGACTCTTCACTTATCCCAGAAGGCACTGGGAATATGCAAATGATCTCAAGACTCTTCCCCTCTTCCCCTCTTACTAAAACCGGATGTGTGAAAGAGGCCTTAGCCGACTCTATGGTGCCTGCAGTTTAGGTGCTTCCCATGTGGGCTGCGAGATCTGGCAATGAAGGCTGGTTCCGTAGTGTCTTATCATAAGAATATCCCCTAAAACAGATACTTTATTGATTAAAAAACCATAAATGGTTATACACCAAACATTAATGAACCCCCTTTGCATTTGTGCACTATATGTTGTGATTGAGACTGTATGAGGGGTCTGTTACATTAATTTGCTACCCATATAGGCCACCTTTTGCCATATGTTTTCTATTGTTTTCAAATTATAAGGGACATAGGGTCCTCTTTAGAGCAGGATTATCTCTGTATAGAAATTAGGGGTCCCTTTAATTATCAGGTAATTATTAGGTCTCCCTAGTGGCTGCAGGGTATATCAGGGCCCTAGGGATAGTTATCGTTGAGCGGAGGCACCACAACGTTCCCCCCCTAGGGTGCCAACCTCCGCAGCCAGGCAGGTGGAAGCTCAGTTTGCATATTAGGGAGTCCTAGTTGTTCCCTTTATGGGTCTTTGTTTGAACACTATTTGTTTTGTGTTTTTGTCACTTTGTTTGGTGTATAACCATTTATGGCTTTTTAATCAATAAAGTATCTGTTTTAGGGGATATTTCTATGATTAGATATTTAGATCCTTTTTTGCACTATAATTTGATATTGTCTGGTTCCGTAGTGACAATAGGACAAGCTCCCCCTGTAGGACTGTGGGTTTCGGTAACTCCGGCCGGCCGGCTGGCAGCCTTGCAACTTTTTTTTTTCATGTGTACCTTCTGCTGCCTATCTGAGCTCCAGTACCATTTGTTAGGTGTCGGATTTCTGTCGCTGCACAGCGAGAATCCCGAGCCTTACTTCCAGCGGTCTCCCAGTCCTCTCCAGCCGCAGAGGAGGTTGCTCAGCAAACTCGTCAGTCCAGGCGCTCTACCCAGACCAGCTCTGTGGGTTTGTTTGCTGCTGCCACCTCTGGCACATCTATGGCAATACATGCTGTTCAGCAGCGAGATTCTCCAGGGACTAAGTCCCCATGTCAAGCCACTGAGCATGCCCGTGGAGTGATCTCCCATTGGAGATCGAAGGTCACGTGCTCAGGTCCTGCTCGTGTTCGGATTGGCCCATTCGAGAAGCCAGGAAGGTCCCGGACGCTTGCGGCTATAAAAGGTTTGCATGGCCGCTCGGCCATGCGCTAGGATAGACTGTATTTACAGACTATGTGGAGTGAGTGATGTATGCACGTGTGAATGTCTCTGGTGAATGACTCATTAAGAAACCCCTACCCTTGGTACGCATGTGTTGTGCAGCCTAGCCTGCTAGCGCCCAGGCTTAGGTGTAGGTAGGACATAGGTTGAGTCAGGCATCAGTCCTCACCAGGGACTCGGCACGCCTCAGTGCACGTGCTCCACTTCATAGCCAGCGTCTATAGCGGCACTCGCGGCAGCGATGCCGCGTGCTCAGTGGGCCTAGAGGGACTCTAACCCTGTGTTCTTGGGGTAGAGTTCTGTGGCCGTACACTGTGCACTCTTTTGGCCGGGCTCTGTGAGCTAAACAGGCTCCGGCATTTACGTTCAGCGGTTGTGCGACTCTGTGCATTAGCAGAGTTCGCACCTGTTCACATTGGGTGACGTAACCCACGTGTGACTGTTTTTACGCCGCTCTATTCTTCCACCATTACTTAGCAGCAGTGTACCACTTCTGCACGGTGGACCCTGGGGCTGCGAACGCACCTACTATTATTTTATAATTTGGTGCGTTCCGCCAACCCTAACATTAACCTAGCGCTAGGGTCTGGCTAATAATGGCGGACGAACAGCGACTGCTGCAGTACATCCGGCAGCTGCAGGGCAGGTTGGCGGCTCTCGAGCGTCCAGCCTCAGCTGCGGATGTTACTGCGGTCGCTGTTCAGGCAGCCACAGAGGCTGTCTCCCGTGTGACCACTGCTATCCCTGCCCCGACTTTGTCCCGCCTCCCACTGCCCGAGAAGTTCTCGGGTGATAGTGCCTCTTGTAGGGGTTTCGTGAGCCAGTGCTCGATACAGCTGGAGCTGCTGGCAGCACGATTCCCCTCTGAATGGGCCAAAGTGGGATTTATTATTTCCCTCTTGTCGGGCAGGGCTTTGGAGTGGGCCGCACCGCTGTGGGAGCGTGGTGATCATGTGGTGCGGAGTGCCTCTCGGTTCCTGGACACTCTGAAGCATGTCTTCCTGGGACCGCAAGTCACCCATGACACTGCGCTCCGGCTGCTGGCATTGTCACAGGGTTCATCCATGGTCAGCCACTTTGCCATCCAGTTCCGGACGCTGGCCTCGGAATTAGAGTGGCCAGATAAGGTCCTCATTCTGGCATTCTGGAGAGGTTTGGCTGGCCATGTGAAGGATGCTCTGGCCACCAGGGAGATTCCTGCTACACTGGAGAAGCTTATCATCGTCTCCACCCGTATAGACCTTCGCTTTGCTGAGCGAAGGTTGGAGCGGACCCAGTGTAGGCAGAGGTTTAGGTTGGCACACAGTTTTGCTAAACCTCTGGAAACTCCCGATCGGGCGTCCGAGTGTCAGGGGGCTTCCCGCGAGGGATCCAGGCCCCGGCCCGCTCAAGCCCCGGTGATCTGTCATGGTTGCCGGCAGTCCGGTCACTTTGCCAACCAGTGCCCACAGTGGCTGGGAAGACGCTCGCCCCTAGTGGTCGTAGGATGTGGCTCACTAGAATCCGTGGCGTTTTCCTCCAAGTTGTCCTTTAAGGGGACACTTGGGTTTGGTTCTTCCACTCTGGCGGTGGAGGTTTGCGTGGATTCCAGAGCGGAGGGCAATTTTATGTCATCTGCCTTCGCTCAATGGCATGCTATACCCCTGGTTATGATGTCTACACCAGTCACCGTCAGAGTAGTGAATGGCGCGACTCTGCCCTCACAGATTACCCACCAAACGGCTCCACTGTTACTCTCGGTGTCTCCATCTCATCAGGAGACGATATCCCTCCTCGTCATGCCCGAGAGTATCGACCAGGTCCTTCTAAGGGTCCCCTGGTTGCGGTATCACTCTCCCCATATAGAGTGGTCCTTGGGGAGAATTCTTGGTTGGAGTAAGTCATGTGAGGGTAGATGTCTGAGGGAATGCATCAAGGTTGCCTCCACCGAGGTCCCCGCAGATCTTTCCTCGCTTCCCAAACACTATCGAGAGTATGCGGACGTGTTCTCCAAAAAGGCGGCGGCGACACTTCCACCGCATCACCCCTATGACTGTCATATTGACCTCTTGCCTGGTGCTGAGCCTCCTCGGGGTCAAGTCTATCTCCTATCTCTCCCGGAGACAGAGGCCATGTCTCAATACATCAGGGAGAATCTGGCAAGAGGATTCATTAGGAAGTCAGTGTCACCAGCGGGGGCGGGATTCTTCTTTGTCCAGAAGAAGAGTGGGGAACTACGTCCTTGCATCGATTACAGAGGTCTTAACGCCATCAGCGTTAAGAATAAGTATCCTCTACCCCTAATATTGGAACTGTTTGATAGGCTACGGGGAGCGAGAGTGTTTACCAAACTTGATCTGCGGGGGGCTTACAACCTGATTCGCATCCGTGATGGGGACGAATGGAAGACTGCATTTAACACCAGAGACGGGCACTATGAATATCTGGTGATGCCCTTCGGGCTCTGTAATGCCCCAGCCGTCTTCCAAGACTTTGTGAACGATATCTCCCGGAATATGCTTACCACCTTGGTAGTAGTCTATCTGGATGATATTCTTATCTACTCTCCAGATATTGACTCCCACCGGAGAGATGTTTGCAAAGTTTTTGACCTCCTGCGGGTAAACTCCCTCTATGCCAATTTGGAGACGTGTGTGTTTGAGCAGGAGTCCTTGCCTTTCTTGGGCTATATCATTTCAGCCCAGGGTTTGGCCATGGATCCTTCCAAGCTACAGGCGGTGATGGATTGGCAGGAACCCCATTCTCTCAAAGCGGTGCAGCTCTTTATGGGGTTCATAAATTGCTGTCGCCAATTCATTCCCCACTTCTCAACTTTGGTAGCACCCTTGTTAGCCCTCACCAAGAAGGGTCCAAACCCCAAGTTGTGGTCAGAACCTGTCTCCAAGGCCTTCTCCTCTATTAAATCCCATTTCGCTAGCGCTCCCATTCTACATCGCCCTGATGTGGATAAACCCTTCATTCTGGAGGTGGATGCCTCTTCCATCGGTGCTGGAGTGGTCCTGTTCCAGAAGGACTCGCAAGGTCAGAAGCACCCATGCTTCTTCTCCAAGACCTTCACACTGGTGGAGAGGAATTATTCCATCGGGGACCAGGAGTTGCTAGCAATAAAGTTGGCATTTTCAGAGTGGAGACACCTCCTGGAGGGGGCTCGCCACCCTTTCCAGGTGTTCACCGACCGCAAGAATTTGGTCTATTTACAAACGGCCCAGCGGCTGAATTCTCTCCAGGCCAGATGGTCCTTGTTCTTCTCCCATTTCCACTTCACCCTGCATTTTCTCTCCGGGGAGAAGAACGCCCTGGCCGATGCTCTCTCCCGCTCCGTGGTGTCATCAGAGGAGGAGGAGCCTCGGCTGATAATCCCGTCTGAGAGCCTGAGGACCGTGGCTCCGGTCGCCCTCGAGTCTGTACCTCTGGGCAAGACTTTTGTCCCTGCCCATCTGCGACCAGAGGTCCTCTCTTGGGCTCATTCGTCCAGGCTGGGTGGACATTTTGGGACCAAACGGACCTCTGAGCTTCTGGCGAGGACGTACTGGTGGCCGCATATGGCCCGTGACGTCAGGGACTATATACGGGCGTGCGTCTCTTGCGCCCAGAATCGGCCCTCTCGGCAGCGGCCCGCTGGGTTACTCTACCCTCTGCCGGTTGCTGACAGGCCTTGGGAGATGGTCGGTATGGACTTTGCGGTGGGTCTGCCCAAGTCCAGTGGCAGCACCGTCATTTGGGTGGTCACTGATCATTTCTCCAAGATGGTGCATCTGGTACCACTCTCTCGGCTACCTTCGGCACGGGGCCTGGTAGCGTTGTTTATTAAACATATTTTCCGCCTGCACGGCATGCCGGATAAGATTGTCAGCGACCAGGGTCCTCAGTTTGCGTCTCGGTTCTGGAGAGAGCTCTGTTCTCTGCTCAGCATAGAGCTAAATCTCTCCTCGGCCTATCATCCCAAGATGAACGGGTTGGTTGAGAGAGCCAACCAGACCCTGGTGACATATCTGCGACATTTTGTCTCGGCCAGGCAGGATGATTGGGCACCCTTGCTGCCGTGGGCAGAGTTCGCCTTGAACAATGCTGTGGCCGACTCCACCGGTCAGACCCCATTCCTCTTACATTACGGCCAGCATCCGCGCATCCCCGTGCCCATGCCCGTGTCGTCCACCGACTCTAGGGTGGCAGACTGGGCGGTGGAGGCACGTGACATTTGGGATCGCACGCAGGATGCTATCCGGGCCTCCAAAGAGAGAATGAGGTCCTCCGCTTACACTTGCTGGCGCCTGGCTCTGACCTTCGCTCCTGGCGACTTACTGTGGCTTTCCGCTCGAAACATCAGGCTGCGGGTGGAATCCGCTAAGTTTGCACCACGCTATATTGGCCCTTTCAAGGTCCTCGAGCAGATCAACCCTGTGGTCTACCGCCTGGCTCTTCCACCACACTTGGCTATCTCAGACACATTTCATGTGTCTCTCCTTAAGCCGGTGCACATGTCCCGGTTTTCTGAGCCATCTGCCGGGACATCAGACCTGTTCTCAGATGAGTTTGAGGTCAATGCCATCATGGGATGCAAGATGATGCGGGGCAAAAAGTTTTACTTGGTGGATTGGAAGGGTCATGGTCCAGAGGCTCAGACCTGGGAGCCGGTGGAGAACATCCACGCTCCTCTTCTCATTGCGGAATTTGAGCGGAGTGAGGCTCAGAGGGGGGGCCCTAGGAGGGGGGTAATGTTAGGCATCGGATTTCTGTCGCTGCACAGCGAGAATCCCGAGCCTTACTTCCAGCAGTTTCCCATTCCTCTCCAGCCGCAGAGGAGGTTGCTCAGCAAACTCGTCGGTCCAGGCACTCTGCCCAGACCAGCTCCGTGGGTTTGCTTGCTGCTGCCACCTCCGGCACATCTATGGCAATACATGCTGCTCAGCAGCGAGATTCTCCAGGGACTAAGTCCCCATGTCAAGCCATTGAACATGCCCGGGGAGTGATCTCCCATTGGAGATCGAAGGTCACGTGCTCAGGTCCTGCTCGTGTTTGGATTGGCCCATCCGAGAAGCCAGAAAGGTCCCGGACGCTTGCGGCTATAAAAGGTTCGCATGGCCGCTCGGCCATGCGATATGATAGACTGTATTTACAGACTATGTGGAGTGAGTGATGTATGCACAATGAATGTCTCATTAAGAAACCCCTACCCTTGGTATGCATGTGTTGTGCAGCCTAGCCTGATAGCGCCCAGGCTTAGGTGTAGGTAGGACAGAGGTTGAGTCAGGCATCAGTCCTCACCAGGAACTCGGCACGCCTATAGCGGCGCTCGCGGCTGCGACGCCGCGCGCACAGTGGGTCTAGAGGGACTCTAACCCCGTGTCCTTTGGGTAGAGTTCTGTGACCGTACTCTGTGCACTCTTTTGGCCGGGCTGTTATGATTGAGTCACCGTAGGAGGCAAAAACAGAAATGCTAGCTAAGTCCAGAAAACCAGAGAAGTTGGCAGCTATCGGATTGCAGACGCCTGAACCTATCAACACAACTAACAGTAGCCGTGGGGGGTTCCTACGATGCCCTAGACCCCTCGATCACAGCCGGAGAATTAAATAGGCCTAAAGAAAGAAAGGGGAAATCTAAACTGCCCCAGAGCAGACCCCAAAGCAATAGGCAGCCCCCAACATATAATGACGGTGAAGCAAGATGAAAATACTAACACAGACAGAAAGATAGACTGAGCAAAGAGGGGCCCAAGCTAACTAAATAGAAAAGGACAGGAAGGCTGCTGTCTGCAATCCGTGAAAAACCCTATGAAAACAAGAGCCAACAGACTGACAGTGAAAAAGGCCCTGAAGACGCTAGGCTTCAAAAAAGCTATGTCAGTACTCAGGAATATACTGAAGACAGAGCTACAGGCAAAAAGAGATTCAGCTCACCCCAGCAGGGAATGGCAGAATACTGAAAAGCAAGGAAAACAAAACAAAAAGCTAACAGGCAAAACAGAAACTTAGCTTTAGAAGAGCAGGAATCAGACTGGTGTCCTAGAAGTCCACAGAGAAATCACCCGCAGGGCAGAAGGGCGTCGGCAGCCTTATATCCAGTCCGTGACTCCACTCAGCCAGTCATCCTCATTAGACTCAGGTGCCTGATAATCAGGCTCATTACCTTCCTTTACCAGAATAGGGAGTTCACCAGACCCCAGTGACGAAGGGGAAAATGAACTCACAATACCGGGCTCTGTGAGCTAAACAGGCTCCGGCATTTACGTTCAGCGGTTGTGCGACTCTGTGCATTAACAGAGTTCACACCTGTTCACATTGGGTGACGTAACCCACGTGTGACTGTTTTTACTCCGCTCTATTCTTCCGCCATTACTTAGCAGCAGTGTACCACCTCTGCACGGTGTACCCCGGGCTGCGAACGCACCTACTATTATTTTGTAATTTGGTGTGTTCCGCCAGCCCTAACACCATTATCTGGTTCTTTGGAAGTCAATCTTGAATATGTCCCCCTGGGTTCCAGTAACGTCGGCTGGTTCCAGGCAGAGCCTTTGGCTTAGGTGCCTCCTTCTCAGTATCCGAGTTCCACCAACGTCTGCTGGTCCTTGGTAGTGCTTTCTGGCACAGGTACCTTCTGCATAGTATTTTGGTTCCAGTACCATCAGCTAGTCCTCGGTAGTTCCATTGGCTCTTGTACCTTCGGCTACCCATCCAGGTTCCAGTGCCGTCAGCTGGTTCTCAGCAGTTCCTCAGCCTTCTTGTACCTTCTGCTACATTTTCAAGTTCAAGCTTTTTGAAATGGTTTTTGGTAATCACTCTGGATCTCCCTGACGACGACCCTAAAGACGACAACCCTGAAGACCACTCCGAAGAAGACGACGACCCCAAAAACGACGACCCTGGAGACGACGACCCTGAAGACCACCCCGAAGAAGACAACGACCCTGGAGATGACGACCCTGAAGATTATCCCGAAGAAGACGACCACCCCTAAGAAGACGACGACCCTGGAGACGACGACCCTGAAGACTTTCCCGAAGAAGACAACGACCCCGAAGACGACAACCCTGAAGACCACCCCTAAGAAGATGACGACCCTGAAGACCACCCCGAAGACCAAGAAGATGACCCTGAAGAAGATGACAAAGAATAAGAAGACAACCACCAAGAGACAGAAGACCAAGAAGTAGAAGAACAAGAAGCTGCAGAACAAAAAGCAGAAGAACATTAAGCATAAGACTAAAAATCAGAGCAAATGATATTATCTAAATTATAAGCAGAAGAAGACTAAGCAGTGTATGGGGGTGAGTCCGTTCCTCCTCGTGGTGCCCCTGGAAAATACCTGCTGCTGCAGGCAAAACTGAACGCGGACAAATCCTGTTGTAAATCTTTTGTGACAGGCAGAACGGAAGGTGTAATCTTCAAACTTTTATAGATAACAACTACAGGAATGCCTGTCACAAATAAGAATATGATGAAGAAGAAGAATATGAAGAAGATGAAGAAGTAGACTATGAAGAAGAATAATAGTTTAATAAGAAGAATATGAAGAATGTAAAAAAAAAGAATAATAGGAAGAAGGTGAAGAAGAAGATGAATAAGGTGAAGAAGAAGTTGATGAAAAAGATGCTGCTGCTGAGGATGATGAAGGAGAAAGTGTGGGAGAAGTAAAAAAGAAGGTGAAGAGCATGGAAGTAGTGAAACATAAATATCTGACAAAATATTAAAAAGCTTAGCATAGTCAATATCTTTGTAACTCCGAACGTCTTGAAAAAAAAATTAATTCCTGCTATTTCATTTGATTGGGCTAAACCTCTATGCCTTTAATGTCTCCTCCACCTCCCCCAATACATTTTACATTATTCTTAGTTGTTTTCCTTCATGTAGAATTAACCTACAAGGAAAGTAAGGGTTTATTTTCATTCTGACATTTGTGTCCCATTGACTTGCATTGGTTTCCGGTATCGGAATCGGCGATATCCGATATTTTTGGGGTATCGGTCCGATCCAATCCGATCTGATATTTCCCGATATCGGAAGGTATCGCTCAACACTAGTAAGCATCCGTATGACGAGATTTTCTCGCCGGCTTGCAAAATGGACATATAATGCAGCCCAATGACAGGTTAAAACACAAACGAAAGAATAGATATAGACACATAGAATACATATACATATCTATATATATATATATATATATATATATATACACACACTGCTCAAAAAAATAAAGGGAACACTTACACAACAGAATATAACTCCAAGTAAATCAAACTTCTGTGAACTCAAACTGTCCACTTAGGAAGCAACACTGATTGACAATCAATTTCACATGCTGCAAATGGAATAGACAACAGATGGAAATTATTGGCAATTATCAAGACACCCTCAATAAAGGAGTGGTTCTGAACACAGAACACCAGGATTGGCAAATTTGCCACTGGCGCCCTGTGCTCTTCACAGATGAAAGCAGGTTCACACAGAGCAAGTGACAGAGTCTGGAGACACCGTGGAGAGCGATCTGCTGCCTTCAGCATCCTTCAGCATGACCAGTTTGGCAGTGGGTCAGTAATGGTGTGGGGTGGCATTTCTTTGGAGGGCCACACGGTGTTGGGCTGTGAGCACAACCTTCATCTGTGGACATCGGGCACTCAGACCATCCTGGAGGTCATTTTGCAGGGCTCTGGCAGGGCTCCTCCTGTTCCTCCTTGCACAAAGGCAGAGGTAGCGGCCCTGCTGCTGGGTTGTTGCCCTCCGACAGCCCCCTCCACATCTCCTGGTGTACTAGCCTGTCTCCTGGTAGCGCCTCCTGCCTCTGGATACTACGCTGACAGACACAGCAAACCTTCTTGCCACAGCTCGCATTGATGTGCCATCCTGGATGAGCTGCACTACCTGAGCCACTTGGGTTGTAGAGTCCGTCTCATGCTACCACGAGTGTGAAAGCACAACCAACATTCAAAAGTGACCAAAACATCAGCGAGAAAGCATTGGTACTGAGATGTGGTCTGTGGTCTCTACCTGCAGAACCACTCCTTTATTGAGGATGTCTTGATAATTACCAATAATTTACATCTGTTGTCTATTCCATTTTCACAACAGCATGTGAAATTGATTGTCAATCAGCGTTGCTTCCTAATTGAACAGTTTGATTTCACAGAAGTTTGATTTACTTGGAGTTATATTCTGTTGTTTAAGTGTTCCCTTTATTTTTTGAGCAGTGCAGTATACAGTGTATAGTGTCAATGTATAGGTAACACACTCGCTCACCAGTGACGTCTCTAGGTGAAGTCTTTCATCTTCATCCAGCACAGACCGCCGTCACTTCTTCCAGCCAGGGCTTGTCTGTTTTCCCTTTATTTTTTTGAGCAGTGTATATGTATTCTATGTGTATATATCTATTCTTTCTATTCTTTATGAAACATGTCAGTGTGATTTTACTGTATCGCGCACTGAATTGACGGCTTTTGTTAAAAGGACACCGGTGCGTATTTCTCACAAGTCACACGTCTGGTCCGTGTGTAATCCGTATTTTTCCTCGCCTCCATTGACTTGTATTGGCGTGTTTTTGGAGGAATAAGCTGACAATCGCAGCATGCTGCGATTTCCTAAGGCCGAAAAATACGGCCTAGAAATATACGGCTGATGGGAGCTGCCCCATAGAGAAACATTGGTCCGACTGCATTGCTTTCACTGGCGTAACTACCGGGGTAGCAGCTGAAGCGGTTGCTTTGGGGCTCGGGCTATATAGGGGCCCGGGTCCCCGACTCCGATCGGCGCTACCCGGGTAGTGCAATTAAGTACATACTCACCTCTCCTGCATGTCTCTTGCAGCCCCCCCGCTTATTCCATCTTCTCAGCACTGTTCTTCCTGCTTTCAGCGACCGCTCATTACATGTGTGCATATGTAATGAGCGGCACCACGTGGACACTGAAAGCAGGAAGAACAGCGCTGAGATGGAATAAGCCCGGGGAGCTGCAAGACATATGCTAGGAGATGTGAGTATAACGGAGGGAACCATATTCACCTGTCCCCCGTTCCACCGCTGCGCATCGCTCTGCTGTCTTGCTTCCTCTGGCAGTGACATTCAGGTCAGAGGGCGCCATGACATAATTAGCAGGCGCCCTCTGCCTGAACAGTCACTGTGCAGGGCCGGCAACGCTGAGGAGCAGCAGCTGCAGCAGCAGAGACGAGGTGAGTATATGTTTTTTTTTTCTTTAAATGAGGCAGCGGCAGCAGCATTGTCTGGGGCCACTAATGACCGTGCAGCATTGTAAGGGGCCACTAATCACTGTGCAGCATTACAAGGGGCCAGTAATCACTGTGCAGCATTACAAGGGGCCACTAATCACTGTGCAGCATTACAAGGGGCCACTAATCACTGTGCAGCATTATAAGGGGCCACCAATCACTGCAGCATTACAAGGGGCCACTAATCACTGTGCAGCATTACAAGGGGCCAGTAATCACTGTGCAGCATTACAAGGGGCCACTAATCACTGCAGCATTACAAGGGGCCAATAATCACCGTGTAGCATTATAAGGGGCCACCAATCACTGCAGCATTACAAGGGGCCACTAATCACTGTGCAGCATTACAAGGGGCCAGTAATCATTGTGCAGCATTACAAGGGGCCACTAATCACTGCAACATTACAAGGGGCCACCAATCACTGTGCAGCATTACAAGGGGCCACTAATCACTGCAGCATTACAAGGGGCCAATAATCACTGTGCAGCATTACAAGGGGCCACTAATCACTGCAGCATTACAAGGGGCCAGTAATCACTGTGCAGCATTACAAGGGGCCTCTAATCACTGTGCAGCATTACAAGGGGCCTCTAATCACTGTGCAGCATTACAAGGGGCCTCTAATCACTGCAGCATTACAAGGGGCCACCAATCACTGTGCAGCATTACAAGGGGCCACCAATCACTGTGCAGCATTACAAGGGGCCACTAATCACTGTGCAGCATTATAAGAGGCCACCAATCACTGCAGCATTACAAGGGGCCACTAATCACTGTGCAGCATTACAAGGGGCCACTAATCACTGTGCAGCATTACAAGGGGCCATTAATCACTGTGCAGCATTACAAGGGGCCACCAATCACTGTGCGGCATTATAAGGGGCCACCAATCACTGCAGCATTATATGGGGCATATGTTATTATGGAGCATGTTATAGGGCCACCATTATTCACTGTGCAGCATTTTTAGGCATATTTTTGTATGGAGCATCTTATGAAACCCATCATGAACTTTATGGAGCATCTTATGGGGCCCATTTTATTTTTGAAATTTACCAGTAGCTTCGGAATTTTCCACCCTAGGCTTATACGCGAGTCAGTAAGTTTTCCTAGTTTTTTGTGACAAAATTAGGGGGGTCGGCTTATACACGGGTCGGCTTATACACGAACATATACAGTACATTACTGCGGCGCTCCAGCAGGTGCTGTGGCCAATGCTGTCTTGGGGGCCCGCCGGACCGGTGCGTGTTGTGTAGGGGATCCGGGGCCCCGATGGAAAAAAATGTACACTATGATTTCACAGCCTACGCTGCATTTCTGTGCCTGCTGTGCAGAGTGAAGCACATATTGGGCCTGCCTGCAGCCAGTGTATTGCTTCAGACTAGTTCAGTCCCGCCCCTTCCCTGAGCCCTCGCTGTCTATTAGCTCTTTGCAGAGCTGCCTGCCGCATGGACCTCTGGGAAATGTAGTTCCTGGAGGTCAGTTTGCACGGAGAAAGGCAGGCAGCCCTCACTGTCTCAGCTTAATTAATGCCAGGCCAGCCACTCAGCCAACTCTAGTATGCGTTATAGGTAAGAGTGTGTGTCTTGAAGGGTGTGTGTCTTGAAGGGTGTGTGTCTTGAAGGGTGTGTGTCTTGAAGGGTGTGTGTCTTTGAGGGGGCCCCGTTTAAAAGTTTGCTATGGGGCCCAATCAGTTCTAGTTACGCCCCTGAATGCTTTGTTTTAGCGCCTCTAACTCGTCCATATTTTTCTCTAGTGGGAAGCCGGCCTTTCAATGATCCTTTTTGAGTTTTGGAAACAGATAATAATCAGATGGGGCTAAAGCAGGAAAATCTGGTGCATCATTGACAATTTCAAAGCCCATTCCATTGAGTTTTTGCAAGACATTATGAGACTGATGGAGGGATGCATTATCCTGCAAAAACAAACGCCTTTGGAAAATTTTTACTGAACTTCCAGTCTTCACCTTCACAATTTTAAAATGAGCTAAGATTTTCTGCTAAAACTTAGCACGTGTATTTGACAAAGTTAATACTTGTTTTCATAGGAATTTATTTTTACATGCTAGAAATAATCAAGGCCAGCTCAACATCAATACCTCCACATACAATAAAATGAATGAGAAAATCGTGCTTGTACATGGAGTTGTTTCATGTTCTCTCACTAGACTTTATCTGTCATGTTTGAATCAAGGAGAATTACCAAATGTAGAATTGTGTGATATGGTTACAATATCTAACACTTGATGCTGTAAGGTAAAATTTAGGCCTCCAAAAGCTCCAATGAATCTTTGTATACTGTACTTTGTATGAGCTTTTTACATGGCAGTATGCAGTTCAGTATTTCATATTATCAATATTAGTAAGCCCAAAGCAGGAGTGGATTATAAATAGGAAGTATACTGGAAATACTCAGGGGTGTGTTTTGTCCCCGTTACTGTTTTCTCTCTATACGAATGATTGCATCTCTTCAGCAGACTCAGTAAAAATCTTGAAATTTGCCGATGATATGACACTGATTGGTCTCATCAGGGGAAATGCTGAAGACTTGTATCGGAGTGAGGTGGAAAGAATATGTGACTGGTGTAAAGCCAATAATCTTGTACTCAACACTAAAAAAACTGCTGAGATGGTTGTGGATTTTAGGAAAGATCAACATGAGATACTTCCAATCTACATCCATGACGAAGTGGTTCTTAGGGTCACAGAGACCAAATTCCTTGGTGTTATCATCTCTCATGATCTTAAATGGGGGAAAAACGTGGATGCTGTTATAAGAAAAGCACAACAGAGGATGCTCTTCCTGCGTCAGCTGAAAAGATATGGTTTGTCTAAGAATCTGCTGATCTTATTCTTTAATGCTGTCATCAGATCTGTGATTTGTTCCTCTCTGATAGTCTGGTATGGGGGAGCCACTGCGCATGACAAACTCCGCTTACAAAGGACTTTCAGAACAGCAGAGAGAATTATAGGCTCCCCCCTGCCTAAAATACAGGATCTTTATGATAAGAGTATTCGATCCCACGCATTGAAAATTTCATCCGATCCCTCTCACCCGGGACACTCCTCATTCCAACTACTCCCTTCAGGACGTCGCTTCAGAGTCCCCAAATGCAGCACCAACCGCCATATGAACAGCTTCTATCCACTCTCTGTTCAACAATTAAATCGTCATGTGTAGACTATATACTGTATCTGTCTTGTTAGATGTTACTTGTTGTATCTGTTGTTATATATTATGTTGCCTCTTTGCCACAAAGAATTCCTTGTATATATGTAATATGTACTTGGCGATAATAAATTTGATTGATTGATTGATTGAAATCTGTTCTTTGTTTAAGACAAATCTAGGGGAGAGTCTAAAAGAGAATCTGTCAGCAGGTTTTTGCTATTTAATCTGAGAGCATCATAATATATATAGGTCACAAGAAACTGATTTCAGGGATGTGTCACTTATTAGGCACAGGGATGTGTGTTTTCAATACAATCAGTGTTTCATCGGCAGGAGATTATCACTACAGGACTACATCTCCCGTTCCAGGCTAATCTGTGTAACTCCGCCCCACCACTGGTTAAGAGATTGCTAACAATTCACAGTTTACACAGGAAGCTGCCAATCAGGGATGTGTGTGGGGTTATACACGCCCAGAACTCTTAGTTTTGCTACATCAACATCAGAAAAACAAGGATTCTAACAAAACTACATTGAGCAGTCCCGTAAGTGATACATTGTTGGAATCAGGCTCTATTGCCTTATATTTTGCTGCTCTCAGATTAAATAGCAAAAACATTTAAAGGGGTTGTCTACTACTGGACTACACCTTTTGAATGTCTCTAAGGTGCTTTCATTTTTTTTTTTAAATTGAAGCATACTTCCTAGTGATGAGCGAACGTGCTCCGATAAGTTGTTATCCAAGCATGCTTGGGTGCTAAATGAGTGTCTTCAGCGTGCTCGAACAATATGTTCGAGACCATGCGGCTGCATGTCTCATGGCGGTTAGACAGCCTAAACACATGTAGGAAATGCCTGTTTGTTATGCAATCCCTGCATATGTTGCGGCTAACAACCAAGAGACATGCAGCCACATGGTCTCGAATGTATTATTCAAGCACGCTTAAGACCGTTGGTTAGCACATGTGAATGCTCGGCTAAGACCTCATCACTGTCACGCTCACGCCTTGGCTGAATGGCGCGAGCCAGGGGTTGTGGCCCCACTGTGCCACATACCAGACTACCCTGGAAGGGGCGTGACTGCGACAGCTACCTTGGTCTTCACTGGAGCCTCTGATGGTGAGGTCAGGCTTGTGCGGCAGATAGCTGTCGGGTGCCACTCCAGGGTGGTGTCTGGCTGTGGCTGCTGATCCCACTTGGAGACAAGTCACTTGGACAGATGTGACTGACAGGCAGACTGAGACACCGGGCAAGAAGGTACGACAGATACAGGGCAAGCAGGCACGGCTTGAGACACAGGACAGGCGGGCACGGCTTGAGACACAGGACAGGCGGGCACGGCTTGAGACACAGGACAGGCGGGCACGGCTTGAGACACAGGACAGGCGGGCACGGCTTGAGACACAGGACAGGCGGGCACGGCTTGAGACACAGGACAGGCGGGCACGGCTTGAGACACAGGACAGGCGGGCACGGCTTGAGACACAGGACAGGCGGGCACGGCTTGAGACACAGGACAGGCGGGCACGGCTTGAGACACAGGACAGGCGGGCACGGCTTGAGACACAGGACAGGCGGGCACGGCTTGAGACACAGGACAGGCGGGCACGGCTTGAGACACAGGACAGGCGGGCACGGCTTGAGACACAGGACAGGCGGGCACGGCTTGAGACACAGGACAGGCGGGCACGGCTTGAGACACAGGACAGGCGGGCATGGCTTGAGACACAGGACAGGCGGGCACGGCTTGAGACACAGGACAGGCGGGCACGGCTTGAGACACAGGACAGGCGGGCACGGCTTGAGACACAGGACAGGCGGGCACGGCTTGAGACACAGGACAGGCGGGCACGGCTTGAGACACAGGACAGGCGGGCACGGCTTGAGACACAGGACAGGCGGGCACGGCTTGAGACACACGAACAGGTAGGGACCTGTTCACACAGCAGGTGCAGGTATGGATGCAGGCAGGCAGGCGTGGAATATGAAGGAACGGGATTGGACCTGTTCACACAGGAGGTGCAGGTATGAATATAGGCAGGCAGGCGTGGAATATGAAGGAACAGGTTTGGACCTGTTCACACAGGATGTGCAGGTATGGATGCAGGCAGGCGTGGAATATGAAGGAACAAATTTGGACCTGTTCACACAGGAGATGCAGGTATGAATATAGGCAGGCAGGCGTGGAATATGAAGGAACAGGTTTGGACCTGTTCACACAGGATGTGCAGGTATGGATGCAGGCAGGCAAGAGTGAAATAAGAAGGAACAGGTTTGGACCTGTTCACACAGGAGGTGCAGGTGAAGGCAGGAGTGGAGCATCAAGAGGTTCCGCAGCGGCAGCAGGAATGGAGCAAAGCTGAACCACAAGGTCTGTGGAGAGAAGCTGCAGAAAGAGGTTCTGCAGCGGCAGCAGGAGTGGAGCAAAGCTGAACCACAAGGTCTGTGGAGAGAAGCTGCATCAAGAGGTTCCGCAGCGGCAGCAGGAATGGAGCAAAGCTGAACCACAAGGTCTGTGGAGAGAAGCTGCAGCAAGAGGTTCTGCAGCGGCAGCAGGACTGGAGCAAAGCAGAACCACAAGGTCTGTGGAGAGAAGCTGCAGAAAGGGGTTCTGCAGCAGCAGCAAGAAAGGAGCAAAGCTGAATCACAAGGTCTGTGGAGAGAAGCTGCAGCAAGAGGTTCTGCAGTGGCAGCAGGAATGGAGCAAAGCTGAACCACAAGGTCTGTGGAGAGAAGCTGCAGCAAGAGGTTCTGCAGTGGCAGCAGGAATGGAGCAAAGCTGAACCACAAGGTCTGTGGAGATAAGCTACAGCAAGAGGTTTTGCAGCGGCAGCAGGAGCCGTGCAGACAGAGCGGCTAGAGTGCAGATGCACAGATAAAGCTGCGAGAGTGCAGATGCACAGACAGGGAGGACACAAGGAAAGACACAGCAAGGAAGGGAGCCACGGACAAGGAGAAAGGGAGACTGATAGACAAAGGTAAGACTGAGTTCAGACAGAGAGACAGGGACAAAGACACAAGGACCAGGATATTCAGCCTCCTGGCAGAGAACAGACAAGGCACTGGGAACAAGACTCAAGGGCCAGGATATTCAGCCTCCAGGCAGGCAGACAAGGTACAAGGCAAGACAAGAAGTATTCCTCCAGAGAAAGAGATACACAGAACAGGGCCTGGCTTCCTCAGCTGCAAGACACTAACTGAGTATAGACATTGCACAGGCCATGTTTCAGTGGGAGTGGTGAAACTAAATAGTCAAGGGCTCCAGGTGATTGGTCAGGGACAGATTACCCAGGTGCACCCTGACTGCATAAGAACCAGAGAGTTCAGGCGCCGCCCCCCTATACACACAGTCAGGAAACATGGAGAGCAGAGGCACAGAGCTGGCAACAGACAGAATTCACAGCATGGCTTGAAGCAGAAAGTAAGTTGGTGTGTGGGGGATGGGAGGCCATGAAGTGATGCCAGCAGGGTTGTTACAATCACTAATACCTCTTGATCTAGTCAAAAGCCAAGTGCTGTGTCACCTGTTTAAAGGGAATCTGTCACCCCATTTTTGCCCTATAAGATGCGGCCACCGCCATCAGGGGCTTGTCTACAGCATTCTGTAATGCTGTAGATAAGCCCCTGATGGCATTCTGTTGAGGACAGAGTAAAGTACTGCAGTGCGCAGGCGCCGGACCTCTCTGACCTTTCCCGGCGCCTGTGCACGGCAGTACTCTGCTCTACCCTCAACAGGACAGAGTAAGTACGCCTGTGCAGGAGCCACGGCAGAAATAAGGAGGAGGACGTCATCGCTGGAAGATGGGAGGCGCCGGACCGGACCGTGACACCCATCGGACCGGACCCCGGGGTGAGTATAATCTAACTTGTTTTTATCTTTCATTTTACATCGGGGACTTATCTACAGCATTACAGATAAGCCCCTGATGGCGATGTCCACATCTCATATCAGAAAAATGAGGTGACAGATTCCCTTTAACTCATGACATTCTTTATGTCACAGGAGTACTGCAGCTTATCAGCAGCCCCTGATGGGCTGCAGAGCTCATGTGGCAAAGAATGTCACAGGTTTGCTAGGGGTTATAGCACTCAGCAGAGCGGCGTGGTGCCAGTCTTAGAGATTAACCCTTCACCATCTCGGGTTTTTTATGTTTGAGTTTTCATTTTTTGGTTCCTTTCTTCTTAGAGTCATAACTTTTTCGGTCAATATGGCCATGTGAGGGTTTGTTTTTGGCAGAACTAGTTGTACTTTTCAACAACACCATTGGTTTTACCATGTAGTATACTGGAAAACGGGAACAAAATTCAAAGTGCGGTGAAATTGCAAAAAGAAGTGCAATTCCACAATTTTTTTTTTTACCCTGTTCACTAAATGTTGAAACTGACCTGGCATTATGACTTTCAAGGTCATTAACATGGATAGGTTCTAGTTTATTGAAGTGGTGTAAAAATGCTGTAATGTCTGTATACTATTTTGCCTCTTCCCCTGCCCAGTAGCTGTGGTATGATCAGACCATGTTACTGTATGGTCAGACACAGCCATTACACAATACACAGCAGGGACATATTTATAAGATTATCTCAGTACAGGAACGTTTTATATAATCTCATCCAATTGTGAAACTTATTATTTCTAGAACTGTTGATGAAAATGTACTTTGTTCGTGGGAAACCCTCTTAAGTATACTTTGTTCTTATACATTTAGTAAGGGAGTATAGCACATCCACATTGCTTAAAATATCAAATATTTTTTATTAGAAATCCATTAAGATGTAAGAAATATTCACTATGAGTTACAGACTGATGCATTTCTGGCAGCAACGTTCCCTTAGTCATAGTCTGAATGAAGGGAACAGAACATATTTGAAAAGAATATTTTCCAATTGTGTGGATACAACTTAACCCATTACAAAAGGATACAAAATGACCATTTTTTTCAATAGCAGTTGTCCAGTAGTTAACTACCCCCTTTAAAAGGCTGGTGCAAATACTACTGTGTAAAAGTGGACCAAGGTGAACATTTTTAGACTCTGGGCAGATCAGTGCACTGCTTATTTCATCTTATTAAAACTATATACAGCGTGTATATTGACCTGTATTGGTAACAGGCACAAAATAATGTTGTGCCATTTCATTGTAGGTGCTTTGGTAAAATGTTTTTGGCATTATATTTTCTGCACATAATTTCCTGGAAACAGCCCTTCCTTCCCATGAAATCTTCCCTTCCACCAGCCAGAGGAGTCTAAAAGAAATAGATGAGATTTCTTAATTATACTGTAGAACAAGCATAGGAAAACATTAATGGCATAAAGAATTATAGGACATGTTCCCCAAAAATGTCTAGAAACTGGACTCAAATATAGCGAAGTTTAGTAATTCTGTAATGTAATGGTAGTTTTGTTATTCTAGACATTGTTGCAAAAGTTTCAGATTGGTTTAACTTCCAGTTGAAAAACTGGTGAGCTTCTGACATATAGAAGCCACGTTCTCACGAAATCGTTAACATTTGCAAAATCGAAAAAATGTCAATATTTATTAGAACAAATCTTGTAGAAAGATATTTTTACTCTGCCAAATTTACCATTGAAATAGTTTTTTTGTAAAATGGAAATAAATCTCAAAAAGAGTAGACATCTTGTCATCCTGGCATGAATATACCGTACCTCTCGTTCTAATATTATGGGATAGGAGTGGTGTGAAGTGGAAGGTTGAAAAAAAAAAGTTATTTTTTTATTACTTTTTGGAAGAAATTGGTTGTAATGTATAAAAACTGTGCATATGGTTTTCATTCTTTTTCCTTAATGGAAGGATTTTATTCTAATGTGTATTTTTGTGTATTACATTAACTACTGTTGTATATCGTATTGCTATTTCTTATTGGACGTAAGCAAAGAATCCACATAACATTTAATTTCCTGTTTAGGTTTTTCATTCTTATTCCTTAGTGGAAAGATTTAATTTTATGGTTTTCATGACTGTTGTCCGGTCTCATTTTTATTTGAATATTATTATTATTTATTATAGTGCCATTTATTCCATGGCGCTTTACATGTGAGGAGGGGTATACATAATAAATACAAGTACAGTCATCTTAAACAATACAAGTCACGACTGGTACAGGAGGAGAGAGGACCCTGCCCGCGAGGGCTAACAGTCTACAAGGGATGAGTGAGGATACAATAGGCGAGGGTAGAGCTGGTCGTGCAGTGGTTTGGTGGATCCGTGGTTACTGCAGTTTTGTAGACTTGTCAGAAGAGATACATCTTCAGGTTCTTTTTGAAGGTTTCCATAGTAGGCGAGAGTCTGATATGTTGTGATAGAGAGTTCCAGAGTAGGGGGGATGCGCGGGAGAAATCTTGTATGCGATTGTGGGAAGAGGAGATAAGAGGGGAGTAGAGAAGGAGATCTTGTGAGGATCGGAGGTTGCGTGCAGGTAAGTACCGGGAGACGAGGTCACAGATGTATGGAGGACTCAGGTTGTGGATGGCTTTGTATGTCATAGTTAGGGTTTTGAACTAGAGTCTTTGGGTAATGGGGAGCCAGTGCAGGGATTGACAGAGGGGATAGGCCGGGGAAAAGCGGGGGGACAGGTGGATTAGTCAGGCAGCAGAGTTTAGAATAGATTGGAGGGGTGCGAGAGTGTTAGAGGGGAGGCCACAGAGCAGGAGGTTGCAGTAGTCAAGGCGGGAGATGATGAGGGCATGGACTATGGTTTTTGCAGATTCTTGGTTGAGGAATGTACGGATCTGTGAAATGTTTTTGAGTTGAAGTCGGCAGGAAGTGGAAAGGGCTTGGATATGTGGTTTGAAAGAGAGATCAGTGTCAAGGATAACCCCGAGGCAGCGAGCATGAACCGCCAGTTTTGCCACTGACTATTGTGGCCAGTTATATCATACCTGTTTTTTGAAACTGATCTCACATACGTTTATTATAATTATACTTTTTTGTGTCCATCAATGTTGTGCCCTTACACCTCCATTTTTCAGCATTTTATATTGATTTATCCTTGCATGTCTCACAAAGTTTAATATGTTTGTGTTGTCAATTGTTTTATTACTAATAAAGTAAGTATTTTAGCTAACATGCAGACTTCATTCTTTAAATACAGATCTATAGGAAGTATTGACACCCCTGCAATTTTGTCAGATAATACTCAGTTTCTTTCTGAAAATTATTGCAAACACAAATACTTTGTTATTATTATCTTCATTTAATTTGTCTTAAATGAAAAAACACAAAAACAATTGTCGTAAAGCCAAATTGGATATACTTCCACACCAAACATAAAAAAGAGGGTGGACAAAAGTATTGGCACTGTTCGAAAAATCATGTGATGCTTCTCTAATTTGTGTAATTAACAGCACCTGTAATTTACCTGTGGCACCTAACAGGGGTTGGCAATAACTAAATCACACTTGCAGCCAGTTGACATGGATTAAAGTTGACTCAACCTCTGTCCTGTGTCCTTGTTTGTACCACATTGAGCATGGAGAAAAGAAAGAAGACCAAAGAACTGTCTGAGGACTTGAGAAACCAAATTGTGAGGAAGCATGAGCAATCTCAAGGCTACAAGTCCATCTCCAAAGACCTGAATATTCCTGTGTCTACCGTGCGCAGTGTCAACAAGAAGTTTAAAGCCCATGGCACTGTGGCTAACCTCCCTAGATGTGGATGGAAAAGAAAAATTGACAAGAGATTTCAACACAAGATTGTGCGGATGTTGGATAAAGAACCTCGACTAATATCCAAACAAGTTCAAGCTGCCCTGCAGTCCGAGGGTACAACAGTGTCAACCCGTACTATCCGTCGGCATCTGGATGAAAAGGGACTGTATGGTAGGAGACCCAGGAAGACCCCACTTCTTACCCCGAGACATAAAAAAGCCAGGCTGGAGTTTGCCAAAACTTACCTGAAAAGCCTAAAATGTTTTGGAAGAATGTTCTCTGGTCAGATGAGACAAAAGTAGAGCTTTTTGGGCAAAGGCATCAACATAGAGTTTACAGGAGAAAAAAAGAGGCATTCAAAGAAAAAAACACGGTCCCTACAGTCAAACATGGTGGAGGTTCCTTGATGTTTTGGGGTTGCTTTGCTGCCTCTGGCACTGGACTGCTTGACCGTGTGCATGGCATTATGAAGTCTGAAGACTACCAACAAATTTTGCAGCATAATGTAGGGCCCAGTGTGAGAAAGCTGGGTCTCCCTCAGAGGTCATGGGTCTTCCAGCAGGACAATGACCCAAAACACACTTCAAATAGCATTAGAAAATGGTTTGAGAGAAAGCATTGGAGACTTCTAAGGTGGCCAGCAATGAGTCCAGACCTGAATCCCATAGAACACCTGTGGAGAGATCTAAAAATGGCAGTTTGGAGAAGGCACCCTTCTAATATCAGGGACCTGGAGTAGTTTGCCAAAGAAGAATGGTCTAAAATTTCAGCAAAGCATTGTAAGAAACTCATTGATGGTTACCGGAAGCGGTTGGTCGCAGTTATTTTGGCTAAAGGTTGTGCAGCCAAGTATTAGGCTGAGGGTGCCAATACTTTTGTCTGGCCCATTTTTGGAGTTTTGTGTGAAATGATCAATGTTTTGCTTTTTGCTTCATTCTCTTTTGTGTTTTTTTCATTTAAGACAAATTAAATGAAGATAATAATACCAAAGAATTTGTGTTTGCAATCATTTTCAGGAAGAAACTGAGTATTATCTGACAAAATTGCAGGGGTGTCAATACTTTTGGCCACAACTGTACCAATAATTCTCTTGTGTATATTACAAAAGGGTATTTTCTATCTCTTAGTAAGGAATCTGCAGTCTACTTTACAGAGAAGATATTGCGGTCACTCACCTTCAAGTAGAATGTCAATGACATCATTAACATTAAAGCTAAGTTCATCAACATCTTGTCCAATGTATTGATAAATGGCTCTACAACGAGGACCTGTAGGCTTCACCGGTGGTTTGGCTCGACCTACTCCTGGTGGTGGTCTTTGAGTTACACTTTTTCTCCTCTGTGCTCTGAAATAAAAATAAGATAGCCACTGAAAATATTTTTAGTGCTTTAAAAATACTTCCTGAAAAAGTTTGCTGGGAATTCCTGACACATCCTGTTGTCCACATAATGTAATGACATGCCTTGCAGCTCCACATGATGACAGCCAGTTGGTGAACAGTGATCTAGGAATTACACGATATTTGAAATGTTGGAATGTTTCTACTTTTCTTTGCTGCTAACAAGTTTTTTTTTTTGGTGGTAGAAAGTAGAAAACCCATAGGAGTAGTTTGAGGAAAACACAATATTCCACTCTGATTAAAATGTAGCTACACTTTTCTTTATAATAAAGTGGTGAAGGTAAACTCAGTCTTTTCCAAAGTTTTAATCTTAGACCACGTTCACACGTTCAATATTTGGTCAGCATATTCATAAATATTTGAAAGCCAAAATCAAATGAGGAACAGTTAGAAGAAAAGTATAAAAGAAGCACATCATCACTTCTGTATTTATTACCCACTCTTGGTATTGACTTACAAATACTGATGTAAAGTCTCTACTCGGCATGTGCTCTGCTGCGCACCTGCAGATAGCTGGATTCACACCCCACGATGCTGATCCTCGTGCTCGTTCCTCAGTGCACCCGCGCCGTGCTGCTTCACTCGGCACCCATTCCTCTGTGCGCTCACTGGTACTTGGGAGCCTTCACTGAACCCCTCCCGGGTCTCTGCTCCACGCTTCACCTTACTTACTTTGCAGAGCGCAGTCGTCCCCTGCCTTCTCCTTCCTCTGGTGGGAACTATTTGGCTTTTCCCATGCTACTCTCTCTCTCATCCCACTGCTTAGCATGCCACTTCTCTCCAGGTCATGGGTCTTGTCTGGCTCCCATTTCTTTCCCCCCGCAACACTGGACGCAGCTTTGGTAGTTCTGGACCCGGCATTGCACAGGTACCCGCAGCCTGGTGTTCCTCCTTACAAAGTTATGGTACATTGTTTTACTGTTCAGAGACACCTGGACAAATATGACCTTTATGGAAAAGTCATCAGAAGAAAACCTCTCCTGCATCTTCACCATAAAATTCAGCTTCAGAAGTATGCAAAAGAACATCTATATAAGCCTGATGAATTATGGAAACAAGTCGCGTCTGTGGACTGATGATGTTAAAATAGAAACCATTGGCCACAATGTTCAAAGGTATGTGTGGCACAGAATTTCAGGAAAAGAACATGTTGTCAACCATTAAAACATGGAAGTGGATGAATCATGCTTTGGAATTGTGTTGTAGCCAATGGCACAGGGAAAATTTTACAGGTAGAGGAAGAACAAATTCAATGAAATTTCAACAAATTTTTGATGCAAACCTAAATCCATCTGTAAAACAGCTGAAGTTGAAAAGAAGATGGCTTCTACAAATGGATAATGATCCTAAACAAAAGTCAAAATCCACAATAAACTACCTCAAAAGGCGCACACTGAAGGTATTGCAATGGCCCACAAAGTCTACTAATCTGAACATCATAGAAAATTTGTGGCTAGACCTCAAAATAGCAGTGCATGCAAGATGACCCAGGAATCTCACAGAACTAGAAGAATTTTCCAAGGAAGAATGGACGAAAATCTCTCAAAAAAGAATTAAAAGACTCTTGGCAAGCTGCACAAAGCATTTACAAGCTGTGATACTTTCAAAAGGGGGTGCTACTAGGTACTAACCATGCAGGGTGCCCAAACTCTTGCAACGGCCCAGTCTCCTTTTAGCCATTTTTAAAATAAAAAAAATAGCAATATATATGTTTTTTTTGCCTAAAATACAAAAGGAGATGTGTGATTTAACTTTGGCCTTTTAGAGATCATTTTACCTTCACCTTCCTTAACTGTTCACAACAGAAATTTTTACCAGGGGTGCTCAACCTTTTACATGTCACTGTATAGGCAGAAGAAAATGCTTTAATAGGGAATGAGGTGAATGCTAAATTGACTCACAAAAATCATCCTTTGTAGAAGAAGGCCTGGCTTTTTTTAGTTTGCCTTCCACTGTATCAAATTGCTAGTTATGAGAGTAGTTGAAGTTAAGGTGTTGTTTTCAGGTTATATAATTATATAATAATATACCATTGTGTTCAGAGATATTTGGACAGTGACACAAGTTTTGGCATTTTAGCCGTTGACTAGAGATGGGCGAACCCAGACAGTAAAGTTTGGCGTCCGTACCGAACACCTACTGTTCGGGCATGGACACCGAACACGGACTTTACCAGGATATCTGTGTTACTGTTCAGGTTTGGCTGCCTGAACACCGGGTGTTTGCTGAGCTGTAATGTGCATGGCATTGCATCATCAATTAAGCAGGTAAAAGCTTTGGAGCTGATTTTAGGTGTGGCATTTGCATTTGGAAGCTGTTACTGTGAACCCACAACATTTGGTCAATGGAGTTCTCAATGACAGAGAAACCGACCATCATTAGGTTGCAAAATCAAGAAATCCATCAGAGAGATAGCATAAATGTTAGGAGTGGCCAAATCAACGGTATGGTACATTTTGCAAAACATGAGCGCACTGGTGAGCTTGGGAACTCAAAAAGACCTGAATGTCCACAGAAGACAAAAGTGGTGGATGACAAGGAGCTTACCTAGAGTCACCAACTCATATACAACCAACAAAAAGCAGCATTCTGTAGTGCTGTAGCATGCATACATGAAATATGAAAATTGAATTGCATTACTGCACTAGAAATATGAAAAATTGAGAATGCTTAGCGCATAAATTGGCCAATCTATGCGCTAAGCATTCTCAATTTTTCATATTTCTAGTGCAGCAATGCAATTCAATTTTCATATGTCATGTTTGCAAGCTACAGTGCTAGAGAGTGCTGCTTTTTGAGTGATGGATGACCGCAGAACCACTTCCATAATGAAGAAAAACAACATCCACCCAAGTGAAGAACGCTCTCCAAGAAGTAGGTTTTTCAGTTCCTAACTCAACCATAATGAGAAGACTTCATGAAAACAAATACAGTGGGTTCAGCGTAATGGAATGGGCATACATGTCTTCCAGTGGTACTGGGTCATTAGTGTTTATTGATGATGTGACTGAAGATAAAAGCAGCAGGATGAATTCTGAACTGTACAGGGCTACAGATGGTCAATAACTAAAAACATACTCCGAAAGCAACTTCGAGTTTTTTAAGGCATAGAGGTGGAATATTCTGCAATGGCCTAGTCAATCACCAGATCTCAACCCCCATTGAGCATGCCTTTCACATGCTTAAGACAAAACAAGTCTCCAGACTTCAGGCAATCATTGCACAAAGGATTCTCTGCAGATAATTTAAAATGAACATGTATGGTAAAGTTAACTTGTCCAATTACTTTTGAGCACGTGAAATCAGGAAGCTTTGTAGAAAAATAGTTTCAATTGGTTTCACAGGATATTTTGTTGAACCCCTTTAACCCCTTCACTACCAAGGGTGGTTTGCACGTTAACTACCGGGCCAATTTTTACAATTCTGACCACTGTCCCTTTATGAGGTCATAACTCTGAAATGCTTCCGTGGATCCCGGTGATTCTGACATTGTTTTCTCGTGACATATTGTACTTCATGTTAGTGGTAAAATTTCATTCATATAACTTGCGTTTATTTATGAGAAAAATGGAAATTTGGCGAAAATTTTGAAAATTCCGCAATTTTCCAAGTTTGAATTTTTATGCCCTTAAATCACAGAGATATGGCACACAAAAATGTTAATAAGTAACATTTGCCACATGTTTACTTTACATCAGCACAATTTTGGAACCAAAATTTTTATTTGTTAGTAAGATATAAGGGTTAAAAGTTGACCAGCGATCTCTCATTTTTGCAACACCATTTTATTTTTACGGACCACATCACATTTGAAGCCACTTTGAGGGGTCTATATGATAGAAAATACCCAAAAGTGACACCATTCTAAAAACTGCACCCCTTAAGGTGCTTAAAACCACATTCAAGGAGTTTATTAACCCTTCAGGTGCGTCACAGGAATTTTTTGAATATTTAAAAAAATTAACATTTAACTTTTTTTCACAAAAAAAATTACTTCAGGTTCAATTTTTTTTATTTTACCAAGTGTAACAGGAGAAATTGGACTGCAAATATTATTGTGCAATTTGTCCTGAGCACGCTGATACCTGATATGTGGGGGGGAACCACTGTTTCGGCGCATGGCAGAGCTCAGAAGGGAAGGAGCGCCGTTTGACTTTTTCAATGCAAAATTGGCTGGAATTCTGATCGGACGCCATGTCGCGTTTGGAGAGCCCCTGATGTACCTAAACAGTGGAAACCCCCCACAAGTGACCCCATTTTTGAAACTAGACCCCCTAAGGAACTTATCTAGATATGTGGTGAGAACTTTGAACCCACAAGGGCTTCACAGAAGTTTATAATGTACAGCGGTACAATTAAAAAATCATATTTTTTCCACAAAATGATCTTTTCACCCCCAATTTTTATTTTCCCAAGGGTAACAGGACCCTAAAAGTTATTGTGCAATTTGTCCTGCGTATGCTGATACCCCATATGTGGGTGTAAATGACTATTTGGGCACATGGCAGAGCTCGGAAGGCAAGCAGCGCCATTTGACTTTTTTGGCTGGAATTGAGATCAGACACCATGTCGCGTTTGGAAAGCCCCTGATGTACCAAAACAGTGGAAACCCACCACAAATGACCCCATTTTGGAAACTAGACCCCCCAAGGAACTTATCTAGATGTGTGGTGAGAACTTTGAACCCCCAAGTGCTTCACAGAAGTTTATAACGCCCAGGCGTGAAAATAACAAAAAAATTTTTTTCCACAAAAATGATATTTTTGCACCAAAATTTTTATTTTCCTAAGGGCAACAGGAGAAATAGGACCCCAAAAGTTGTTTTGCAAATTGTCCTGAGTAGGCTGATACCCCATATGAGGGGGTAAAACACTGTTTGGGTGCACGGCAGAGCTTGGAAGGGAAGGAGCACCATTTGACTTTTTCAACGCAGAATTGGCTGGAATTGAGATCAGATGCCATGTTGCGTTTGGAGAGCACCTGATGTGCGCAAATAGTGGAAACCCCCAATTCTAACCCTAACCCTAGCCCTAACCCTAACCCTAGCCCTAACCCTAACCCTAGCCCTAACCCTAGCGGGAAAATGGAAATAAATACATTTTTTTAATTTTATTATTTTTCCCTAACTAAGGGGGTGATAACGGGGGGTTTGATTTACTATTTATGGCGGTTTTTATGTTTGGCAGCTGTCGCACGCTAAAAGACGCTTTTTATTGTAAAAATAGTTTTTGCATCACCACATATTGAGAGCTATAATTTTTCCATATTTTGACCCACCGAGTCATGTGAGGTCTTATTTTTTGCGGGACGAGTTGACGCTTTTATTGGTATCATGTTCGGGCATGTGACATTTTTTGATCGCTTTTTATTTCATTTTTTGGGACGCAGAATTTACAAAAACCAGCGTTTCATGAATTTCTTTTGGGTGGTGCGTGTTTACGCCGTTCCGGGTGCGGTAAAATTTATAAGGCGGTTTTATTCTTCGGGTCAGTACGGTTACAGCGATACCTCATTTAGGTCGTTTTTTTATGTTTTGGCGCTTTTATGCAATGAAAACAATTTTATATAAAAAATAATTATTTTTGCATCACTTTATTCTGCGAGCTATAACTTTTTTATTTTTTTGCTGATGATGCTGCATGGTGGCTCGTTTTTTGCTGGACAAGATGACGTTTTCAGCGGTACCATGGATATTTATATGCGTCTTTTTGATCGCGCGTTATTGCACTTTTTGTTCGGCGGTATGATAATAAATCATTATTTTTTGCTTCGTTTTTTATTTTTATTTTTTAAGGGGTTCGCTTAAGGGGTTAACTATTGGGACAGTTTTATAGGGCGGGTTGTTACGGACGCGGCGATACCAAATATGTGTACTTTTATTGTTTTTTTTTTTTTTTTTTCCAAAAAATGAATTTATTGGGGAATATTTTTTTTTTTTTTTTTTTAATTTATTTGGCGATTTTTTTTTAATTATTTTTACACTTTTTTTTAATTTTTTTTTTACTTTATTACAATGTCCCAGGGGGGACATCACTGTCCTGTGACAGATCGCTGATCTGTCACATCACAGATCACTGTGACAGATCAGCGATCTGTCACAGGCACTGCACAGGCTTCCTCATGCCTGCGCTTTGCAGGCACTGAGGAAGCCAGCTTCCTGCAGGCCCCCGGAGGTCCCCGTCGCCATCATGGATCCGGGGACCTGCAGGAAAGGAGCCCCCCGCAGCAGCGCTGCACATTGCGCTGCCGTGGGGGGCTCAGGGAAGCACGGAGGGAGCCCCCTCCCTGCCGATGCTTCCCTTTAACCCCCGGTACACCGCGATCGTGTTTGATCGCGGTGTGCAAGGGGTTAACGTGTCGGGGGCGGTCCGTGACCGCCCCTGACACATTGTGCCGGGTGTCAGCTATGATAATTAGCTGACACTCGGCCGCGATCAGCGGCGCTCACCACGTGGGCGCCGCTGATCGCGATGACGTAATATTCCGTCCATGGTATTTAGGTCCATGGTCACATGGACGGAATATTACGTCATTTGTAGGTAAGGGGTTAATTAGACCTGAAAGTCTACTCTTCAATTGGATCTCAGTTGTTTCATTTTAAAACAAAAATAGTGCCATACAGAGCACAAATCATGAAGACTGTCCAAATACTTCTGGACCTAACTGCATCTATGGTAATTTCAATAATATTTTAGACTGATCAATCCAAAATTAAATATATAATTTTGAACATACAGTATTTTACATCTACTTACCCAGCTACACCTTGATCTGGCACATTAAGGAACTCCATATTGTGGTCAGAGGGAGCGCGGCTTTTTCTAGTGGCAGTTTGTCGGGGTATAGCAGCTGTGGGTGGAGCTCTGGTTTGCTTCTTGGCTTGTGAATATGTTGGATTTCTTGTTTTTTCTGTATGGAACTGGGCATCCCCATTTCTATGATATCCTTTAAAAACATGTAATTTGAGTATTAGATAGAGAGTGGTAAGATAAAACTGTAAATGTTTGACTTATATATCACCTGGAGGTGCAGGAGCTGGACGATTTGGGGGTTGTCTATGTCCACGGTTTTGGATTCTTTCCTTCCTTGTAGGTTCTAGGCATGAAATAATTTTGTATTAACACTTCTTATCATCGTGATTTCCTATTATTTTTTTATTTTTGCATTCACATAAACACAATTTAACCCCTTCACCCCAAAGACTGTTTTCACCTTCCTAACCAGGCTATTTTTTTCAATTCTGACCACTGTCACTTTATGAGATCATAACTTTGGAGTGTTTGAATGGATTCCACTGATTATGAGAATGTTTTTTCATGACTTTTTGTACGTCATAATAGTGGTAACATTTATTTGATATGACTTACAATTATTTGTGAAAAAAAATCAGAAATTTGGCGAAAAACTTTTAAGTTTTATACCCTTAAATCAGAGAGTCATGTCACACAAAATAGTTAATAAATAACATTTTCCACATGTCTACTTTACATCATAACAATTTTTGAAACATAGTTTTTTTTGTTAGGAAGTTATAAGGGTTAACAGTTGACCAGCGATTTCTCATTTTGACAGCCACATTTACAAAACCATTTTTTTAGGGACCACCTCACATTTGAATTGACTTTGAGGGGTCTACATGACAGAAAATACCCAAAAGTGACACCATTATAAAAACTGCACCCCTCAAGGTGCCCAAAACCACATTCAAGAAGTTTATTAACCCTTTAGGTGCTTCACAAGAATTAATGGAATATGGAAGGAAAAAATTTCTCATTTAGACAGCCACATTTACAAAACCATTTTTTTAGGGACCACCTCACATTTGAATTGACTTTGAGGGGTCTACATGACAGAAAATACCCAAAAGTGACACCATTATAAAAACTGCACCCCACAAGGTGCTCAAAACCACATTCAAGAAGTTTATTAACCCTTTAGATGCTTCACAAGAATTAATGGAATATGGAAGGAAAAAATAAACATTCAACTTTTTTCACAAAAATTTTCTTTAGACCTATTTTTTTTTACTTTTACAAAGGTAACAGGAGAAAATGAACCATACAATTTGTTGTGAAATTTTTCTTGAGCATGCCGATACCCCATATGTGGGGGAAAACCACTGTTTAGGTGCACGGCAGGACTTGGAAGGGAAGGAGCGCCATTTCATTTTTTAAATGTAAAATTTGCTGGAATAATTAGCTGACACCATGTCGTGTTTGGAGAGCTCCTGATATGCCTAAACTGTGCCATGTTGCGCTTGGAGAGCCCCTAATATGCCTAAACAGTGGAAACCCCCAAAAGTGACATAATTTTAGAAACTACACCTCTCCAGGAACTTATCTAGATGTGTATTGAACACCTTGAGCCTGCAGGTGCTTCACAGAAGTTTATAACTTTGAGCCGTGAAAATAAAAAAAATCAAATCTTTTCCACAAAATTTTTTTTTTTTAGCTCCAAACGTAGCATTTTCATAAGGATAACAGGATAAATTGCACCATAAAATTTGTTGAACAATTTCTCCTGAGCATGCTGATACCCCATATGTGGGGTAAAACCACTGTTTGGGCGCACAGCAGAGCACAGAAGGGAAGGAGCGTCATTTGACTTTTTGAATGTGAAATTTGCTGGAATAATTAGCGCACGCCATGTCGCGTTTGGAGAGTCCCTGATGTGCCTAAATAGTGGAACCACCCGAAAGTGACACCATTTTGGAAACTAGACCCCTCAGGAAAATTATCTAGATGTGTATTGAGCACCTTGAACCAGCAGGTGCTTCACAGAAGTTTATAACGTTGAGCGGTGAAAATAAAAAAAAATCACATTTTTCTCACAAAAAATGTTTTGTAGCCCCAAATTTTGTAATTTTACAAGGGTAATAGGACAAAACGGACCCCAAAATTTGTTGAGCAATTTCCCCCAAGTTCACTGATACCCCATATGTGGTCGAAAACTACTTTTGAGGCACAGTGCAAAGCTCAGAATTGAAGAAGGGCTATATTAAAGTACAGATTTTGCTGCACTAGTTTGAGGGTGCCATGTCACATTGGCAGAGCCTATGAGGTGCCAGAACAGCAGAACCACGCATAAATGACCCCATTTTTCAAACCTCTCAATGAATTAATCTAGGGGTGCAGTGTACTGTATGTCTAAAGATACAGTATATCTAAAGATATAGATAGTTATAGATAGATATAGCTGTGTGATAGAATTTTATACCACTGGGCATTGAAGAAAAAATAATTAACATTTTCACCACCAAGGTTGTGTGTTAGCCCCAAATTTTACATTTTCATACTGCACAAGGGGTAAAAATTTCATCAAAATTTGTCCTACACTTGCTGATAACTGTAGAAATTCCCCATATGTGGCTGTACAGTACTGCTTAGCCACACGGCGAGACTCTGGAGGGACGAAGCGCTACTTGCCTCCTGGAGTGCAGATTTTCCTAGAATAGTTTGCGGACTCCATATACAGAGCCCCTAAGTGCTAGAAAAGCAGAATACCCCCTCAAGTGACCCAATTTTGCAAATTATACCTCTTTGGGAATTTATCTACAGGTGTAGTAATGATTTTGACTTTATGGGTGTTTTCCAGAAACAAGCAGTGGATGTTACTGAGTGAAAATTGCAAATTGTTATAGCAGTGAGCAGTATTTTGAAGTGACCAGTACCTTATAGTGACCAGTACGTTATGCCCAGCTCATGCTTCTGGAGACATGCGCCTGTAAATTAGATGTGCTCTCATCACTACAGAAATGCCAAACATGTAAGCATTAAGTGTGGTTTAGACACACTGGGGCTCTGAATGGATGGGGTCTTTTGGATTTGAAAGCACAGAATTTGCTGAATTTCTTTTGGGGGCGAAGAGCCATTTTGCTTTTCCAGAGCCTTAGTGCTACCAGTAACGTGGAAGCAACCTATATTTCCGTTAACAGATGATGGACCTGAGTGGGAACTTGCTTTTTTTGGGGATCGAGTTGAAGCTGTTGTTAGGAACATTTTACATAACCTTTAGGCAGGGCCGGCGTTATGGGCAGGCAGACCAGGCAGCTGCCTAGGGCCCCCGCTCCTCCAGGGGCCCCCAGCCAGCGGCACATCACACAGCCACTATGGGGCCCCTGTGAGGCAGGAGGGCCCGCCTGCCCCCAGCGCCGACTCCCGCCGCCGCACTGAAGGAGGCAGTGATGGGGAGAGAGCGTCAGCTGACGCTCCCTCTCCCATCATTCCCCGCTCTGCCTCTGACACAGCGGGGGCGCAATGACGTCATCGCGCTCTCACTGTGTGCAGGAGGAGAGAGGAGCAGCCAGCAGCGCGGGCATGAGGAGAAGGTGAGGAGTGTTGTTTTTTTTTTTTTTTTTTAAATCAGTGCGAGTACTAGACTGTGGGGCCACTTTGGGGGGACTATATACCATGCTGGGGGGTGCTATATACCATGCTGGGGGGCTATATACCATGCTGGGAGGGCCATATACCATGCTGGGCTGTATTATACCATGCTGGGGGGACTATATGTATACCATGCTCGGCTGTATCATACCATGCTGGGGGGCTATATACCATGCTCGGCTGTATTATACCATGCTGGGGGGGCTATATACCATGCTGGGCTGTATTATACCATGCTGGGGGGGCTATATACCATGCTGGGCTGTATTATACCAGGCTGGGGGGGGCTATATACAATGCTGGGCTGTATTATACCGTGCTGGGGGCTATATACCATGCTGGGCTGTATTATACCATTCTGGGGGGGGCTATATACCATGCTGGGCTGTATTATACCGTGCTGGGCTGTATTATACCATTCTGGGGGGCTATATACCATGCTGGGCTGTATTATACCATTTTGGGGGGGGCTATATACCATGCTGGGCTCTATTACACCATTCTGGGGGGACTATATACCATGCTCGGCTGTATCATACCATGCTGGGGGGGGGCTATATACCATGCTGGGCTGTATTACACCATTCTGGGGGGACTATATACCATGCTCGGTTGTATCATACCATGCTCGGCTGTATTATACCATGCTGGGGGGGGCTATATACCATACTGGGCTGTATTATACCAGGCTGGGGGGGCTATATACAATGCTGGGCTATATTATACCATGCTGGGCTGTATTATACCATTCTGGGGGGCTATATACCATGCAGGGCTGTATTATACCATTCTGGGGGGGCTATATACCATGCAGGGCTGTATTATACTATGCTGGGGGGGCTATATACCATGCTGGGCGGTATTATACCGTCCTGGGCTGTATTATACCATTTTGGGGGGGCTATATACCATGCTGGGCTGTATTATACCATTCTGTGGGGGGATATATACCATGCTAGGCTGTATTATACCATGCTGGCCTGTATTACACCATTCTGGGGGGTGCTATATACCGTGCTGGGCTGTATCATACCATGCTGGGGGGCTATATGCCATGCTGGGCTGTATTATACCATACTGGGCTGTATTATTCCATTCTGGGGTGCTATATACCATGCTGGGCTGTATTATACAATGCTGGCCTGTATTACACCATTCTGGGGGGGGGCCATATACAGTACCATGCTGGGCTGTATTATACCATACTGGGCTGTATTATTCCATTCTGGGGTGCTATATATCATGCTGGGCTGTATTATACCATGCTGGGGGGATATATACCATGCTGGGCTGTATTATACCATACTGGGCTGTATTATTCCATTCTGGGGTGCTATATACCATGCTGGGCTGTATTATACCATGCTGGCCTGTATTACACCATTCTGGGGGGGGCTATATACAGTACCATGCTGGGCTGTATTATACCATACTGGGCTGTATTATTCCATTCTGGGGTGCTATATATCATGCTGGGCTGTATTATACCATGCTGGGGGGATATATACCATGCTGGGCTGTATTATACCATACTGGGCTGTATTATTCCATTCTGGGGTGCTATATACCATGCTGGGCTGTATTATACCATGCTGGGCTGTATTATACCATGCTGGGCTGTATTATACCATGCTGGGCGGGCTATATTATACAATGCTGGGCTGTATTATACAGCCCAGCATGGTATACAGCCTGTATACCATGGTGGGCTTTATACCATGGTGGGCTGGGCTGTATACTATGCGGTGTGTTATATACCATGTAGGGTACATTTTACTCTATATTCTATAGGGGGAGGCTGTGTTAAATAATATGAAGGGCTACATTATATTCTATGGGGAGGTGGGCTGTATTATATTCTATGGGGGACGCTGTATTATAGTTATTATATGAGGAGGGCTACATTGTATTCTATGGAGGGGCTACATTATACTATATAAGGGGCTTCATTATATCCCATGAGGGGGTTGCCATATATTCTATGGAGGGGCTGCATTATACTATATGGGGGGTGGGACTGCATTATATACTATGGGGAGTTACATTATATTCTGTGGAGTGGCTGCATTATATTCTATGGGGGTTACATTATATTGTATGGCGGGGCTGCATTATACTCTGTGGGGTGGCTGCATTATACTATATGTGGGCTGCATTATGCTGTATCGAGGACTATGGGGAATACATTATATGAAGAACTATGGGGTGCATTATGCTATGGGAAGTGATTTGTACTACATGGGTGACTATGGCGGTGCATTATACTATATGGAGTGTATTATACGGAGGACTGAGCAGTGTATTTTAATATATGGAGGGCTATGAGGAGTGTAGTATACTATATGGAGGACTGAGCAGTGTATTTTAATATATGGAGAGCTATAAGGAGTGTATTATACTATATGGAGGACTTTGGGGCAGATTATATTATATGGAGGACTATGGGGTGTAAACTGTAGATGTCCTGCTGATAACATGATACTGTATGGTGATCTGTTAGGGTGGTTTCACATTAACGTTGCAGGCCGCTAAGCCCCCCGCTCTCTGCCGCACCTCCTTCGGTAGCTCCGCCTACGGGCGCATGACGCTTTAGCACTGGGGACGCACACGGCCGCCGCTAAGCCCCGCCACCTGCCGCGCCTCCTCTGGAAGCTCCGCCTATGTGCACATGGCGCTGCATGCGTCCTGCATCCCCTATCTTTAGCACTGGGGACGCAGGCTGTGCGCAGGTATGTGTTTGGCGGTGCATGCGTCCTTTTGACGGTGCGCCGAGCGCACCAAATTGCAACAGGTTGCGTTTGGCGCTGGTCGGCGCACCGTCAAAAGGACGCATGCGCCGCCAAACGCATATCTGCGTACGGCCTGCGTCCCCAGTGCTAAAGATAGGGGAAGCAGGACGCATGCAGCGTCATGCGCCCGTAGGCGGAGCTACCGGAGGAGGCGCGGCAGGTGGCGGGGCTTAGCGGCGGCCGTGTGCAGGCCGATGCTGCGGCCTGAAACGCTAATGTGAAACCACCCTTAGGGTGTGTGCACACGTTGCGGATTAGTCTGTGGCTTTTTCTGCAGAGAATCCATATCTCTTGGCAGAAACTGCAGGGTAAAACACATGCATTTTTTCTGCGGATTCCTAGCATGTGTACAGCGGATTTGATGCAGGTTCTAGTGCGGTTTGGCAGTGTGAATGAGAGAGAGAGAGATTGATTTGTATGTCCCGGAACATACACTGCAGCTGCGGTCCCGCAAAAAAGACGTAACATGCTGCGGAAAATAAACCGCAGCAAATCGGCGCGGAATTTTCCGCAGCATGTGCACGGCGGATTTGGTTTTCCATAGGTTTACATTGTACTGTAAACTGCATGGAAACTGTGGCGTAACCGCAGCAAAAACCGCAACGTGTGCACACACCCTTAGTGATTGTTCTGTTCCCATCATTCTTTCTCAGATGGTGGAAAGAGGCCGGGAAACAAGCATTGAACAACTTCAATTTTGACGATCATTTAGCGGCCCGAACTCAGTGCATGTAAATACAATCGAAATGCTTCTGTGTGATGTGCAGTATGTTAGCATTTGGGGCCCCATTTTAAACTTTGCCTAGGGCCCCACTTTGCCTAAAACCGGCCCTGCCTTTAGGATCGCATAATAATAACAATTTTATTTCTATAGTGCCAACATATTCCGCAGCACTTTACATTTTAGAGGGGACTTTTATAGACAATACACATTACAGCATAACAATAAACACATAGATCAAAACAGACACCAAGAGTAATGAGAACCCTGCTTGCAAGCTTACAATCACTTACTTTGGGGTTTCCATCTAAATCTCCGAGTGACATGATTCAGATAAAACCCCCAAGGGAGCCACTCACTATAATGAGGCCGCAGAGTTACTCTGGACTCCGTCTGGCCTCTGTTCAGCAGTGTGCTTCTGTTTTGAAGTGCACACAACTGTGGTCGACCGCGCTTTTATATCCGCCTAAAAAGACGGACACTGTCAGATTACAGATCCTATAGCGTCCACAGTGCCTCCATCTGCCTCATTGTAGGGAATCTTGTGCTGGGGGATCCATCTGAATCACGTATTTCAGAGATTTATAAGGAAACCCCAGTGTAATCGCTCAGCATAGAGTGCAGGATAAATGTGCGCCGAGCCTTACTGCAATCTTTTCGAGGCAGAATGAAAAAATAAACAGCAGGCAAATAATTGGTTTTATTTATTTTTTAAGCTGTTTCTCATGTGGTATAAGTGATTAGATTACTTTATTTTTCGGGTCGGTGTGATTACAGCGATACCAGATTTATATCGGGTTTTTATGTGTGGCTGCTGTCACACACTAAAAGATGCTTTTTATTGCAAAAACTAGTTTTTGCATCCCCATATTTAGACAGCTATAATTTATCCATATTTCAGCTGACAGAATCATGTGGTGGCTTGTTTTTTTGCGGGATGGGTTCACGTATTTTATCGGTACCATTTACATGCAAATGACGTTTTTTCATTGTTTCTATTCCAATTTTTAGGAGGTAGAATCTACAAAAATCAACAATTTTTTTTACGGTGCTCACTGAAGGGGTTAACTAGTGGGACAGTTTAATAGAGCAGGTCGTTCTGAACGCGGATATACCAATTATGTGTTCTTTTTTTTTACATAAATAAATGTATTTATTGGATTAATTATTTTTTCTTTTTTTGTTCTTTATATTAGAATTTTTAAAATATTTTTACACTTTTTATTTTTTACATTGGGACATCATTTTTTCACTGACAGATGTCAGAGCATCAGAGCAGCATATGACAGGCAGGAGTGAGGGATGTCTGCTCATGTCCTTAGCAGGCGCTCACAGGCTGCCTTCCCTGCTGAACCCTGAAGGACCATCTTGCGGCCGGGGGTCACCATAGAGACCATCAGCAAAACGCGATCACATTGAGCTGTGCTGATGGAAGCACACAGGGAGCCCACTCCCTGTACGATGCTCCTCCTAGATCTGATCGTGGGTGTTGCTGTAGGGTTTCAGCTCTCACATAGGGAATGTGTCAGTTTCTGGACTGCTTGCTTCAGTTTTTATAAAATCATTGTTTAATCTGTTACAAATCTACCAGTTCTCTGAAAACTGAGGTCTGTATATCCATTCCCCACCAATGATTGACAGTTTTCTGAATAAAATTTGCATAAGCCGAAAGCTGCCAATCAATCCTAAAGGCCACATTATACACAGATCATAAATATGGAAAACTTCATGGCAGTAGCTTTATTAGTATTGATGATCGAGCACTAAAATGCTTAGGTGCTTGCTACTCGACTCAAGCAGGTCGGATGCTCAGATGGGCTTGACTCAAGTACCGAGCATAGTGGAAGTCAATGGGAAACTCAAGCATTTTTCTGGAAGATTCTAACAGGAGGGCTGGGAAGGCGGTAAAATCACTGAAATGGATGGAAACAGCACTCAAATGGAATGGAAACAGCATGGGGAAGATTCCTGGACGCATCTCTGACCCCCAGGTTGCTATTGGGAGCAATGTTGTATGGACTGATAATAAATAAAAACACACTAAACCAAGGGTAAAATGGATTTTACAGGAAAAATTGTTAGGAAACATTCTTTCCTGTATAATGACTTGTATAAATGGCAAATCAGGTCTGGGTTTAAGAGTAGTCAAAGAGAGGGGTGGGACTGACTGCTCAAATAGCCCTACCTCAGGGATGTGGTATATGTCTGAAGGTGTGTAGACCTCCAGTGTATTGGTCTTTGCTAAGGACTCAACAACTAGACATTAACATTAGCGGGCAAACCCGCAAAACTGTATGGACTATTTACCTTGTGCTTTTTTTGTTTGGTTTCTGAGTAGTTTATGAAGTCTTAATAAACCAGCCTGGACATTTCACTGAAACCGCTTCCTGTGTCTACCTCAAACATAACTGAGTGCGTAGAAATCCTACAGTAGTTTCTGACCTAACTCTTGTGTAAGCAGATACTTACTGGAATTTTTGGGCAGTCCATCTCCAACGCTGATTGTGAGGGTTTTTCCTCCAGGTTTAGGCTGTGCAATGTCTCCATGTCCCCTCAAGAATGTAATGGTTCTTGTGCCTCCTCCTCCCCAACCTTCTTTCTTTACTCTAAGTTGTAGTCTGGAGAAAATATATTGCTTGCATAATCAATGTACAAGGTGGTGTAGCTGTGTTTACTATGTAAAATAAAACCAGTTACAACGAATGGTATATCCATAAGCCCCATATCCACTTTTGTTCATAACAGATCAGTCAGAAATGCCAGAATATTCTGAATGGTGGGATCCAGCTGCTGGTTCACATAGTTCTTCAAATAGATCTGTAAGTTACTGTAATAGTTCTAACTGTCAATGGGGAAGTGGCCGTACAAATGTTAGCTTTCTCCATTGTAATGAATGGGGGTTACAAAGATATCAGAGACAAAATCCATTTTTGTCCATTGTTCTATTAACCTTGAAGAATAACCATTGTTAACATTTTTATTTCACAAATCAATAGTACATGTGAAAATAAGAAAGTTTGTGTAATATATCTCATCAGCGAAATCTGCTTTTTTCTTCTCGTGAACTGATCTTTCACGTTCAATTCATAGGTAAAATCTGGATTCAATGAAGACAGATTTTTCCATTACAGAAATATGTGATGGAAGTTTTAATATTGAGGGTGGGGAAGCTGGATGCAGCCATACATTCTGCTGCATGTTGTTCTGAAACAACAGTTACATTTCTCCATAGAACTTTATAAGCACCAGTTGTCATCTCCTATCTTTTAAAGGGCAAAATCTCTATTCAATAAAGACACATTTTACCTGTGAATTGAGAATTTTTGGAATTACTGATCAGTTCAGAGGGAGAACAAACACATTTATCTAAAGAGATACTACTGATTCCTGAAAAAAAAAATTAAAACAACGGTTTATCAGATTCAAACTCTCATTTTTTTTATATTATTTATGTGGCGTTAATCTATAACAACCAATCAGATTCAAGCCACTTTTGTGTTAAAAAAATACTTAGGAAATAGCCTTGACATAGCCTACTTTCCTGTGTCAGTAGTCTCCATATAAAACTTTGTATCGCTAAGGTTAAAGTTTACAAATTCTAGACAAGCATATCGTTCACCAGATGTAATTCATGATAACTGGAGAACATGTTAAAGGGTACAAGACTATAGGAACAGACTACAGGTTTTTCAAGATACAGTATATACTGGAGGTCAGCCTAGCAATTTTAGACAAAGCACTGATATTTTTAGTGTGGACTATATACAGTTACTTGCTGTTTAAGGCAGCAATGTTATTGGTTAATATGGGCACCTGTTTCATTTTTACCTTGCACCAGTTTTGATAAATCTTCTCCACCATTTCTTTTTTGTTTTGGCCATTGTTGCACAGTTTATCCCCTTACGTGGTTTAACCTATCCACATTTGTTATGCTTTTTAGGAGAATGGAGCATAGAAAACAAAGTGTTGCAAAAACATGCGACCTTCAGAGTTGACAAAACCCTGCAGAACTATTCTCAAGGAGAAGAGTTGCAGAAGGGACAGAATTAGGCAGTGCCGTGGATCAAGTGACAGTGATGAAACCAGTCTTCGATATAAAAGATCAGTGAGACAAAATGGGAGGAGTTTTGGAGTCAGTAGGTCAAAGTTGTGGGTAGAGCTACGCCAGTCAAGGTCCAGACTTCGTTCATCGACGGTCAAGCACCGAAGACCAAACGACGCCGGTCAAGGTTCCCGACCTAGTCAATGCGGTCAACAGTCGACGACCAGCCCTCACCGATACGGATTGAGGAGATGCTCGTCAGCGGTCAAGCACCGAAGAGGCCTTGTGAATAACAGGCCAGAGACTCCAGCCTGAGCCAGTTATTGAAGGAGATGTGGAAGACGAGCCGTCACTTCCAGCACAGATTTATGATACCGCGCATGGGCAGGTGGAGGACTGCGGACCAGATGGGGTCTGATTGATGCAAGACTGGCTCAGAGAGCGTTGGTAGACTTTGTAAGAAAATGTTCGGCTACTGAGACAGAGCAATGGCACTCATCAAGGCCGAGAAAGCCACAGAAACTCTACAGAGTGGTCCCACCAAATACTGTGATTGCCCCCCCTCCCATTAGAACTAGGTTGGACTGCAGACTTGGAGCTGATACTTGAGTTTCTTGTTGAATATTAATCCATATATCTTTGTAATTTTATAATGTAATTGCATGTAAAATACTGTAAATCCTCATCATCACGATTGGGGTGACGGATTGGCAGTTGAGAAGGGAGTTGAATATATGGATAGACAAAATGTCTTGAAATATTTTACCAGTCAGTGTTTCCCTGTGTAAATTACAAGATTCTAGATAGTGGGAAAGGTAGAAGAGGGTATCCTTAAAGGGGACTTTTTTATGTCCCTTAAAGTGGCTGCTCCCCTAAGTGTTCCGTTTTTTTTGTAGGCCTTTTTATTTGGTGTCACTTTTTACAGACTCTACCCAGGAGGCACTGCTCTCAGCATTCTCTGGGGCCGTGTCTTAAGGTTGTTACCCTATGAGCAACACCCCCTTGGTAAAGACCATAAAAATTAGCACTAAATAATAAGATCCATGTCTCTGGAACCATACGACGGATTTAAAAAAAGACTAAAGCATCTCCATGCTCAGGAGACCAGCATGAATAAAACTACAGCAAGAACTGGCCACTTTTGACCTGGTGAACCTGGTGATAGTTCTCTCTAAATGCATAGCTGCCTGTCATTTGATGTCTATCATAGTGTGATTTCTACTTCGGTGTTCATGACCATTTTTCTACATGCATTCTTACCGCACAAATTACAACCATGACAAACGGTTCTCTTACGTGTCTCCGAAGTTCAGCACTAGTTTACTCTTGGTCATCTCCTCATATCTTTTGCACAGCAGACTAATGAGCTCGGTTTTGAAGACTGATTCTAGAAGAGTGTCATGATCTGTCTCATGTAAGATGAAGAAGTCATCCTGGCGTGTACTGGTTGCAAACAAAAGAAATTCACATAAAATAATTAGTGATCAGTATGTGGTCTTCCTATTTTAAGAATAAGAAAACTATACCATAATGTTCTACATATTGTATAAACAAAGATCATTGATTTATGATAAAGGCCTGCTTCTGAAAAACAATGGTTATGTTGACCAGAAATGCAATGTATGTGCAGAGTTTTCCTATTTGTACAGTTTGCTTTTTTAGTGTAGAAAGAAAGATTTGTTAGCTGGAAAGGATCATCAGGCTCCCATTGACAGATTTGGGAAATCCAGTGCCGAACATGTGTGTATAAGAGGAGGGCAGGACGGTAGTCGCAGCCGAGGACACCGGGACTCTGGGGTCCTGACCTCCTCCCACAGAAATATCTTCAGCATCTACCGGTGTACCTGTTCTAGTTGCTGGTCCACGGACAGGGATTCCACTGCGGTGTGACCCAGCTTCTGCACACTTGCTTCCAGTACATGAAGATGAAATAATGGACACAGATACCGGTTCTGATGCAAAATCAACGCTTTTACTATCTTCTTCAATGGTCCCAGACACATCAGTTACATCACAGTACACACAGCACTCCTCCTGCTCTTTCCCTTTCTTACTTTCTTCGCCCTCACATACATTTTGGGGTAGTAGCGCCCTTGGCGGTACCGCAGCTTCACTACTGTAGGACCTCAGTGTATAGGGGATTCCGCTCATCCGTTTCGGCCCGGACTTGCCAGCTTCAGCCCTATTGAGGATCTGCCACATCATCAATATTCTGCACCCTGCACAACTTTTGGATCATGTTTCCTTCTCCATTCCTGCTGCTGATTTGAACTGTAACTTCCCTGGGTGCTCTGGTCTTATCCAGCACCCGTCTGTCTGTGCCCGTGCTTCTCCACTTAACAACGTTGCATAGCTGCTATGTTGTCCTGGGCTTAGAGCCCTTGTGAACCTGTCGGGCGTGCTCTCCCTTCTGACTAATTCCTACAACCTACACTAGCTTAACCCATAGCAAGTTCTCCTACAATTAACCCTTAAGCAAACTTCCTAACAGCTATACCTAATAAGGCCCACTAGTATGCCCCCATCTAGTGGCCCATTCCAGAACTACGCTTACCCATTCTATAAAAGCTATACTATAAGTGCCCCCTCTAATGCCCCCAAAGGAAACACTACCTTACCCTATACTGTACAGAAATTCAATACAAAAGTCATAATAAAGCATATCTTACAGTATGTACAATATGGTAACACATAACGTGGCAATACCAATCAGACGGTCGGTAATACACAGCCGTGTAGCAGTACCGAAGCATAACAGTGTATTTACAAAACGCTCTTAAAGGGGAGGAGGTAATAAAGCGGTGTTCTATTCCAATCCCCTACATGTGCAATGAACTGAACTAGCAGCACCATATGGTCTTAAGATGCTGGTAGCCAAGTTATCAGACTTGCAGTCGGGAAGGGATTTGCACTCGTACTATAGATGCAGAAGTGCTCCTGTTTCATGTTCATGTGAAATTGGCCTTGTTATTATAAGAAGCACTGTGTATCACTGTAAATGGGCTACAGCCTGGTTGGCACTTTAAAGGGAGTTTGGCAGCCCAAACTGACACATAAATGAAACACATAGGTCTCAGTTCATCAAAGTGTTTACACCTGGTGTAAAAACAGTTTGAAAAGTCTCAAAATGTTTGCGCAATGCAAAGGTACACAAAACTTTATCAGCTTTTGGCATTTTCACTTCAGTTTCGGGCAGTTCCTCTAAATAGATGAGTTGGCGAGGAGCCATGACAGGGCATGGCCGCACCCATCCATTAAATTGTTCAAAAGTGACAGTGCACACCACTGATAAGATGCATAAGGTTCATAAAGTGGCGTTCAAAATCGGTGCATCTTATTTCTGCACGACCCTCACTAAAACTGGCATTCTAAACAGCAATTCTAATGAATATAGGGTCATAGACTTGTAGGATAAATAAAAATCACAGCTTTAAGCTGTATTCACACAATGTGCACCCAATGCATTTCTTACTGTGATTTTCTCAAAATGTGTAAAGCCAATGCATTCTTACTGTGAAAATGTTTGAAAAATCACTGAAAAAAAATGCATCTGTACGTCGGTTTTGAGCCATATATCCGTATTTCATATCCATAATACATCTTTATGCCTATTTATCATATTCAATCTGTTTACCCATTTTTCATATTCATATTGCATCCGTATGCCTGTTTTTTTTTTACATCTTTGTGCCAGCTGTATGTCTATTTTGTACATTCGTAGGGTATACAGTTTTACATGAATGATTCACCACTCAGGCTATTTTCACCTTCCTGACCAGGCCATTTTTGCAATTCTGCCAAGTATCACTTAATGAAGTAATTACTCTGGAACACTTAGACATATCCCAGTGATTCTGAGAGTGTTTTTTCATGACATGTTGTACTTCATGTTAGTGGTAAATTTTGATAGATATAATTTGCATTTATTTATGAAGATATAAAAAATTTGAGAAAAAAAACAGAAAATTTAGCAATTTTCAAAATTTGAATTCTTACGCCTTTAAATCAGAGAGTTATATCACACAAAATAGTAAATAAATAACATTCACCACATGTTTACTTTACATCAGCATAATTTTTTAAACATTATTTTTTGTTAGGAAGATAGAGTAGTGAAAAGTTTATCAGAATTTTCTAATTTTTTCAACAAAATTTTCAAAATCAAAATTGTTTTGGAAGGCCAGCAACCATTTGAAGTGACTTTGATGGTCTTATGTGAGAGAAAATACCCAAAAGTGACACCATTTTAAAAACTGCACCCCTCAAAGTGCATAAAACCACATTCAGGAAGTTTGTTAATCCATTAGGAACTTCACAGAAATTAAAGAAATGTGGAAGGAGAAAATGAGAATGTTTCTTTTTCCCTGAAAAATGTTGCTTTTGCCACAAATTTTATATTTGCAAAAAGGGTAATAGGAGAAAATGGACCATACAATTTGTTGTGCAATTTATCTTCAGTACACAGATACCCCATATGTGGTGGGAAACGGCTGTTTGGGGGCACGGAAGGGAAGGAGCAACTTTCGACTTTTAGCATAAAATTGGCTGGAATAGATAGCAGACGTCATGTCGCATTTACAGAGCCCCTGATGTGCCTAAACAGTGGAAACTCCCCACATGTGACCTTATTTTGGAAAACACAACACTCAAGCAATTTATCTAGAGGAGTGGTGAGCTTCTACAACCCACTGTTGCCTCACAGAATTTTATAACGTTGAGCCGTGAAAATGAAAAATTCCCGCCGAGATTATTTTATCTATTTCTTATAACTCATTTTACTAAATATATAATTAGATTAAAAATAAGTTTCAAGTATATTTTGTTGTCAACGGATTAAAAAGATGTCATCAAAAACTGTGACCACATTCTTCAAAAATATTTAACATTTGTTCTCTCAATCCAAAAAAGACAACAGGAGAAAAATATAATATTAGAGGTAAGAATTCAAACAAGACAGAAAAGTGAATGGCAAATGTATGACTGCTCATAACAATAGTAAAATAAATAGACAGAATATTCCAGTGCTAGACTGAAAAAGAGACTTGCACCATTATTAATATATGAGGACTGGTTTACCTAAACATATGTAAGAAAGAAACCTCTTGCATACCTTAGAGAAATACTCTTAAGGGATGGAATTTCTAGCTTCTTCTTCAGCACCTCCTTTATTTGGCCTTTCTCTGGTCCCTTCTTCACTTTTTCACGCCCAATCAAGTAGATGTATTTTGGAGTGGTGATAAGATCTCTCTTGATCAACTGGAAGCAATAGCAAAATTATAAATTAACTGCAGAATGATCTATTGTAAACTACTTCCTATGTACTGTTACATCTTTTCATGCCCAATAACATTTAAATTTCGGCACTCAAAATTGTTTTTCTTATCATTTTTTCTCACAAAATGTCAGGCAGAGGCTTTTACAAAAGAAAATCAGGGCATATAAGACACAACCCTTTTAAAAAATTCTTGAACATTCAGACACTTGCAATGTTTCGGCTAATCTAAGCCTTAGTCAAGCCTACATCTGAAATATGCGGGATCAGTATGTCTAACTCTCATTAGAATCCACAAGTAGGACAATCAGTAATCATGCTATCCCCAAACGGGGAACAAAAGAATTTACTGCCTGTCAGGAAGCCGTTACCACATGTGAGTGACAGATGGTCTGTGCCCTTGGTAGACATGCACTTTTTCCAAAATGACAATGATCCTAAACACACATTTAAGGCCACTTTTTCATATCTGAAGAAGAAAAGGGTAAAAGTGAGTCAGTGGCCAAGTATTTGTCACCTGTTCTTAGCCTAATTGAACACCTATAGAAAATTCTGATGCAACAAGTTGAGTATCACTCTCCATCCAGCATCCAGGCTCTAAAAGAGGTCATATTTTATGAGTGGAAAAAGATGTTGCAATATGTCACTAACTTGTTCATTGCATGCCTAGAAGACTTGGTGCTGTCCTTAAGAATTATGGAGGATTTTAGATTTCAAAGGGGGTGTATTCAGTTATTCTGAGAACTGTATATATAATAAATAATCAAGACATTCAAATATTGGCCTGATATGAGTGGCTGGGTAAATAAAGGAAAGATTTATATCTTTGTACCGTGTTAGCCAGTAGATAGAAAAATATTTAGAGTTGAGAGTCCTCAGTGGTTGATACTTTTAATGGCTAACTGAAAAGATGATAACACATTGCAAGCTTTTGAGACTACTCAGGTCTCTTCATCAGGCATAGACTAATACAAAATCTGAAGAATCACATATTTATGCACAACACAGCACAGAAAGAAAGAATGCAATAGATAAGACAAGTCACATGAAGCAGAAATTTATCATTATTGGAGAGTGATAACCAGTTGTGACCATAGATATTGGAACAGTTCACAGATAAGGAGTGTGAATGTTTTATAGTATGGTTCTGTGTTGTGATGCCCCTATAAGGTCTGAGGAGCAAATTCCTTAATTGATGTAAAAAGACATCCATGCGACAAATTCATTGCTGCACTGAGTGTGTCAAAGGTTGCCATGAGTTTATACTCCCAGACCCTTCTGTCTTTCTGAGATTTGAAATTTCCTTTCAAACCAAGTAATTTCATGTCCATGGTGCTGTGATCCGGCATACAAAAGTGTTTGACCACAGGTAGATCCATTCTTTTTTCTTTTATTGTGTGGCGATGAGAATTCATCCTTGTTTTCAGTTTTTGCCTTGTCTCCCCTACATACAGACCCCCAGTTGAACATTTAGTACAAATAATTAAGTACACCACATTAGTTGTGATGCAGCTGAAAGTACCTGGAATCTTGTAGTCCTGATGTGAATTGGGGGATCTTTATCTTCTCTGTGGTCATCATAAATGGACAGGTTTTACATTTTTTCTGGTTACAAGGAAAGGTTCCTGCAGCTGCTGGAGAGGACAGGGAGCTTCTGACAATGATGCTTCTTAGATTAGGGGGCTGTCTAAAACACAGTAGTGGGGGGTCTAGAAATATGGATTGTAATCGGGTGTCTTTTTGTAGTAAAGGTTATAATTTCCGTGCAGCTCCCCTTAGCACCTCCAGATTTGGATTGTAGGTGACTACTAGAGGCACCCAGTTATTTTCTTCTTTAGCTTTGTAATGTAGCAGATGATTCCTTGATATTCTGGTGGCTCTTGTAATTTGGCTTTCAATTGTTCTTGGATGGTAGCCCTGATTCGAAAAGGTCTTTCTGAGGTGCCCAAGGTGTTTGTCTCTATCCATGGGGTTGAAACATATACGATTGTATCTGATGGCTTGGCTGTAGACAATTGAGTTTTTTACGTATTTTGGATGCAAACTGTCCCATTTGAGGTATGTTGGACGGTCGATTGGCTTTTGATACAGGGATGTCTTTTACAATCTACATGCTTCCCAAAATCCACAAATCTGAAAATCCAGGAAGACCAGAAGCAGTGTGAAAGACTGGTGGCAAGCATGCCAAGACACATGAAAGCTGTTTTTAAAAATCATGGTTATTCTACAAAATATTGATTTCTGAACTCTTCCTGAGTTAAAATAGTAGTAATTGTTGTTTCTAAATGATTAGGAACTTGTTTTCTCTGCATTATTTGAGGTCTGAAAGCACTTTTTTTTTTAATTTTTCCTTTTCAGAAAAAAAAACAAAATTTATTGCTTGGAAATTCGGAGACATATTGTCAGAAGTTTGTAGACTTAAAAAACAATTTACTAAAAAATCTTTATATATAAAACTCAAAAAAAAGTAGTAGCCCGCTCTATACAATCCACAGTTCTCGCACGATTTGGGTGAAATTTGGCATGACCCCTTCTTAACCCACAGGAGCAGAGTACTGCGCACATTACATCTCGCTAGCGTCCCCCCGTCATGAGATTGGGGCCCCCGAAGTTAGACCCTATACATGTAATGAGGAATTGTGAAATCTGTAGTAGCCGACTCTATACAAATCCACAGTTCTCGCCCGATTTGGGTGAAATTTGGCATTCCCCCTCTCCACCCACAGGAACAGAATACTCTGCACGTTAAATCTCGCTAGAGTCCCCCCGTCATGAGATTGGGGCCCCCAAAGTTCGGCCCTATACATATAATGCAGAAATGTGAAGGTGAAAGTAAAAGTGCTGAGGGGAAAACAACAGTTGTGACTGACATGGACGGATTATAGCGATGGCGCCAAAGAGTCACTGCAAAAGGGGCTGCACCACCACACACAACACACAAACATTTCAAAAACACCATACAAACATCACACAGACAGCACACATACACCAACCCACAAGACAAGCACAACACCACGCAAATGCGACAACACATCACACAAACACCAGACCACTCTGGACACATTTGGAAGTAGTCTCTTATTTTTTTCCCAGAGCTGTATACGGTATACGTATATATATATATATATATATATATATAGAACATTAGACACTCTTTCTGAGCAGACACAAGGATGTTAGTGACCTTCCTATCATTTCTTCATTTCTACCTGTTGTTCATTCCATTGGCACTACAGCAGGAGAAATTGAATCACAATCAGTGTTGATTTCATAGAAGTGTGACTGACTTGGAGTTACATTTTGTTGTTTAAGTGTTCCCTTTATTTATTTTTTATATATATGTGTGTAACAATGCTACTCACTTAGGAATGGGATGAGGTATCGCAGGAACAGACAGTTTTTATTTAAAAGTCTGGCTGGTTAATTTCAGTTGCCATAAATTGCATAAATGTAAATCTCAAATACAGCCTTTGTCTGGCACAAAGTGAAACATAAAGTAACAAGTACATACAAGAGTGTGGGTTAGCCCACTCGAGTTAGAGTACAGCTTCTTGATCCTTTAGCAAAGGCACCAGTCCTTGAGGTCTGCAAACCTTCACACACACTGACTCCTGTGAAGATATAGTGAGTAGCCATCTCTCCCAACTGTTCAGTTGCTCCCAATCAACCTGTCATGGCCAATTAACCCCTCTTAGTGCTATATGTACAAGAATACTACTACAGGTTCATATCACAGAGTGCATTCACCTTTGTGATACATATCTCCCATCCACTATGTGTCTGGCAGCCACCTTACAGTATATACAAGTGCTTCTCACAAAATTAGAATATCATCAAAAAGTTCATTTATTTCAGTTCTTCAGTACAAAAAGTGAACGTCATATTATATAGAGTCAATACAGAGTGATCTATTTCTATTTCAAAATACTTTATCTAAAAAACTAATTAAAGCTGCAAAAAAGGAAACAGAGAAGTACATTGCAAAGGAGAGTAACACTAATCCCAAACTGTTCTTCAACTATATCAGTAGTAAAAGAATCAAAAGTGAAAGTGTAGGCCCCTTAAAAAATTGTGAAGAAAGAATGGTTGTAGATGACGAGGAAAAAGCTAATATATTAAACACCTTCTTTTCCACAGTGGAAAATGAAATGCTAGGTGAAATGCCGAGAGACAAAGAAAACCCTATATTAAGGGTCACCAATCTAACCCAAGAAGAGGTGCAAAACCAGCTACATAAGATTAAAATAGATAAATCTCCGGGGCCGGATGACATACACCCACGAGTACTAAGAGAACTAAGTAATGTAATAGACAAACCATTATTTCTTATATTTAGGGACTCTATTGCGACGGTGTCTGTTCCACAGGACTGGCGCATAGCAAATGTGGTACCAATATTCAAAAAGGGCTCCAAAAGTGAACCTGGAAATTATAGGCTAGTAAGTCTAACCTTTATTGTTGGTAAAATATTTGAAGGGTTTCTGAGGGATGTAATTCTGGATTATCTCAATGAGAATAACTGTTTAACTCCATATCAGCATGGGTTTATGAGGAATCGCTCCTGTCAAACCAATCTAATCAGTTTTTATGAAGAGGTAAGCTATAGACTGGACCAAGGTGAGTGATTGGACATGGTATATCTTGATTTTTCCAAAGCGATTGATGCCGTGCCACTCAAGAGGTTTGTACACAAAATGAGAATGCTGGGTCTGGGGGAAAATGTGTTTAAATGGGTAAGTAACTGTCTTAGTGACAGAAAGCAGAGGTTAGTTATAAATTGTATATTCTCTAACTGGGTCACTGTGACCAGTGGGATAACACAGGGGTCGATCTTGGGACCTATTCTCTTCAACATATTTATTAACGATCTGGTAGAAGGTTTACACAGTAAAATATCAATATTTGCAGATAATACAAAACTATGTAAAGCAGTCAATACAAGAGAAGATAGTATTCTGCTACACATGGATCTGGATAAGTTGGAAACTTGGGCCGAAAGGTGACAGATGCGTTTTAACAATGATAAATGTAAGGTTATACACATGGGAAGAAGGAATCAATATCACCATTACACACTGAATGGGAAATCACTGGGTAAATCTGACATGGAGAAGGCAGTGGGGATCCTAGTTAATGATAAACTTACCTGGAGCAGCCAGTGCCAGGCAGCGGCTGCCAAGGCAAACAGGATCATGGGGTGCATTAAAAGAGGTCTGGATACACATGATGAGAGCATTATACTGCCTCTGTACAAACTCCTGGTTAGACCGCACATGGAGTACTGTGTGTTGTGAGTTCATTTTCAGGTCTATCAGTCAGGCTCCCTGGTGGTAACAGGAGGTAGTGATAATGAGGATGACGATTGGACCTCAGGAATCTCAGATTGGATTTAAGACAGCCGATGCCCTACTCTGGTGCTGGTGATTCCTTCTGCTTGTTCTGCTTGTCAGGTCTTGGTTCTCAGCTCTGTTCCAGTCAGCTCAATTTAAGTTCTCTGCTAATGTTCACACTTGATTTTGTTGTTCTATTCAGTTTTTTGTGTGGTCAGCCAGCCCCGGCTTGGCCTGTGCTGAATTTCCACTCTTATTTATCTGTATTTGCTTTTTGTCCCTTTAGATTTGCCTCTTTTTGCTCTGTCTCAGAATATTTCAGAGTGCTGATATAGTGGGAGAAGTCTAGTGACTTCAGGGTTAATTTTGCTATCAGAAGTGTTGGACATTATTTTGTAGGGTTTTGGGCAGATTGCAGACAGTGTCTTTCCTTTCCTATCCTCTCTAGTTAGTTTGGGCACCATCGTTTGCTCATCCTATTTTCCTACCTGTGTTTGTGTTTTCATCTTGTTTCACCATCAATACATGTGTGGGGGCTGTCTATTCCTCTGGGGTCTGCTCTGGGGCAGTTAGTTTTCCCTTTTCTTGCTTTAGGATTATTTAGTCCTCCGGCCGTGACGAGGCATCTAGGTTCATCGTAGGCACGCTCCACGGCTGCTGCTAGTTGTGTGGTAGGATCAGGGATCTGCAATCTGCATAGTTACCAACCTCTTTAGTTTTTCTGGGCTTAGCATGTTTAGGTTTTTTCCTCCTCGGTGACCCATTCATAACAACTGTGTACAGTTTTGGGCACCGATGCTCAGGGAGGATATAATGGAACTAGAGTGAGTACAAAGAAGGGCAACAAAATTAATAAAGGGGATGGGGGAACTACAATACCCAGAGAGATTAGCAAAATTACGATTATGTAGTCTAGAAAAAAGACGACTGAGGGGCAATCTAATAACCATGTATAAGTATATAAGGGGTCAATACAAATATCTGTCCGAGGATCTGTTTATACCAAGGAAGGTGACGTCACAAGGGGGCATTCTGTGCTTCTGGAGGAGGGAAGGTTTTTCCACCAACATAGAAGATGATTTTTTACTGTTAGGGCACTGAGAATCTGGAATTCCTTGCCTGAGGAGGTGGTGATGGCGAACTCAGTCGAGGGGTTCAAGAGAGGTCTGGATATCTGCCTGGAGCATAAAGATATTGTATCTAACAGTTATTAGATTCTTTAGAAGGACGTAGATTTGGGGATTTATGCTGATGAAATATAGGCTGTACCGGAAGGACAAATGTCTTTTTTCGGCCTTGCTATGTCACTATGCTACTATGTAAGTGTTTATTGATGATTATGGCTTACAGCCAATCAAAACCCAAAAGTCATTATCTCATTAAATTAAAATAATTTTATATATATATATATATATATATATATATACACAGTATATATATATTAGCTGAAGAGCCCGGCGCTGCCCGGGCATAGTAACTAACTGTGGTTAGTTTTAACAAATTATAATTATCCTCCATCCCATAGTCCCTTGCCCATATACCCATCACACATCCTCCATCCCATAGTCCCGTGCCCATATACCCATCACACATCCTCCATCCCATAGTCCCATGCCCATATACCCATCACACATCCTCCATCCCATAGTCCCGTGCCCATATACCCATCACACATTCTCCATCCCATAGTCCCATGCCCATATACACATCACACATCCTCCATCCCATAGTCCCGTGCCCATATACCCAATGTCAGGAACACCGCACTGCACTTGCTCACTGTGCCAGTGCGGGTGTCCTGAGTACAAAGACAGTACTCACAGATACCTGTGGAGCAGGGCAGCAGCGGTGACGATGCGTGCTTCAGAGTATCAGGACCTGAAGCACATGACTGCTGGGGGCGTGGCCTAAGCTCCACAGATCTAGGAGCTGCAGGGAAACTCCTAGAAAGGTAACTACGGGGCAATGTTACCAAGGGGCATAGACAGAGACAGAAACCAGACGAAGCCAGGGTCAAAGCACCAGATAGCAATACAGTACCACGGGGTTTAGACAGAAAGGATAGCCAGGACGTAGCAATAGGTCAGAAAACCAGAACGGGCAATAGACGGTACAATAGGGACAAACTGTAACAGAGTAACGATAGCCAAGCCAGGAGGTCAGAACCGGAGAAAACAGTAGTACCAAAGCGAGAGACAGAGTACAGAGTGAGGGAACAGGCCGGGTCATACATGGGAATCAAACAAGCAACGCAGAATACATGCACACCAGGGGTCAGACACACCAGAACAACAGTATAGCTGACAGAGAACCCTGGTAAAGAGTGAGTATAAATACCCCTCCCAGATCCAGAAAGAGGCCACGAACACTTAACCCTGTGAGTGCAGGGCAAGAACCCTGTTCAAACCATGACAGTACCCCCCTCTTAATGGGGGGCCACTGGACCCCCAGGCTTGTCTGGGTATCTGGCGTGGAAAGCCCGCACCAGACGATCGGCATGCACCGAACTGGCCGGAACCTATGACCAATCCTCCAGAGAGTACCCCTTCCAGTGTATCAGATACTGGAGTCTCCGGCGCACCCACCGGGAGTCAACAATGCGCCCTACTTCATACTCCAGCTGCCCCTCTACCAGCACTGGCGGAGCATTTGATGAGGGATCCTCTCTCACCGTCCCCACAGGCTTTAACAGGGACCTGTGGAAGACATTAGAAATTTTAAAGGAGGTGGGCAGCTGCAGTCGGTAGGCTACTGGGTTAACAACCTCCACAACTTTGTATGGGCCAATAAACTTGGGGCCCAGCTTTATAGAAGGTATCTTAAGCTTGATATTGCGGGTGGATAGCCACACCTTCTCCCCTACTGCAAATGCTGGACCTGGCCCCCTCCTCCTGTCAGGAAACCGCTTATAGTTTTCCTGGGCCTTGGAAATATTCCTCTGAACCTCCCTTCAAAGAATTCTAAGACGTTGTGTCACATCCTCAGCACCAGGACAACCTGAATCCATAAGGGAAAACTCTCCAAAATGTGGGTTAAAGCCATAGTTGACCTGAAAAGGAGACTTCCCAGTAGACTGACTCACACGACCGTTGAATGCAAACTCTGCCATGGGCAATACCTCACACCAGTCCTCCTGCCTGGAAGAGGCCAAGCATCTCAGAATCTGCTCCAACGATTGGTTCATGCGCTCCGTCTGTCCATTAGACTCTGGGTGGTAGGCAGAGGAGAAGGGCAACGAAATCCCCAGCTTTTTGCAAAAAGCCCTCCAGAACCTGGCTACAAACTGTACCCCTCTGTCTGACACCACATTCATAGGCACTCCATGTAACCTAATTATATGCTGCATAAATAAGCGGGCCAGGGTTTCAGCAGATGGTAACGCGGGGAGAGGTACAAAGTGAGCTTGTTTTGAAAACCTATCCACCACCACCCATATCACCGAGTTGCCCCTGGAAGGAGGAAGATTTGTGATAAAATCCATGGGCAAATGTGTCCATGGTCTATCCGGAATTGGCAAAGGCACCAATTCCCCGGCCGGCCGGACCTGAGAACTTTTAGAACGAGCGCACACCCCACATGCAGTCACAAACTTTTTAATATCCGTTATCATAGAGGGCCACCAGAAATCCCTCGCAATTGCCCCCCCGGGTAGCTGCAATCCCAGGATGAGCACTCAACACAGAATCATGAAATTCCTGCATAAGTCCGAGACGGAAACGTTCCGGTACAAACAATTTACCCGGGGGTTTACCACCAGGAGCCCAAGCCTGGGCCTCCAAAATCACTCTCTGTAACTCAGATGAGATTTCGGCCACCACTACTCCTGGCTGAAGAATGGAGGAGGGAGGTTCTGGAGGGGACACCGAATCAAAGCTTCGGGATAAGGCATCAGCCTTGATGTTTTTAGATCCCGGGCGGAATGTGATGGTAAACTGAAAACGAGAAAAAAAAAGTGCCCACCGAGCCTGTCTGGGGGTCAATCTCTTGGCAGACTCGATATAGGCCAAATTTTTGTGATCAGTGATGACTGTAATGGGATGAACAGACCCCTCCAGGAAATGCCTCCATTCTTCAAAAGCCAACTTTACCGCCAACAACACTCTATTGCCGACATCGTAATTTCTCTCAGCAGAGGAAAATTTTTTAGAGAAGAAGGCGCAAGGCCTCAGGTTAGTAAGGGTAGGAGGGCCCTGAGACAAAACTGCCCCCACCCCCACTTCCGAGGCGTCAACCTTCACGACAAAAGGTCTTGACGGGTCGGGTTGTACCAATACAGGGGCTGAAGAAAAGCACTTTTTTAATGTCATGAAAGAGTTTTTTGCAGCTACAGACCAATTTTTTACATCAGCTCCCTTGAGAGTGAGGTCCGTTAGGGGCTTTACCACCTGCGAAAAGCCCTTAATAAATTTCCTATAAAAGTTGGCAAAGCCCAAAAATCGTTGCAACCCTTTCAAGTCATGAGGTTGCACCCACTCCGTAACAGCCTGGACTTTCTTAGGATCCATGCGGAACCCCTCTCCTGACACAATCAACCCCAGAAAGGATACTTCTTGCATGAAAAATGAGCATTTTTCCAGCTTGGCATACAAATGATTCTCCCTCAGTCTCATGAGAACCATCCGCAAATGGTTCAAGTGAGATTGACTGTCCACCGAGTACACCAGAATGTCATCCAAATAGATAACCACAAAACGACCGATTAAATCATAGAAAATTACATTAATAAAATTCTGAAAAACAGCAGGAGCGCTGGTGAGACCAAAGGGCATAACCAAGTTTTCGAACAGCCCTTCAGTCGTCAGGAATGCTGTTTTCAATTCGTCCCCTTCACGGACTCTTATAAGGTTATATGCCCCACATAAATCCAGTTTAGAGAACCACTTGATCCCGGTGAGTTGGTTACATAGATCAGGAATTAGGGGGAGAGGGTATGTATTTTTCACAGTAATTTTGTTTAATTCCCGAAAGTCGAGGCACGGCCGCAAACCACCATCTTTTTTCTTAACAAAAAAGAAGCCCGCTGCCACAGGTGAAACAGAAGGCCTAATATGCCCTTTGCGGAGACTCTCAGTAATGTACTCCTTCATGGCTAGACGTTCGGGCCCGGACAAATTGAACAGGCGAGCCTTGGGTAACTTGGCTCCAGGGACTAGATTAATGGCACAATCAAAGGGTCTATGTGGTGGTAGCGCCTCAGCCTCACTTTCAGAAAATACGTCTTGAAAATCTTTCAGGCACTCCGGAATACCTTCCAGATCGACAGACGACACTGACACAGATTTTACTGGGGTGACAAGGGTTGTCAAGTTACAACATAGACCATTAGCCATACAACCCCACTGAATGATCTCCCCTGTGACCCAGTCAATAGTAGGATTGTGACGTTGAAGCCAAGGCATACCCAGTATCAGTCCAGCCGGCAGATTATTTATGACAAAACATCTTAATTTTTCCACGTGAGTGGAACCCACTTTCAGAGAAAAGGTATCAGTCATGAAACAAATTCCTACTGAGGAATTTAAATTATTAAATAATAAACTTAAAAACAATCTGATGAAATTGGAAACCAAAATTACGGATTTGAAAAAGAAAAAATATGAAAGAGATTTAGAGGATTATAAAAATGATAAGGTTTACACATGGGTTAAACCAATGCGATCATCATATGGTAGTTATAAAAATTTAAAAGGAAAGAAAAAAACCATATTGAAGGAACCAAGAGTTACCTTTCGAGAGTTAAATACCACATTGGAAACCACTGTGTACTCCTCAGAGGTAAACATGGAATCCTCTGATGAATCCGGAGAAGAAAGAAGGACTATGCTGGAAAATTCTTCTAAGGCGGCATTTCCAAAAAACGGAGGAAGCGGGGAGGGAGGAAGCACTGCAAGAAAGGGCTACAACACACGGAAGAAAAATCGTATGAAACAATGAAACCAATCTGGAATTTATCCAGTTATTTGCTAACAGAGGCCCAAATCTCAGTGCTTTCCAAAGGTCTCAGTTTTGCTCCCACTAATCAGTTTAATGTCTTCAGAACAATACTGGATGTTAATCGTTTAGCAAGATCCCTTACCTTGAAATGCCATTTCAAAGAACAGGAGATGGTAGAACAGAATATCTCCATTGAAGAGGATATAGAAGCAGATAATTTGTTCCTATTTGATGAACAGATCGCCTTAATGAATATGAATGCAATGAAAAAAAGTGGGAATTTAGAAGAAATCACACTTAATCAGGACTTTCCTATATCTAATCCCTCCTTTTACCCTCTGAAATCCCGGCCGCCTATTTTGGATATTTTTCAAGAACTGATAGAGAAAGAGTTGATCAATTTAAATAATGGTATTGGAAAAATCAAGAAAAGAGATAATTTGACTTATAAAGAAAGGATAGGTTTGGAGGAGTTAGAAAAAAATCAAGATTTATTAATAAGAAAAGCAGACAAGGGAGGAGGGATAGTCCTGATTAATGCAGGTTTATATGAAAAACTGAATTTAATGGTATTACAGAATGAGGATTCCTTTATTGAATTAAAACAAGATCCAACGAATAAATTTAATTTGTTAATAAAAAAATTACTAGACGAAGGGGTATACACTGGTGCCATTAGTAATAAATTAAAAGAATATATGTATATTGAGTTTCCTATAATACCTATATATCATTCGCTCCCGAAAGTTCATAAAAACATTTTTCCCCCACCACTAAGGCCCATAGTGGCAGGTATAGGAAGTTTAGGGGAAAGATTAGGTGAGTGGGTGGATTTTTATTTGCAACCTTTGGTAAAAAATATTCCCAGCTTTATGCGGGATACTAAAGCAGTTGTAGATTAAAACAAAAAGGGTGATGAACTTAATAAATTCAATACTTAATAGAACACTATAATGAAATATAATAAAATAAAATCCGAGTTGGAACACCCCTCAGAAACTATGGATGGCAGACCATCCGGTAGAGAGTGATTATACACACTGAATATGGGGGAAGAAAAACCGGCAAGGTGGCAGGTGAAAATAAATAAAATATATGCAACAAAGTGTGGTTAAAATTAAAATACCCTTTATTAAAATATGGGTATACACATAAAACAATTAAAAGAAAGACATACCAGGCATGTACACGGTGTCATAATATAATATGTTGTAGCACGAGGCTTGATATATAACCATGTAAAAATATAGAAACAAGCTCAATAATAAACAGGTAATAGTTGTATATTTCTATATGGACCCCAAAGATAAAATGGTGAAAAAAATGCAAAGAAAAAATATATATAGTGAAGTATAAAATATATATGAATGTTGTGTAAATAATAATATACAAATGAAGTGACACAACAATAGTCAATATAAAATAAAAATGGTGAAGACGCACATAATCTAACCAAAAGTGTGCAGAAGAAACCACACTGAATGTGTGGAAACCACAAAATAAAAATCAGGGGATGAACAACCAGGCACATTATACAGCTCACCAGGTAGTTGTTCATCCCCTGATTTTTATTTTGTGGTTTCCACACATTCAGTGTGGTTTCTTCTGCACACTTTTGGTTAGATTATGTGCGTCTTCACCATTTTTATTTTATATTGACTATTGTTGTGTCACTTCATTTGTATATTATTATTTACACAACATTCATATATATTTTATACTTCACTATATATATTTTTTCTTTGCATTTTTTTCACCATTTTATCTTTGGGGTCCATATAGAAATATACAACTATTACCTGTTTATTATTGAGCTTGTTTCTATATTTTTACATGGTTATATATCAAGCCTCGTGCTACAACATATTATATTATGACACCGTGTACATGCCTGGTATGTCTTTCTTTTAATTGTTTTATGTGTATACCCATATTTTAATAAAGGGTATTTTAATTTTAACCACACTTTGTTGCATATATTTTATTTATTTTCACCTGCCACCTTGCCGGTTTTTCTTCCCCCATATTCAGTGTGTATAGTCACATAAAGCAGTTGTAGGTATGATGGAATCATTTGAATGGCAACCTACTTATTCTTGGGTCACCTGTGATGTCATCGGTTTATACCCTTCGATACCATTTAATGTAGCAATGGCAAGTTTACATTACTATTTGGAAACCTATAGTAATTATAGAAAAGAGATAAAAGATTTTTTGTTGGATGCAGTTAAATTTTTATTGGAACATAATTATTTCAGATTTTGTGACAGATATTTTCTCCAAACAAAAGGAGTTAGTATGGGTGCGAAGTTCTCACCATCCCTGGCTAATTTAGTCATGGGAAGATGGGAAGAAAAACACCTATATAATGAACAAAATCCTTTTAAAAATCGCATCATTTGGATGGGGCGTTATATAGATGACCTGTTATTTGTATGGAATGGGGATAAAAAATCATTAGATGATTTCAACGAATATATTAACTGTAATGAATTTAATCTAAAATTTACTTGTATTTATGATAGTCATAAAATAGATTTTTTGGATATCACTCTTTCAGGAAATGCAGAAACTAAGAAAGTAGATATTGCTCCATTTAGGAAACAGACTGCATCAAATACAATTTTACATGCTGATTCATGTCATCCAGCACACACTATCAAAAATATACCAGTGGGAGAACTAATTAGAATACATAGAAATAGCTCAAATAAGCAGATTTATGAAAGTGAAAAAGTTAAAACATGTCAGAGATTACATGATAGACATTATCCAGATTGGAGTTTAACAAGAGCAATATCAATAGTGGATAATGTGGATAGGAAAAAATTATTGCAAAATAAAAGTAAAAATAAGAATAAAAAATTTTCTAATAGAAACAGTGAACAAAATATTACTTTTAGTACTGAATATACACCACAATATACAGATATAATTAAAATAATAAAGAAATATCTACCTATCCTAAAACAAGACAAAGATTTGGATAAAATTTTAGAAAGAAATAAAATCAGATTTGTCGCTAAAAAAGCGCGTTCGATTCAGTCTATTCTGTCACCTAGTGAATATAACATTGTTGACCAACAAAAATCTCATACTTGGCTTGATTTAAAGGGCTTTTATAAATGTGGAGCTAAAAAATGTAATTGTTGCAGATTTGTAAATAAAACAGAAAAAATAGTTTCAGTAAAAAATGGTAAAGAATATAATATTAATAGTTTTATCAATTGCAATACTACTAATGTAGTTTATTCTGTTGTATGTAATAGTTGTAAATTACAATATATTGGATGTACTACGGGCTCTTTGAAAAAAAGAATCCGTAGGCATTTATCTGATGCAGTAAAAGAGAATATGATAGGAGGCTCTGCAGTTTCAAGACATTTCTGGTATGAACATAAAGGAAATTTGAATGATTTGTCCTTTTATGGTTTAGAGAAAGTAAAGAAATCCTTACGGGGAGGTAATAATAGAAGGACTTTATTAAATCGTGAAAGTTATTGGATTTTTACACTGGAAAGCCGTATACCTAATGGACTGAATAATAGGTTAGATTTAATCAGTCAATTCTAAATGGCAGGTTTTCCAGTGGTAAATATACACATATATATAAAAACACTTGAATTTTCCTTTCTTTTCCCTATATTTTTTTTTATTTTTTTTAATTTTTTTTTTTGTTTTTTTTTGTTTTTTGTTTTTTTTTTTAATTTTTTTTTTTTTTTTGTTCATGTGGTAAATTTTGTGATATCTAAGAATAAATATAAGAGGCGAATAATAATGTATTAGATAAAAATAAGGGCACTTTGTAGCGATATGCTTTAAATATGTAGTACATTTTGTATTTAACAAAGTTTTATCCCTGTGTAAGGGTATACACCCTATTTTAATTAAGCCAAATTTTGTAATTGGATCAAGTTCCTGGAAGCAGGGTATATTACTATATTGAACACTGCTCACACTTAAGACCTAGAAGAAGACCTAGTAAGGTCGAAACGCGTAGTCTGCACGCATAAAGCAGCAGTGTGCCCTTTTTTTCTTCTGACCCCCTGTATATATTTGGGTTTCTGCCACATGGAACTATTTTAAAAGATAAAAATAAAATGGATTTTATGGCCAAGTAGGAAGCATCCGCTGGAATTATTTGCTGGTTTTTGTTTCTAATGAAACAAATTCCCTCCTGGGTGATAGGAGAAGAATCAATTGCCACGATTTTAACAGGATCTTTTAACCTGACTGTCCCTATCTTATGAAAAGTCACAACTTTGGCATCGATCAGATTAATAGAAGAACCACAGTCAACAAAGGCGGTAGTCCCAACCGGACCGCCTGTAAGTTCCAGTTCCACCGGAAGCAGAATTTTAGTAAGCGAGTAAAAGGGTACCTGGGAGTCTGGGCAACCTCCTTGATTGTTACCCAGACTCAGTCGTTTTCCTGACGGCTTCACTGAAGAAGGGCAAGAAGGACAGTTCCTTCTCCAATGTCCAGCGGATCCACAGTAAAAGCACAATTGGTTGTTTCTTCGGTGTCCCTCTCTTTTTCCTCCAATGACGTGGCACCAACCTCCATGGGCTCAGGACTAGATGCAGAGTCTCTCAGATTGGAGAATAAAGGGGTCTCCTGCAGCATGACCCCTCTTGCCCGCAGCCTACGGTCCATGCGGACAGCCTGGATCATAGCTTCCTCCAAAGAATCCGGTGGAGGATGAAGGGCTAGGGCATCTTTCAAACGTTCGGACAGGCCTCTACAGAACAAACCCCGGAGGGCAGCGTCATCCCAGGAGACCTCCGCTGCCCAGCGTCTGAACTCAAAGCAGAACCATTCAGCAGAGTTCCTTCCCTGTGTCACACTCATCACCATATCCTCTGCCAGACGCACTCTATCAGGCTCATCATAAATGTGCCCCAGAGCCTCAAAGAACAAATTCACAGACATGCGTTCAGGAGCAGAGGAAGAGAGAGAGAAAGCCCATGCCTGTGGAGCCCCCCTAAGTAGGGAAATGACGACCCCCACCCTCTGGAACTCATCCCCGGAAGAGCGGGGCCTCAGAGAAAAAAAAAGCTTGCATCCTTCTCTGAAAGACCTGAACTCCTTTTTATCCCCTGAGAAAAGGTCTGGCAATTTGACCGGAGATTCTGGGAATGCCAATGACACATCTCTATCCCCAGCACAAGAATCCCCTGTAGAGGCAGCCCCCTGTACCGTATCCACCAACTGTTGCTGGGTCTGGGCCATCATGCGCTGTTCCACATTAAGTTTGTGGAACATTTGGGTCAGGTGCTTGACCTGATCAGCCAAGGCTTGTATGGGATCCATGAGGATAACACACTTTTTTTTTTTTTTCTCAGAGGGGGAACAAAAAAACTGAAATGGTCAGCTATAATGTCAGGAACACCGCACTGCACTTTGCTCACTGTGCCAGTGCGGGTGTCCTGAGTACAAAGACAGTATTCACAGATAACTGTGGAGCAGGGCAGCAGCGGTGACGATGCGTGCTTCAGAGTATCAGGACCTGAAGCACATGACTGCTGGGGGCGTGGCCTAAGCTCCACAGATCTAGGAGCTGCAGGGAAACTCCTAGAAAGGTAACTACGGGGCAATGTTACCAAGGGGCATAGACAGAAACCAGACGAAGCCAGGGTCAAAGCACCAGATAGCAATACAGTACCACGGGGTTTAGACAGAAAGGATAGTCAGGATGTAGCAATAGGTCAGAAAACCAGAACGGGCAATAGACGGTACAATAGGGACAAACTGTAACGGAGTAACGATAGCCAAGCCAGGAGGTCAGAACCAGAGAAGACAGTAGTACCAAAGCGAGAGTCAGAGTACAGAGTGAGGGAACAGGCCGGGTCATACACGGGAATCAAACAAGCAACGCAGAATACACGCACACCAGGGGGCAGACACACCAGAACAACAGTATAGCTGACAGAGAACCCTGGTAAAGAGTGAGTATAAATACCCCTCCCAGATCCAGAAAGAGGCCACGAACACTTAACCCTGTGAGTGCAGGGCAAGAACCCTGTTCAAACCATGACACCCATCATACATATCCTCCATCCCATAGTCCCATGCCCATATAATATATATATAGCTACTTACTGCATCCAGTGACAATAGGTAATATAGGAGGTTCTGCATGGCCGATTGACCCATCTTAGTACTGTGTGTACTAGAGTACATGCATCTCTGTGATACATATCTCCTATCCACTATGTGTCCAGTAGCCATCTTACATACCTCCCCTCTCTGCCTAAAGCCATGGACTTTAGCACCTTCTACCACCTAACATGTCATTCTCGAGAGAGTATCAGCATTACCACGTAACTTCCTATGTTCCACATTAAAGTGGAAATCCTGCAGTGCTAGAAACCAGTGGGTAACACAAGCATTATTTCACTTTTTCTCCTTCATCCACCTGCTACTCAGGTAGAGAACAGGAGGCTCCTCTATGTGTATCTCTTGAGAAAGGACCACTCCTAATTAGAGTTGAGCGAAACGGGTCGAAAAAATTCAAAAGTCGCCGACTTTTGGCAAAGTCGGGTTTCATGAAACGAAACCCGACCCTAGGATGAGGTCGGCCACGAGGTCGGCGACTTACGCGCCAAAGTCGCGTTTCAAAAGTTTGTTTTGCGCTCTTTTTCAGCCAATCAGGATCCACGGACACTGTGGGCAACGTGATGACATAGGCACGGGTCACCACCATCTTTCAGAAGGGCATGCAAGTGATTGGCTTGCTTTGGTGGGCGTCACAGGGGGTATAAAAGGGCGTGCATGCCGACCGCCATCTTACTTCTGCCGATCTTAGTATAGGGAGAGGTTGCTGCTGATTCTGTAGGGAGAGCGTTAGGCAGGGAAGAAGACCAAAAAACTGCTTCTGCTGCTAGCGATTTGGCCTGCACAACACACCAGTCACTGTGTGTGCAGTGCAAGGGGAGGCTATATAGTGGTGTATCAGTGGTGTTGGTTGTTGGGCTGCCTTCTAAGGCTTCCTGACAGGCTGGCATTGCTGTTTACCCACTGCTCCGCAAACTGCTTTTTTAAAAGCAATCCAATCTCCCTTATCCTCTAGTCACGTTGGTCACAGCTGTGCCATCGAGCCTGTCACATAGCGCTCAGATATTCATTGGGCCTCAAACTGCTTTTTTAAAAGCAATCCCAATTTTTTTTTTTTGTCCTGCTGAGAAGAAAAAAAAACTGCTTCTGCTGCTGATAGCAATTTGGCCTGCACAACACACCAGTCAATGTGTGCAGTGCAAGGGGAGGCTATATAGTGGTGTATCAGTGGTGTTGGTTGTTGGGCTGCCTTTTAAGGCTTCCTGACAGGCTGGCATTGCTGTTTACCCACTGCTCCGCATACTGCTTTTTTAAAAGCAATCCAATCTCCCTTATCCTCTAGTCACTTAGGTCACAGCTGTGCCATCGAGCTTGTCACATAGCACTCAGATATTCATTGGGCCTCACACAATCCAAAAGTGTCCAGTGTCCAAAAGTGTGTGCAGAGATTCAAACTCTCACTTATCCTCTAGTCACTTAGGTCACAGCTGTGCCATCGAGCTTGTCACATAGCGCTCAGATATTCATTGGGCCTCACACAATCCAAAAGTGTCCAGTGTCCAAAAGTGTGTGCAGAGATTCAAAATCTCACTTATTCTCTAGTCACTTAGGTCACAGCTGTGCCATCGAGCCTGTCACATAGCGCTCAGATATTCATTGGGCCTCACACAATCCAAAAGTGTCCAGTGTCCAAAAGTGTGTGCAGAGATTCAAAATCTCACTTATTCTCTAGTCACTTAGGTCACAGCTGTGCCATCGAGCTTGTCACATAGCGCTCAGATATTCATTGGGCCTCACACAATCCAAAAGTGTCCAGTGTCCAAAAGTGTGTGCAGAGATTCAAACTCTCACTTATCCTCTAGTCACTTAGGTCACAGCTGTGCCATCGAGCTTGTCACATAGCGCTCAGATATTCATTGGGCCTCACACAATCCAAAAGTGTCCAGTGTCCAAAAGTGTGTGCAGAGATTCAAACTCTCACTTATCCTCTAGTCACTTAGGTCACAGCTGTGCCATCGAGCTTGTCACATAGCGCTCAGATATTCATTGGGCCTCACACAATCCAAAAGTGTCCAGTGTCCAAAAGTGTGTGCAGAGATTCAAAATCTCACTTATTCTCTAGTCACTTAGGTCACAGCTGTACCATCGAGCTTGTCACATAGCGCTCAGATATTCATTGGGCCTCACACAATCCAAAAGTGTCCAGTGTCCAAAAGTGTGTGCAGAGATTCAAACTCTCACTTATCCTCTAGTCACTTAGGTCACAGCTGTGCCATCGAGCTTGTCACATAGCGCTCAGATATTCATTGGGCCTCACACAATCCAAAAGTGTCCAGTGTCCAAAAGTGTGTGCAGAGATTCAAACTCTCACTTATCCTCTAGTCACTTAGGTCACAGCTGTGCCATCGAGCTTGTCACATAGCGCTCAGATATTCATTGGGCCTCACACAATCCAAAAGTGTCCAGTGTCCAAAAGTGTGTGCAGAGATTCAAAATCTCACTTATTCTCTAGTCACTTAGGTCACAGCTGTGCCATCGAGCTTGTCACATAGCGCTCAGATATTCATTGGGCCTCACACAATCCAAAAGTGTCCAGTGTCCAAAAGTGTGTGCAGAGATTCAAACTCTCACTTATCCTCTAGTCACTTAGGTCACAGCTGTGCCATCGAGCTTGTCACATAGCGCTCAGATATTCATTGGGCCTCACACAATCCAAAAGTGTCCAGTGTCCAAAAGTGTGTGCAGAGATTCAAACTCTCACTTATCCTCTAGTCACTTAGGTCACAGCTGTGCCATCGAGCTTGTCACATAGCGCTCAGATATTCATTGGGCCTCACACAATCCAAAAGTGTCCAGTGTCCAAAAGTGTGTGCAGAGATTCAAACTCTCACTTATCCTCTAGTCACTTAGGTCACAGCTGTGCCATCGAGCTTGTCACATAGCGCTCAGATATTCATTGGGCCTCACACAATCCAAAAGTGTCCAGTGTCCAAAAGTGTGTGCAGAGATTCAAAATCTCACTTATTCTCTAGTCACTTAGGTCACAGCTGTGCCATCGAGCTTGTCACATAGCGCTCAGATATTCATTGGGCCTCACACAATCCAAAAGTGTCCAGTGTCCAAAAGTGTGTGCAGAGATTCAAACTCTCACTTATCCTCTAGTCACTTAGGTCACAGCTGTGCCATCGAGCTTGTCACATAGCGCTCAGATATTCATTGGGCCTCACACAATCCAAAAGTGTCCAGTGTCCAAAAGTGTGTGCAGAGATTCAAACTCTCACTTATCCTCTAGTCACTTAGGTCACAGCTGTGCCATCGAGCTTGTCACATAGCGCTCAGATATTCATTGGGCCTCACACAATCCAAAAGTGTCCAGTGTCCAAAAGTGTGTGCAGAGATTCAAACTCTCACTTATCCTCTAGTCACTTAAGTCACAGCTGTGCCATCGAGCTTGTCACATAGCGCTCAGATATCAGTGGGCCTCACACAATCCAAAAGTGTCCAGTGTCCAAAAGTGTGTGCAGAGATTCAAACTCTCACTTATCCTCTAGTCACTTAGGTCACAGCTGTGCCATCGAGCCTGTCACATAGCGCTCAGATATCAGTGGGCCTCACACAATCCAAAAGTGTCCAGTGTCCAAAAGTGTGTGCAGAAATTCAAAATCTCCCCTGTCCTATAGACACCTTGTTTTACATACTATATAGTTTGTTGGATTTTGTCTACATTTCTACCAAAAATGAGGAAGGCTGGTGGAAGAGGCCGTGGAATTGGGCGGGGGTTGGCAGCTGGTAATGATGGTGTTGGTGGTGGATCTGATGGTAGTGGCAAGAGCAAAATAGGACTGAATGCAGGAGGTGTTGAGCCTGCGTCATCGTCTGGCTACATAAGGCCTCGAACGCTTAGTTTTCTAGGAGTTGGCAAACCGCTTTTAAAGCCAGAGCATCAGGAAAAAGTTTTGTCTTACATTGCTGACTCAGCCTCCAGCTCTATCGCCTCCTCTTCTTCAGTTGTAAAAAGTAAAAGCACTGAGTCGTCATTGGAGGCTCATGTTCATGAACCACACCTTTCCTTGTGTCCTTCACCCCAACCAAGATTGAAGGATGACGCAGGCCATACTACTGATTACTCCATGGAGCTGTTTTCACATACCATGCCTGGATTATCAAGTGAAATGGTGAATTACCCAGGCCAAGATGAATCTGACATGGAGTGCACTGATGCACAGCCGCTGATGGATGATTCTGCTGGTACATTCACTCAGAGCACTACATTGTCCTCGCAGTGTACAGAGCCAGATTCTGACCCTGATGAGACTCAGGTGCCCCTTCCCGCACACTATACCACCATACACGGTGACACAGAGGAAGGTGCACATGACATAGAAGAGGAGGTGATGGATGACCCAGTTGTTGACCCAGATTGGCATCCATTGGGGGAAGAGGGTGCTGCTTCCAATAGCTCAGATGAGGAGCATCCACAGCAGACATCGACATCGCAACAGCTGTTATCTGGCAGGCCCGGAGCACTCCAAAGACAGGTTCCAAACATCAAAAGAGTTGCTGGACAGCTTGTCCAGAGGGTCAAAAGATCACAGCGTGCTAGGCCGCAAAATGTCTGCCAAAGTAGGAAGAGTGCAGTGTGGCACTTTTTTGAACAAAATCCTCATGATCAGGCCAAGGTTATCTGTAAGAAGTGCGCAAAGACCTTTAGCCGAGGGAAAAATCTGAAAAATTTGAATACCAGTTGCATGCTTAGACATTTAACCAGCATGCACTTGCAAGCATGGACACAACACCAAACCTCAAGTGCCACATGTGCAACTGATCACAACGAAGGTAGTCAGCAACGCTACATTGTTTCCCCCACTGTAAGCCCACCAGTTAGCACAGCAGCAAATGTTGAGGTGTCGTTGCAAGGCCACAGCAGTCAGGGAATCCCACTGTTATATCAACGAAAGACTGATTCTAGGCCATCAGAAAGAACACCAACTCCATCACCATCATCAACCCTCTCTCAGTCCGCCCTGTCCACCGCTACTTCCACCATATGCAGCTCTCAAGTCCAGCTCACCCTCCCAGACACTATGAGTAGGTCAAGAAAGTACTCAGTCTCTCATCCGCGTACACTGGGTTTGAACGCCCACATTGCCAAACTAATCTCGTTTGAGATGATGCCCTTTCGGTTGGTGGAAAGCACAGCTTTCCTCGAACTCATGGCCTATGCAGCACCACGCTATGACCTACCCAGTCGCCACTTGTTCTCTCGCAAAGCCATCCCAGCCCTCCACCATCATGTGAAAGACCGCATTGTCCATGCACTCAAGCAGTCAGTGAGCGGAAAGGTGCACCTCACAACTGATGCATGGTCCAGTCGGCATGGCCAGGGCCGTTACGTGTCCATCACTGCGCACTGGGTTAATGTGGTGGATGCAGGGTCCACAGGGGACAGCGGTGGTGGGACAGTGCTGCCTAGCCCACGGTATAGGAAACAGTTGGCTGTAGGTGTTCGACCCTCCTCCTCCTCCTCCTCCTCCAGAAGCGAAAGCTCGTCCACAGAGCGCAGTTGTACGAGCACTCCATCTGCAGCTGCCACTGTTGCACACGATGTGTCCCCCTATCGAGCAGCTAGTGGAAAGCGTCAGCAGGCTGTGTTGCAGATGATGTGTTTGGGCGACAGACACACCGCCGAGGTGCTGGCCGAGTGCTTGAAGCGACAACCTGAGTCATGGCTGGGCAGTGTACATCTTGAGGCAGGCAAGGTAGTTAGTGATAACGGCCGTAATTTTGTGGCAGCCATAGCCCTTTCAAAACTCAGCCACATACCTTGCTTGGCTCACACCTTGAACCTGGTGGTGCAGTGCTTCCTCAAAAATTATCCGGAGTTAACAGCCCTGCTCCAGAAGGTGCGAAGACTGTGCGCGCACATCCGCCGGTCGCCTGTACACTCCGTTCGTATGCAGAAGCTGCAGCAATTGCTCCACCTTCCCAACCACCGCCTCATTAACGACATTGCAACAAGGTGGAACTCCACCCTGCACATGGTGGAGCGACTGTGCGAGCAGAGGCAGACCATAATGCATTTGTGGGAGGATACACGGCCAGGCACTTTGAGAGCAGACATGGAGTTGACAGGTGTGCAGTGGTCGAAGCTGAAAGACCTTTGTAAAGTCCTTCAGTGTTTTGAGGAATGCACACGGCTGGTAAGCGCAGACGACTCCATCCTAAGCATGAGCATCCCACTTATGCGTCTGCTCATGCAAACTTTGACGCACCTTAAGGAGCAGGCGTCTGCAGCCAATGTTGATGAGGAGGAAGAGGAGGAGGGAATCCTTGATGACATTCAGCCATTGTCTGCTCAGGGACCTCTCCTGGACGAGGTGGAGGAAGAAGAGGAGGAGGATGATGGGGATGATTACTTAGGGGAGGAGGATGCATCTCGTGGGGCAAGTGAAAATGTTGGCGTGGCAAGGTCTGGTACAGGGTTTGTGCGTGACTGGAGGGATGTGGATTTGCCAGAAAGTGCTCCTCCACCCAGCACTCGCAGTGCGTCATTGACACCGGGAACATTGGCCCACATGTCAGATTATGCCTTGCAGATCCTAAAAAGGGACCCCCGCATTGCCAAAATGATGAACGATGACGACTACTGGTTGGCCAGCATCCTGGATCCACGCTATAAAGGCAAATTACAAAACATCATGCCACAGGAGAACCTTGACCTAATATTGGCTAATAAACAAGCAACTCTGGTAAATCGGTTGCTTGAGGCATTCCCAGCACACAGCAGCGGTGATGGTTCTCACACGAGCCGTACGGGCCGGGGGCAGCTTGGCAGAGGTGTTCGTGGTGCACACAGCAGAAGTGGCGTTGGAGACAGGGGTTTCATGACAATGTTGTGGACTGATTTTTCAAATACCGCTCACACAACTGGTAATACTGCATCGATGGAAAGTGACAGGAGACAGCAGTTGTCAACTATGGTAACAAACTACTTTTCCTCCCATATCGATGTTCTCCCACACAGGTCATTCCCCTTTGACTATTGGGCCGCTAAACTGGACACCTGGCCTGAATTGGCCCAATATGCCTTACAGGAGCTCGCTTGCCCAGCTGCAAGTGTGCTATTGGAAAGAGTCTTCAGTGCAGCTGGATCAATCCTGACAGAAAAAAGGACCCGTCTGTCAACCCAAAATGTGGATGATCTAACCTTCATTAAAATGAACCACGCATGGGTTTCCAAGGATTTTGTCCCACCTTCCCCTGATGACACATAGGGTGACAGAAAAATGGCTTGCTTTGGTCCACCTCTTCCTGGTACTTCACCTATTTCGCCTTTTGCATCAGCTGAATGTCCAACATCAACATATGCCACTTTCTAAAACTCCCTAACTGTGCTGCCTCCCCCCCCATGGCCGGGGTCACCACCTACCGCACGACACCGTGCGAGTGCCGTTGCCCTGGACAGGTGGGTAGGCCGACTCTTGGGCGTGGGCACTGGCACAGGGTCCCTCATACTGCAATCAAGTGTCTCTGACGGTGGTGGTGCACACCCGCCGTCAGACACACCGCTGTACTATGAGGGGCCCAGTGCCAGTACCGACGCCCACGAGTGGGCCCCCCTTGCTTGGGCAGGGCCCCAGCATTTGCAATCTTTACCTCTCCCTGCTCCTCCGCTGTGTAATCTGGGCCATCAAATCCATACTGTGCCTGACACCGTCTGAGCCTGCCTCCTGAGACATATATTTTGAATGTGTACGCTATCCATACATGTTATCCAGGGATACGGTACCCTTTCTCACCTTTGTGCAATCATGTGCAATCTATACTGGGCCTAACACCGTCTGAGCCTGCCTCATGCTGTATAGACATATATTTTGAATGTGTACGCTATCCATACATGTTATCCAGGGATACGGTACCCTTTCTAACCTTTGTGCAATCACGTGCAATCCATACTGGGCCTAACACCGTCTGAGCCTGCCTCCTGAGACATATATTTTGAATGTGTACGCTATCCATACATGTTATCCAGGGATACGGTACCCTTTCTAACCTTTGTGCAATCACGTGCAATCCATACTGGGCCTAACACCGTCTGAGCCTGCCTCCTGAGACATATATTTTGAATGTGTACGCTATCCATACATGTTATCCAGGGATACGGTACCCTTTCTAACCTTTGTGCAATCACGTGCGATCCATACTGGGCCTAACACCGTCTGAGCCTGCCTCCTGAGGCATATATTTTGAATGTGTACGCTATCCATACATGTTATCCAGGGATACGGTACCCTTTCTAACCTTTGTGCAATCACGTGCAATCCATACTGGGCCTAACACCGTCTGAGCCTGCCTCATGCTGTATAGACATATATTTTGAATGTGTACGCTATCCATACATGTTATCCAGGGATACGGTACCCTTTCTAACCTTTGTGCAATCACGTGCAATCCATACTGGGCCTAACACCGTCTGAGCCTGCCTCATGCTGTATAGACATATATTTTGAATGTGTACGCTATCCATACATGTTATCCAGGGATACGGTACCCTTTCTAACCTTTGTGCAATCACGTGCAATCCATACTGGGCCTAACACCGTCTCAGCCTGCCTCATGCTGTATAGACATATATTTTGAATGTGTACGCTATCCATACATGTTATCCGGGGATACGGTACCCTTTCTAACCTTTGTGCAATCACGTGCAATCCATACTGGGCCTAACACCGTCTGAGCCTGCCTCCTGAGACATATATTTTGAATGTGTACGCTATCCATACATGTTATCTGGGGATACGGTACCCTTTCTCACCTTTGTGCAATCACGTGTAATCCATACTGGGCGTGAGAACGGCTGGCGAGCTGTTAAGCAAGCTACAGCACCTGTCCAGACAAGTACAGGGATTCCCTAGCGAGGAGACTTATTTGATTGTTTTCAATGTTGGGACAGCAATTTTTGGGGAGCACTATACTCTGGAGAATGATAGATGGGGCCCACCATACACTGGAACATTCCAAAGGTGGACATCAGACACTGGAGCAGCATTTACAGGGCCCATTATACACTAGAGCATTAGAAATGGGGCCCATTATGTTTGGAGCATTATTTGGACCCATAAGACAGTGGAGCTTCATCCATGGGGACCAACATATATTGTAGCATTATGTGGAGCTCATCATATACTGTTTCAAACATTATATGGGACCAATGATTCTGTATGGAGAAATAGATGGGCCTCGTCATGAGATGTAAAAAGTGAGGTATTTTTCATTGTACTATACCGCTATTTCTCTGCCGTATCGGAGCATGATGAGTTGTGGTATGTGTTAAAGGGGCGCACATGAAAACCTGGAGCCAGCCCTCCCCCCCCACAGTTTGTAGCCAAATAACCCCCATTTTTCAGTGCGTAACTTGTATTATGAAGTTAATTAAGGTTGACAAGCTTAAGAAAGAAGAATTGATGCTTTTGGCATTCAAATGGGCACTGTAGGTGTGTTTCCTGTCCTCTTCTCACTGCCGACTTTTATTCCCCATTGACTTACATTGGGTTTCGTGTTTCGGGACGACCCCGACTTTTCCCTATAATCGGACGATCTTGCTCGACCCGACTTTTGGAAAAGTCGGGTTTCACGAAACGAAACGCGACCCTAAAAAACCAAAAGTCGCTCAACTCTACTCCTAATCTGACTTCTGAGGTTTCTTTTTGGTGTAAAAATTCCTTCTTACAGTTAGATGCTACCAGGACCGGCTGCTTAGACAGAGCTACTTTCAGTTCTTGAAAAACCGCCTCCACCTTCAATTTCCATTTTGCCATAACTGATTTTGTCTCCTTAAGGAGGTCGGTCAGTGGTGCAGCTACCAGGCCAAAGTTTTGAATGCACCCCCTGTAGTACCCCAAGATTCCCAGAAAGGCTCCCACTTGCTTTTTTGAGAGTGGTCTTGACCAGTTCCACTTTATTGACCTGGGGTTTGATTTTGCCTCTTCATACTACATATCCAAGGTATTTGGCCTTCTCTTTCCCTATGACACATTTTTTTTGGATTTATAGAGAACCCCGCCTCATTGAGAACATGAAATGCTGCCTTTCATAGATGAGGGTCCCAATCCAGGCTGAAGATTACAATATCATCTAGGTATGCTGCAGCGTAATTTTTATGGGGTGCGAGGATCAGGCCATGGCCCTATGGAAGGTGGCCAGATGTCCATGCAGTCAGAATGGCATCTGGCCTTATTGGAAGAACCCATCAGGCGTGGAAAAGTCTGTCTTCTCCTTGGCTTTTTGTGACATGGGAATTCTCCAATATCCCTTCGTTAGCTCTAAGATGGTTATATACCTTGCTAGCCCAAGTCTCTCGATCAGCTCATCGACCCATGGCATAGGATATTAATCAAACTTGGAGACTTCATTCAGCTTCCAATAATAATTACAGAATCTCCATTCGCAATCTGTTTTTTGAACAAGGACAATCTGGCTAGATCAGACCTGCTCCTAGATTTCTCAAAGACTCTGAGATTCAGCATACGCTTCACTTCCTTGAAGATCAGTTCTCGCCGGGCCTTTGGAATGCCATAGAGCTTCAAGTTCACACGCACATGGGGCTCTGTTGGAACCTCGTGTTCTATGACATCTGTACACCCCGGCAAAAATGAGAACAGGTCCCAGGTTCTGCTGCAGCAATTCTTGACACTGCTATTTTTCGGTTTTTGACAGCATCTCAGTTATGGTGACATCTTCAATGTCCCCTTCTGGCTTAACCAGCAAACATAGAGTTTCAAAGGGTTTACTGTCTTGCCATGACTTGATAAGATTGACTTGGCAGATCTGGTATGGCTTTCATCTTCCTGGTAATGATGGTTGATTAATCTAGTAGTTCACTTAACCCAGCTTCTCTAACACCTCATGTGTACCTTTCCATTTGGCCAACAACTTGCTCTCTACCGTGGGAATAAGCACGAAGACTCAGGGGTGAACTCTCGCACCCTGGCTTAACTATTGTAGACCCGGGAATGAGTCTCTTAAGCCTGGAGATGGTCCTTTGTGGAACCTCCTGGATTAATAGACATGGGAGGAGACAGTCCCAGTCTCGACTGTCCTTTTCTATGACCTTCTTATGCATATTCGTTAGGGTTTAATTGAACCTTTCCACAAGGTCGTCTGTCTGAGCATGGTATACTGACGTTTTCCGTTGTGTAATTTTCAAGACCTTACATAGTTCCCTCTTCACCTTACTCATAAAGAGTTTTTGTCGGTGACATCTGGGCCAATAGAACCTTCACATGACCCGTTCTGGGGTTTTGGCAACACCCAGATGGCCACATAAGACATGTGAATGGGCCATGTCTAACTCTCTCCATCTAGAAGGTCCTGGTACCAACAATTGCTGCACTATTTCCTCTCTTACCTTAGTAACCCAATACAATAAGTCCCCACTCATCATAAAATAAGGAAATATGGCTTCAGACCCCACCTCCTGCACTCATACTGTTTATAACGGTTACATTATTGAACCCTTCTTTTTCAGTTAGGTCCTTATGTTGGGGAGACCCCAAATTCACCTATATCTCAGTAATGTTGGCTTCATAGGATATTAGCTCCTCATACCCCACCATTACACAGAGAGGAAACCCATCGATTCTGGGTGTGGTAAGACTTCTTAAGAGGCAACCCATCTCTTATCTGAGCAGTCAAGGTCTCTCCACCTCCCCCACAAGTCCAAAAACAACACAAAGTCCCGGCCTATAATAATTGGGTGCAATAAATCCTGGACCATGCTGACCTCTTGAGTCTCAGTACCTCGAATGGGACTCAGTACCTCGAGCCATCTCTTCAGCTGATCCCAATCAAATTGTTATGTCTGATTAACCCCTCTTAGTACAATGCGTTCTAGCATTACTCCAGGTTTATATCACAGAGGACATGCACCTCTGTTATATATATCTCCCATTCACTATGTGTCCGGCAGCCACTTTACATACCTCCCCCTAAAGCTGTAGGGCTTGGCACCGTCTACCACTAGACACGGGATTCTCAAGAGAGCATTACCATTACCACGTAACTGCATGCTGCATTCAATGCCAATGGGTTTTAGAAGTTCTGGATAATAACCCCCTCTATTTCCGCTGCTACTGAAAAAGCTTGTTATTAAATCTACATTTCCTTTAATAGACTAAACAATAAATTATCTACTTTGCTCACATGCCAACTGGATCATACTTTCGCCATTGGTGTCCATACCTTGAACCGTCTGTCATATTTATTGATAGAATCAGCAAAGTCTATTCGTTCCCGCTTTGCCATGAACTGTCGTAGCTCAGGTTTATCTTCCATACCCAGGTAGTCACCAACAAAGTTGCGATTAATGCTATTTCTACGTCTTTCTTTAAGTCCATATAAAATGTTGGAGGCTGCGGTAATAAAAAAGACAAACAGAATGGGTTTTGTTACATACAGTGACTTATAGTCATAATTTACTGCTAAAAATGAAGCAAAAATACAACACAAAGTCAATACATCCACTGATATTTCAATGCTACATTCACTTCAGTGGAGCAGAGCTGCAATTACCAGACACAAGTTTTAAATGGATGGTGCGATTTTTCAGGCTGAAGGCAGACAGTTTTTATAATCCGAAACAATGCATTTAATAGATAGTCTCTCAGACCTGATGAGGCCAGTGTACAATTGTGACAGTGGCTGTATAATCATTTATACAACAATTAGCGCTCCAGCAAGAGAGTGAGACAACTCATAAGTTCAGGGGCAGACACAGACTGTAGTGGGCCCCTGTGCAAGAAATTTTTCAGGCCCCCCCCGCCCTTCATAGGGCAACAAAGTTATTTGTTATTTGTTGCTATCTAATATTGAGGCTATGCAGGGCTGGATATAATATTTGTAGGGTGCTGCTGGGCTGTATTTATTACTAGCTGAAGAGCCCGGCACTGCCCGGGCATAGTAACTAACTGTGGTTAGTTATAGAAAATTATAATTATCCTCCATCCCATAGTCCCGTGCCAATATACCCATCATACATATCCACGATCCCATAGGCCCGTGCCCATATACCCATCATACATATCCTCCATCCCATAGTCGAGTGCCCATATACCCATCACACATCCTCCATCCCATTGTCCCATGCCCATATACCCATCATACATATTCGCCATCCCATAGTCGAGTGCCCATATACCCATCACACATGCTTCATCTCATAGTCCCATGCCCATATACCCATCATACATATCCTCCATCCCATAGTCCCGTGCCAATATACCCATCATACATATCCGCCATCTCATAGTCCCGTGCCCATATACCCGTCATACATATCCTCCATCCTATAGTCCAGTGCCCATATACCCATCACACATCCTCCATCCCATAGTCCCGTGCCCATATACATATCCGCCATCCCATAGTCCCGTGTCCATATACCCTCATACATATCCTCCATCCCATAGTCCAGTGCCCATATACCCATCACACATCCTCCATCCCATAGTCCCGTTCCCATATACCCATCATACATATCCTCCATCCCATAGTCCGGTGCCCATAAACCCATCACACATCCTCCATCCCATAGTCAACCATTATGACATCATAATGAGCGGCGGCAGGGCTTGCAACCTTTGATGACATCAGCTTCGCCATGGCAATGATTGTGACATCATAATGAGGGGCGGGGCTTGATATGCACACACTGCTTCCCCAGTATGCAAATAGGGGCATTGTGACATCATAATGAGGGGCAGGGCTTGACGCACACACACTTTTTCCCCCAGTATGTAGATAGGGGCAAAATTCTTTGGTGAATTGGAATGTGCGGGGTTAAAATTTCGCCTCACAACATAGCTTAGGACGCTCTCGGGGTCCAGACGTGTGACTGTGCCAAATTTTGTGGCTGTAGTTGCGACGGTGCGGATGCCTATCCCGGACATACACACATACACACACACACACATACATACACACATACATACACACTTTGAGCTTTATATATTAGATTTGCCAGTTGCAGACTCCAAATTATATATACAGGCCAGCACAGCCTCCAAATAACATACATAGCCCACTAGCCCAGCATTGCCTCTAGTTGTTAATATATATAGCCCAGCACAGCCTCCAAATAAAATATGGTATACAGCCCAGCATAGCCTTCAGTTAATATATACAGCCCAGCACAGCATCCAAATAACATATACAGCCCAGCATAGCCTCCAGTTAATATATACAGTCCAGCAACCGCCTTCAGGTAATATATACATCCCAGCACAGCCTCCAATTCATATATACAGCCCAACACAGCCTCCAATTAATATATACAGCCCAACACAGCCTCCAATTAATATATATAGCCCAACACAGCCTCCACTGAATATATACAGCCCAGCCTTCAGGTAATATATACAGCCCACCACAGCCTCCAGGTGATATATACAGCCCAGCATAGCCTCCACCCAAGATAATATATACAGTCCAGCATAGCTTTATGGTAATAGATACAGTCCAGCATAGCTTCAGGTAATATATACAGCCCAAAACAGCCTCCAGGTAATATATACAGCCCAGCATAGCCTCTAAATAATATATATAGCCCAAGACAGCCTCCAGGTAATATATATAGGCACCCCCGCTTCCCTTTGTTTCACAATGCTCTCCCCCATATGCGGTCTACTTTTGGCATAGTGTTTCTCACCCTATGTGGCCCCCCAGTTTATGCTGCTTCTCCCCATGTGCCCCCCCAGTTTATGCTACTTCTCCCCCTATGTGGGCCACCCGATTCATGGTTTTTCTCCCCCCATGAGCCGCAAGCATCTCCCCCAGGGGCCCCCCCATTCATGAGCAGCCATGCTTCTCCCCAGGAGTCCCCCATTCATGAGCAGCCAATGCCATGCTTCACCCCAGGCCAGGGCCCCCCCCATTGATGAGCAGCAAGGCCATGCTTCTCCCCAGGCCAGGGGCCCCCACATTCATGAGCAGCCACACCATGCTTCTCCCCAGACCAGGGGCCCCCATTCATGAGCAGCCAGGCCATGCTTCAAGTTCTCCCCAGGCCAGGGGCCTCCACATTCATGAGCAGCCAGACCATGCTTCTCCCAGGCCCCCATTCATGAGCAGCCAGGCCATGCTTCAGTTCTCACCCAGGACAGAGCCCCAAAAAATCATGCCTGCCATGCTTCCGTTCTCCCCCAGGAACCCCCCAAAATTATGCCTGCCTCGGTCCCAGTCCCTCAGTCCTGCTCAGCTCTGGTACTTTTACCTGGAGAAGGCAGGGCAGGATAGACCAAGAGGATCCATCCACTGTCCGCACATTCCTGAGCTGCAGCATTTAGTTATGGGGCACGGCACACAGTGACTTCACAGACACACACTGACGCTGCGGCTGCAGCCACTGTCCGGCCAGCGCCACACACACAGTGAGTGACAGTCAGTCTGTCTCCTCCTCTCCTCCCCCACAGCAACAGCGCAGCACAGCACTGATGCTGATCTCACCTCAGGGCTGGCTCCTCTGCACCAGCGCTCGCACTCTGAGGACCCGCTCCCGCCGCCTCCCGCAGTGCTGTTCTCCTTGCGCCTTGGATCCGCGGCGCTCCATATGGTAAATTTGAATAGGTAAATAATTAGCCATACCTTCCAACTTTTGAAGGGAAAGAGGGACAAAGGCTGCGGTGCACACAGCCGCAAATTTTAGGCCACACCCCGACCACACCCATTTCGTGATTAGCCACACCCATGTCCATGCCAAACCGCACACATTTAGCACTGCTGATCATACTGACTGGTACTGGGGGCATAGTGGCTGGCATTATGGGCACAGTGGCTGGTACTGTGGGCACACTGACTGTTACTAAGGAAAAGAAAGAAAGAAAACAGAGAGAGAGAAAAAAGAAAACAGAGAGAGAGAAAGAAAGAAAGAAAGGAGAGCGAGAGAGAGAGAACAGAGAAAGAACAGAGAGAAGGACAGAGAGAGAAAGAAGAAAGAACAGAAAGAGAAAGAAAGAGGGGAAAGAAAGAAGAGAGCAAAAGAAAGAACAGAGAGAGAGAAAGAGGGGAAAGAAAGAACAGAGAGCGAAAGAAAGAACAGAGAGAGAGAAAGAAAGGGAAAGAAAGAAAGAAAAGAAAAATAAAGAGGGGAAATAAAGAAAGAACAGAGAAAAAGAAAGAAAGAGAAAGAAAGAACACAGATAAAGAAAGCAAGGACAGAAAAAAAGAACAGAGAGAGAAAGAAAGAGGGGAAAGAAAAAGAACAGAGAGAGAAAGAAGGGAAAGAAAAAAAGAACAGAGAGAGAGAAAGAAAGAAAGAAAGAGGGGAAAGAAAGAACACAGAGAAAGAAAGAGCGGGGACAGAAAAAAAGAACAGAGAGAGAAAGAAAGAGGGGAATGAAAGAAGAGAGAGAACAGATAGAAAGAAAGAACAGAAAGAGAGAAAGAAAGGGGAAAGAAAGAACAGAGAGAAAGAAAGAGGGGAAAGAAAAAAGAAAGGAAGAGAGAGAGAAAGAAAGAACAGAGAGAGAAAGAAAGAGGGGAAAAAAAAGAACAGAGAGAAAGAAAGAGGGGAAAGAAAAAAAAACACATAGAGAGCAAAAGAAAGAAAGAGGAGAAAGACAGAATAGAGAGAGAGAAAGAGAAAAAAAGAATGAAAGAACAGAGAGAAAAAGAAAGAAAGAAAGAAAGAAAGAGGGGAAGAAAGAACAGAGAGAGAGAGAAAGAAAGAAAGAAAGAAAGAAAGAACAGAGAGAAAGAAAGAGGGGAAAGAAAGAACAGAGAGATAGAGAGAAAGAAAGATGGGAAAGAAAGAACAGAGAGAGAAAGAACAGAGAGAGAGAAAGAAGAAAAGAAAGAACAGAGAGAGAAAGAAAAAGAGAGGGAAAGACAGAACAGCGACAGAGAAAGAAACAGAGAGAAAGAAAGAACAGAGAAAGAAAGAAACAGGGAGAGAGAAAGAAAGAAATAAAGAAAGATTCTATAAAGCTACTATAGCAGGCCGGCTCCCATAGTAATGCCCACCTGTGCCTCCCGGTGCAGGACATATCATGATCCGCACACATGGCCGGCATCCCTGATTCCAAGGCAATCCTGCTGTCCGCGCTGTCGGAGGAGGACATGGTGATGGATCGGAAGCATTCCTGGTTCCGTCACAATCTCCTCATGAAATTACCTCATTTCCGGTCAGCTTCCAGCACATCACTTCCGGTGAAACGTCACATGCGAGTTTTAAAGTGCTCCTCGGGACTCCGCCGAGTACTCCTGTGTCGGTGGGAGAAGCCCACTTTGTATGCCTCGTACACACTTGGCTCCGCTCCATACATCCAGTGCACATATGGCTCCACTTCGTACACACACGGCTCTGCATACCCCATACACATGCGGCTCCGCTCCGTACACACGTGGCTCCGCTCCCCACACCTCGTACACACGCGATTCCACTCCGTACACCTCATACACACGCGGCTTCGCTCCGTACACCTCGTACACACGCGGCTCTGCTTCGTACACACGCAGCTCCACTCCATACACCTCGTACACACGCGGCTCCGCTCCGTACACCTCGTACACATGCGTCTCCAATTCATACACCTTGTACACACTCAGCTCTACTTCATACACCTCGTACACACACGGATCCGCTCCGTGCACCTCGTACACACGCGGCTCCACTCCGTACACCTCATACACACGCGGCTCCGCTTCGTACACCTAGTACACACGCGGCTCCGCTTCGTACACCTCTTACACACGCGGCTCCGCTCTGTACACCTTGTACATATGTAGCTCTGCTTCGTACACACGCGGCTCCGCTTCATACACCTCGTACACACGTGACTCCGCTTCGTACACCTCTTACACACGCGGCTCCGCTCCATACACCTCGTACATACGTGGCTCTGCTTCGCACACATGCGGCTCTGCTCCGTACACCTCGTGCACACGCGGCTCCGCTCCATACACCTCATGCACACGCGGCTCCGCTCCGTACAACTCGTACATACGTGGCTCTGCTTCGTACACACACGGCTTCGCTCCGTACACCTCGTACACACGCGGCTCCACTCCGTACACCTCGTGCACATGCGGCTCCGCTCCGTACACCTCGTGCACACGCAGCTCCGCTCCATCCACCTCGTGCACACGTGGCTCCGCTCCGTCCACCTCGTGCACACGTGGCTCCGCTCCGTCCACCTCGTGCACACGTGGCTTCGCTCCGTCCACCTCGAACACACACGGCTCTGCTACATCCACACTGTAAAGGTACTGTCACACTTAGCGATGCACCAGCGATCCCGACCAGCGATATGACGCGGTCAGGATCGCTGGTGCATTGCTAAGTGGTCGCTAGTGAGCTGCCACACAGGCAGATCTCACCAGCGACATAGCAACGGTTGGCGGTCGCTACTTACCTGTCAGACGAGGCGATCCTGATGTCCTCCCGCCCGCGTCCACGCGTCGCTCGTCGGTGCCACAGGAAGCCCAGCAGGAAGCTGATGACGAGAAATGGCCCAGGACGTTCTCGCGCGATCAACGATAACCAGTGGGGGAGCCGGTCGGAGGTAAGGATCACACATAGCGATATCGCTAGCAATATCGCTGCTACGTCACAAAACCAGTGACGTTATAGCGATATTGCTAGCGATATCGCTTAGTGTGACAGGCCTTTAAAACCTTCCTGACCCCACACAGAAACTTTACCTCATCCAGCAGCATGACAACCAGCGCAGCAGTCCTGCAGCAGAATGCAGACAGACACAGAGCCTGAGGCCCCTGATCATGTGACCCCTGACTCCTCTCCTCTCACAGGTCCTGTGTGCACAGAACACATAGCCCAGTCACACGCTTGGGAGCCATGAATTAGCCATGCGGTGCTGGAGGCTGGAGGGGCCCCCTCTCCCCCGAGGGCCCCGTTAAATAAACGGGCTGCACGTGCGGTAGGTCCGCCCTTGCATAAGTTCAGTGTAGTAATAAGCTAACCTTTCTTTCACCCTGCCCGCCTTACTAATAGCTGTAGCATATATAGAGTAGAGTGAGAATTCAGAAGGTGCCAGGGACATGGGTTATACCTTTCTGTTGCCTTAAACCGATAAGTCTGCAGTCACTCTGTGTGACTACAGACTTATGAATCTCCCCAGGTCTATGCGTTGCGGGGATTCTCAGACCCGGGACCGGAGGGTATGTATGAGTTATACATACTCACGGCCAGTGGGCGCAGCCTCGCTCTCCATACACTTGTATGGAGCAAGGCCGCGACCTCTAGTCTGGCACGCCCACTTGGCGTCCGCAACACTGTTCGTCATTTGGCCTCAGCTCAATACAAGTGTATAGAGAGAGTAGGCAGCCACTGGCCAGGACTATATATGACTTACACATAGCCTCCATTCTCGAGTCTGAAGCCGGCGAAGCCCTGCCGCACACAGTGCATGCTCTGGGGGGATTCATAGGTTTGCATTCACACAGATTGACTGCAGACTTTAACCAGAAAACCCCTTTAAGGTGCTGTTTAGACGGTCATTCTCAAACACAAGCAGATTGTGGACATGACAGGCTTTATGTGGTTGTTCACATAACAGATGAGAGAAGGAGCTGCCTGTTATTGACATGCTCTTATGTGGTGTATAGCTCAGACCAGACTATTCCATACTATTGGTCTGTGCTAAAAAACTTTGGTGTGCGCAGATACAGTAGTTATTATTGGATCAGTATGCTTCCTGTTGAATATGCGAACAGCACACTGACCGAAAATACGTCCATTTGAACGAGCCTTAAAGTAAAGAATAGTCCAATACACTTTTCTATATACCTAAGCTACCGCAAATAAAAAAACAAAACCTTTTTATTAGCTTTTTTATGTTACATGTGAAACAAACCTAAAATGTAACATACTTAATGATAAAACCTTGACAATAGCGAAAATCTTGTCTGTAATTACATTGGTTACATTGTTACTGTCTCCTACCTTCTTCTCGCATCTGCTCATATTTCCTCTTTGCAATATATCTCCTCCAAGCTTTCTGGATAGTTCTGGCAAAGGAATCAAACTTTCTCTCTCGCATTTCCTCCAATAGGAATAACTGCAGAAATTAAATAGATTAGAAGAAAGAAAATAAGACGTTAACCCCTTCACCCCCAAGCCTGTTTTCACCTTCCTTCATTGCGTCGGTTTGAACCAGAGGTGGACACCAAATTCAGTGCTTCCTGCCTGACCCATGGGATAAAATGCAATCTGATATCCCTTCAAATGGACAGAAACACTGAAGAAGGTCCACTGTAGACCGAAACGTTTGTGAACCTTTATTGCTGGATTGCATATTAAATCATATATTTAATTTCATCAACTGTGAGTGCCAAGTTTTCTTACATGTCATTGAGGGGATTAATTCTACTTGTGCACCATTATACAGTAGTGCCGTGGTCATCTCTATACGGTTTTCACCTTCCTGACAAGGCAAACTTTTACAATTGTGACCAGTGTCATTTAAGAGGTAATAACTCTAGAACGCTTCAACGTATCTATTCTGCCCTCTGAATAGGGCAAAGAATGTTTGTATTATGTGCTGGGTTAGTTATAGTACCATCTAGTGGTGGCTGAATTTATGCTGTGTCTTTGATAACATTTTCAGTCTGTGCTTTAACAGAAGCAATGCACATGGGATTGAAGCTATGCTTCGTGGGAAGGAAGCAATATATTCTGGGACAAAGAAGGGCCATTTTGCTTCTGTGTATATCATAGGATGCATGTGTTTACCTGTCCTCCATGTTAACTCTCCAACTCGAGTTTGTTATCCTTGTAAAGCATATCTGGTAAGCTTAATCTTTCTTACAATGCAGTGTGTGCAGAGAGTTTATCAGAGATGTAATTAGACATCTGTTTTTTTCTAGGTAGGTTGCATCACACTGAATGCTTCTGTATTTGTGTTAGCTGTGATCATCTGCCCAATACCTATGCATGTCATTTGTATTCTTTACAGTTTTACCGCATGTTCTATACTCTTCACCAATAAACAAGATCGACTACAGAGAACAGTCTGCTTATTTTGGAAGACAGAGCTGTGGTTTATGCTGTATGCTGGAGTGCACAACGTGTCAGCGTGCCTGAAGGCAGAATAGTAAAACAGATTGCCAGATGCCTGCGATAATGAATACAGGCTTAAGGGACCGCTATCACCCAGACTGCTCCGCACACCGGTACTACAGCAGCCACCATACAGCCGCAGGAGACAAGTCCAGGGCCCAGTAAAACAGATGCCAGATGCCTGCGATAGTGAATTTAGGCTGTAAGGGACCGCTATCACCCAGACTGCTCCGCACGCCGATACTACAGCAGCCGCCATACAGCCGCAGGAGACAAGTCCAGGGCCCAGTAAAACAGATGCTAGATGCCAGCGATAGTGAATAAGACTTAAGGAGCCGCTGGTCGCAAGTGGTGGTTACCCAGGCTATACGGGACCGCTATCACCCAGACTGCTCCACATATGGGTATTACAGCAGCCGCCATACAGCCGCAGAGAATGAGAGCCCAGGGCTCAGTAAAGGACCGCTGGTCGCACGCAGTGATTGCATAGACTGTACGGGACCGCTAACACCCACACTGCTCTGCATACGGGTATCACAGCAGCCACCATACAGCCGCAGAACGCTACTGTAGCCGCCAAGAAGTGCTACATCTTTCCCGCCATGCGGAAGCCCACCATACATAGACTGTTTCCCGCCAATATACTAAGCAGTACTCAGGTAAACTCACAATGTCTCGGAAAAGTACATCCTCACTCAAAACAAGGTCACGAGCATGCTCCAGCAGGTCGTCCTTAGCAGAGCTAGCTGCTGTCGCTCACGCCGAGGCAGTCAAAGCGAGATCCTCCTCCTCCGAACGAGAGATGCATCTAAAGCTGAGACAAGCAGCTCAAGAGGCGGAAGCTGCACGTCTGCAAGCCCAAACTGTACGCTTGCAGGCAGAGAGCGAAGCAGAAACTGCACGTTTGCAAGCAGAGCTAGAAAGACTTTTCGGCAGACAAAGAGACAGCAGCTGCAATAGCTAAAGCAGAGTATTTGGAAGCTATGAAAGATCTTGATTATGAAAGGTGCAGCAACATTCACGGACCAGATCTAGAGCAGCAAGATCCAGCGCAATGCGTTGCAGAGTACGTCCGTCAACATTCTGGCACAGATAACAGCCCTGGCGCATCATATCGATCAGCCCATGCCGATTACCAGTGTTCCAACCCCGAGCTTCACTACCATAAGCGAGGAGACGTCCAGCACAAAGATGTCGACTACAGCTACTGTTCCACTGAAAAAGAAGGTACAGCTCCCATCCCGTCTTAAAGAGACACCTTCTTCACCAACAAGGTACTGCACAGACTGTCCGGAGTCACAAGTGTCTTACAGGTATGGTGATGCACCCCACACAAGACATAACTATTACACACCGGCTCGTGCCAGCACTGACGGAGTCATCAAGGACCTTGCAAAGTTCCTTGCCCGCCAAGAACTGGTTACAAAGGGACTTGTAAAGTTCACTGACAAACCCGAGAACCATCGGTCATGGCGAGCCTCGTTCCGGAACACCATTCATGGTCTGGACCTTTCTTGTAGTGAGGAGTTAGATCTCCTGGTAAAGTGGCTCGGAAGTGAGTTACTCGTGCATGCCAAAAGACTGAGAGACATTAATGTAAAGCATCCTCGCACAGGCCTACATAAAGTGTGGGAAAGACTCGATGAATGCTATGGGTCAGTAGAAGTCATAAAGAATGCTTTATATAAAAGAATTGAGGATTTTCCTAAGATAGGACCTAAAGGTTATCTAAAGCTTAGAGAACTGAGAGATTTATTGAATGAGTTGCAGGTTGCTCAGCAGGAAGGAGACTTGCCCGGATTGGCATTCTTAGACACCTCTAAGGGTGTTAATCTGATAGTAAAGAAACTTCCTTACAACCCACAAGAAAAGTAGATTACATGTGGTTCAGAGTATAAACACAATCATAATGTATCATTTCCTCCTTTCACTGTATTTGTTGATTTTGTCACCAAACAATCTAGGATTACAAATAACCCTAGTTTTGATTTTACTCTGTCGTGTTCCACTGCCACTGGTGTCAAATCTGGTAAGAGACCCGTGGCAGTCCACAAAACTAACATTGATTCCACAGGCCCTCCTCACAAGGTGAATAAACCCCCTCCAGATGAGAGCAAACCTCAGGATGTCAGTAAATATTGTCCTCTACAGAAGAAACCACATCCTCTACTAAAATGCAGAGCCTTCAGGGAGAAGTCTTTAGAGGATCGCAAAGGTTTCCTCAAGGAGAACAACATCTGCTTCAGATGTTGTGCCGCAACCTCTCACTTCACCAGGAACTGTGAAGCTAGCGTGAAATGTGCAGAATGCAGCAGCATGGATCACAATACAGCCTTGCACCCTGGAACACCTCCACGAGTGTTGTCGCAAGCAGAGGAGCATGATGGGAAGCAGAAGGACACTGATGAAGACACCCCTGAGGTAAGCTCTAAATGTACTGAGATCTGTAGAGGACTCAGGGGAGGAAGGTCCTGTTCAAAAACCTGTCTTGTCCGAGTCTATACTGCAGGCTGCAAGGACAAAGCCTTCAAGATTTATGCAATCCTGGATGACCAAACTAACAGGTCCCTAGCCAGTTCCATCTTCTTTGACAACTTCAGCATCGTAGGCCCTGGTTCTCCCTACACTCTGAGGACGTGTTCAGGTACCGTTGAGACAGCGGGGAGAAAAGCAACCGGATACAAAGTGGAGTCCATAGATGGCCAGACCTGCCTATCATTATCGACCATCCTGGAGTGCAACCAGATTCCTGACAACAGGTCAGAAATACCTTCATAGGAGGTGGCGAGACATCACCCCCATCTAAAGCGTATAGCCCACCAGATACCTGAGATGGATCCAGGAACCCCAATAGCTCTACTTCTGGGAAGAGATATACTACAAGTCCACAAGACTAGAGAATGTATAAACAGCTCCAGGAACGCTCCGTACACACAGAGGCATGACCTTGGATGGGTCATCATAGAAGACGTCTGCCTAGGCGGAGCACACAAGCCGGCCTCAGTCAAAAGCATGCTTACCAATAATCTTGAAAATGGACATCCGTCTATCTTCCAGCCATGTAAGAGTAGCTTCCTGGTAAAAGAGTTGCCACACAATGCTCCTCTACCTTGTCCATTAGCTGATTCTTCCTCTGAAGACCACACATGTGACGGCGACCAAGATCACATAGGGTGCACAGTTTTCCACAGAACAAGAGAGGACAGCAAGGTAGCAATGTCCATAGAAGACAGATTGTTTTTGGACATCATGGATAGAGAGATGGTAAGAGATTTTTTTTTAAACATATTGTTTTTGTTAGAAAGTTAGAAGGGTTAAAAGTTTATCAGATATTTCTCATTTTTCCAACAAAATTTACAAAACATTTTATTTTAGTGACCACATCACATTTAAGAGATTTGAGGGTCCTTTGTGGCAGAAAATACCCAAAAGTGATACTATTTTAAAACCTGCACCCCTCAATGTCCTCAAAAATCACATTGAAGAGGACTATTAACCCTTTAGTTGCTTCACAGGAATTAAAGCAATGTGGAAGGAAAAAATGAACATTTTAATTTTATCAAAAATCTTTTTATGCCCCAAGTTTTTCATTTTCCGAAGGGTAACAGGACAATTCAATTTGATGTGTAAAGTGAGTACAAAGATACCACATATGTGGCAGAAAACTATTGTTTAGGAACACAGCATGGCTCGAAAATAAAGGAGCACCTTTTGATGTTTGGAGCTCAAAATTGGCTGGAATAGATAACGGACGCCATGTCGTGTTTGCAAGGCCCCTGATGTGCCTAAACAGTGGAAACCCCTCAAGAAACTTATCTAGAGGAGCAGTGAGCATCATGACCCCACAGTTGCTTCACAGAATTTTATAATGTTGAACCGTGAAAATGAAAAAAATATATTTTTCTTGCAAAAATGTTACTTCAGTCCCAAATTTTTCGTTTTCAAAGGTTACAGGAAAAAATGGACCATACAATTTGTTGTGCAATTTCTTATGAGTATCCTGATTCCACAAATGTATTGGAAAGCAACTGTTTGCCGCACACAGATTTTGGAAACTACACCTCTTGAAAAATTAATCTAGGGGTGTAGTGAGCATTTTTAGCCATCTGGCGACTCACAGAATTGTATAACATTGGACTGTGTAAATGGAAAATTGCCAGTTTTACCATTATAATGTTGCTTTGGCCTTCAAGTTTTTAATTTTGAAAAAGGAAAAAAGGAGAAAATGAATAGTACACTTTGTTACGCAATTTCATCTAAGTAAATAAATATCTTATATATAGCTAAAAATTATTTCTGAGGCACAGTGCAAACCTCAGAAGGGAAGAAGCGTCACATTGGAGTTTAGATTTTGCTGGAATGGTTTGAGGGTGCCATGTCACATTGTTAAGCAATGAAGGCCCTTGTTTCTGTCTTTAACAGGGCACCTCCTCAGTATTACTAACACATCCATCCTAGAGGATACTATTAAAAATTAATTTTTAATTAAATGATAGGTTAAAAATTCAGCAGAGCAGCAAGAGCCCAAATCCACACCTAACACATTCCCATCCTTTCGTAAGAATACTAGCTAACATATCTGATTAGCGATGCTAAGACTAAATAAGTAAATTGTCTAAGTAAATTGTCACAGGGCAATAAAGTGAATGAAAAAGGAAGAAACATTGTAGATCTCACCCAATTGAAGTGCAGACTGTTCTCCGGGTCACGTCCATACGGGTAAAAGCGTACCTCACTCTGCCCTGTCGTGCCCTCTGCAGTTGCTCCTGCCCTAACAAGGGCAGTACCCAAGTGGAGCTATTATCCCAAAAAGAGGGTCTGCACTTCAATTGTGTGAGAACCACAATGTTTCTTCCTTTTTCATTCATGTTATTGCACTGTGACAGTTTACTTATTTAGTCCTAGCACCACTAATCAGATATGTTAGCTAGCATTCTTACGAAAGGATGGGAATGCTTTTTTGTTGTTTTCAGTATCTTGATAGTAGATGTTAGGTTTGGATTTGGGCTCTTGCTGCTATGCTGTATTTTTCAGCTATGATTTAATTAAAAGTTAGTTTTTATTAGTATCCTCTAGGCTGGATGTGCCATATCACATTGGCAGAGACCCTGAGATGCTAAAATAGCAGAAGCCTCTATAAGTGACTCCATTTTATATCTATACCATTGGGCAGTGAAGAAAGAATATTTACATTTTTATTATTAAAATATTATTTTGGCCTCAAGTCATTTTTATAAGGGTTAATAGGAAAAAATGGACCTCTCAATTTGTTGTACAATCTCTCACGCATGCAGCAATACGTTACATTTATTCAAGAACCACTTTTCAGACAGAGCGGACAGCTCAGGAGGGAAGGAGCGCTGTATTGTAGTGAAGTGTCATAACCCACAGGGAGGGCCCCTGAGGTGCAAGCGGAAACCCTCCATAAGTGACCACATTTTACAAAATACACCTTGCAATGAATTATTCTAAGGGTGCAGTGATCATATCGATACCATCGGTGTATCACAGAATTTCATATGATTTGATAATTAAGAAAAAATAATTACATTTTTCCAAAATTTTTTCCATAGCTCCAGATTTAAAATTTTCACACAGGTAGATGGGTAAAAATGGCACCAAAAATTGTCACACAATTTTGGCTGAACGTGGCAATACACCATATGTGTCCATATAGTGCTGCTTAGCCACACGGCAAGAATCGAGAGGAGCACTATTTGATTCTTCTAGAACAAATTATTGTAAAATAGTTTAAGGACTCTGTGAAGATCTGAGGTTTTGGGTTGTAATAATCACCGAGGCAAGTAAAAAATGCAACTTTTTTTTATTTCTTATGTCCATGTCTTACAGCAACTCCGGGTAGATGGCCACAATGCAATGCTACCAGTCGACAAGATCCCAACCCAGGGCCAAAAGTTCCACTGCCCCCATACCAGTCGATAGCCCACAGCTTTTGTATTTCCCACCAGAATAGTCTGCAGTCACAGCCCATGCTCCTCCCAATGATGGATACCATGACAGCAGCACATGTGTCTAGCTCCTGCCAGCAACAACTGTCCATAGGATAGGTCCTTAAATCCATACGACAGATACCATGACCATAGCACGTGTATCCAGCTCCAGCCGACAACAACAGTCCTTACAATGGTTCCTCAAATCCAGATGACAGATACCACGACCCTGGCACATGAATCCAGTTCCAGCCCGCAACAACCTCTCCATTTCCTTGCCAGTGTCCTAAATACCCTAAGCCTCCCCTCCGGAATTGAGCTCGGCAATCGGGACCCCCAAAGTTATCTGTACATCGGTGAAGGTATTTTCCTGCAGCCAAGCACCATCACCTTGGACTGGATCTTCTGCACCCATCCTCATAATGGGACTAGTGACTTGTTTTACCTTTACCATTCTCTTGTCTGGTCTCATGTGTACATTAGATCCAACCCGCGCATCTTCCTCTGCTTACTGTCTTTCCTCTGCTTACTGTCTGTGAATGGAAAAATCGATTCCTGAGGCTGAACACATTCCAGGAGAGATTTGTGCACCTTAAAGTGATGATCATGCAAATCTCTAATAAAGCACAACAATAAGATTGACATAACCAGTGCTCCATGCTGGAAAAAGTCAGCATCCCTTAAAGATGTGGAATCCGCTCTACGCCCATGGATTCAACAATCTTTAGTCTGTGACCAGCTTCTCACAGACTCCATATACAAGACAGAGCTCCTAAGTACCAGAAGAGAAGTATCCTCCCTCAAGTGGCCCCATTTTGGAAATTACACCACTCTTGGAATTTATCTACAATTGTGACTATATGAGTATTTTCCAGAACAAAGCAGCAGTGGATGTTCCTAAGTAAAAATTGCAACTCTGCCATTGTAGCGCCCGTACATTGCTGTGCCCAGTACATTGCAGTCCCTGTACATTGTAGTGCCCATTACATTGTAGTGCCCATACATTATGCCTAGCTCACGCTTCTGGAGACATGCACGTGTAAATTAAGCAGGTTCTTATCGCTACACAAATACTAAACATGTGGATACTATATGTGGTTTAGGCACATTGAGGATCAGAAGAGAGGGGGATATTTGGAGTTTGAAGAGCAGAAGTCACAGAACTTCTTTTGGGCAGCGAGCAGCCATCGCATTTTTTTTTCCCCGTTTCATCCCACTTGGATTTTTTCATCCCATTTTTGAGTACAATATATTATAAAGTGAAAGGTGTCATTAATTCCTACAACTCGTTTCACATAAAACCTCTCATGGCTATGTCAATGCAAAAAAAAAAAATTGTTCAATTGAAAGAAGAAGAAATATAAATTAAATCTTAATAAGGATATGAAAGGATCAACACTCGGTGAGAAAGATTGAAAGATTGCAGCATCACCCGACTTCTCTCTTCTCACTGGTTTATAACCATTAACCATCAATCACTTTGATGAGGTTGGGAGGGTGCTGGTTTCTTTTCACATGAGAAAATTGGGGAATATGTAACCCATGTTCCCACTTTGTATAAATGCTACATTTTTCTGCTCTAAAATGTACAACAGAAATTTGCTGATTTTTGGGTTTTTGCTGAATATTTGTTCATGCTTTTTTTGATGCAGAAACTGAACGTAATAATAATAATGCATTTTTTTGCATGTGTTTTTTAGGCTCCCCAATAGAAGGCTAAAAGGAACCCCCAATCCCCTCAAAAACAGCAAACAATTCAATAGTGTCTTAAAGTGCACAAGGGGCATGAGTTTTGTTTGAATTGTTAAATGCAGCAGATTTTTTTCAAAGTTTGCAGAGAACATTGCCTTACAGAGTGCTTGTCATGTACTTTCATGATAGCTACGTATAAGGGGTTACAGAATTATTTGTTGCTCCCAGCTGTATGAGAAATCCCAAGGGTACCTTCATCACAGAGAACACACCAATACTTAAGAAGGTTATGTGGTCGGGGCACTTTGAAAGATTTGCAATGGGCGTAGATGCTTCAGGTTTTACTGATATACATTATTCAATAGAACTTGGAATAAAAATAAATTCCACAATTGGATGTGTTTAAATAAAATGTTTCTGTGCTGAGATAATCTTATAAATGTGCTCCTGCTGTGTACGGTGTAATGGCCGTGTCTGACTGTACAGGGACATGGTCTGATCATACCACAGCTCCTGGGAAGGGGAGGAAGCAAAGAAATATACAGACAGGACAGCAGGGGATCACAGCTGATTCTTTTGTGAGGTAAAACATCTTGAAAAACAAGCAACAAAAGCTTTACCTCACAGAAAGCTTAAATTGTGATCCCGTGCTGTAATGTCTGTATACTCTTTTGCTTCCTCCTCTGCCCAGGAGCTGTGGTATGTTCAGACCATGTCACTGCATGGTCACACAGTCATTACACAGTACACAGCAGGGGCACATTTATAAGATTATCTCAGAACAGGAACATTTTTTAACACATCCAATTGTGGAATTTATGTTTATTATTTAAGTTTTGTTCATGGGAAAACTTAAGGATTCCCTTAACCTAAGTCATGTGACAAGGCCTGGTAACGGGTCATTGTTGCCTTTTAGAATTGCTACTTTCAATAAGTGACACTAGAGTTCAAGTCCTCTTCCTCTCTCAAGAGGCTATTTGCATATTTAATTTCCCAGATTAGCATTGCAAGGCCTATAAGACTCCTCACATTGGCATGCCATGCTAGGCATGTCACTCTCCCAAAGGAGAAATATTACTCCTTACATCCCTCTAGTTGTTTATAGCAAGACTTTTTTTCTAGACTAATCTTAAAAATTCCTTGAAATCAGAATGCTAATATACCCTAATATATGCAAAATTTACATTTAAAGTCCTATACCCAATGACACTCACCATTTCCAACTTCATAAAATTGAAAATGCCTTCAAAGGCCTTGATCATAGAAAGACCAGAATCTGTTTAGACTAATGACATCTTCATCTAAACGTAAGTAAAATATTCATTGATATTGATAATTGATAAATTTTACTGCAGTCAGGAACAGCTGCAAGCAGTTGATAAAGAGTGAAACGTAATAATTGATGAAACACATGGAATATACATGGACACATCTTTTTTATGCTGTAATACTAAAATATTGGAACATATCAAGCATGTGTTTTATAGATGAAATCTTCAGCATAGTTTTTCCTATTAAAAGCCACATTGGGGCAGATTTATCAATCCCGCCTAATTCTTAGACAGTGCAAAGCTAGGCTGGACAGTCTTAAAATACGCCAGATGTACCATATCTTTATGTTCCAAGCTGTTTAATATTTTTAATCTTTGTCTCATTTAAATTTACACCACCTAGATTACTTTGTGCCAGAAATTGTTTGTGCTACAATTTTGATGCAATTTTTGTGTGCTCAAAGTCGCATGCTAAGCCAAAATTTTTCCTGCCCAACCATGCCCCATTTAGTGACGCCACTCCACCTTGTCCTTCAAGGCACAAAAAGTGTCCACTGCTCATAATAAATATGGTGTGAATCATGAATTTTTTTTTTCTGGCAAAAATTACTTGATAAATCTGTATTATCAGAGCATATACTCTTACAGCATACCGATTCTGGATTTTTTACAAACACTTTGGTTTTCCCCATTTGATACTGATCAGCATCCATATTCACAGATCTCAGGAGATGTTGTACCCCTTGTCGCTCATCTCCTCTCCACCTTGGCCATGTTTCAGGTGTCAAGATGGCATACCTGAAAGGAAATTATATTAGTAATCGTAATTGTTTATACAGTTATTTTCTGAGGACTCGATTGTTAAAAGCATTTTTTACCTTTGTAAAAATTTATGAAAAACTCTTCGATAAGCAAATCCAGCACGGCGTACTCGGATGTTTTCTTTCAGACCCAGATACTCCACTTGATGTTTGACTCTAGAAACAACAAAAACAAGTATTAATTATATGTATATATACAGCGCGTGCAATATTATTCGGCCCCTTTATTTTCAGTGCTGCAAACTCACTCCAGAAGTTCATTGTGGAGCTCTGAATGTTCTAATATTATCCTAAATGACTAGTGATGATAAATATAATCTACCTGTGTGTAATCAAGTCTCCGTATAAATGCACCTGCTCTGTGATAATCTCAGGGTTCTGTTTGATGCACAGAGAGCATCATGAAGACCAAGGAACACAACAGGCAGGTCCATGATACTGTTGTGGAAAAGTTTAAAGCCGGATTTGGATACAAAATGGTTTCCAAAACTTTAAACATCCCAAGGAGCACTGTGCAAGCGATCATATTGAAATGGAAGGAGTATCATACCACTGCAAATCTACCAAGACCCGGTCGTCCCTCTAAACTTTCATCTCAAACAAGGAGAAGACTGATCAGAGATGCAGACAAGATGCCCATGATTACTCTGGATGAACTGCAGAGATCTGCAGCTGAGGTGGGATAGTCTGTCCATAGGACAACAATCAGTCGTACACTGTACAAATCTGGCCTTTATGGAAGAGTGGCAAGAAGAAAGCCATTTCTCAAAGATATCCATAAAAAGTGTTATTTAAAGTTTGCAACAAGCCACCTGGGAGACACACCAAACATGTGGAAGAAGGTGCTCTGGTCAGATGAAACCAAAATCAAACTTTTTGGCAACAATGCCAAATGATAAAGGCAACACAGCTCATCACCCTGAACACACCATCCCCACTGTCAAACATGGTGGTGGCAGCATCATGGTTTGGGCCTGCTTTTCTTCAGCAGGGACAGGGAAGATGGTTAAAATTGATGGGAACATGGATGGCGCCAAATACAGGACCATTCTTGAAGAAAACCTGTTGGAGTCTGCAAAAGACCTGAGACTGGGACGAAGCTTTGTCGTCTAACAAGACAATGATCCCAAACATAAAGCAAAATCTACAATGGAATGGTTCACAAATAAACGTATCCAGGTGTCAGAATGGCCAAGTCAAAGTCCAGACCTGAATCCAATCGAGAATCTGTGGAAAGAGCTGAAAACTGCTGTTCATAAATGATCTCCATCAGCTTGAGCTGTTTGCCAAGGAAGAATGGGCAAGAATTTCAGTCTATCGATGTACAAAACTGGTAGAGACATACCCCAAGTGACTTGCAGCTGTAATTGCAGCAAAAAGTGGTGCAACAAAGTATTAAGTAAAGGGGCCGAATAATATTGCACGCCCCACTTTTCAGTTTTTGAATTTTCACAAAATTTTAAAATAACCAATAAATTTCATTCAACTTCATAATTGTGTTCCACTTGTTGATTATTCAGCAAAAATTTACATTTGGTATCTTTATGTTTGAAGCATGATATGTAGGAAAAGGTTTAAAAGTTTCAGGGGGCGGAATAATTTTGCAAGGCACTGTGTGTGTATATATATATATATATATATATATATATATATGCACATTTTACAATTCAGAGCCTTACACGTAAAAGCAATATTGCACATTACAGAGTAACACATATTTTAACAATTCAAGCATCAGGCATGATGGTTCTGTTCACAAGAGCTTCCAATCAGTAAGGAAATAGGGATGACACAATAACAATATTCATGTAAAGCTACCGTACATGAACTAGTCACCAATAGAGATGAGCGAAATGGGTCGGTCAAATTCAAAAGTCGCCGACTTTTGCTAAAGTCGGGTCTCACTGAGCAAAACCCGACCATAGTGTGAGGTCGGCCATGCGGTCGCCGACCCGAGCGCCAAAGTCGCGTTTCCCATAATGCTTTCAGGCGCCATTTCTCTGCCAATGTGCAAGGACGCACACTGTGGGCAACGCGATGACATGGGCAGCGGCCACCACCATCTTAGAGAAGGGCATTGCAGTGATTGGCTTGCTTTGTGTGGCGTCATAGTGGCTATAAAAGCCCTGAATGCTGACCGCCATTTTACTTCTGCCGATGTTAGCATAGGGAGAGGTTGCTGGCTGCCACTGTTTCTCAATAGGGAGAGTGTTAGGCAGGAAAAAAACAGATAAGCAGGGAAGAAAAAACATTGTGTGTTTGTGCTGATAGCAATTGTGCTGTACAGTTAGTGTGCAGTGACAGGGGAGGATTTTTTATGTGCAGCAGGGCTGGTTATTAGGCTGCCTTATTAGGCTACCTGATAGCTGCATTGCTGTGTGCACACTGCTGTACAGACTGCTTTTTACACAGCACTCCTACTTTTATTCTTTTTTTCTGAACAGTTACCGAGCGTTCATTTTTTCCCACACCGTGTTGGGGTTGTACGCTCCTCACACACTACCATGTACCAGCTGGTATCACGGACAAATACATGCTATCTGTGTTTGACTCCGGAAAAAAATAGACGGAGATTTACATTTTTCCATACATACACCGCATAGAGCTGGCCGTGTCTGATACAGCACCGTATATCTGCTGTTTGGATTACGGTCAAATCCAAACTGAGACAGCGTCTGTGTGTAACTCCAGAAATAAATATACATATATTTACATTTTTCCATACATACACCGCATAGAGCTGTCCGCTTCTGATACAGTACCGTAAATCTGCTGTTTGGATTATGGTCAAATCCATACTGAGACAGCGTGTGTGTGTGACTCCGGAAATAAATATACATAGATGTACATTTTTCTATACATACACCGTATAGAGCTGTCCGCTTCTGATACAGTACTGTATATCTGCTGTTTGGATTACAGTCAAATCCATACTGAGACACCGTCTGTGTGTGACTCTGGAAATAAATATACAGATTTACATTTTTTCATACATACACCGTATAGAGCTGTCCGCTTCTGATACAGTACCGTATATCTGCTGTTTGGATTACGGTCAAATCCATACTGAGACAGCGTGTGTGTGACTCCAGAAATAAACATACATTTACATTTTTCCATGCACCGTATAGAGCTGTCCGCTTCTGATATAGTACCATATATCTGCTGTTTGGATTACGGTCAAATCCATATTGAGACAGCGTGTGTGTGTGACTCCGGAAATAAATATACATAGATTTACATTTTTCCATGCACCGTATAGAGCTGTCCGCTTCTGATACAGTACCGTATATCTGCTGTTTGGATAACGGTCAAATCTATTCTGAGACAGCATGTGTGTGTGACTCCGGAAATAAATATACAAAGATTTACATTTTTCCATACATACACCGTATAGAGCTGTCCGCTTCTGATACAGTACCGTATGTCTGCTGTTTGGATTATGGTCAAATCCATACTGAGACAGCGTGTGTGTGACTCCGGAAATAAATATACATAGATTTACATTTTTCCATACATACACTGTATAGAGCTGTCCACTTCTGATACTGTACCGTATATCTGCTATTTGGATTATGGTCAAATCCAAACTGAGACAGCGTGTGTGTGTGACTCTGGAAATAAATATACATAGATTTACATTTTTCCATACACCGTATAGAGGTGTCCACTTCTGATACAGTACCGTATATCTGCTGTTTGGATTACGGTCAAATATATCCTTGGGGAGCGTCTGTGACTAAGGAAATATATACAGAGATTTAAAATTTTCACGACACCTTATACAGCTGTACGCTCCTCATATAGTACCATATATCTGCTGGTTGGATTACGGTCAAATACATACTGGGAGAGTCTGTGACTAAGAAAATATATACGGAGATTTAAAATTTTCACGACACCTTATACAGCTGTACGCTCCTCATATAGTACCATATATCTGCTGGTTGGATTACGGTCAAATACATACTGGGAGAGCGTCTGTGACTAAGGAAATATATACAGAGATTTAAAATTTTCACTACACCTTATATAGCTGTACGCTCCTCATATAGTAACATATATCAGCTGGTTGGATTACGGTCAAATACATACTGGGAAAGCGTCTGTGACTAAGGAAATATATACAGAGATTTAAATTTTTCACTACAACTTATACAGTTGTACGCTCCTCATATAGTACCATATATCTGCTGGTATTTTTGGCACATTTTCCCAAACATGAGGAAGTATGGTGGAAGAGGCCGCGGACGTGGGCGAGGGGCAGCTGGTACTGATGGTGGTGGTACATCTGCTGGTTATGCCAAAAGTGCAATAGCAGCTAAGGAAGGAGATGTTGAGCCAGCGTCATCGTCTGGCTCAAGAAGGCCTGTAAGGTTCCCTTTTCTGGGAGTAGGTAAACCGCTTTTAAAGCCGGAGCATCAGGAACAGGTTTTGGCTTACATTGCCGAAACAGCCTCCAGCTCTATCGCCTCCTCTTCTGAAGTTTCAAAAACTGCAAGCACTGAGTCGTCAGTGCAGGCTTCTGGTCAGGAACAACACCTTTCCTTGTGTCCTTCACCCCCACCAAAAGTGAAGGATGCGGCAGGCCACACTTCAGATTACTCCATGTAGCTCTTTTCTTTTCACATACCATGCCTAGGTTAATCAAGTCAAATCCTGAATTCCCCAGTCCAAGATGAATCTGACATGGCGTGCACTGATGCACAGCCACTGGTAGATGATTATGCTAGAACATTGACCCAGAGCACTACATTGCCCTTGCAGTCTACTGAGCCAGAATCTGACCCTGATGAAACTCAGGTGCCCCTTCCCGCATACTATACCATCTTACATGGTAACACAGAGGAAGGTGCAGATGAAATTGAAGAGGAGGTGATGGATGACCCAGTTGTTGACCTGGATTGGCATCCATTGGGGGAAGAGGGTGCCACTGGCAATAGGTCAGAAGAGGAGAAGGATCCGCAGCAGGCATCGTCATTGCAGCAGCGGTTATCGGGTAGGCCCGTAGCTGTTCAAAAACGTGGTAACAAAACAAAAAGAGTTGCAGGACAGCTTACCCAGACGGTCAAACTAGCACAGTGTGCAAGCCCTGAAAATTTATACCATAGTAGGAAGAGTGCAGTGTGGCACTTTTTTGACCAAAATTCTATTGATGAGGCAAAGGTTATATCTGTAAGAAGGGCGGAAGGACCTTTAGCCGAGGGAAAAATCTCCGAAATTTGAATACCAGTTGCATGCTTAGACATTTAACCACCATGCACTTGCAAGCATGGATGGACTACAAAACCTCAGGTAGCACATGTGCACCTGCTCTGACTGAAGGTAGCCAGCAACGCTCCATCGCTTCCCCCACTGTAAGCCCACCGGTAAGCACACCAGCAGCAAGAAATGTTGAGGTGTCATCACAAGGCTAAAGCAGTCAGGGAATCACAATGTTTTTGCAATGAAAGACTGAAACTAGGCCATAATCACCACCACCATCACCATCACCAACCCCCTGTCAGTCCGTCAGGTCCACCGCTAGTTCCCCCATATGCAGCTCTCAAGTCCAGCTCACCCTACCAGACACTCTGAGTAGGACAAGAAAGTACTCATCCTCTCATCCACGTACACTGGCCTTGAATGCCCACATTGCCAAACTGATCTCATTAGAGATGATGTCCTTCCGTTTGGTTGAAAGCGAAGCGTTCCGAGAGCTCATGGCCTACGCTGTCCCACGCTATGACCTACTCAGTCGGCACTTCTTTTCTAGAAAAGCCATCCCTGCCCTCCACCTGCATGTGAAAGACCGCATTGTCCATGCACTCAAACAATCAGTGAGTGGAAAGGTGCACCTCACAACAGATGCATGGGCCAGTATGCATGGCCAGCGCCGTTACATGTCCATCACTGCGCACTGGGTTAATGTGGTGGATGCAGGGTCCACAGGGGACAGCGACGGTGGGACAGTGCTGCTTAGCCCTCGGTATAGGAAACAGTTGGCTGTAGGCGTTCGACCCGCCTCCTCCAGAAGCGAAAGCTTGTTGACAGAGCGCAGTCGCATGAGCACTCCATCCACAGCTGCCAGTGTTGCACACGAGGTGTCCCACCATCGAACACCTAGTGGTAAGCGTCAGCAGGCTGTTTTAAAGATGATGTCTTTGGGCGACAACAGACACACCGCAGTGGTACTGGCCGACTACTTGCAGCGAGAAACTGAGTCATGGCTGGGCAGTCTACATCTTGAGCCAGGCAAGGTAGTCAGTGATAGCGGCCTTAATTTTGTGGCGGCCATAGCCCTTGCAAAACTCAGACACATACCTTGCCTGGCTCACACTTTGAACCTGGTGGTACAATGCTTCATAAATAATTATACGTAGTTAACAGCCCTGCTCCATAAGGTGCGAAGACTGTGCTCGCACATCCGTCGCTCGCCCGTAGACTGCAGTCATATGCAGAGGCTGCAGCGATCGCTCCACCTCCCCAATCACCGCCTAATCATAGATGTTGCAACAAGGTGGAACGCCACCATGCACATGGTTGAGAGGCTGTGCGAACAGAGGCAGGCTGTAATGCATTTGTGGGAGGATACACGGGCAGGCTGTTTGAGGGCAGACATGGAGTTGTCGGGTGTGCAGTGGTCAAAGCTGAAAGACCTCTGTAAAGTCCTTCAGTGTTTTGAGGAATGCACATGGCTGGTAAGCGCAGACTTCACATCATAAGCATGAGCATACAACTTATGCGTCTGCTCATGCAAACTTTGATGCACATTAAGGATCAGGCGTCTGAAGCGGAGGAGGAGGAGGAGGGAAGCCTTGATGACAGTGAGCCATTGTCTGCTCAGGGAACTGTCCTGGACGAGGTGGAGGAAGAAGAGGAGGAGGATGAGGGGGATGATTATTTTGGGGTGGAGGATGCTTCTCGTGGGGCAAGAGAAAATGTTGGCTTGCCAAGGTCATGTACAGGGTTTGTGCGTGACTGGAGGGATGTGGATTTGGCAGAAAGTGCTCCTCCACCCACCACTGTCAGTGCATCATTGACACCTGGAACATTGGTCCACATGTGTGATTATCTCTTGCGGATCCTAAAACGGGACCCCCACATTGTCAAAATTATGAAGGTTGTCGACTACTGGTTGGCTAGCATCCTTGATCCACGCTATAAAGGCAAATTACAGAACATCATGCCACCGGAGAACCTAGAGCTAATATTGGCGAACAAACAAGCAACTCTGGTAAACCGTTTGTTATAGGCATTCCTAGCACACAGCAGCGGTGCAGGTTCTACCACGTGCCATATTGGGCCAAATGGAAGCGGTGTTCGAGGTGCACACAGCTGAACCGGCATTGGAGACAGGGGTTTCATGACCATGCTGTGGACTGATTTCTTGAGGACCGCTCACATGACTTAATACTGAATCGATTGCAACAGACAGGAGACAGCAGTTGTCAACTATGGTTCAAAATTACCTTTCCTCCCCTATCGATGTTCTCCCTCTCAGCTCATTCCCCTTTGACTACTGGGCCTCTTAACTGGACATCTGGCCTGAATTGGCACAATATGCCTTACAGGAGCTCGTTTGCCCTGCTGGTAGTGTGCTATCAGAAAGAGTCTTCAGTGCTGCTGTATCAATCCTGACAGAAAGGACCCGGCTGTCGACCCAAAATGTTGGTGATCTCACCTTCATTAAAATGACGCATGCCTGGGTTTCAAAGGATTTTGTACCACCTTCCCCTGATGATACATAGGTTTCCAGCAAAATGGCTTGCTTTGTCCTCCTCTTCCTCCGACTTCTGCAATTCCTCCATTTGCAGCTGCTGAACGTCCAGCCTACACCTCAACATATGCCAGTTTTTCCACCTCCCTAACTGGCCTGTAGCCCCCCCAGCGCCGGCGTCAGCACCTGGCGCACTCGGGCAAGTGCCAGGGCCCTGAGCAGGTGGGGGCCCACTCGTGGGCGACAGCACTGGCACAGGGACCCTCACAGTACGCAAAAGTCTCTGACGGTGGGGGGGCCCACTCACCGTCACAGACACCGTCGTACTATGAGTGGCCTTGTGCCACTGCCGTCACCCACGAGTGGGCCCCCCCTGCTTGCTCAGGGCACCAGCACTTGCAATACTTACCTCTCCCTGCTCCACCGCTGTGACCTCTTCCACGTTTCCTGACAGTGACATTCAGATCAGAGAGCGCGATGATGTCACATCTGTACACCTTCTGCCTGAACAGTCCAAGTGCAGAGAGCTGGAAGATGGCGATGCTGAGGAGTCTAGACTAGAGCAGTGCCCAGCAAGGAAAGGTATTTCATTTTTTTTAATGTTTGGAGCAATATATGGGGAGTATTATACACTGGAGAATTATATATGGGGTCCATCATACACTTGAGCATCATAAATAGGGCCCACTATACACTGGAGCATCATATGGGGCCCATTATATATGGCGCATTATATGGGTCCATCATACACTGGAGCATTATAAATGGGGCCCATCATACACTGGAGCATCATCCATGGGGCCCATCATACACCTGCACATTATAAATGGGGCCCATTATATATGGAGCATTATACACTGTTTGCATAATTGTTTTTTTTATATCAGGTAATTTTTTATTAAACATTTTCAAAAATTGAAAAAACAGGTAGTCATATACAGGATATTTCCCAAATAGTGCATTACATAAACACAATAGAACCCCACAAAAATCCCTCCAAACTCACCCCCCACCCTCACCCAAAAAAACAGCTCTCGTCTCTCCCGGTGCATTTGGTCTCTCACAGCTACAATTTTTGGGTTATATCCTCCTCAACGCTCTCATCCATGTTAATCTAGGAGCCGCCAACCTGGGTGTGTCCAACCACGGTGCCCACATATCTTCCCATTTCTTAGTTGTTGTTCTCTTTTGATACACATTTTTCCATATCTATATTATTATTAACTGCATCGGTAACTTCCGTGATTGTGGGTGCAGAAGATCCCTTCCAGTGAGCCGCCACCCTTTTACGGGCTTGATATAATATTCATGAGACTGCCAGCTGGTGCTCCTCCGAAAGCGGCAAAGTCTCCACCTGCCCCAGAAGAGCCATTTTGGGGTCTAGTACTATTTGATATTGATATTGTCATGATACCAGTGCTGGGTGACCGGCACTTCTGGGGTTAATGTTCTGATCTCGGTGCAGACTCTCACCTGCACACCTGGGACCTATTATGGTGGCCTTTCATTGGTTCTGGGGAGGCTTCTTATAGCCTCAGGAGGCTTCCATCCCCGTCAGTTATAATTTCGCCCTTGGCATTGTGTGGTGACCCCTGAGTGTGTTAGTGCTGTGTTCTGGTTGCATGATTCTCTGTGTATGACTCGGTATGTTCTCTGGATATTGCTTTGAATTCTGCTTGGTACCTTCTACGTCTGTTTGGTTTTTGATCTCTGCTTGGCCCTGACTATCCATTCTGTCTCATCCCTGGTACTGTACTGATATCTTGTGTATGACCTTTGGCTTTGTCTGACCTTCCGTCTGTTTATCCCTCCTGTACCTCGCTTGCCTGTATTGTGCTTGAACTCTGCTTTGCCTGACTCTGAGTTTTCTACCTTCTCTGAAAGCAGGACGCTAAGCCCCGCCCCCTTGCAGTCACATGACCGTAAGTCCTGTGCCGGCTTGCTAAACTTCTACATTCAGGTCCTGTGCATCTTTATTTTCCGGCTGTTCTTGTCACCAGTGGTCCCTTCTGTGCGGGTGAGTCCCAGCTTAGCAGAGGCTGTACGCTGGTGCTGTCAGGACCCTGGCAGATATACAGTATTAAGTAAATCATTCACACCTCCCCAAAACCTACGTAACCGAGGACAGTTCCAGGTCATGTGTATCAGATCCGCATTGGGCGTTCCACATTTCCAACAATCTGCCTCTCTAGCATAGCCCATTTTCAACAGCAGTACAGGGGTTCGATAAACTCGATGAAGCAAATAAAGATGCGACACTCTCTGTGCCTCGCTAACTGAGACTTTCGTGACTTCTTGCAATACATCCTTCCATGCATCATCTGTTAAATCACCTACATCAACTTGCCACTTATTCTTCAGTGTCTCCAAACTTGCCACTCTCTTTTCCAACATGGTTGCATATATCATGGATATAATACCTCTTGAGCCTTCTTCCAATCACTACTCTATCCAACAGCGGAGTTTTAGCTAGATTACCTAGTGGAGCGAGTCGCTGTTGTGCTTCTCAAGCATGTCTCAGCTGGAGATATTGAAAAAAATCTTTTATTAGGGATGGAAAATGTCTGTTTGAGATCCTCAAAAGATCGAAACTCCCCTTCCGAATAAAGCTGTGATACTAGTTTAATCCCTCTCCTCTCCCATAGCGCAAAACCCTCTAATTTATTTAGCTCTGTACATGACAAGTTTCTCCAGATCAGGGAATGCGCCATGACTCCCTGTATACCCAATATTTTTTTGGCCGTGTTCCATACCTTATCCATGCACTTCATTATTGGACTATTGATAGCTTGACCCTGACGGAACCGCCCTGGGTCTAGCGCCTGCACCAGAAAGTCCTTTCCCACTACGCATGTAAGCATACATCCCGAGGAACTTCGCATGAAGGAATCCTCCTCCCCCCATCCTCTGAAATGCTGCAACTGCGCTGCCAGATAATACAGAAACGGGTCAGGAACCGCTAATCCCCCCAGTTCTTTAGATGTATGCAAAACCTCCAACCGAATTCTAGGAACACTCCTCTTCCAGATAAGCTCTTTAAATATTCTGTTTATCTGATAAAAGATTTGACTAGGAATCCAAATGGGCGCATTGTGGAGGGCATACAAAGCTTGTGCCATGAGAACCATTTTTAACAGGTTTGCCCTTCCCACCATACTCAGTGGTAACTTGCACCAGTCCTTTATTTTTTTTATAGCAAATCCTATGGAGCTTTTCTTGGACTTCGTGCGCTGCTTGATATAATGCACAATTACTGTTGTATTAAAAGATCAATGTTTTTATTCCCAACACGTTTCGAAGTACAAACAACTTCTTCCTCAGGGTATGTCATCCCCTGAGGAAGAAGTTGTTTGTACTTCGAAATGCGTTGGGAATAAAAACATTGATCTTTTAATACAACAGTAATCGTGCATTATATCAAGCAGCGCACAAAGTCCAAAAAAAGCTCTATAGGATTTGTTGTGTCGGCGGTCACTTGTTTGACCCTTGGACGTGCAGCAGCTGATCACTAACTCTATGTGCTTTAACTCTCCTACAGCAGGTGAGTAGATTCTATATATGTTTATAACTTTATCATTGGATAAGACCCTATTTGCGCTTTTTTGTTCCTATAGTGCAAAATACTTTATTTTTTGATGAAATTTAGCAAGCAGCGGGGTAATATTTAAACGCTCAAAATCTTGTATATTATACCCAATATGAATTCCCAAGTATTTAAACTCTTTGACTACATTTAATCGTCAGGCCAATTCCAAGGAGTTCTCGGGAGCATCTCCCACCGGCATAACTGAAGATTTCTCCCAGTTAATAGATAAACCAGAGATCACTGCAAAGGATCCAAAGACTTCCATTGCCACCCTCAGAGAAGACGGCCACTCTCCCAAAAACAAGAGCATGTCATCAGCATACAAAGCTACTTTTTCTTGCAAAGACTCATACCCAAACCCCTTAAATTCAGGTGTCGCCCGAATTACTACTGCCAAGGGCTCAATTGCCAGAGCAAACAGTAAGGGAGACAGGGGGCACCCCTGTCTGGTCCCTCTGTGTAAGTTAATTGTATTTGAGATCTCCCCATTAATTCTAATTATGGCCTCTGCACTCGAATACAGCAGCTGTATCCAGGCAATAAAATTTTTACGGAAACCCATCTTGGCTAATATAGCCCACAGATATGGCCATTCGACGCTGTCAAATGCTTTTGCAGCATCCAAAGATGCAACAGCCCTAGGTTCCTTTCCCTTTGATGGGATCTGTAAATTTAGATACAACTGCCGGACATTAATTGCAGTTGATTTCTCTGGCATAAAACCAGTTTGATCTGGATGAATAATACTAGATGTTACTCTAGACAGCCGCATCGCCAGAATCTTTGCAAAAATCTTTACATCAACGTTTAAAAGGGAGATAGGCCTGTATGACTCTGGAAGACAAGGATCCTTATCAACCTTGGGGATCACCACTATGATTGCTTCATTCAAGGACTGGGGCAAGTGCCCATCTTCCCTAGCCACCACAAACACCTTCAACAGCTGTGGAAGCATTATATTTGAGTACTCTTTATATACCTCCACAGGCAGCCCATCAGACCCCGGTGTCTTATTCCCTGCCATAGAATCTAGAGCCTCCTCTAATTCCTCCAGACAAATTGGTGCCTCCAGCCCTACAGCTTCCGATTCCGGCAGAGTAGGCATACCAGCAGTCCCCAAAAAGCTACTGAACAACTCGTCATAGAACCCGCCCTGCGAATTATATAATTTCTCAGAAAACTTGCTAGAATTGCCCCAGAAGATCTTTCTAGTTCCCCATTTTTGCTCTTTATCTCCGCTACCATTGCAGGGCCAGATTGAGTCTTGATCAGGGTAGCTAGTAGATGTCCAGATGTCTAGATGTCCAGTTCCTTCCCCCTCCCCGAAATAGACCTGCCACCGGAAATATTGTTTATCTGCAGCTTTTGAAAGCTTATGTTGGGCTGATCGTTTTCCCGTATCTTTTAATGTGTTAAAATGTATATCCGACGGAGGTTTTCAAATATTGCAATTCTGCAGAGATAGCTTCCTTCTGTAAAAGTTCCTCATATTCTCTAGACTTAGTTCTAACTCTATTCACCAACCGGGGGTTGGTGGCTCTAGGTTGGAGAGGAAACCCTGTGTTTTTTTTAAGTGTGGAGACTGCAAGTTTTGTAAATTTATGAGACCTGGAAAATCTTTTTGCAGTGCAAGTACGGGGAAGGCCTTTTATCAGCGGGACTTCTCGAATTGTAAAACCACTGGGGTTATATACATGGCCACATGTTCCTGCCCTAGAGACTACATAGGGAAGACCAATAGGGAGTTTAGGAGGAGAGTGGGGGAGCATGTGGGTGACATCAGAAATCAAAGGGAGACCCCACTCGCTAAACATATGTGGTTATTCCACAAAGGTGACCCTGGTGATATTAAATTTAACATAATAGAGGTTGTGAATACAAATACGAGAGGAGGAAATGTGGATAAAATGATCCTTAGAAGAGAGTGTGAGTGGATATTCAGGATGGAGTCCCTGGAGCTGAAGGGGCTAAATGAGCAAATTTCCTTTGCCTGTTTCTTGTAAGCCATGACTGAGGGATGTGAACTTGTGAGGGAATGGGCCATCCCTGGTTTTCGTCTTCGGAAGTCCTCTTTATATGAGGATTCCCATATAAATAAAATATGATATATCTGCATAAAGAAATAACAGAATTCCCGTTAGGCTGTTCCTTTTAATTAACTGCGATTGTGCAGTGTAGCCCCTTTGTGACTTAGCTATTGAGCGGCGTTATGGTATTTATATATAGCAAGAGATGAGATGTCGCTAAATTTAATGGTGCCCCTGAGTATGTGCAGTCAGACCCGAAAGAGTGAGCTGCTTGACTTCTGGCAGTTCGGGTGTGCTGACATGGCGATTGTGGCCTCAGCTCCTTGAGTCGGCACAATGAAGCACTTGATGACGTGATATATGAGCCTCCCGGAAGCTCCCGATGTCTGTGGCTGGGAGGTGGAGTGAATGCGCATTGTGGAATCTGTCTGTGCGATATGCGCATGAACTGGAGGCTGAGGGTGAGTTGACAGTTTGACGCAACCGATGCAGACGCCTGATTGGTTGTTTATAGTGACGTTCGGTCATGCGCAATGGGACTACGGTGAGGACGCCGTACCATGGAGTTACGGGTGGGCGTCTACACACACGCTGATGGCGGCGGCCTTAAAAGGGAACCGGGTAAGGCATCATTAGTACATTACTTCACCTTATTCTGGACACATGGCATCGGACTATCTGACCTCCTGATGAGCCATAATTGGCAAAACGCGTTGAGGCGCAATTAACTGATTATAGGTGGCGGGTGACACAGACCAATGACACAGATGAGTATCGTTTTAACCCTGTGCTTTTCTGGATATATATCTATGATTAAGGCTGGCATAGATCGCTAATTGCTGGAGATATGTATTATAATCATTGAGGGATTAGGAGAGTGCTGACACTATGGAGACAGTATATGGCACCTCCATTGCAAGAGATCTGAATGCATTACAAATGCTGTCTGCATAAAGTGTATCGGGAATCAAAAGGTCATAGTATTGCCAGCTGATTGATATCCTATTTTTTGGTCTGTGAACCCCCGGAGACATATATATTATCTATTAACAATTCTCTTAGTGGGTTCTTTATATACCCATTGTGCCACCTGATACTATATGTACCTTATGTGTTCGTTTGATTTTAACTTTTAAAGGGAACTAGGGCCCTCTTTAGAGCAGCTTTGTGTCTGTCTAGGACTAGGGGTCCCTTTAATATCGGGTAGAGGGTATCCATAGTGGCTGCAGGGCATATCAGGGCCCCTAGGGACAGCCACCATTGAGCGGGGCGCCACAACGTTCCCCCTAGGGTGCCAACCTCCGCGGCTAGGTAGGCAAAAGCTCAGGACATCTAATAGGGATTCCTAGTTTTTCCCTTAAGGGGTTTTCCTGGTTTGAACACTGTTTTGTTTTCTTTTTTTGTCACTTTGGTATTTTTTGGTGTATGACCAATTGTTTGGTCTTTTTAACGAAATAAAGTATCATTTTAGGGGATAATTATTTATGATTGAATCTGAGACCCTTGTGCATACATATTGAGATTTTTTGACTCCCTGTAGATCTCACATTTTATGAGGGACCACAGGTTCTCTATGGGGTTCAGATCAGGTGAACAAGGGGGCCATGTCATTATTTTTTCTTCTTTTAGACCTTTACTGGGCAGCCACGCTGTGGAGTATTTGGATGCATATAATGGAGCATTGGCCTGCATGAAAATCATGTTTTTCTTGAACAATACCGACTTCTTCCTGTACCACTAGTTGAACAAGGTGTCTTCCAGAAACTGGCAGTAGGTCTGGGAGTTGAGCTTCACTCCTTCCTCAACTCGAAAAGGTCCCACAAGTTCATCTTTGATGATACCAGCCCATACCAGTACCCCACCTCCACCTTGCTGGCGTCTGAGTCAGAGTGGAGCTCTCTGGCCTTTACTGATCCAGCCTCGGGCCCATCCATCTGGCCCATCAAGAGTCACTCTCATTTCAACAGTCCATAAAACCTTACAAAAAACTGTCTTAACATAATTCTTGGCCCAGTCTTGATGTTTTATATTATGTTTCTTGTTCAAAGGTGGTCGTTTTCCAGCCTTCCTTACCTTGGCCATGTCCCTGAGTATGGTACACCTTGTGCTTTTTGATACTCCAGTAACGTTGCAGCTCTGAAATTTAGCAAAACTGGTGGCAAATGGCATCTTGGCAGCTTCACGCTTGATTTTCCTCAGTTCATGGACAGTTATTTTGAGCCTTTTTTATCAACACACTTCTTGCGACCCTGTTGGCTATTTGCCATGAAACGCTTGATTGTTCAGTGATCATGCTTCAAAAGTTTGGCAATTTCAAGACTGCTGCATCCCTCTGCAAGACATCTCACAATTTTTGACTTTTCAGAGTCCGTCAAATCTCTCTTCTGACCCATTTTGCCAAAGGAAAGGAAGTTACCTAATAATGAAGCACACCTTATATTGGGTGCTGATGTCATTAGACCACACCCCTCCTCATTACAGAGATGTAAATCACCTGATTTACATAATTGACAGTTGGCTTTCAAGCCTATACAGCTTTGAGTAGGACAGCATGTATGAAAAGGATGATGTGATCAAAATACTCATTTGCCTTATAATTCTGCACACAGTGTATAGGCCCATCATACACTGTAGCATCATCCATGAGACCCATCATATACTGGAGCATCATATGTGGCCCATCATATACTAGAGTATCATATGGGACCCATTATATATGGAGCATAATATAGGCCCATCATACAGTGGAGCATCATCCATGGGGCCCATCATATACTGGAGCATCATATTGGGTTCATTATTTATGGGGCATCATATCAGGTATGGAGCATTATATGGAGCACATATGGGGCCTATTCTGTATGGAGCATTATATGGAGCCAATTCTGCATGGAGCAATATATGGGGCCCATCATATACTGTATGGAGCTTTATATGCGACTCATTATACTGTATAGAGCAATATGTGGGACTCATTCTACTCTATGGGGACCGTCCTATACTGTATGGCACATTATATGGTGACCATCATATACTGTAGCATTATGTGGAGCTCATCATATACTGTATGGAACATTATATGGCACCAATTATTCTGTATGGAGCAATATATGGGGCTCATTATTCTGTATGGCGCACTATGTGGTGGCAATAATACTGCATGGAGGAATATACTGTCCGGTTTTTGAGCTATTGTAGAATTTAAAATAGCTATCAGTCATGTAATGTAAGAAGTGAAGTATTTGTCATTGCACTATACCAATATTTCTCTGCTGTATCGGAGCATCATGAATTGTGGTATGTATTAAAGGGGCCCACTGAAACTCTTTCAGTGGGCACACGAAAACCTGGAGCCAGCCCTACCCCGCCACAACTTTAGACAAATAACCCCCAGTTTTCAATGCGTAACTATTATTATAAAGTAAATTAAGGTTGACAAGCTTAAGTAATAAGAATTGATATTTTTGGCAATGAAATGGGCACTGTATTTGTGTTTATGGTCCTCCACTCCATGACGACTTTGCTTTCCCATTGACCTGCATTGGGTTTCGTGTTTCAGTCGGTCCTCTGACTTTTCCCGATAGTTGGCCGATTTCATTCGACTCGACTTTTGAGAAAGTCGGGTTTCAGGAAACCCAACTCGACCCTAAAAAAGGCAAAGTCACTCATCTCTAGTCACCAACCAATATCTGTGCATGGACAGATACAAAGTGATACTGAGGAAAAAAGGGACCAGATTCTCTGGAAAAATGTAAGGTGGGGGAAACTAGACTCATAAATGTTAGACTGGGGAGGTGATGTTTATAGTCCTGCCTCCAAAAATGTTTCATCATTATGGCACCACTGTTGCGTGAGAAAGTTCTCACACAGCGGTGCCATAAGTGATAGCACCAGAGCTGATCAGCTGATAAACTCTGGTGAACTCTCTCACGGCAGCTCAGTGATGCACTGCGGGTGCAATTACCTCCTGTCAGTGTATCTCCGGCAGCTGGGTAGAGCAGTCACATCTCCTGTTGTGACTGCTCTGAGATCGCTGTGGGGCACTCAGGATTACGTCTTACCGGCGGTAATATTGCCAGTGTTTTTTTCCCACGCTGACACACAGATGGCAGCGTGGGAAACCCCATAGGAAGCTGGTAAAATGCAAACAAAAACTCAAATCCGCATACATTTTTAAACCTGCGTTTTTGCTGCGGATTTGACTGACACAGTTGAAGTCAATGGGTGGAAAACGCTGCAAAAACGCACAAAGAATTGACATGCTGCAGATAAAAACCACACTGCAAATACTTAAGGAATTTTACTGATCCTGTGCACAACACTTCAGTATTTTCATTGAATTAACTTGCATAAGGATTCCATAGCGGTTTTTGCCCATTTCCGTGTGTAAAAAATGCAACGAAAATACATCAAAAATTCACTGTGTGCACTGTGTGTTACAGTGAGACGCAGATATCTGGATGCTTTTATAGTTTATTTCTTATGTTTTTATTCTTTTGTTCTTTACTCATGCTTTACTCTTATGAGAACTTTATTATGGTCATTACCGTATTTTTTGGACTATGAGACGCACCGGACCATAAGATGCATCTAGGTTTTACAGGAGGAAAGAAAAAATTGAAGCAAAAAATGTGGTTATACCTTGCATTGAGAGGGAGGGGGGTGATATACTGCTGACACTTATAGGGGTAGTGTCCCTCAATTCTATATTAATATACATCATGCTGGTATATATATGATCCCTCTCCTGGTATATATGGCCCCCTCATCCCCATCATGGTATTCATGCCCACTATATCCCCATCCTGGCATCCATGGCCCCTGTCATGGTGCACACATAAAAAATGATTATACTCACCTTTCTTCCTCTCCCTCGCAGTGCTTTGTCTTGTGCTGATGCCAGCAGCTGATTTCAGCATATGACTATGGAAGGGACTATGAGCATGGGGAGCGGTGAATATTCATTTTCGCGCCCCCCCATCCACAGCCAGACTATAGATAAGGTACATCCGGAAAATAAATCACCACCCCCACACTTTCCTTCAAAATTATTGAGGAAAATGGTGCGTCTTATAGTCCGAAAAATACCATAAATTGCTATAAGATTAATACTGGGCAAGAAGTGGTTATGTGAAATATGCATATATTTTGCACATGGATACTATTTATATATACAGTACAGCTCTGACCAAAATTAAGAGACCACTGCAAAATTTTCAGTTTGTCTGATTTTTCTCTTTATAGGTATATTTTTTAGCAATATGTTAATTGCTCTTTTATTCTATAAACTTCTGACAACATGTCTTTGAATTTCCAAGTGCTAAATTTTGTATTTATTTTCAGAAAATGAGAACTGGTCAAAATAACAAAAAATGCAGTGCTTGCAGACCTCAAATAATGCTAAGAAAACAAATTCATAATCCTGTAGAAACAACAACACTAATGTTTTAACTCAGGAAGATTCCAGAAATCAATATTTTGTGGAATAACCATGATTTTTAGTCACAGCTTTCTCACTGCTTTTGGGTGACCTTATGCCACTCCTGGTACAAAAATTTAAGCAGTTCTTCTTTGTTTGTTGACTTGTGACTACTGATGCGCGAGTATACTCATTGCTCGGGTCTCCCCGAGCATGCTCGGGTGGTCTCCGAGTATTTTGGTGTGCTCGGAGATTTAATTTTTGTCACCTCAGCTGCATGATTTGCGACTGCTAGACAGCTTGAATACATGTGTGGAATGGCTGTTTGTTAAGGAATTCCCACATGTATTCAGCCTGTCTACAAGTCGCAAATCATGCAGCTGAGACTATGAAAACTAAATCTCCAAGCACACCAAAATACTCGGAGATCACCCGAGCATGCTCGGAGAGACCCGAGCAACGATGCTACTCGCCCATCACTACTTGTGACAACCCATCTTCCTCTTGATTACATTCCAGAGGTTTTCATTGGGGTTTAGGTCTGGAAATTGGGCTGGCTATGACAGGGATTTGATGTGGTGGTCCTTCATTCACATATTGATTGACCTAGCTGTGTGGCATGGCGGATTGTCCTGCTGGAAAAAACAGTCCTCAGAGTTGAGAAACATTGCCTGAGCGAAGGAATCAACCGTTTTTCCAGGATAACCTTGTATGCGGCTTGATTCATACGTCCTTCGCAAAGATTAACCTGCCCAATTCCAGCCTTGCTGAGGCATCCCCAGATCCTCCACCAAATTTCACAGTGGGTGCCAGACACTGTGGCTTGTACGCCTCTCCAGGTCTCTGTCTAACCATTAGGTGACCAGGTGTTAGGCAAAGCTGATAATTAGACTCATCAGAAAAGATTACGTTACTCCAGTGCTCTATGGTCCAATCCTTATGGTGTTTGGCAAACTTCAGTCTGGCTCTCCTTTGCTTCTCATTCATGAAAGGCTTTTTTCTAGCTTTACATGACTTGAGCCCTGTCTCTAGGGGCCTGTTACGAACTGTTCTTGCAATGCACTTCACCCCAGCTGCTATTTGCCATTCTTTTTGTAGGTCACTTGATGTCATCCTGCGGTTACTGAGTGACATTCAAATAAAATGACGATCATCCCGTTCAGTGGAGAGTCGTTTTCGCCCTCTGCTGGTTTGTATTTTTGTTGTCCCCAATGTCTGCTGCTTGACCTCGTTGTAATGGACTGCCGTCTTAGCTAGAATTGAGCCATTCTTTTCCTCACTCAAGAAGACTGTTCTTTTCATTTGGCATGGTTAAAAGTTATTTTTTCATTCCTATTACTTTTGGGATATTACTAGCACTTGTTTTGCCATCCAGCTTGTCCTATTGCAAGAGGATTGTGAACACACAGCAGGGTTTTTTATACTATCCTTCGTTAACCCCTTAACCCCCAAGGGTGGTTTGCACGTTCATGACCGGGCCAATTTTTACAATTCTGACCACTGTCCCTTTATGAGGTAATAACTCTGAAAAGCTTCCATGGATCCCGGTGATTCTGACACTGTTTTCTCATGACATATTGTACTTCATGTTAGTGGTAAAATTTCATTCAAATAACTTGCATTTATTTGTGAAAAAAACGGAAATTTGGCAAAAATGTAGAAAATTTCGCAATTTTTCAACTTTGAATTTTTATGCCCATAAATCACAGAGATATGGCACACAAAAAACTTAATAAGCAACATTTTACATATGTTTATTTTACATTTACATCAGCACAATTTTGGAACCAAAATTTTTTTTTCTTAGAAAGTTATAAGGATTAAAAGTTGACCAGCGATTTCTCATTTTTGCAACACCATTTTATTTTTACGGACCACATTACATTTGAAGCCAGTTTGAGGGGTCTATATGATAGAAAATACCCAAAAGTGACAACCATTCTAAAAACTGCACCCCTCAAGGTGCTCAAAACCATAGTCAAGAAGTTTATTAACCCTTCAGGTGCTTCACAGGAATTTTTTGAATGTTTAAAAAAAATGAACATTTAACTTTTTTCACAAAAAAATTACGTCAGGTCCAATTTTTTTTTATTCTACCAAGGGTAACAGGAGAAATTGGACCACAAAAGTTATTGTGCAATTTGTCCTGAGTACACTGATACCTGATATGTGGGGGGAACCACAGTTTCAGCGCATGGCAGAGTTCAGAAGGGAAGGAGCGCCGTTCGACTTTTTCGATGCAAAATTGGCTGGAATTCAGATTGGACGCCATGTCACGTTTGGCTAGCCCCTGATGTACCTAAACAGTGGAAACTCCCCACAAGTGACCCCATTTTGGAAACTAGACCCCCCAAAGGAACTTATCTAGATGTGTTGTGAGAACTTTGAACACCCAAGTATTTCACTAAAGTTTATAACGCAGAGCTGAGAAAATAAAAAAATCATATTTTTTCCACAAAAATGATTTTTTAGCCTGTAATTTTTTATTTTCACAAGGGTTACAGGAGAAATTGTACCCAAAGGCTTGTTTTACAATTTGTCCTGAGTACACTGGTACCCCATATGTGGGAGGAACCACTGTTTGGGCACACTTCGGGGCTCGAAAGGGAAGGAATTTTGGAATGTAGACTTTGATGGAATGGTCTGCGGGCATCATGTTGTGTTTGGAGAGCCCCTGATGTGCCTAAACAGTAGAAACCCCTCACAGGTGACCCCATTTTGGAAACTAGATCCCCTAAGGAACTTATCTAGATGTGTGGTGAGCACTTTGAACCCCCCAGTGCTTCACAGAAGTTTATAACACCCGGGCGTGAAAATAAAAAAATCTTATTTTTTTCCAAAAAAATGATATTTTTGCCCCCAATTTTTTATTTTCCTAAGGGTAACAGGAGAAATTGGACCCCAAAAGTTGTTTTGTAATTTGTCCTGAGTAGGCTGATACCCTATATGTGGGGGTAAAACATTGTTTGGGCGCATGGCAGAGTTTGGAAGGGAAGGAGCACCATTTGACTTTTTCAACGCAGAATTGGCTGGAATTGAGATCAGACGCAATGTTGTGTTTGGAGAGCAGCTGATGTGTCCAAACAGTGGAAACCCCCCAATTCTAACTCCAACCCTAATCCCAACACACCCCTAACCATAATCTCAGCCCTAACCCTAGCCCTAACCCTATTGGTAAAATGGAAATAAATACATTTTTTTAATTTTATTATTTTTCCCTAACTAAGGGGGTGATAAGGGGGGGTTGATTTACTATTTATGGCGGTTTTTATGTTTGGCAGCTGTCACACGCTAAAAGACGCTTTTTATTATAAAAATAGTTTTTGTATCACCACATTTTGAGAGCTATAATTTTTCCCATATTTTGACCCACCGAGTCATGTGATGTCTTATTTTTTGTGGGACGAGTTGACGTTTTTATTGGTACCATTTTCGGGCACGTGATATTTTTTGATCGCTTTTTATTCCGATTTTTGGGACGCAGAATGAACAAAAACCAGCATTTCAAGAATTTCTTTTGGGGGGTGTGTTTACACCGTTCCGCGTGCAGTAAAATTGATAAGGTGGTTTTATTCTTGGGGTCAGTATGATTACAGCGATACCTCATTTATGTCGTTTATGTTTTGGCGCTTTTATGCAATGAAAACAATTTTATATAAAAAATAATTATTTTTGCATCGCTTCATTCTGCGAGCTATAACTTTTATATTTTTTTGCTGATGATGCTGCATGGTGGCTCATTTTTGCGTGACAAGATGTCGTTTTCAGCGGTACCATGGTTATTTATATCCGTCTTTTTGATCGCACGCTATTGCACTTTTTGTTTGGCGGTATGATAATAAAGCATTATTTTTTGTTTTGTTTTTTTATTTTTTAAGGCGTTCGCTAAAGGGGTTAACCAATGGGACAGTTTTATAGGGCGGGTCGTTACGGATGCGGCGATACCAAATATGTGTACTTTTATTGTTTTTTTTATTTCCAAAAAATGAATTATTAGGGAATATTTTTTTTTTAAATTTATTTAGCGATTTTTTATAAATTATTTTTACACTTTATTTTTTAACTTTATTATACTGTCCCAGGGGGAACATCACTGTCATGTGATAGATCGCTGATCTGTCACATCACAGATCGCTGTGACAGATCAGCGATTTGACACAGGCATTGAAGCAGGCTTCCTCATGCCTGCGCTCAGCAGGCAGTGAGGAAGCCGGCTCCCTGCAGGCCTCCAAAGGTCCCCGCCACCATATTGGATCCCGGGACCTGCAGGGAAGGAGGCCCCCGAAGCAGCGCAGCACATCGTGCTGCTCCGGGGGCTCAGGGAAGCACGAAGGGAATCCCCTCCCTGCCGATCGTGTTTGATCGCAGTGTGCCAGGGGTTAACGTTTCGGGGGTGGTCCGTGACCGCCCCTGATACATAGTGCCGGGTGTCAGCTGTGATAATCAGCTGACACCCGGCCGCAATTAGCGGCGCTCACCCTGTGAGCGCCGCTGATCGCTATGACATACTATCCGGTCCCAGGGAATTAAGTCCCAGGGCACATGGACGGGATAGTACATCATATGGCAGAAAGGGGTTAAATAAGACTTGGTTCAGGTGGTCACCTAATCAGAAGCACATTAAGGGTGTGTGCACACATTGCGGATTCTGCTGCAGATCCGCAGCGGATTTGGCCCTGCGGATCCGCAGCAGATTCTGCTGCGGTATACAGTACTATTAAAGTCTATGTAAAATGAAAAACGCTGTGCACATGCTGCATATTTTTCCGCGCGGATTTGAATAAGCAGCATGTCAATTCTTTTGTGCGGATCCGCAGCGTTTTGACACCTGCTCCATTATAGAAATCCGCAGGTGTCAAAACGCAGGTCATTTTACCTGCGGATTTAGCCAAATCTGCGTGGAAAAATCTGCAGGGTAATTTGCAACGTGTGCACATACCCTAAGTAGAATGAGGTGTCCTCTGGTTGGAATTCAACTGACACTGGAATGGAAGGCTGTCAGACATGTAGAGAAGCTGATTTTTTTATAAAACTGCAGTATGGCACAGTCCTTGTTGCATCTCTGTTACATTCCTTTGTCACACACTATCGCTACCTTTTTGGTATACGGAGTTCACATCGCACCAATACTGAAATTGAAGTCATTCTGTATATAATCCTTAATATTATATTCACTGTATGTGCTTTATTTCACTTGTGCAGCAGGTTATATTTGCTTAAAATAGAATAAGCTATTCATTCATCATAAAGCCCACCCATAATTTGTTGAATTTTTCTAGCACAGTTATATGCTTCTCTAACATCCAGTACTTTTTTGTTTTATTTACTCATTAGTTTCCTACTCCATACACAGAATTCATATAGGAGTCCTATTAGATAGTTGTCTGGTCCTTTACCACATAGCAAGAAATATCCAATATTTCTGTATAGCTTTATAGTTTTGCATTAACCATGCTCCTTTCACACATTGTACGTCCTGGTATCCCCTATTCCTCTAATTCAGTGTTCTATTGTTCGGAAATGGGGGCATGTGCAGCTCACAGCCCTCGATGACTTCTGGTGCAGCACATTAAAAGCGAAATGGATTCCACACCTGTGTTCCAAGCACGGAGACCTGAAGTCAGTATTCAACCGAGAGGCCAGCAAGCACTTCATGCGCCACCTACTTCCAGAACAACATTGCTTTATTCAATACGTTGCAATCGCCGATTGGCTACAACCATATATTTAAGGAGCCCTCCCTTCCCTTTTTGGGTAGCGCTTCTTGGAAAAAGTATTGGCAAAGCAGCGGCGTCATGGTGCAGCTACTAACAAAATGTGGACACTGATTTATTATTGATTGTAAGTAAATGTGGCTTTTTATTATATACAAACTCATGCTTTAATCTGTGACGAAGTCAGCTTACGCTGAGTCGATTTTTTCTTTAGAGTGGACCCTCTGGGTCGTGGCACCCACCCACCTAGGGCGAGCTGACCTTGTGATGAACCACCCCCTATACAGGGAGGGTCAGGGGCAAGAACAAGGGGATGAGCCACCACGACTCCTGGGACCAGACGGCCGGCTCAAGTAGACGCTAGGTACGAGTGTCTGACGACAAGGACGGGCAGGAAGCAAGACAAGATAAGATGTAAGTTCAAGGTATCTTCATTAAGACATGTTCAGGATAACTTTCAGTGCAAAACGTGATAACAAGCAAACACGGCAAGGTGCGTGCAAGGCACGCCAAGGTCCATGGCATGGTACGTGCCAGGAGGCAAGCCTGGTTACCGGCAAGGACACAATGGTATCGGACTACAGACAGCAGGCAACGATCAACAGGGTCATCAGGTTCCGGAGCTCTGATGGCGATCGGCAGGATCCGGGCATCCAGCAAACCAGGGTACAGGCAAGGAGGCACGACAGATATCCAGGCATGGTGCGTGTCAGGGAGCACGCCGAGGTCCAAGGCAGGATTCCAGGCAGGGTGCGTGCTAGGGGCACACCAGGGTCCAGGGCAAGGTGCAAGGCAGGGTGCGTGTGTAGGGGACACACCAGGGTTCAAAGCAAGGTGCAAGGCAAAGTCCTGCGCATGCAGAGAGACACGCCAGGGTCAGGGTTCAAGGCAGAGTCCTGCGCGTGCAGAGAGACACGCCAGGGTCAGGGTTAAAAGCAGAGTCCTGTGTGTGCAGAGGGGCACGCCAGGGTCAGGGTTCAAGGCAAAGTCCTGCGCGTGCAGAGAGACACGCCAGGGTCAGGGTTGAAAGCAGAGTCCTGCACGTGCAGGGGGCACATCAGGGACAGAGTACAGGCTAGGACCTGTGCGTGCAAGAGGGCACCACAGGATACATGGCAAGATCTGTGCGTACTTTAACAGAAGCACGGGGAGGTATGCCATGGGGTAGGCGAGGGCCTGCGCGTGCTAAGAGAAGCACGGAGAGCACAGTGCAGAGACAGCGTGAGTGCAAGGAAGCACAGAGAGCACGGCTGGGGCACTGGCTAGCTGGACGGGCTGCAGCACAAACAGGCGGGTAAGACTCCAGCAAACCTGCCTGGGGCATAGCAGGCGACACAGCTGTCACTGACCGATGAGCACGGCTGAGGCACAAGCAGGCGGGCATGGCTAGGGTGGGCACGGCTGAGGCACAAGCAGGAGGCTAGGAAGGCTAAGCGCATGCAAAGGGCACACGAAGAAACAAGGCAAAGCAAGGCAAGGACATACATGGCACGAGAGACAACACAAGACATGGCATGAGACAAGAGGCAGAGTACAAGCACAGAGCGTATGCAGAGACGCACGACAGGGCAGAGTGCAGAGGCACAGAATACAGGGAGCGACTGAGCAGACCAAGCAGCCATTTAGGGAAGCAACACAATACTCAGGCCCCGACCATAGGAAGGGGCGGTCTGATATAGCACCACAGCACCTGCACTTCCGGATGAGGATCAGGGAAGGACTTCTGGTTCAGATCCTCCAGGATCATAGAGAGCGTTGCTAGATCAGACTGGGCTGAACCATAGAGAAGGTCACATGATCAGGGGTTCCAGGAATACATAGAGGATTGCAGAATCAGACAGTGCTGGAACATAGGAACGGTCACATGATCATGGGTTCCAGGAATACATAGAGGATTGCAGAATCAAAGCTGAGACGGATAGTTAACTAGCAACGGCATGCAGCCCTGAGGTAAGGCGCGCATGCACACCGCTCCAGGCATCTTGCAGTACGAGACATAATGGGCATAAGAATTCAGTGCATGTGCACACCGCTCCAGGGGTCATGTGGCATAACAAACACGGTGGACATGACAGGCATAACGGACATGACAGGCATAACGGACATGGCGGCATGACAGTACCCCCCTCCTTAAGCCCCCTCTTACCGGGGCTGGCAGAGAATGGAAAAAAAAAATTTCTTTGGCTGAATCCAGAGTTTTAGTACAAGCCACTCCAGCACGTTGATCCACCATCGTGAAACAGACACCTGCACCGGTCCAGATACAGGAGCCGCAGACGAAGACACGGGAATCCAGTGGGGAGGACTGTGAGTAGACAAGGAAGTCTTCATTCTCTGGCTGCCAAAATTTTCGAAGCGGGTTCAGAGGACATGGGCCAGGTCTGATTCTTCATCAGAACAGTGGCCGAGGGTACCACCATCTTCAACGAGAGTTTGGAGACAAGGGCCGGGTCTGAATCTTCATCAGAACGGTGGCCGAGATACCAGCGGAGTCCATGGCCTGAGTATTCTCTGACGAGGTCAGCTTACGCTGAGTCAACTTTTTCTTTAGAGTGGACCCTCTGGGTCGTGGCACCCACCCACCTAGGGCGAGCTGACCTTGTGATGATCCACCCTCTATACAGGGAGTGTCAGGGGCAAGACCAAGGGGGTTAGTCACCACGACTGCTGGCACCAGACAGCCGGCTCAAGTAGACACTAGGTACGAGTGTTTGGTGACAAGGACGGGCAGGAAGCAAGACAAGATAAGATGTAAGTTCAAGGTATCTTCATTAAGACAAGTTCAGGATAATATTCATTGCAAAACGTGATAACAAGCAAATACGGCAACGTGCGTGCAAGGCACGCCAAGGTCCATGGCATGGTACGTGCCAGGAGGCAAGCCTGGTTACCGGCAAGGACACAATGGTATCGGACTCCGGACAGCAGGCAACGATCAACAGGGTCATCAGGTTCCGGAGCTCTGATGGCGATCGGCAGGATCCGGGCATCCAGCAAACCAGGGTACAGGCAATGAGGCACAACAGATATCCAGGCATGGTGCGTGTCAGGGAACACGCCGAGGTCCAAGGCAGGATTCCAGGCAGAGTGCGTGCTAGGGGCACACCAGGGTCCAGGGCAAGGTGCAAGGCAGGGTGCGTGTGTAGGGGACACACCAGGGTTCAAAGCAAGGTGCAAGGCAAAGTCCTGCGCATGCAGAGAGACACGCCAGGGTCAGGGTTCAAGGCAGAGTCCTGCGCGTGCAGAAAGACACGCCAGGGTCAGGGTTAAAAGCAGAGTCCTGCGTGTGCAGGGGGGCACACCAGGGTCAGGGTTCAAGGCAAAGTCCTGCACGTGCAGAGAGACACGCCAGGGTCAGGGTTGAAAGCAGAGTCCTGCACGTGCAGGGGGCACGTCAGGGACAGAGTACAGGCTAGGACCTGTGCATGCGAGAGGGCACCACAGGATACATGGCAAGATCTGTGCGTACTTTAACAGAAGCACGGGGAGGTATGCCATGGGGTAGGCGAGGGCCTGCACGTGCTAAGAGAAGCACGGAGAGCACAGTGCAGAGACAGCATGAGTGTAAGGAAGCACAGAGAGCACGGCTGGGGCACTGGCTAGCTGGACGGGCTGCAGCACAAACAGGCGGGTAAGACTCCAGCAAACCCGCCTGGGGCATAGCAGGCGACACAGCTGTCACTGACCGATGAGCACGGCTGAGGCACAAGCAGGCGGGCATGGCTAGGTTCGGCACGGCTGAGGCACAAGCAGGAGGCTAGGAAGGCTAAGCGCATGCAAAGGGCACACGAAGAAACAAGGCAAAGCAAGGCAAGGACATACATGGCACGAGAGACAACACAAGACATGGCATGAGACAAGAGGCAGAGTACAAGCACAGAGCGTATGCAGAGACGCATGACAGGGCAGAGTGCAGAGGCACAGAATACAGGGAGCGACCGAGCAGACCAAGCAGCCATTTAGGGAAGCAACACAATACTCAGGCCCCGACCATAGGAAGGGGCGGTCTGATATAGCACCATAGCACCTGCACTTCCGGGTGAGGATCAGGGAAGTACTTCTGGTTCAGATCCTCCAGGATCATAGAGAGCGTTGCTAGATCAGCCTGGGCTGAACCATAGAGAAGGTCACATGATCAGGGGTTCCAGGAATACATAGAGGATTGCAGAATCAAACAGTGCTGGAATATAGGAACGGTCACATGATCAGGGGTTCCAGGTATACATAGAGGATTGCAGAATCAAAGCAGAGACGGATGGTTACCTAGCAACGGCATGCAGCCCTGAGATAAGGCGCGCGTGTACACCGCTCCAGGCATCTTGCAGTACGAGACATAACGGGCATGAGAATTCAGTGCATGTGCACGCCGCTCCAGTGGTCATGTGTCATAACAGACACGGCGGACATGACAGGCATAACGGACATGGCGGGCATGACATAATCTATATACCTGTGAATGTTTATAGGGATATTTTAAAGACTGCACTTAGCACTTTGTATTATGCTCATCTGCACTTGCACTTTACTTGAGATCTAATTGAATACTCTGGATTTAGGTATTTTTAAGCCATGCATACTGCTTTATATGTACTGTTGCACATTTTTTTGTGTTAGCTCAGGTTTTTCCCTGCTTTTTATGTTATTTTAAAATATATTTTCAAATATTTTTTAATGCATTATAGCATAAGTCTCTTCTTAAACCTTGGAATAGGTCCCTGGGTTGTGGTGTTACAGTTGTGTTCAAAAGTTTACATAACCTGGCAGACATTTTTCTTTCTTAGCCTTTTTTCAGACAATATGAATTATAACACCAAAACTTTTTCTCCACTCATGGTTAGTGGTTGGGTGAAGCCATTCATTGACAAACTACTCTGTTTTCTCTTTTTAAATCATAATGACCACCCAAAACATCCAAATGACCCTGATTAAAAGTTCACATACCCTGGTGATTTTGACCTGATAGCATGCATAGAAGTTGAAACAAATGGGTTTGAATGGCTACTAAAGGTAACATCCTCACCTGTGACCTGTTTGCTTGTAATCAGTGTGTGTGCATAAAAGCTGGGTGAGTTTCTGGGATCCAGACAGACTCTTGAACCTGTCATCCAGCCACTGACATTTCTGGATTGTGAGTCATGGGAAAAGCAAAAGAATTGTCAACAGATATATGGGAAAAGGTAGTTGAACTGTATAAAACAAGAAAGGGATACAAAAAGATATCCAATTGATAATGCCAGTCAACAGCATTCAAACTATGATTAACAAATACAAATGGAAAATCAGGGGCTCTGTAAAAACAAAACCTCAGTCAGGTAGACCAACAAAAATTTCATCCATAACTACCAGGAAAATTGTTCTGGATGCATAGAAAAACCCACAAATAACATCAGTTGAAATACTGGACTCACTGAAAAATAGTGGTGTGGCTGTTTCAAGATGCACATTAAGGAGGCACATGAAGAAAAATGGGCTGCATGGTCGAGTCAAATGCCACAAAGTATCTCGCCTACAATATGCAAAACGGAACAGAAACAAGCCTAAAAACTTCTGGAACAAGGTAATTTGGAGTGATGAGACCAAAACTGAACTTTTTGGCCACTACCATAAACATTATATTTGGAGAGAGGACAAAAGGGCTTATGATGAAAGGAACATCATTCCTACTGTAAAGCACAGAGGTAGATCACTGATGTTTTGGGGATGTGTGAGCTACAATGGTACAGGAAACTTGGTCAAAGTTGAAGGTAAGATGAATGCAGCATGGTAGCAGCAAATACTGGAGGCGAATGGGATGTACTTGGACGTTGCAACATGACAACGATCCAACACACAAGGCCAAGTCGACCTGTCATTGGCTACAGCAGAATAAAGTGAAGGTTTTGGTGTAGCCATCTCCGTCTCCTGACCTCAATATCATTGATCCACTCTGGGGAGATCTCAAGCACGCAATTTATGCTAGACAGCCCAGGAATTTACAGGAACTGGAGGCTTTTTGCCAAGAAGAGTGGGCAGCTTTACCGTCTGAAAAAATAAAGAAAGACATCCACAACTACCACAAAAGACTTGAATCTGTCATTGATGTTAGAAGGGCAAATAGGGTCATTTGGATGTTTTGCATTGTCATTATGATTTAAAAAGAGAAAACACAGTAGTTTGACAATAAATGGCTTCGCGGTTTGGTGTTATCATTCATATTCTCTGGAAAAAAGGTCAAGAAAGCAAAATGCCGGGGTATGTAAACTTTTGAGTACAACTGTATGTTATTGAGGATGATAGCCTTAGATCCTTAGAAGAACATGTGGCACAGGCAGGGTGGTAGGCAGAGATGAGGTGGTACAGTACTGGGGATGAGTATAATAAATTATTGTATTTATGAAATGGACTGGACAGGCAACCAGTGCAATGAATGACATAGTGTGGAAGCTTTGGTGTCCTCGCTGGAAAAAAATCTAAGCATGAGAATGAATGAGAACAACAATAAGATGTTAGGAAAGCAAAAGGTGGATTCTGGAGATGTATTTGAGGTGCAGGGGATATGCGGATGCATCAGTCATATGTAGCACCCCAAGACAGTGAGTATGTACAGTACTGCCTGTGAGTTATAGTATTACCCCACATGGATATGGAAATATTATGCTTGTGTAGGTTAGCAAAGAGAGGAAACATAGGAAGTTTATTATACCTCTGAAATGCTATTCATGCAAGATAAATATTTACTCCTCTATAAAAAAAATTTCTGACCTGCTCTCTTCCCAGTCTTTAGGCCTTTTAGTCTCATTTGGTTTGATACATCGGATATAATGCGGCGTGCATTTCATAAGAGTGTTTACAAGGTCATTGGCTTGTTTCTGGGGAAAAATAGATTAGTTTAATTATACTGTACTAGCCATAAAAGGTAATGCCAAATATTACATAACTTAAAGTTCAGTGTTACCATCACACGTTATATTCACATTTCCGACACTTGAGTCTCACAGTTTGACTACAAACAGCCACACACTTTCGATTAAAGTCAGCCTAAACTGACTTTAAGAGGTACCAACTTACTGACAAGCCAACGTTCATATTTATTCGGGAATCGGATGACTAATTTAAGGCAGGACCCCAGCAGCTTCTCCCTGCCCCACTCATCTAGGCCGACATATCCCTAAAAACATTCATAGGAAGAGTGGCATAACTAGAGTCCAATGGGCCCCGGTGCAAAATTTGGACCTGGCCCCCTCCCACACATGTTAGATGTATGGAACTTTGTAGCGTTCTAAATCCTATAAGTACATACGAGTTGCACTCTTTACCCCCATTATATAGTAATGACCCCCATCTTGGGCTCATTTCTGGTATATACATCTCCCATCTGGGACCATCCTACTATATATATCTCTCATCCTGCTATAGATACAGTGAAGGAAGTAAGTATTTAATCCCTTGCTGATTTTGTAAGTTTGCCCACTCACAAAGACATGAACAGTCTATAATTTTAAGGGTAAGTTAATTTTAACATTGGGAGATAGAATATCAAAAATAAAATCCAGAAAATCACATTGTATAAATTATATAAATGTATTTGCATTTTGCAATGAGAAATAAGTATTTGATCCCTCTGGCAAACAAGACTTAATACTTGGTGGCAAAACCCTTGTTGGCACGCACAGCAGTCAGATGTTTTTTTCAGTTGATGATGAGGTTTGCGCACATGTCAGGAGGAATTTTGGTCCACTCCTCTTTGCAGATCATTTCTAAATCATTACGATTTTGAGGTTGTCGCTTGGCAACTCGGAGCTTCAACTTCCTCCATAAGTTTTCTATGGGATTAAGGTCTGGAGACTGGCTAGGCCACTCCATGACCTTAATGTGCTTCTTTTTGAGCCACTCCTAGCATGTATTGCAATACACAGATCCAGCGGGTCCTTGCACTGCAATACACTAGCTGAATGTGCGTCTGAAGCATACATCCAGTTGTAGTTTGTGCTGGCGATGGCAGGCCCCCCACCTGCACAGGCATGGTCGCAACCTCTGCGACCATGATTGTTACACCCCAAATAGTAAACAAGGAGGGTAGATGCTGCTGGGGACCTACCTTGGATCAGTCACCAAAGATTCATAATGCACAGCCATCATTTCAAAGTATGGTTTCTCTGAAACAGATTTTGTCTGATTTATGCTGCCCATGGTTTGTTGGGATCTCTTAAAATTGATAAAGAGCAAAATACATTTTCTTAGTTTACTGATATCAGTAAATATGTGTTCAGCTTAGTTACATTGGTTTTTTTACCGTGATGGCCATTGATGAGCTGCTTAAAGCTATACAATGAGATGTGTAGATAATTCTATGAGGTTGATGGTTAGTTTCAAAGAATTATTTCAAACTATGGTGTCAAATTCTTGTATAGATTGCAATATGTTACTGATATTACTGGTAATGTGTTATATAGGGCAGCACGGTTGCTCAGTGATCAGCCTTGCAGCACTGCGGTCCTGGGTTCAAGTCCCACCAAGGACAACATCTGGGTTCTCTGGTTTCCTCCCACACTCCAAAGCCATACTGATGCGGATTCTAGATTGGGAGCCCCAATGGGGACAGTGCTGATAATGTTTGTAAAGCGCGGTGGAATTGACGCTATATAAGGGAGTAAAATAAATCAATAACTAAAAATACTAATGCCCAGTGACTGTGCTTTCCAGGTGCTTTGCATCGATTAAACTGTACTGAACCTAGAGAAGCAGTGCTTTACAGTAATCAGCAGATTTTGATTGATATTACCTTGATTTTTGAGCCTGCTGTAGTCGGCCTACTTTTCTTATCTGAATCCAGTTTTTCTGGGAAAAGACTCTGTATGAACTGGCTAGACAGAAAAAGAATACATGTTTCTGTTTCTAAGTACTGTTGTTAACCACTGGCCAAATTAGTCAAATATCTGAAACTATGCCAATGTTGCACTTTTGAACAAGGAATGACTTGGTATTATGTGTATATAACACCTACATAATACTGTAATCTTGAAGAGAATCTGTCAGTTAGATCAACCCCACTAAACCACATAAATTTGCACCAAGGTCTTTGACATGTAAATCAATCAACGCCTTTACATTTTCTATTTGTTGCTGCATTCCTGAGTAACTAGCACTTTAACTCAAATGCAAATACAGTCATTAAAGTGATATTCCCAACTCCAAGATCCTATCACAAGATATAGTAGGTGTAATAATATTAGCAAATACCTCCAATTAGAAATGTAGTATAGGTCTTCTGATTCGCTATGTCATTCACCCCATGTGGAGGGCATAGCAATAGTTTAGGTATCTATCGATTTGACAACTATTAGCTAACTGACCAACTGTCATTATATTGTGGTCGTAACCATGGATACTTTAACTATTACAATGCCCTGCACATGGGGTAAGTGACACATAAACCATCCACCAATGCCACATTTAGGCAGAAAAAGGGAAGTCAAGAGTTATTTTATACATAATTAATTTTATTAATTCCGCAAAATTGCATAAAAATCAGACAATAAATACCGCTAACCAAGCAGGCAAAGGGGATAATTTCATCACAAAAAAATCATATAAAAAAATCAGAAAAATCTGTGGGCACAAGAGAAGGCATACATATAAATAAAGTGCAAATGCTATATAAATTAATCAAGGTGCCAACAGCCAGGTATATTAAAGATTTAATTATACATATGTAATAAAGTGACAGTGCACAAAAACCATGCCAATGGCAAAAAAGTATATTTTGGTGCATATAGCTAAATAAGTACATGAAAGCCCTCAAAAAATACCCTAGTCCATACAAGTAGAATGTCGGTATATTACCATTTTATCTGACTTGAGCCACACATGAGCAGCGCCTAATATCCACAGGGCAGGAAAATTAGCCTGGATAATAAAGTGCATGAACCTAAATATATTAACTTACATGTGATGAAGTTTGACCACCGCCTGCCGCCTCAGGGGGGGAGGCGGCAGGCGGGGGTCAAACTTCATCACATGTAAGTTAATATATTTAGGATCATGCACTTTATTATCCAGGCTAATTTTCCTGCCCTGTGGATATTAGGCGCTGCGCATGTGTGGCTCAAGTCAGATAAAATGGTAATATACCGACATTCTACTTGTATGGACTAGGGTATTTTTGAGGACTTTCATGTACTTATTTAGCTATATGCACCAAAATACACCTTTTTGCCATTGGCATGGTTTTTGTGCACTGTCACTTTATTACATATGTATAATTAAATCTTTAATATACCTGGCTGTTGGCACCTTGATTAATTTATATAGCATTTGCACTTTATTTATATGTATGCCTTCTCTTGTGCCCACAGATTTTTCTGATTTTTTATATGATTTTTTTGTGACGAAATTATCCCTTTTGCCTGCTTGGTTAGCGGTATTTATTGTCTGATTTTTATGCAATTTTGCAGAATTAATAAAATTATGTATAAAATAACTCTTGACTTCCCTTTTTCTGCCTAAATGTGGCATTGGTGGATGGTTTATGTGTTGCTATAGGTGATATAGAGTTTAATTTTTTTTTTGTGCCATTTAGTGGAAATCTATGTGTACCACATGGGGTAAGTGACATAGAAAATCATAAGAACTGTATTACATTTCTTATTGGAGGTTTTTGGCATTATTATTGCACCTACTACATATAGGGATAGGATCTTGGAGATTGGTACCCCTTTAAGTGCTCTGGGCCTGACAGAGCACTTCCTGGGCAAGTACTGTATCTCCAGAGCTTGTTTCCCGACTCAGCACCAACCTTTTTAGCTTAATTGATAGCTTACTGTCTCATTTCCTTGCCTAGTACCTGATGTCCCAAACACAATAAGCTATCAATCAAGCTAAAGATGCTGGCGCTGGCAGGAAAACAACATTGGGAGGCAGTGGCTTCTTAACGAAGGCATTTTTTAACTTTTTTCGCCTAAACCTGTAAAAAGAATAGCATAGTGTAGTATCATTGTATTAATATACTCACTGATCACCATCTTCTCCGGGATCCAGTGTGGCTTCAGTCATCTTCTGAGTCATGTGACAGCAGTTCAGATTCTCAGATCCCACTGCGCTCTGTGCGAGCCTGAAGTCTTTTTTACAATGTAAGTCTATGGAAAAGCTTTCTGACACTCCATAGACTTACATTGCAAAAGCTGTTTTTGGGTCACACAGCATGTAGTGTGAGCCTGAATTGCCATTACGCAACTCAGAAGTGGACTGGAGCGCTGCTGGATACCGGATAAAGACGATGATTGGTGAGTAGTATGTTAATATACTGACATTATGGTTCACTAATATTGACACGAGTTTAAGGGAAAAAAGTTAATGGGAGTGCTTCTTTAAGTGTTCTGCGGTGCCAAGTGCACTTAACACTTCATTTCCATGGGTATGAAAATGCTAATTAATTTGCAATATAGCAACTGAGGAATATATAAAGGTGAAAATGAATTTACAGTACATTTCAAAGACCTGCATGCCCAAATATATGGCTTGAGAATGGGAGGAGTTGATCTTAGTGATAGATTAACTTTAACACTCAAGTCTCTGACTATAATTAAATTTCACAAAGCTCTGATTTCACATAACGATAAAGCTGATTTCCCAATGGAAACTTTTGATGTAGAAAATATTTCTTTCGGTGGTGAAATTTTTTTTTGAGAGGACCTTTCACTAGATGACCAATATTTTGGTTGGTCATTTCAAAGTGTTTTTACTATGTGTGCCAGTAGGGTTTCACATTATGCTACACAAATGCCTACTTCAGCAACTTCACAAACCTTCCCATTGTATTTGTGGAAGGCAGTGATGGCTTTTGTATTCATTTGACAATTTACTATACAAAAAGAGAACTTAGCCAAGGAGTTATACTCTACTTACTACTCACTGCTCTGCATCAATTCAATGAGGTCTATGAAAAGAACATCTCGATTCCTCTCGCAGAATCCCTCAACATCATATGAGACCTGAGGAAGACATTGAAGATACTGTATGTAGGCTTGCATTTACTCCATCAGTTTGATAACTATGCTTATTCAGATTGTTTGATTGTTGCAGTATTGCCTAGTGATCAAAGAAATAAAAATTTGATATCTTCAATTATTATCCTTCAATTGACTGACATGATGGATAATCTTTACCTTCCCAGCATAGTGGTGGATTACAAAGCCCGAATTCCAGTTGTTGAAGTGCTCATGGGTACCCACAGCTGCCTGGAGTTTCTGTAATAAAGTTTGATCTGCACCCCCACTTGTGGCATGCATCGTGGCACACACGTCATCCAGTACACTCATTATACCGGGAGGATTCTATGTGGATAGAAGACTATGAGTACAAACAGGGACTAGTATTATACTTTACTTTGTAATATGCATCAAGTATCTACACAGTTTTATTTAAACCTCCTTTGTTCTAGTGGTCTAAGACAGTGAAGGTAGTCATGCACAGCAGATGAATGTTGGCTGAACCCAATCATTTTGGTGGGACCTCCAGTCAACCATCTAATATGAATGGTGGTCTCTCAACTGGGTTCCCCCGACAGCAGATACATCTGGCTGAGAGTAATGCCCCTTTGCAGCTTGTGTCAGGAATCAAATTAATGAGGTGGAAGATAGACGTTTAAACATCTCTCCATACTCACCAGCTTGTTCTCAATGAGATCGCACACCACTTTGTTGTTAAAGTACTCAATAGGGGACCATTTTATCCCTTCCGCAACATATTCTTCCTGAAAATATAATTTACAGTTTATTTAATCATGAGTACATGGCAGGTTAATATACTAGTTACAGTGAAGGAAATAAGTATTTGATCCCTTGCTGATTTTATAAGTTTGCCCACTGACAAAGACATGAATAGTCTATAATTTTAAGGGTAGGTTAATTTTAACATTCAAATATCTGAAAACTGACTGGCACATCAAGAACTAGTCTGAACAAGTGCATACCAAAAAACAGCTGACATATCAAAATGAGGAAATGGGTGCAGTCAATTGCATTAAGGCATGTCAATGTGAAATACATGAAGTGTGAAGAGCATAGCATCCTCATTTTGATATGTAGCTGTTTTTTGGTATGCACTTGTACAGACTAGTTCTTGATATGCTGGTCAGTTTTCTGTTATTTGTATGCTAGCTTTCTGACTGAGCACTCTGCCCTTCACCATGCAGTAAATTTAATTACATCTAATTACATCAGGTTCCGAACAACTCATAAATGTAGGCTTTACCAAGAGATTAGCCATAGGTAAGTGTTCACACTAGGCAGTTAGGTCGAGGACCCATCCGATCCATGAGATTACCTTGACGTTGGTGAATAGGCTCACATTTTTTGGCCAATTTTGTGCTAAACATCTCATGTGTTTTTCCTAAATTTCAAAAGCCTTTATACTATTCACACTTTATGTATTTCACATTGACATGCCTTAATGCAATTGAGTGCAATCATTTCCTCATTTTAATTTTAACATTGATAGATAGAATATCAAAAATAAAATCCTGAAAATCACATTGTATAAATTATATATATTTGCATTTTGCACTGAGAAATAAGTATTTGATCCCTCTGGCAAACAAGACTTAATACTTGGTGTCAAAACCCTTGTTGGCACGCACAGCAGTCAGACATTTTTTGTAGTTAATGATGAGATTTGCACACATGTCAGGTGGAATTTTGGTCCACTCCTCTTTGCAGATCATCTCTAAATCATTAATATTTTGAGGCTGTCGCTTGGCAATTCGGAGCTTCAACTCCCTCCATAAATTTTCTATGGGATTAAGGTCTGGAGACTGGCTAAACCACTCTGTGACCTTAATGTGCTTCTTTTTGAGCCACTCCTTTGTTGCCTTGGCTGTATTTTTTGGGTCATTGTCTTGCTGGAAGACCCAGCCATGACCCATTTTTAATGTCCTGGCTGGGGGAAGGAGGTTGTCACTCAGGATTGTACAGTACATGGCTCTATCCATTCTCCCATTGAAAACTTACAAAATCAGCAAGGGATCAAATAATTATTTCCTTCACTGTAGGTATAGTACAAATTCACATCACGAGCATAGCGATTGGTAAGCATATATTTTGAGGTGATGTGTAAGCTTATATTTTGAGGTGATGGGTAAACTTATATTTTGAGGTGATGGGTAAGCTTATATTTTGAGGTGAAGGGTAAGCTTGCTTTTTTCATCGCTTTTTTTAGTGTGTTTCTCATATGTGTTTTTTTCACATTTTTGACACAGCAGTTTTTGTCATTTTGCTATTTAAAATAAATAATTTAAATAAAATTGCTTGGCTTTTGCTGGCTTTTGACAAAACTTTATTGACAGTCATTTGCGGATCACATTCATTTTTACTTGCAGATTTTCCATATCTAATGCAATTCAGTGGGGAAAATGAGCACATAAAACTCAGCATACTTGCAAGTTGACATGTGGATTTTAATCACACACTGCCGCTTAGTTTACGCAGTGTTAAAGAAAAAAACTACAGTGGGCATGAGATTTCTATACATCTCATATACTTTGCTGGAACTGCAAAACGCTGTGTTTTTGATTCAATGAAAACACGAAAAACTCATTGTGGAAATTCAGCCTTAGGGCTCTTTCACACGTCCGTGTCTCGGGTACGTGTGGTGACAGTTTCCACACATATTGGAGACAGTGACACACGTAGACTCATTATAATACGTGGGGCTGCACACAGGTCCGTGTGCTCACACAAACCGTGTGTCCGTGTGCAAAACAAGTAGACATGTCAGCTTTTTCCGACAGCACAGGCTGCAATATTTAAGGCACACTTGCACACGGATGACTTCATTTGTGCCATCCGTGTGCTGTCCGTGTGTGTTTTTTCAAACCTTGTTTCTTTCTTATAGGCAGGTGTCCTGAATTTGATACGAAAATCCAATATTTAAACTCTGGCCTTTTCATTGCTTAGGTGAAGTAGTTGTTTGTGGAGGCACGTATGTAAGTATTCTCCTGTTTTGGCATTATATCATGGCACCACGTATTGACACGGCGCACCTAATATCTTTTGTGGAACAACCTCCAGAACTTTGGGACACTCAAGTGGAGGTATACCATGATCGGCTCACAATAGAGTGTGGATGGCCTACATATTCCCCATCTAAGAGAGCAAAATTTGGGCCTGGTTTTGACAACCAAGGCATATTACCTTTTGATATATTCTGTTGTTGTTTATAACATAGGCTTAATTTTTCATAATATGACTGATCGTTATGACTTTGTCAGTAGTGACTTTGTTGAAACGATGCTATTGCTCAGCAAGGGACCAGTACCGCCGGGAATACAATGCTCTTCCCTCGGCATCTGGGTCAACTAGAAAGCGCCAATATGTCTATTTCCGGAATTTAGACTTCCTGAGACCAATCATTCAACTCAACCAGTAAGTGACTATGTAAGTGTTCTTTGACTCTAAACACAGAAAACTGTGCTTGCCCAAGTTTATTGCTTGACCCTGAATATTTTTCATTGTTGGTAGTCCCACACAAATATTGTTTGAGTGTAGCTATGCTTGTGGTACTGTATACACACAAATAATCATCATTCTACATACACATGGAAAATGCCTTGCTAAATACGCATAATTTTTTAGTTTTTTTTATAATCTTAAAGATTAATCCTACACAAAAAATACAAAAAGCATTACCAAATTCATCTACCTCACATCCCATTGTTTCCAAACATCACAGTTGAAATCCAAGTGTCTGACCTCACATCCCCTATTGCTTGCTATCATTTGTCCACATTTTGTGTTTTTTGTGATAATGTTTAAATCATGTTTATGTGCAACCATTTTTAAAAATGAAAATTTCTTTGTTCCTAGGACTGAGGACAACGTGGAAGATTCCGAAGAATCACTAACAGTGGTGGCCTCTGCGCCGTTTACCTCTGCCTTGGAGACAGATCACACAGCTGAGCCCATCCCAACAACACAGCCACAACAGCTATCTGACGCTGGTACAGGGTCAGGGTGGTAATGTAAGCAGCCAAACAACAACACAACCACCATCACAGGCAGCAAACGCCCCAGGACCTCAGCTATCACAAGCATCACCAGCAATTCAACCACGGTACATAGCATCTAGTGGGAGAGGGACAATGCGACTTGACATCAGGATGTTGCGTGAGGTCGTGCATATAATTAACTCAGTAATGCTAGAAACAGATGTTGAGCGCTTTTGCAGCTCACTGTCTCCCTGTCTGGCTAAAGTACCAACACAACGTCAAGAACATGTCCAGTGCAGCTATTTTGACCCTCATTGCTTCCAGCCAGGGGGATAATGAGCCAAACCAAGTGCTTGTATCCATATAGAATCATAGAATCGTAGAGTTGGAAGGGACCAACTGTGCCATCTGGTCCAACCCCCTGCTCAAAGCAGGATTCGCTAAATCATCCCAGTCAGATGTCTGTCCATCCTCTGTTTGAAGACTTTCATTGAAGAACTCACCACTTCTCGTGGCAGCTTGTTCCACGCATTGATCACTCTAACTGTCAAAAAGTTTTTTCTAATATCTAATCTGTGTCTCCTCCCATTCAGTTTCATCCCATTGCTTCTAGTCTTTCTTTGTGCAAATGAGAATAAAGTTGATCCTTCTACAATGTGACAGCCCTTTAGATATTTGTAGACAGCTATTAAGTCTCCTCTCAGTCTTCTCTTTTGCAAACTAAACATTCCCAAATCCTGCAACCTTTCCTCATAAGACAGGGTTTGCAGACCAGTCACCATTCTGGTCGCTCTTTTCTGAACTTGCTCCAGTTTGTTGATGTCTTTTTTAAAATGTGGTGCCCAAAACTGGACACAATATTCCAGATGAGGTCTGACCAAAGAGGAGTAGAGGGAAATAATGTCTTCACGTGATCTATACTGTATGCTTCTGTTAATACATCCTAGAACTGCATTTGCCTTTTTTGCTGCTGCATCACACTGTTGACTCATATTCAGTCTGTGATCTATTAGTATACCCACGTCTTTTTCACATGTGCTGTTGCTTAGCCCTATTCCTCCCATTCTGTATATGCTTTTTTCATTTTTATTGCCCAGATGTAGTACTTTGCATTTTTCCCTGTTAAAAACCATTCTGTCAGTTGCTGCCCACTTCTCCAGTTTATTTATATCTTTTTGAATCCTCTCTCTCTCTTCTCTAGTATTAGCTATCCCTCCTAGCTTTGTGTCATCAGCAAATTTAATCAGTTTACCCTCAATTCCTTCATCTAAATCATTGATAAAGATGTTGAACAATACAGGGCCCAGGACAGAGCCCTGTGGTACCCCACTTGAGACATTCTTCCAACTGGATGTGCAGCCATTTACGACCACTCTTTGGGTCCGATCACTAAGCCAGTTATGAATCCACCTAACAGTTGCCTTGTCCATTCCATACTTAGTCATTTTTTCAATAAGGATTGTATGAGATACTTTGTCAAATGCTTTGCTGAAGTCAAGATATACTATATCTACAGCATTTCCTTGATCCACCCAATCAGTGATTCCGTCATAGAAGGAAATTAAGTTAGTCTGACATGACTTATTAGTTACAAACCCATGCTGACTCTGTTTAATCACTTCATTCTTATCCAGGTACTGACATACATGTTGTTTAATAATTTGTTCAAAGATCTTTCCTGGTATAGAAGTCAGACTCACCGGCCTATAGTTGCCTGGGTCCACCTTCTTCCCCTTTTTGAAGATAGGAACAACATTTGCTCTTCTCCAGTCTTCTGGGACTTCTCCTGTTCTCCAAGAATTTTCAAAGATTATGGAGAGGGGTTCAAAAATTTCTTCTGCTATCTCCTTCAGTACTCTGGGGTGTAATTCATCTGGACCTGGAGACTTGAATTCATTTAGGTTAGCTAAGTGTTTCCTCACTATCTTTCTGTTTATAGATATCCTGGATTCTTCTATTCCCTTAATAGGACAGTGAAGAACAGTTGATGTTACATTTCCTTTCTAAGAGAAAACGGATGCAAAATAGGAATTTAAAAGTTCGGCCTTCTCAACATCCTGTCTTACCATTTCATCATTTTCATCCTGTAAAAATCCTATAGCATCTTTGACTTTTCTTTTACTTTTGACATATCCCCAAAATCCTTTATTATTGCTTTTGACATCTCTTGCAAGCCTCAATTCATTTTCAGCTTTAGCTAATCTGATTTGTGCCCTGCAGGTTCTGCAGACAGCATTACATTCTTCTTTAGATATGCCTCCCTCTTTCCATTTTATAAACATTTTTTTCTTCCTTTTTAGCATGTGCTTAAGTTCTGTGTTCATCCATCCTGGTTTCCTTAAATGCTTCCTATTCTTCCCTCTTTTCGGAATTGTTAACAATTGTGCTGTGAGAATTTCATTTTTCATGATTTCCCATCCTTCCTGGACATTTTTGTCCTTAAGGATATCCAGCCATTGGATCCCTCCAATTCTCTTTCTGAATCCCTTAAAATCTGCCTTTCTGAAATCTAACCTTGACGTCTGAGTCTTCACAGGTCTTCCTCCTCTAGTTATCCAAAATTCTAAAATAGCATGGTCGCTACCTCCTAGGGTCCCAGCCACTTTTACCTCCTCAACCATTTCCTCCCTGTTTATAAGGATTAGATCCAAGGTAGCAGTTCCCCTTGTTTTCTCCCCTACCTTTTGGAAGATAAAGTTGTCGGCAAGAGAGGATAAGAATTTCCTTGACCTGTTAGTTTTGCCTGAGAGAGATTCCCAACAAATGTCTGGATAGTTGAAATCTCCCATGACAACTATGTCATATTTTTTGGAGAACTTGGCCATTTGATGCATAAAGAGTTCATCCATATCTTCAGCTTGCACAGGCGGCCTGTAGGAAATGCCTACAATGGTGTCCTTTCCATTGTTCTTTCCTTGTATTCTTACCCAAACAGTTTCCACAGAACTCCCAGTCTCTGAAGCTTCAATCTCTGTGCAGATATACGCGTTTCTAACATACAACGCGACACCTCCTCCTCGTTTATCAAGTCTGTTTCTTGCAAATAAGTTGTATCCTTCTAGTCTTGTATTCCAATCATGTGTATCGTCCCACCAAGTTTCAGTGATTCCAATGACATCATATTTCTTTTCCTGTGTTAGTAGTTCCAATTCTCCTTGTTTGTTGCCTATGCTTTGTGCATTAGTATAGAAACATTTTAGTTTGTGATTGATTTCTCTTTCTCCAATTTTTTTATTAATTAGATTCTTTTGTCTTTGTTCTTCCTTTCCACATCTAATAGCAGACTTCTCAATAGCATTTGTCAGGTGTATGGCTTTTTCTGGTCTTTGGCTTCCCTTCCCATGTTGTTCTAGTTTATAACATATAACAGTGGCGAACATAACAAAATTATAATTATAACATAATTATAAAATATAAAATAACATAATTATAACAGTGGCGAACTGACCAACATCAGACCCAGCTGTCAATTATAGCGTCAATACACCAAGGAGCAACAGGTGCATGCCCTCTCTTATGGACTGGAACAAGCAACAACTAGCCAACAATACACACAAGTGTCAGCACTCTTTTATGTCCAGGAACCACCCCGTGCATTCAGCCAACAGTTCCAACATAGGCCACTCTTGTCTGTGGGTGATTCTGTTCAGCAGTTTCACCAGCAACAGCAGTACACTCTGCCAGTAAGACTACAGACACCTTGCCTAAATAGATATGTGCATCCGACCCCTCTGCCAACAACACACAACTAGCAAACATATCTTGTCAGATATCACGGCCACAAAGCTAAATGCAATCTGTTGGGCAGGTTGTACAGTACTCTGTCAGTTCAAGCTACCAACACCAACCACTACACCCACAATAATCTTTTTATGGTCCCTCTTTGGAAACACAAACTTATCACACAGCTACCTCCGGATTCTGACAATTATATGTGTAAACATCCGTTGACAATAAACCACTCCAGCAACAATTCCCACACTCTCAAATGCACACACAGTCCTCCATCCCTGAAGGTGTAGGGAAAACCACACAAGAGCTGTTGTCTAGTCAGAATGAATTTGTAAATTTGTGATAAAAAGAGTTATTTTTACATCTATTTGAAAATGTTTGGCATGTTCCAATATCGTGAAGACAAACTGATCCTCATATGTTGTGTGAACAAGAAACCACGTGTTAATTTGATTGTTGCCTATTATTTATTATTATTTTAAAATGATCTCAGCCAAAAATATGTTGTCCCTGGTGTGTTAGTTTGCTCACCATTTCCATATATTTTAAGGCTAGCTGGCATCATGTGATCAAATGTACAATATAAAATACACAATAAAAATAATGTGGTTTAAAAAGGGAACACATAAGTTCTATGTATGTAACCCATTCTCATGTACAGCACCATGGAATTAATGGTGCTATATAAATAATAATAATAATAATAATAATAATAATAATAATAAGCTTGTAGAAGCATGGAAAAAAAAGGACTCTCACAACAAAAACACACAACAAGGGGAGGCATATGTTATTCAAACATAAATTTGAGAGAGTAAGCCATACTTTATTAACAACATACAAATTACACAGATTACATTTATAGGGTGAACATATTGGTATTACGTTTTTGATTGTTTTGTAGCTGAACATCAAAGTGACATAACAAAAGTCAATAGAAACAAAACAATGCCTTATTGGAATTACAGGTGCTTCTCACAAAATTAGAATATCAAAAAGTTTAATTATTTCAGTTCTTCAAAACAAAAAGTGAAACTCATATATTATATAGAGTCATTACAAACAGAGCGATCTATTTCAAGTGTTTATTTCTGTTAACCCCTTTGTGCCATTGGATGCAATAGTACGTTCAATGGCACTACCCCTGCTTTGATGAGGCCTCCGGCGGTGAGCTCGCATCAAAGCCGGGACATGTCAGCTGTTTTCAACAGCTGACATGTGACCGCAAAAGGCACGGGTGGAATCGTGAGCCACCCGCGCCTATTAGCTAATTCCCGCTGTCAAGCGTTGACAGTGGGATTTAACCAGCGTTTCCGGACGCCGGACAGAAATACGCGCATCGCCGACCCCCGTCACGTGATCGGGGGTCAACGATGCATTGCCATAACAACCTGAGGTCTGATAGAGACCTCTATGGTTGTTGATGAGACATGGCTATGGGCGCCACCCAGTGGTTGGCGCTCATAGCAATGCTATAAGTCTGCTACATTTAGGCGATCTGCTCATCACCTATATGTAGCACAGCCGATCGAGTTGTGGATGCTTCTAGCCTCCCATGGAGGCTACTGAAGCATGCCAAAATTAAATTTAAAAAAAAAATATGAAAAGAATAGAAAAATAAAAAAGTTTAAATCACACCTCTATCGCCCCATTCAAAATAAAACAATAAAAAAAATCACACATACACATACTAGGTATCGCCAGATATATCAATATAAAAAAGGAATAACCCCATCGCTAAAAGGCGTAGCAGGACAAAAAATCGAAATGCCAGAATTACATTTTTTGGTCGCCATGTCATTGCATTAAAATGCAGTAACGGGCGATCAAAAGATCGTATCTGCACATAAATGGTATCCTTAAAAACGTCAGCTCAGCGTGCAATAAATAAGCCCTCACCCAACCCGAGATCATGAAAAATGGAGACTATACGGGTATCGGAATATGGCGCAAGTTAGGTTTTTTTTTTGCACAATTTGGAATTTTTTTTTCACCACTTAGATAGAAAAGAACCTAGACTTGTTTGGTGTCTATGAACTCGTAATGACCTGGGGAATCATAATGCCAGGTCAGTTTTAGCATTTAGTGATCCTAGCAAAAAAGCTAAACAAAAAACAAGTTTGGGATTGCACTTTTTTTGCAATTTCACCGCACTTGGAATTTTATTCCTGTTTTCGAGTACATGACATGGTAAAACCAATGATGTCATTCAAAAGCACAACTCGTCCTGGAAAAATAAGCCCTCACATGGCCATATTGATGGAAAAATAAAAACGTTATGGCTCTGGGAAGAAGGGGAGCGAAAAACGAAAACGCAAAACTGAAAAAAGGTCCGGGAGTTAAAGGGTTAATGTTGATGATTTTGGCTTACAGACAATGAAAACCCAAAAGTCATTATCTCAGTAAGTTAGAATACTTTATAGCACCAGCTTGAAAAATGATTTTAAAATCAGAAATGTTGGCCTAATGAAATGTATGTTCAGTAAATGCACTCAATACTTGGCTGAGGCTCCTTTCACATCAATTACTGCATTAGCATTAACAGAAATAAACACTTGAAATAGATCACTCTGCTTGTAATGACTCTATATAAAATATGAGTTTCATTTTTTGTATTGAAGAACTGAAATAAATTAACTTTTTGATGATATTCTAAGTTTGTGAGAAGCCCCTGTAGACATATTTAGCCAAACAAAGGACCACTAGCAAAGAAGCCAAAGGCTAAATGGCCAAGATCAGTGTATTTATTTTACATACACCAACTAATTATCCTATATTGATGGCCATAAAGTAAAAACCACTGGACACAGCATTTCATTGCGAGACGAGTGTTGGGTGTGGTGGGTCCCCAGTCATTACTCCTGAGGTACAGTATCTTTAATCATGTACTCTTTTATTATTTAATTTTTGAAATATATATTTAACCCCTTCACCCCCAAGGGTGGTTTGCACGTTCATGACCGGGCCAATTTTTACAATTCTGACCACTGTCCCTTTATGAGGTAATAACTCTGAAATGTTTCCATGGATCCCGGTGATTCTGACACTGTTTTCTCTTGACATATTGTACTTCATGATAGTGGTAAAATTTCATTCAAATAACTTGCGTTTATTTGTGAAAAAAATGGAAATTTGGCGAAAATTTAGAAAATTTTTGCAATTTTCCAACTTTGAATTTTTATGCCCTTAAATCACAGAGATATGGCACACAAAAAACTTAATAAGTAACATTTCCCATATGTTTCCTTTACATCAGCACAATTTTGGAACCAAAATTTTTTTTTTTAGGAAGTTATAAGGGTTAAAATTTGACCAGCGATTTCTCATTTTTGCAACACCATTTTATTTTTACGGACCACATCACATTTGAAGCCACTTTGAGGGGTCTATATGATAGAAAATACCCAAAAGTGACACCATTCTAAAAACTGCACCCCTTATGGAGCTCAAAACCACATTCAAGAAGTTTATTAACCCTTCAGGTGCGTCACAGGAATTTTTTGAATATTTAAAAAGAAAATGAACATTTAACTTTTTTTCACAAAAAAAAACTTCAGGTTCAATTTTTTTTATTTTACCAAGGGTAACAGGAGAAATTGGACTGCAAAAGTAAGGCCGGGGTCACACTGGCGAGGAATACGGCCGAGTGAGAGGCGTTAAAAGCACGCATTAGACACGGACCAATGATTCTCTATGGGGTCCCTCGCACCAGCCGTATATTTCTCATCCGTATTCTACGCTCCGTGCCAATCACAGCATGCTGCAATTGTCAGCGTACTACGGCCGTAGTACGCCAATGCAAGTCTATGGGTGCGCAAAAAATACGGATTACACACGGACCACACATGTGACCTGCGAGAAATATGCACCCGGTGTCTTTTAGCAAAGCCGGCAATTCAGTGCGCTGTACAGTAAACTCACACTGACAGGTTTAATAAAGAAACGAAAGAATAGATATAGACACATAGAATATATATATATATATATATATACACGCATTCTATGTGTCTATATCTATTCTTTCATTTCTTTATTAAAACTGTCATAGGGCTCCATTATATGTCCATTTTGCAAGCCTGCGAGAAAATCTCGCCATACGGATGCCATACGGATTACATACGGATGCTGACATGCGCAAAATACGCGACCACACCTTGATTACGGATGACATACGGAGCACTATTTAGGGGTCTGTCATCCGTATTACGCATGTAAAATACTGACCGTATTTTGCGTCGGTTAGTGTGACCCCGGCCTTATTGTGCAATTTTTTCTGAGTACGCTGATACCTGATATGTGGGGGGAACCACTGTTTCGGCGCATGGCGGAGCTCAGAAGGGAAGGAACGCCGTTTGACTTTTTCAATGCAAAATTGGCTGGAATTCAGATCGGACGCCATGTCACGTTTGGAGAGCCCCTGATGTACCTAAACAGTGGAAACCCCCCACAAGTGACCCCATTTTGGAAACTAGACCCCACAAGGAACTTATCTAGCTATGTGGTGAGAACTCTGAACCCACAATGGTTTCACAGAAGTTTATAACATACAGCGATACAATTAAAAAAATCATATTTTTTCCAAAAAAAGGTTTTTTCACCCCCAATTTTTATTTTCCCAAGGGTAACAGGACCCTAAAAGTTATTGTGCAATTTGTCCTGAGTACGCTGATACCCCACATGTGTGTGGGTAAACCACTATTTGGGCGCATGGCAAAGCTCAGAAGGGAAGCAGCGCCATTTGACTTTTTTGGCTGGAATTGAGATTGGACACCATGTCGCGATTGGAAAACCCCTGATGTACCAAAACAGTGGAAACCCCCCCACAAATGACACCATTTTGGAAACTAGACCCCCCAAGGAACTTATCTAGATGTGTGGTGAGCACTTTGAACCCCCAGTGCTTCACAGAAGTTCATAACGCCCGGGCATGAAAATAAAAAAATCGTATTTTTTCAACAAACATGATCTTTTAGTCACCAATTTTTTTATTTTCCCAAGGGTATCAGGAGAAATTGGACCACAAAAGTTGTTGTCCAGTTTGTCCTGAGTATGCTGATACCCCATATGTGGGATAAAACTACTCTATGGGCACACGTCAGGGCTCGGAAGGGAAGTAGTGACGTTTTGGAATGCAGACTTTGATGGAATGATCTGCGGGTGTCATGTTGCTTTTGGAGAGCACCTGATGTATCTAAACAGTGGAAACCCCCCACAAGTGACCCCATTTTGGAAACTAGACCCCCTAAGGAACTTATCTAGATGTGTGGCGAGCACTTTGAACCCCCAAGTGCTTCACAGAAATTTATAACGCCCGGACGTGAAAATAAAAAAATCATTTTTTTCACAAAAATGATATTTTTGCCCCCAATTTTTTTATTTTCCTACAGGTAGCAGGAGAAATTGGACCCCAAAAGTTGTTTTCAATTTGTCCTGAGTAGGCTGATACCCTATATGTGGGGGTAAAACACTGTTTGGGCGCATGGCAGAGCTTGGAAGGGAAGGAGCACCATTTGACTTTTTCAACGCAGAATTGGCTGGAATTGATATCAGACGCCATGTTGCATTTGGAGAGCACCTGATGTGCCCAAACAGTGGAAACCCCCCAATTATAACTCCAACCCTAACCCCAACACACCCCTAACCCTAATCTCAGCCCAAACTCTAGCCCTAGCCCTAACCCTAGCCCTAACCCTATTGGGAAAATGGTAATAAATACATTTTCTTTTAATTTTATTATTTTTCCCTAACTAAGGAGGTGATAATGGGGGGCTTGATTTACTATTTATGGCGGTTTTTATGTTTGGCAGCTGTCGCACGCTAAAAGACGCTTTTTATTGCAAAAATAGTTTTTGCATTACCACATTTTGACCCACAGAGTCATGTGAGGTCTTATTTTTTGCGGGACGAGTTGACGTTTTTATTGGTGTCATTTTTGGGCACGTGACATCTTTTGATCACTTTTTATTCTGATTTTTAGGATGCAGAATGAACAAAAACCAGCGTTTCATGAATTTCTTTTGGGGGGTGCGTTTACACCATTCCGTGTGCGGTGAAATTGATAAGACAGTTTTATTCTTCGGGTCGGTATGGTTACAGCGATACCTCATTTAGGTCTTTTTTATGTTTTGGCGCTTTTATGCAAATGAAAACAATTTTATATAAAAAATAATTATTTTTGCATCGCTTTATTCTGCGAGCTATAACTTTTTTATTTTTTTGCTGATGATGCTGAATGGCAGCTTGTTTTTTGCGAGATGAGATGACGTTTTCAGCGGTACCATGGATATTTATATGCGTCTTTTTGATCACGCGTTATTGCACTTTTTGTTCAGCGGTATGATAATAAATCATTATTTTTTGCTTCGTTTTTTATTTTTATTTTTTAAGGGGTTCACTAAAGGGGTTAACTAATGGGACAGTTTTATAGGGCGGGTCGTTACAGATGCGGCGATACCAAATATGTGTACTTTTATTTTTTTTTTATTTCCAAAAAATGAATTAGGGAATATTTTTTTTTTTTTTAAATTTATTTAGCGATTTTTTAAAAATTATTGTTACCCTTTTTTTTAACTTTATTACATTGTCCCAGGGGGGACATAACTGTCATGTGACAGATCGCTGATCTGTCACATCACAGATCACTGTGACAGATCAGCGATCTGTCACAGGCATTGCACTTGGCTTCCTCATGCCTGCGCTTTGCAGGCACTGAGGAAGCCAGCTCCCTGCAGGCCCCCGAAGTTCCCCGTTGCCATCTTGGATTCGGGGACCTGCAGGGATGGAGTCCCCCGCAGCAGCGCTGCACATTGCGCTGCTGTGGGGTCTCAGGGAAGCACGGAGGGAGCCCCCTCCCTGCCGATGCTTCCCTTTATCCCCTGGTACACCGCGATAGTGTTTGATCGCGGTGTGCAAGGGGTTAACGTGTCGGGGCGGTCTGTGACCGCCCCTGACACATTGTGCCGGGTGTCAGCTGTGATAATCAGCTGACACCCGGCCATGGGCAGCGGCGCTCACCACGTGAGCGCCGCTGATCGCGCTAGACGTACTATCCCGTCCATGGGCATAGGGGCCCGGATCCCATGGACGAGATAGTACGTCTGATGTCAGAAAGGGGTTAATATTTATGTATGCACCTTTCTTTGCATGTTCCTTGCATAAACCGTTTCATCATTTTTGATACTTGATGTACATATAATTTCTGTGCATGTTTCTCCATTACATATAAAACTTATAGCCCTGCATCTACAGTCATATGTAAAAGTTTGGGCACCCCTATTAATGTTAACCTTTTTTCTTTATAACAATTTTGGTTTTTGCAACAGGTATTTCAGTTTCATATATCTAATAACTGATGGACTCCGTTATATTTCTGGATTCAAATGAGGTTTATTGTACTAACAGAAAATGTGCAATCTGCATTTAAACAAAATTTGACCGGTGCAAAAGTATGGGCACCCTTATCATTTTCTTGATTTGAACACTCCTAACTACTTTTTACTGACTTCCTGAAGCACTAAATTGGTTTTGTAACCTCATTGAGCTTTGAACTTCATAGCCAGGTGTATCAAATCATGAGAAAAGGTATTTAAACTGGCCACTTGCAAGTAGTTCTCCTATTTGATTCTCCTATGAAGAGTGGCATCATGGGCTCCTCAAAACAACTCTCAAATGATCTGAAAACAAAGATTATTCAACATAGCTTTTCAGGGGAAGGATACAAAAAGTTGTCTCAGAGATTTAACCTGTCAGTTTCCACTGTGAGGAACATAGTAAGGAAATGGAAGAACACAGGTACAGTTCTTGTTAAGCCCAGAAGTGGCAGGCCAAGAAAAATATCAGAAAGGCAGAGAAGAATGGTGAGAACAGTCAAGGACAATCCACAGACCACCTCCAAAGACCTGCAGCATCATCTTGCTGCAGATGGTGTCACTGTGCATCGGTCAACAATACAGCGCACTTTGCACAAGGAGAAGCTGTATGGGAGAGTGATGCGAAAGAAGCCGTTTCTGCAAGCACGCCACAAACAGAGTTGCCTGAGGTATGCAAAAGCACATTTGGACAAGCCAGTTACATTTTGGAAGAAGGTCCTGTGAACTGATGAAACAAAGATTGAGTTGTTTGGTCATACAAAAAGGCGTTATGCATGCGCTGTATTGTTGACCGATGCACAGTGACACCATCTGCAGCGAGATGATGCTGCAGGTCTTTGGAGGTGGTCTGTGGATTGTCCTTGACTGTTCTCACCATTCTTCTTCTCTGCCTTTCTGATATTTTTCTTGGCCTGTCACTTCTGGGCTTAACAAGAACTGTACCTGTGTTCTTCCATTTCCTTACTATGTTCCTCACAGTGGAAACTGACAGGTTAAATCCCTGAGACAACTTTTTGTATCCTTCCCCTGAAAAGCTATGTTGAATAATCTTTGTTTTCAGATCATTTGAGAGTTGTTTTGAGGAGCCCATGATGCCACTCTTCATAGGAGAATCAACTAGGAGAACTACTTGCAAGTGGCCACCTTAAATACCTTTTCTCATGATTTGATACACCTGGCTATGAAGTTCAAAGCTCAATGAGGTTACAAAACCAATTTAGTGCTTCAGGAAGTCAGTAAAAAATAGTTGGGAGTGTTCAAATCAAGAAAATGATAAGGGTGCCCATACTTTTGCACCGGTCAAATTTTGTTTAAATGCAGATTGCACATTTTCTGTTAGTACAATAAACCTCATTTGAATCAAGAAATATAACTGAGTCCATCAGTTATTAGATATATGAAACTGAAATACCTGTTGCAAAAACCAAAATTGTTATAAAGAAAAAAGGTTAACATTAATAGGGGTGCCCAAACTTTTACATATGACTGTATTTTGAGAGTCCGTTATACCTGGACAACTTTGCTACTTCAACCAAATTGATAACCTCGTTTGTATGTGTTGGAGATGAAGCGTTCCAACTTGCGCAACACCTGCTGAAGCCATACGCAAGTAGTGGCTTGACGCCAACGAAAAGAGTGTTTAATTATCACTTAACACGAGCGCGAAGAATGGTTGAGTGTGCTTTTGGCATACTCACATCCATATGGCGAGTTCTGTTGACTGCTATTGACCTGAAGACTCACACTGTGGATGAGGTGGTGAAAGCTTGTGTCGTCCTGCACAATTTCCTAATATGCAAGGAACAGATTGCCATGGATGACAATTTGGTAGAAACCTCCTTGTATGATTATCAGAATATTACTTTTCGAAGTCCTGTGACAGTTTCAAGAATGAGGGACAAATTTGCAGAGTACTTTGCTTCACCTCAAGGAAGAGTAGAATGGCAGGATGAGATGGTTTGATATCTTTGTCTTTTGATATAATGTATATTGGAGTACCAAACTTATTGCAGTTTTCATATTTGTGATTACACCATCATTTTTTCTATTAACCAAAGTTTTATACCTTGTTACCCCAAGTATTGTACCTTCTTACCCAAAGTATTGAACCTTATCATTAAATAAAAGAAAGACTTTTTATAAAAAAAATATATTTTTATTTATTAAATAATTATAAATTAAGATAGTTTGGGGGTGGAGATAGTACTGGAGGGGCTTGCTTGCTGGGACATGGATGAGTGAAGCCCTACCTGGCAGGTTTATATACCTTTCCTAATTGGGTGCTGGCTAATTGGATCCTAAATAAATCGGAGCATGCTCAGTTAAAAAAACGGAATCCGTTGCCGGATTCCGTCATTTTACAGATCCAGTGCCCGTAGGCTTCCATTCGAGCAAATAACGGACGACGACGGATCCGTTGCTGTCCGATTTTTCGACGTACACAAAAAACATTACTTTGTCCATCGTCTCTGGCTGCCGGACAAACAAACAATTTTTGATGGATCCGGCAAACGACAGATGAAACATGAGGCCATCCAACGCAAACTGTCTCTAATACAAGTCAATGAGAAAAAAACGAAAATTTTTTTTTTTGCAACGAATTAACACCTTAAATTAACACCTACACCTCCCAAATTTCACACATCAACCCTCATCTAATTACTAATAAAAGACATACAAAAAAAACCATGAAATGAAATGGTTTACTGTATGTAAACCATGTGTCATTTCATGTCGGGTTGGGGAATGATTTGACAAAAGCCGGCAATTGAATTAGCGGCTATTCTGCTATGAAGAACTCTGTGAAATATAAATATATATATATATGTGTCTCAATGACATGTATGTATATATGCATCCTACTGTATGTGTCTATATCTATTATTTCGTTTCTGTTAGAAACCCTGTCATAGGGCTCCATTATATGTCCATTTTGCAAGGCGGCGAGAAATTCTCGCCATACGGATTGCATACGGATGCTTACATGCGCAAAATATGCGACCACACCTTGCTTACGGATGACATACGGAGCACTATTTAGGGGTCATTCATCCGTATTATGCATGTATAGTAAACCACGGACCGTATTTTGCGTCGGTTAGTATGACCCCGGTCTAAGGCCACGTTCAGTATTTGGCTAGTATTTCCCATCAGTATTTGTAAGCCAACTCCAGGGGTGGGTGATAAATCCAGAAGTGGTGACGTGTTTCTATTATACTTTTCATCTGATTGTTTCTCTCCTGATATTAGCTTACAAATACTGAGGTAAAAAACTGACCAAATACTGAATGTGTGAACATGGCCAAAAATAAATAGCCTGATGAATAAAGACTTTAGGGTGTGTCTCCATTATTCCTCTCCAATGCCCTCAACACTCTACGGCCTTCTTCACCCATCCATTTTCCAGTACGTGTCATGTCCATTTCTTTCATGGATGCCACATGTGCCCATTATATCTTATAACACGTACAGCGCATCCGTGTGATTAACATAGCAGAGTATAGGAGAAGCTTTTTTATTTATTTCTTTAACTTCCTGTGAAAAACACTGATGACTGATGATAAAAATGGACACACTGATGACACTGATGGAAAACACTGATGACACCGGTATCGTTTTTTCACCCACGTGTTTTATACAGATGTGTGAAAGAAGCCTAAGGTACATAGATGTAGGTAAGCAATTTTTTGGGTGTGCTGTCTTCCACTTTCTCTTGCAATTTTTATGCATTTTACCTGCTCGGCCTTTAATGTCAATTCAATGAAGATCTGCTGCAGTTTTTCATTCACAAAGTTTATACAGAACTGTTCAAAGCCATTTTTCTGTGTGCAGAAGAAAAAAAAAAGGGTTGTTAACTCCTATGCTCCTTATAATGGCTCTGTACAACCTCTGAGCCATGTAGAGCTCACCCGCAAACATCACAATTTGCCATTTATTTCTGACAGTGTTTTAGAGCCAGATTCTGTATGCATGATTCTGTAAATAAGTGGAGCAATTTTCTATAGGATAAAGCAAAGTAATAAGGCTCAACTTGGAGAGACAATTGATGGCATGTTGAGTGCTTAAAGGGAATCTGTGAGCAGGTTTTTGCTATATAATCTGAGAGCGGAGACCCTGATTATAGTGGTGCGTCACGCTATGCTGACTTTGTTTTGCTGTTTCAATACAATCAGCGTTTTATCAGCAGGATATTATCATTACAGGACATCTGGTCTCATGCACCCTAGTCCAACCACACTCCCAGCACTGAATAGAAGCTCTGTATCTATGGTGCTGCATCCGGTAAACTAAATGATATATCAGATTCTTTTTAAGACTCAGTAGTACTAAGTTTATTTAATTTGTGCTCCTCCCTTTAGCCTCTTTCATACACTTTTTAAAATTAAAATATGCATAAAAAAACAGTCTTTTTCCGCCACAGCTTTTTATTTGTTTGTTTTGCACTTTTGTTATTTTTCCTCTTCCAAGAGCATAACTTTTTCATATTTCCTTCAGAATGTTCCGGGCTTCCATAATTTTGTAATTTTCAATGAATACATTCAAATTGCCACATTATATAATAAGAAACAGTACATTTACCTAATAATGTACTGAAAAATGTGGAAAACATCTATTTATAGTGAAATGGGACAAAATCCTGCAATTTAGCCCTTTTTGCTCAGATTTAGTTTTTCCTGTGTAGTAACTTAATTCTAATTAAGTCAGTAAAATTCTGACGATAACAAATAATTTTTTCTGTTTTATTGCTAATTTATTTCAGAGCTGTAACCTTCTACCACCTTGGCGGATTTTTATTTTTGCACGTTAGTTTTTTTCCCTCCCCTTCTTCCTACAGTTATAACTTTTTATTTTTCTATTGACATAGCCTTGTTTTTATCGGAACGAGTTGCAGTTTTGAAAGACTCCATTCTTCATTATGCCAAATACTGTACATATACCAAAAAATCAACTATAATAATTCAAAAATTTGTAAAAAAAAAAAAAATTTGTTAGCGCCTCACAAGAGATCTTGTACTTCCTTCTGTTTGGCAGGATGACTGTTTTATCGCTACCTATTTGTGACACATACAACATTTTTATTCTTTACGGATGTGTGGCAACTGAAAAAACAAAATTCTGTTTTTTTATTATTTTTCTTATTGCAACATTTACAGTACCATACTGAACTAATTTTAGATTTTGATAGATTTGACTTTTATGGACAAGGTAATACCAAATATGTTTAATTTTTGTATCTCTGAATCTTTTTAGGGGATTGAACCTCTGATTGCTTGTTGTATATACTGAAGTACTACTGCGTTCTCAACAGTACTGTACAGAAGATGACATTCTTCTATGCAACTGAGCCACAGGCTCCAGTAGGCTTCGGGCTGCCATGACAAACCAGGGGCACCCAGCGACCACATTGAGACAATGGGAGCCAGAATGCTTGCACAGTGGCAATTACCGTACATCATTCAATTTACTGTCGGTGAGTGCCAACGACGCTTCAATAGCTAGGCATTAATTGGAGCAAGATCCAGTCACTGCTGTTAAAGGCAGATTCTGGCTATATAATACGGGCTCAGCTCCTGAGACCGCTCCTTACATCGGGAGCTGATGTAAGACATACTAGCGCTTCTCACATCAGGAAGAGGATAAAAAAAAGATTGGCTTGTGTCTACATTTTTTGAGACCTGGGTTTTTTTTTTAAAGTAATGTTCCGGCTTATTTTTTTCACTGTGACTTATGAGCTGTTGTTTTTACTAGTAACATCAGTTACCAAGTCCAAGCCATAATCAGTTGGTATGTTTATGTATCAGTAATGAAATCAGGATATTTTCTGCTACAATATTTCAAAGACTAAAATAAAATAATAACTAACTAGTGCTACTTAATAATTATCACACTCAGTATACATCGAAAATCATTTTATGAACACTACTGTTTATGGTCATTATTGGGAACAAATTTCTTTCCATTCTTATTGAGAATTCATTATAGCATGAACATTATTGTCCATTATGATTGCATTATTGGCAAAATAGCATTATACCTGAAATATCTCAAAACCATATATATCCAACACCCCAATGCTGTATTCTTCATGTGGTTTTCGCATGGCCTTGTTAATAGACTAAAATAGAAGAAAAATCATTTTAAATAAACTGATACCAAACTCTATCAGTCGTATTATTTACTATTACTTTCTATGTGTCTGTATACTGTATACTATTCATCTATACATGCAAATTATTTTCTTCATTCTCACCTCAACCAGGAAATCAAAGACTCTCGAATATAGAGCTTTGGCCAGAGCATCCCGCGTATAAGTGGCTTGTTCCACATTTAAAGTGACAGTTATAGACTCAGACCGTCCTCCCCACTTGCTATCCATCTTGCGACTGGTTAGTTTACCATTAAGCCGGTCCTTGTCTATGCCGAGCAAATAGGCAGGAAAGGCCAAGACTAGAACACAGAGAGTATAATACATAAGGACAGTGACATGAAAATAGTTCTACACAGGTTACATATCCCCATACATTCTTTTCTGAGACTGAACCAAGTATGAAAAATGTAAAAATAAGAAATAAGACTACTTTCACACTAGCGTTTTTTTGCGCTGCGCCTCGTGCACATTCCAAACGCATGCAAAAAACGCATTAAGCATTTTGCATGCGTTTGCTGTTTTTTTGCGCATGCGATTTGACCAGTTTGTCTCTATGTTAACTCTAAAAATGCATGCAATTTTAAGCGATCCCATAGACTGTAATGTTGTTTTTTTGCACATTCCGTGCGCTAACGTGCGCATGCGTTTTTTGGCAGCAGTTGGGCGCACAGAAAAATGCAACATGCTGCATCTGGCACGCCTGGGTGCACACCTGGAAAAAATGCAGCGCACGAAAATGCACATGAACGCGTACAAGCACTATACCATGCGCCCGCCATGTTAAAGATAGGGGAGCAATGCGCATGCGCACGATAGCGCACGAGGTGCAGCGCTAAAAAACGCAAGTGTGAAACCAGCCCTAAGCAGTCAGCAGAAGTTACATTGTTATAAAGTGGCATCCTGCCCCTACGCTGTGCAGAACAGAAATCTATATATATAATTGTCTTATGTCTGTCTGTTACCGAAATCCTGTGTCGCTGATTGGTCGCGGCAGTTAGGCCGTGACCAATCAGCGACAGTCGCTTAGTCGTCGCGGCAACACGGCCGCATCGCTTATTGTACAGGCACATTACAGCCGTTAAAGGCATCACTGCTGCGTCGCTCATTACACAGGCAAAGTCCTGTACATATACAATACATTAGGTAAGAGCAGAACAGTGACTGCAGCTCTGGGTGTAACAGGAGTACATTAGGTAACAGCAGAACAGTGACTGCAGCTCTGGGTGTAACTTGCGTACAATTCATTATATAAGGCTGGAGTCACACTAGCGATTAAATCGGACAAATGCAATGCGATAAAAAATCGTATTGCATTCATCCCAATGTTATTCTATGGTGCTGCTCCCATCATGCGTTTTTTTATCGGATCCGTTCCTCGGACCGAGACAATCGCAGCATGCTGCGATTGTCACCGATTTTCGGATCGGATTCGACAATGCAAGTCTATTGAAAACGCACCACACGTGTGACAAAAAAATCGCAAGACTTCTCCAGGTCAACAGAAAAGAGCATCAGGCATTGACATTGGATGTCAATTTGATGCTGAGATGCAAATAAAATTGGTTCATCACCGGAAAATGGGATGACAGACGGATCCTTGGACAAGAATTCTTTGTGCGATTTCGTACCGTTAAAATGGGACCGATTTTTTATTCGTTGTGTGTGACTCCAGCCTTAGAGCAGAAAAGTGACTGCAGCTCTGGGTGTAACTGGAGTACAATACATTAGGTAAGATCTGAACAGTGACTGCAGCTCTGGCTGTAACAGGAGTATAATACATTAGGTAAGAGCAGAATGGTGACAGCAGCTCTGGGTGTAACTGGAGTACAATACATTAGGTAAAAGCAGAGCAGTAAGGCTAGTTTCACATTAGCGTTAAAGGCCGCAGCGTTGGGCTGCTCACGGCCGCCGCTAAGCCCCGCCCCTGCCACGCCTCTGACGGTAGCTCTGCCTACGGGCGCATGACGCTGCATGCGTCCCCTATCTTTATCACTGGGGATGCAGGCCATGCGCAGTATGCATTTGGCGGCGTATGCGTCCTTTTGACGGTGCGCCGACCAGCGCCAAACGCAACCTGTTGCAATTTGGTTGCGCTCGGCGCACCGTCAAAAGGACGCATGCGCCGCCAAACGCATACTGCGCACGGCCTGCGTCCCCAGTGATAAAGATAGGGGACGCAGGATGCTTGCAGCGTCATGCGCCCGTAGGCGGAGCTACCGGCGGAGGTGCGGCAGGGGGCGGGGTTAGCGGTGGCCGTGCGCTGCCCGACGCTGCGGCTCTAAACGCTAATGTGAAACTAGCCTGACTGCAGCTCTGGGAGTAACTGGAGTACAATACATTAGGTAACAGCAGAACAGTGACAGCAGCTCTGGGAGTAACTGGAGTACAATACATTAGGTAACAGCAGAACAGTGACAGCAGCTCTGGGTGTAACTGGAGTACAATACATTAGGTAACAGCAGAACAGTGATTGCAGCTCTGGCTGTAACTGGAGTACAATACATTAGGTAATAGCAGAACAGTGACTGCAGATCTGGGTGTATCTGGAGTACAGTACATTAGGTAACAGCAGAACAGTGATTGCAGCTCTGGCTGTAACTGGAGTACAATACTTTAGGTAATAGCAGAACAGTGACTGCAGATCTGGGTGTATCTGGAGTACAGTACATTAGGTAACAGCAGAACAGTGACTGCAGCTCTGGCTGTAACTGGAGTACAATACATTAGGTAACAGCAGAACAGTGTCAGTAGCTCCGGGTGTAACAGGAGTATAATACACTAGATGGTGGCCCGATTCTATCGCATCGGGTATTTTAGAGTCTCTGTTAAAATAAAAAATAGTTATAAACTCACCTTCCGACGGCCCCTGGACTCTTTCCCTCCTCTCACCAAGTGCCCGGCATCTTCCGGTTCCAGTAATGCTTAGCGAGAAGAGCTGAAGATGACGTCACTCTCGCGAGAGCACGACATCATCAGCGGTGTTTCGCGCAAAGCATTACTGGAACCGGAAGATGACGGGAGCGTGGAGAGGAGAGAAAGAGTCCGGGGGCCGTCAGAAGGGGAGTATATCACTATTTTTTATTTTAACAGAGACTCTAGAATACCCGATGCGATAGAATCGGGCCACCATCTAGTAAAAAATAATAATCTTGATCCTAGAGAACAGGTTCAAGTGGAGGAGGTGGACGTGGCAGTGTAGATGGAAGAGGTAAGAGTGGAGTAATCCAACACTTTTTTTTTTGCGGGGGTATTTTTTTAATGGAACTGACTTTAAAAAACAGAATTAACCAAACTCAAACTAGCAATCTAGAAACAGGATGCGTAGGTTGAAGTGGAGGAACAAGTGGACGTGGCAACATAGATGAAAGAGGCAAGGGAGGAGTAATCCAACACTTTTTCTTTTTTCAGTGTTATTTTGTTTAATTTTTTATTTTTTTATGGTACTGACTTAAAACAACATAGAATTAGCAAAAACAAACTAACAAATTAACAAAACTAAAACTAGCAATCTACATCCAGAAGGCATAGGTCCAAGTGGAAAAACAGGTGGATGTCACGGTACAAGTGGAAGAGGCAAGAGAGAAGTAATAGAAATTTTTTTGTATGTATTTTTTCATGAACTGACTTAAAAGAACATAGAATGAACCCAAATAAATAATAATAATAATTTTATTTCTATAGCGCCAACAGTAGCACTTTACATTATAGAGGGGACTTCTACAGACAAAAGACATTACACCACAGCATAGCAATAAACACATAGATCAAAACAGATACCAAGAGGAGTGAGGGCCCTGCTCACAAGCTTACAATCTATAAGGAAAAAGAGGAGACATGAAAGGTGGATGGTAACAATTGCTTTTATTATTTTTATTGTTTGGACCATCCCTAGTGTAAGAATCGGGTGTTCCTGTTGCTGCATGAACCAGTTAACAGTCTAAATATGTAACAGTACAGACACAGAGGGCTATTAAATGCAAAAAGCATGTGAGAACATGATGCGAGAAACCTGGTTATGGTAAAAATTTTTGAAATGAGCCACACAGGGATATTTAGGTTAATGCATTGAGGCGATAGGCCAGCCTGAACAAATGTGTTTTTAAGGCACGCTTAAAACTGTGGGGATTGGGGATTAATCATACTAGCCTGGGTAGTGCATTCCAAAGAATTGGCGTGGCACGTGAAAACCCAAAATAAACTAGCAAACTACAACCAGGGGGCTGAAGTCCAACTGAAGTAGGAGGTGGACATGGCGGTGTAGGTGGAAGAGGAGGAGGGAGCCAACACAATTTTCATCATTTATATAGGCCAGCTCATGTGGTGCGCCGGCCAATCACAGCCATGTGATGACTCTGTAAGTGCCCACAGCCCAAAAATCCTGTTGATTGCCTTTCCTGCAGCCTTTCAACAAACTTTATTAGACGTCCGAACCCGAACAGCAACCGGACATCCTGTTAAAAGTTCTTGTTCGGTACCGGACATTAGGTGTCCTGATGAACCCCGAACTTTACAGTTTGGGTTCGCTCATCCCTAGTGGTGTGATTTTTTTTTGCAAATTGAATTGAAAATTGTTTGAATTCACTGTGTTAAATTCAATTTGCATCTATCATCTTTGCTCTTTAGAAATACTTCTGGTCCTAATATAGCCAACCCCCCCATATTATGACATATTGTGATCAGAGCTTTGTACATTCTACTCTCCAGTAATGGTTAAAAGTAAAGTAATAAGGAATTACTCACGGTCAGTACACTCTATTGTAGCGTAATTCCCCTGCTCTTGAAAGCCGATATTCCCAAGATGCAAGATTCCTGCTGCTATTTGCAGGACCAGCTGCTGCTCTTCCCATGAAATACCAATGACTTGCATGGCATTCTATGAGAAACAAGCATGACATAATGACAATAAGTATATTTTCAGATGGTAAGTATGATAAAGTCCCTAGAGTAGAACACATTACTGAAAACTTACTGTCATCTCATAGAAATCATTCTTATCATTGGTTCCTTCAACCCTATAGGTTTCTGACTGATTCAGGTAGAAATAGTATTCAGGAGTCATGATGCCCAGATTTTGCTTTTGTTCCTCTGATGCCCCTTCTATTAGCTGTTAAAGACAATAATAAGGTCACAATTCACGAAAGCTATTTTTCTCCACACCAAATTTAAGTCTTTTTCTAACATTATAGATATAAATGATTTACAAATATGGAACCAATTTCACTTCAGTACTAGATTAATGAAATAATATTTACCTGATAAAAAACATGAAAGTTGCGCTCACTCTCATTCTGGTTGACAACACGTGATTTCTCCAGGAGAAAGTTTGATATTTTCCCTCCATCAGGCTCTCCCCCACGGCTGAACTGTATCTCAAAATATTTACCCTGCCAAAATAGACAGAAGAATAACACAAAGATTTGTATTAATGTCTATTATGTTTTATTTTGCGTACACTCCTCAACATGGAAATTGCAACAAAGAGGGAAAAGTTGTGAAATCATGGAAATCACAGGATTGACGGACATGTTATTGGTATGTCAAAGGCAAGAAAGAAAAGCCAAAGATGATAAAGTATTTTTACAGGATGAAAATGGTGAAGTGGTCAAAAATGATGTTGAGAAGCCCGAATGTTTAAATTCCTATTTCGCATCTGTGTTCTCTAAGAAAGCAAATGTAATCAACTGATCTTCACTGTAATATCAAAGGAATAAAACAATCCACACTATCTATATACGGAGAGATGGTGCGGGAACACTTAGTTAATATACGGTAATTGAATTTAAATCTCCAAGTCCAGATGAACTACATCCTAGGGTACTGAAAGAGATAGCAGAAGAAATTGCTATTAATGAGCCCCATATAATGCTCCATACAGAATATGATGGGCCCCATATATTGCTCTATATATAATGGGGCCCATATAATGCTACAGACAGTATATTATTATTATTATGCATTTATATAGCGCCATTTATTCCATGGCGCTTTACATGTGAAAAGGGGATATATAGACAAGTACAATAAACGTGTAAGACAAGGGACACACAAGTACATAAGGAGAGGTATATGATGGGCCCCATACAGTATAATGAGCCCCATATAATGCTCCGTACAGTACAACCCCTGGCAAAAATTATGGAATCACCGGCCTTGGAGGATGTTCATTCATTTGCTTAATTTTGCAGAAAAAAAGCAGATCACAGACATGGCACAAAACTAAAGTCAATTCAAATGGCAACTTTCTGGCTTTAAGAAGCACTAAAAGAAATCAAGAACAAAAAATGTGGTAGTCATTAATGGTTACTTTTTTAAACCATGCATAGGGGAAAAATTATGGAATCACTCAATTCAGAGGGAAAAAATTATGGAATCATGAAAAACAAACCAACAAAAAAACACTCCAACACATCACTAGCATTTTGTTGCACCACCTCTGGCTTTTATAACAGCTTGCAGTCTCTGAAGCATGCTTTTAAGGAGGGTCAAACAGTACTCTTCATCAATCTGGCTCCAACTTTCTCTGATTGCTGTTGCTAGATCAGCTTTGCAGGTTGGAGCCTTGTCATGGTCCATTTTCTTCAACTTCTACCAAAGATTTTCAATTGGATTGAGATGTGGACTATTTGCCGGCCATGACATTGACCTTACGTGTATTTTTCAAGGAATGTTTTCACAGTTTTTGCTAATCCCAACCCTAACCCTAATCCCAATCCTAACCCTAATCCCAACCCTAACTTAATTCCAACCATAACTCTAACCCTAACCCTAACTTTAGCCCAACTCACTTTAGCCCAATTGTAACCCTAATGGAAAAATGGAAATATATATTTTTTATTTTATTATTTTCCCTAACTAAGGGGGTGATAAAGGTTTTTTTTTATTTTTTTTTTTTTTATTTTGATCACTGTGATATGGTTTATCACAGTGATCAAAATGTACCTGGAATGAATGAATGTAATCTGCCGGGTGCCGGTCGGCAGATTTCGGCGGGCGCACTGCGCATGCGCCTGCCGTTTTCTTTACAGGAAGAAGATGCCGGGAGCTGTGGGAGCCATGGGAGAATGGGGGGGACACCAGGAGGTACGGGGGACAGATCGGTGGACCTGGGGACTCTATTTCTCTCCCCTCTGATGTGCGATCACATCAGAGGAGAGGGAAATTAAATGCGAAATCACGGCTTTTCTTGTTGCGGTCGCTCCCTTCTGAGCTCTGCCATGCGCTCAGACAGTGGTTTCCCCCATAAATGGGACATCAGCATACTCAGGGAAAATTGTATAACAACTTTGGGGGTCTAATTTCTCCTGTTACACTTGAGAAAATAAAAAATTGGGGCTTAAAAAATCATTTCTGCATTAAAAGCTACTTTGAAGCACTTGGGGGTTCAAAGTGCTCACCACACATCTAGATAAGCTCCTTGGTGGGTCTAGTTTTCAAAATGGGGTCACCTGTGGGGGGTTTCTACTGTTTAGGCACATCAGGGGCTCTCAAAACACAACATGATGCCCGCAGACCATTCCATCAAAGTCTACATTCCAAAATTCCTTCCCTTTCGAGCCCCGAAGTGTGCCCAAACAGTCGTTCCTCCCACATATGGGGTAGCAGTGTACTCAGGACAAATTGTAAAACAAGCCTTTGGGTCCAATTTCTCCTGTAACCCTTGTGAAAATAAAAAATTACAGGCTAAAAAATCATTTTTGTGGAAAAAATATGATTTTTTTATTTTCTCAGCTCTGCGTTATAAACTTTAGTGAAATACTTGGGGGTTCAAAGTTCTCACAACACATCTAGATAAGTTACTTTGGGGGGTCTAGTTTCCAAAATGGGGTCACTTGTTTGGGGTTTCTACTGTTTAGGCACATCAGGGGCTCTCCAAATGCAACATGATGTACGCAGACCATTCCATCAAAGTCTGCATTCCAAAACAGCGCTCCTTCTCTTCCAACCCCTGCCATGCACCCAAACAGTGGTTCTCCCCCATATATGGGGTATCGGCGTATTCAGAACAAATTACAACTTTTGTGGTCTAATTTCTCCTGTTATCGTTGTGGAAGTAAAAATTGGGGGGGTGAAAACATCATTTTTGTGAAAAAAAATGATTTTTTATTTTCACGGCTCTGCGTTATAAACTTCTGTGAAGCACTTGGGGGTTTAAAGTGCTCACCACACATCTAGATAAGCTCCTTAGGGGGTCTAGTTTCCTAAATGGGGTCACTTGTGGGGGGTTTCCACTGTTTAGGCACATCAGGGGCTCTGAAAACGCAACATGACGTCTGCAGACCATTCCATTAAAGTCTGCATTCCAAAGCAGCGCTCCTTCATTTCCGAGCTCTTCCATGCGCCCAAAGAGTAGTTTACCCCCACATATGGGGTATCAGCATACTCAGTACAAATTGCAAAGCAACGTTTGTGGTCCAGTTTCTCCTGTTACCCTTGTACAAGTAAAAATTTGAGGATGAAAACATCTCTTTTGTGGAAAAAATTGTATTTTTATTTTTACGGCTTTTCGTTGAAAACTTCTGTGAAGCACTTGGAAGTTCAAAGTGCTCACCACACATATAGATAAGTTCCTTAATGGGTCTAGTCTCCAAAATGGTGTCACTTGTGGGGGGTTTCCACTGTTTAGGCACAAAGGGGGTTTCCAAACATGACATGGCATCCGATCTCAATTCCAGACAATTCTGCATTGGAAAAAGTCAAACGGAGCTCCTTCCCTTCTGAGCTCTGCCGTGCGCCCAAACAGTGGTTAACCCCCACATATGGGGTATTGGCGTACTCAAGACAAATTGCACAACAACATTTATTGTCTATTTTCTCCTGTTACCCTTGTGAAAATAAAAATTTTGGGGCAAAAAGATCATTTTTGTGGAAAAAATATGATTTTTTTCACGGCTCTACGTTACAAACTTCTGTAAAGCACTTGGGGGTAGAAAGTGCTCACCACTCATCTAGATAAGTTCCTTAGGGGGTCTAGTTTCCAAAATGGGGTCATTTGTGGGAGGTTTCCACTGTTTAGGCACATCAGGGGCTCTCCAAAGGCAACATGGTGTCCGATCTCAATTCCAGCCAATTCTACGTTGAAAAAGTCAAACGGCGCTCTTTCCCTTCCGAGCTCTGCCGTGTACACAAACATAGGTTTACCCACACATATGGGGTATCGGCGTATTCAAGAGAAATTGCACAACAAATTTTGTGGTTAATTTTCTCTTTTAACACTTGTGAAAATAAAAAAAATTGGTTCTGAAGTAAATTTTTTGTAAAACAAGTTAAATGTTAATTTTTTCCTTCTACATTGCCACAGTTACTGTGAAGCACGAAAAGGGTTAATTAACTTCTTGAATGTGGTTTTGAGCACCTTGAGGGGTGCAGTTTTTAGAATTGTGTCACTTTTGGGTATTTTCTGTCATGTACACCCCTCAAAGTGACTTTAAATGTGATGTGGTCCCTAAAAAAATGGTTTTGTAAATTTTGTTGTAAAAATGAGAAATCCCTGGTCAAATTTTAACCCTTATAACTTCCTAACAAAAAAAAATTTGTTTCCAAAATTGTGCTGATGTAAAATATACAATATGGGAAATGTTATTTACTAAGTAATTTGTGTGAGATATCTCTCTGATTTAAGGGCATAAAAATTTAAAATGTGACAATTGCAAAATTTTAAATTTTTTTGCCATATTTCCTTATTTTTCATAAATAAACATAAGTCATATTGAAGAAATTTTACCACTAGCATGAGGTATAATATGTCACAAAAAACAATATCATAATCATTGGGATCCGTTAAAGCGTTCCAGAGTTATAGCCTCATAAAATGAAAGTGGTCAGAATTGTAAAAATTGGCCTGGTTATTAAGATGCAAAATGGCTCTGTCACTAAGGGGTTAAAGGCAACGGTACCAAATACTAACGAAAAGTATGTAAACTTTTGACTTTGCAGTAAGTAATAAAAATACCTTAAAACATTCTCTCATTCTCATTATTCTGGAATTTGGCAAATATTAGTCATTATGGTAATCCTAATTGACCTAAAGCGGGAAAGGTTTATTCTGATTTCATGTCAGATATTGAGAAAAACATGAAAATGTGTCTTTTTATGTAATGTATGTAAACTTCTGGTTTCAACTGTGTAGATATATATATATATATATATATATATTTTATACACAGTTATATATATAGAATTTTATGAGTTTTACAAAATATTTTTATAATTTTCTTTTGCTTTTTTTTTTTTTTTACTTTTTCACTTAGTCCCTCTATGGGATTTTCACTTTTCGCAGTTTGATCGCAGTTATGAATGATTGCAATGCTTTATAAACTGTCAGTGATGCTCTGACAGAAGCTTGTTAGACCTTGTTGTGCTCAGGGTCTAACAAGCTTGCTAGCCCTGGTGACTCGGATTTCGTCATCGACGTCAGGTCACCATGGCAACGATCGCCCCTTTGCGATGAGGTAACAAAGTTGCCAAACAAAGGGGATAGGGAGCCCTCTCCTTGCCTTCTAAACGCTGCAATTGATCGCAGCATTTACGAGGTTAAACTACCAAGAGCGGTATGAGCACTGCTCCTTGCAGTGAGAGACGGGTGTCAGCTGTCAGATTCGCGGAACACCCAACAGCAATTGTATGCGCACAACTCTTGCACCACAAAATCACCAGGATGTATCCATATGACCAAGGTCAGGAAGTCCTTACCAACCAGGACGTATGGATAATTCTAAGGTCGTGAAGGTGTTACATGTATTTCCCATAAAATAACAATTAAAAAGCATCTTTTCTTAGACCTATCTTTTGACTTTCCCATATTATTCCTCAATCCAGTGACTCATTTTCACCATACAAAAAAATTAAGCAGTTTGTACTCCCGTCTGTCCCTGTCACCAAGTTATCATGAATTTAGCCATTGAATCCATTGTGGTTTAGGAACTATCTTGCATATTATCAACTGGTATGAAAAAAGATGGCTCATATCTAGCCACCATGTCAGGACAATGTCTGCTCTTCATTCAGCAATGTGCAAACAGCCATAGACAACTCTGAGGCGCTGTCTTTCTCCATCTAGTCTCAGTTTTGAAATGTTGCATCACATGATACTAATGAAAAATGATACGGAACATTTAGCCCAAAATGGTAGCACCAAGATTTTAAGTTATATTTTCCAGCAAGCTTGACAGAAGATCAGCACAATGTAGACTTGTTCATTTTTGGGGAATGCAAGGATTTACTAAAAAAGATAAAACATGACATCAAAACAAACAGGTCCTCTTTAAAGGCACAGTGCATAGCTTGAGATGTCATGATTGTTAGGCGTCAGGTTTCTGCGTCTACTCTGCAGGAATCCAGAGCCTCACATTCTGCGGTCTCCTGTTGCCTTTCTACTGCAGAGGAGATTACTTTGCAGCAGACGGCTCCAGAGACTAAGTCCCTCTGTGCTTCTACTGGGCATGCTCACGAGATGATCTCCAATTGGAGATCGGGAGTCATGTGCCCAGGTCCTGTTCCAGATCTCATTGGTCCATCTCAGAGATCTGGAAGGTCCCGCACGACTATAAAAAGCGCGCATGACCGTTCGGCCATGTGCTAGTATAGACTATACTTGCTATGTGTGAATGGTGACGGATGTATGACTCTGGTGACTGACTCATTATGAAACCCCTTCCCTCTGATAATACGCATGTGGATAGGGAATTAGTTTAGCAGTCAACGCCAGTCAGTGGCAAGCCTTAGGCCACTGTGCACACCACACCTCTACGCTAGCGTCCGACATTGCGCTTGCTTTCCAGCTTTGTCATCGAGCGGCAGTATCCTGTTCCATGCTGCAGTTGCAGCCCCGCTTGATGCCGCACACACGGTAGGTCTAGAAGGATGCATCTCCTCTGTCTTAGGTCCTGCTCCTGTAACCAGATACCGTGTGTTCATTTACCTGAGGCCTGTGACACTAAGAGGGTCAGCATTTTTTGTATGTTTATGTTGCGGCGCCTCTGTGTGTGACCAGAGCCCGCTCTGCGCACTTTGGGTGAAGTTGAACCCGTGTGCATTATACCGCCATATTGCTTCTGCCACCACTTAGCAGCAGTCATATCATCTACTGCATGGTGGACCCCGAGCGGCGAACGCACTTTATTATTATTTTTATTTTAGTGTGTTCTGCCATTCCTAACATTATACTAGCGCAAGGGTCTGGCTAGTAATGGCAGATCAGCAGCAACTCCTACAGTGCATTCGCTAGCTAGAGGGCCGGTTGGCTACTCTTGAGAGTGCTATCTCAGCTGAAAAATCCACTGAAGCTGCTGTACAGGCAATTGCAGACGCGGTTTCACGTATGTCCACATCCTCCCATGCGCCGACAATTACCCGCCTCCCGTTGCCCGATAAATGTTCTGGCAATGGCGCCTCCTGTAGGGGTTTTGTCAGCCAGTGCTCTATCTAGCTGGAGTTACTGGCTGTGCGGTTCCCTACGGAACGGGCCAAGGTGGGGTTTATTGTTTCCCTTCTGTTGGGCAAGGCATTGGAGTGGGCTACGCCACTATGGGATCGTGGTGACCAAGAGGTTCGGACCGCTGCTCAGTTTTTAACAGCTATTAAGCAGGTCTCCTGGGACCACGGGTCACGCACGACACCTCTCTACAGCTACTTGCTTTGACTCAGGGATCCCTCTCTGTTAGTCAGTATGCCGTTCGTTTTCGGACACTGGCTTCCGAGCTGGAGTGGTCTGACAAAGCCCTCATCCCTGTGTTTTGGAGATGTTTAGCTGAGCATGTTAAGGATGCTCTTTCTACCAGAGAGGTTCCTGCAAATCTGGAGGAGCTGATTGCCATTGCCACCCGTATTGATCTCCGTTTTTCGGAGCGCGGGATGGAGCGTGCTCAATCCAGAAGGAGGGTTACTCCGGCTCCCAACCTCTTTGAATCTCTGGAATCACCCGAGCCAGAGTGTTCACTCCCTGAGCCCATGGAGGTGTCTCGCGCCAGTCTCGAGGCGCGTCCGGCACTAAGCTCCACTTGTGGCTGCCACTGTCAGCACTCTATTCACCAGGATAATGGGGCCCCGCAATGACCAAACTCTGTGCCGCCGGGCAAAACCTTTGTCCCCCCTCGCCTTCGGCCGAAGATTCTCGCGTGGGCACACGTGTCCAGGGCAGGTGGTCACTGTGGCTACATGCAGACCACAAAACTCCTGGCAGGGTCATATTGATGGCCGCACAGGGCTCGGAACATTAAAAAATATATTCAGTCATGCGCCTCACGTGCTCGGGTAAGCCTCCTTAAACAGAGAGTGGAGACGTCCACCGTCACACCACGGCATTCCATTTCAACTTATGCTCCGGGCAGTTTTGCCGTGCCCGTTGTCTCCCACGTGTCCCTTCTTAAACCTGGCGATCTTGCCGCCTCTGATACTTTCCACGTGTCCCGGTTTTCCGTGTCACCTACCGGGACATCAGACTTGCCTTCGGACGAGTCTGAGGCCTATGATGGGCACAGGGTGGTGGTTTGGAAGGCTCAGAGAGGAGTGGGCCCTAGGAGGGGGGTAATGTTAGGCGTCAGGTTTCTGCATCTGCTCTGCAGGAATCCAGAGCCTCACAGTCTGCGGTCTCCTGTTGTCTTTCTACTGCAGAGGAGATTACTTTGCAGCTGACCGCTCCAGAAACTAAGTCCCTCTGTGCTCCTACTGGGCATGCTCATGAGACGATCTCCCATTGGAGATCGGGAGTCATGTGCCCAGGTCCTGTTCCAGATCTCATTGGTCCATCTCGGAGATCTGGAAGGTCCCACACGACTATAAAAAGTGCGCATGACCGTTCGGCCATGCGCTAGTATAGACTATACTTGCTATGTGTGAATGGTGATGGATGTATGACTCTGGTGACTGACTCATTATGAAACCCCTTCCTTCTGATAATACGCATGTGGATAGGGAATTAGTTTAGCAGTCAGCGCCAGTCAGTTGCAAGCTTTAGGCCACTGTGCACACCGCACCTCTACGCTAGCGTCTGACATTGCGCTTGCTTTCCAGCTTTGTCATCGAGCGGCAGTGTCCTGTGCCGCGCTGTAGTTGCAGCCCCTCTTGGTGCTTGCAGTAGTGACGCCGCACACACGGTAGGTCTAGAAGGACGCAGCTCCTCTGTCTTAGGTCCTGCTCCTGTGACCAGATACCGTGTATTCATTTACCTCAAGCCTGTGACACTAACAGGCTCAGCGTTTTTTGTATGTTTATGTTGCGGCGCCTCTGTGTGTGAACAGGGCCCGCTCTGCGCACTTTGGGTGAAGTTGAACCCGTGCGCATTATACTGCCATATTGCTCCTGCCACCACTTAGCAGTAGTCATATCATCTACTGCACGGTGGACCCCGAGCGGCGAACGAACTTTATCATTATTTTTATTTTAGTGCATTCCGCCGTTCCTAACAATGATACACAGAGAAATGTTATATGACTGATGTATAAATTCTATGGCGTGCTCTTTGTTTCCATAAATTTACATGTGGTGATAAAATCTGCAGCGGAATATAAAACACAGCAAGAAATCGTACAGATATTTTCTCCAGACATTTTCCACTCACATCTAAAAAGGTAAAATCAGTGGTGAAAATCCTCAATAATTCAGAATTGTTTTTAAAATCCTCAGCATGCTCATTATTGTTGGGAATTTGTTGAAAATTTTCACCATCGATTTCACCACACTGAATGTGGCATGTCTCAAAATTGTTGAAGGATCTGAAGCAAATCTGCATTTAAATCCCCTAGAATGTCAGCATATCATTGTAATGCACCATTACTTATTCTTTATTAGATATTCAATAAAGTCAATTATTTTTAACAGCATTTTTCCCAGTTATACTTGTTTTTATGTTATGTAAGGTTTATAAGATTATTTTGACTTTTATTAATTTCATAAGTAAATCAGAGATCTTAACCGTTCTATAACTTACAAATCGACTTGAATTGTTGTTTCGGACTGTTTTCGCATTGCCGAAAGCTTCAAGGAGAGGATTAGATTGAAGGATTATGTCTTTAACATGCTGGAAAAGAAACAAATATAATAATATAGCAACATATGATTTCTATAGTTAAAGGGAATCTGTTAGTTACCCTGTTGTTCGACAATTAGCTGCCAGCATCGACATCAGGGGCTTATCTACAGCTTTCTGTAAAGCCCCTGATGTAACCTGAAAGATAAGAAAAACAGAGGTCTGGCGCCTGTGCACTGCAGTATTCTGCTCTGCCCACAACAGGGCATAGCAGTGCGCCTGCGCCGGAGCCACTACAGGACGGGAAGAAGACGGCATCGTATGAAGATGGGATGCGTCGGACCGGACCGCAACACCCATCGGACTGGACTGCCCCCTCCGGTGAGTATAATCTAACATGTTTTTCTTCTCTTTCAGGTTACATCAGGGGCTTATCTACAGCATTACAGAATGCTGTAGATAAGCCCCTGATGTCAATGCCGGCAGCTAATAGTCGAAAAAAAGGGTGACAGATTCCCTTTAAGCATCTCATTGTATTTACCTCTCATTGCAAAAGGAAAATGTAACACTGTAACATCAACTTTTGTACATACAGATTAATAAACAGTTTTGTAGGTAAAAATCAATATTATCAGTATTCAGTAATTTTTTTTTTTAATTTAAATATTCAGCGTGTGATCTCAGTGCCTGATGAATGTGCATTGAGTGAAAGCTTTCCAAACACTGAGTAGAACCATCCACTGGAATCAAATGCCTAGATTGAGCAGAAATAAATTCCATGCTCCACTGAAAATTACAGCCCACAGCTATATCTCAGCCTACTTATCTTCTCTTTTTTTTCACTAATAAAACAGGAGCTCTGAACTTAAAATTAAGCAAGAGACAAGGTAGCCCATGATCTAGGATTTTCTGCATGCCAATCAGTACAGTAAGGCAAGAGAGATTCACCGCACACTCTGAATTGTTCAGTGATGATGAAACATTTTAATTATTTGTGAAGGCAAACATAAACAAGATTGCTGTGAAAATGCGCAACAAATGTTTCGACCCCAGGGTCTTTATCACTAAGTCATTAGGTTGTTGTGAGCAAGGGAATATTATGTCTCAAGGAGGAAAGACTTTAAAAGGGTTTGGCAATTAGATGCTGTGATGGCTTCACGTGGCACTCCCGCACCTTTTTGGCTGATTGACTGTTTAGTTGTGCCACGTTTATGTTTGCCTTCACAAATAATAAAAAATGATTCATCACTCAACAATTAAGAGTCTGCAGAGAATCTCTTCTTGCCTTGATCGAGGGGTCACGTGCAATATTCCATCAGCACCTCGAAATACGACCGAGTGCTTGCCAATCTCCTAACATCTAATCAGTACAGTAAGATTATCTGCAGGCTCCTGAAACAGTCATTTAGAAATCCAGCAGAAAACACATGCATTAATCTTTTTTTAGATGGCCAACACATTTTGGAAATAGAGGATTTAGCGAAGTGATTGTTTCTAATTTTCCCACAGTGCTCACCTTGACGCCAGAAAGGTGAAGTGAGTTCACTGGCTGTGAACTCCCTGGACCTGTCTGATGGCACCGCGAGCAGGAGAACTTTCTCATGCTCGTGGTTCCCTCAGACAGGGAATAGGAGTTCAAAGGGAAACACTGAGCACACGCTGCTCAGTGTTTCTGCTGGATGACAGGCTGTATGATCGCATTATCATCTCTGCGGAAAGGTGAGGAATATTCTTGTTTTTATTTTTAACTCTTTCAGATGACCAGGGCATCGAGGGAATGGGTGAGGTTGTTAGTATGATTTAATTAAGATTTCTTAAAGGAGCCTGTGTCATTATTTCAATTAAAGGACTCTTTTCTGTATGTGTGTGTTTTTATATGATATGACTTTGGTGTTAGGAATGGGGGCGTCTTATTGATGCCTCTCCATTACTAACCTTGGGGCTTTATGTCACCTGACAAATGCAAAGGTGACATCAACCCCCTCAACTATCACTCCACTTGCCATGGCTACAGGGCAAGTGGTTAGAGCGAGGCTAAGTGCCAGAATTGGCACATCTCAGAGATGTGCCTTTTCTGGGATGGCTGAGAGCTGAAGTTTTTAGCCTGGGGGCAGTATCCATGGCACCTTTCTAGGCTATTAATATCAGCCTGCAGCTGTCTGCATAGCCTTTGCCGGTTATTAATTATAAGGGGACCCCACGTCATTTCTTTTGGGGGTCCCTCATTTTAATAGCCAGGAAAGGCTAAGTATATAGTTGTGAGCTAATATTAATAGCCTGGGAAGCTCCATGGGTATAACCCCCTTCCCAGGCTATAAACATCTGCTCCCTGCTGTCGGTTTTCCCTCTCCTGGTTAACAAATTTACGCGGGAGCTCACACCATTTTTTTCAGAAAAATAATCTTTTAATAATTAAATACATGTACAGTGAGTTGAACACACTGTACTAATTGTATATGCCCCTAACATCTGCATATCTTATCTATTCTATGTGTGTTTACTGTATGTAATCCATCTCTTCTATCCTGTCGGCTCCTGCTGTGATTTTACACTACGCGGCTGCTGAATTGCCGGCTTTTCATCTATCTATCACGTGGACCCATCCTGTGTGACACGACCCGCAGGCCGGTAACTAAAACAACAAGACACGGCACGTGTAACACGACCCACAGGCTGGTAACACGGGGAAAAGGGCAGCCAGAGTTCAACACAGTTTCAGCAGTGGCTCCAACCTTCAAGCCAGCTGCTAACTTCACCAGGTTTCTGCAGTGGCTTAACACCTCAGCCAGCTGCTCCCTTCACCGTGGTTGGAATCCCAAAAAGACGCTATCACCAACACCTGCTCATAGACCATGTGACCCTATATAGGAAAAGGGAATGGTCAAATGATCAGGGGCTAAAGGCTGCTATAATCCCAGTGACCACCGGGGGCAAAAGGCAAAGCAAAGAAAACATCAAGTGCAATGACCCTAACGGCCACCGGGGGGTAAAACTAGAACTGAAATTACCACAGTGCAAGAAAAAAAAAAAGTTACTAGTGCATTTTATGTGTCATGATCCAGCATGGATTATGTCAGTACCCTCCCGTTAATGAGGGGCCTCTGGACCCTCAAGACCGCTCCTCATCAGGGAACCACCTACAGCGGGGATGCCCAGGTCCAGAGTTCACCCCAGCAACTGCCTGCACTTCAGGTTTATGACAAATGAGCACCGCTGGTATTGGCAATGTATGTTCCGGAGGCACCACCCATCTCCAAAGCGCCGATCTGGGGAACGAGAGGTGTATGGGCAAGTATGTGGGTAACTCCAGCTGGTAGCTGGATAGCCGACACCAGATACGGCCCGATTACCTGAGAATTCCAGACCCCCGCAACACACTTCCACTGGATATTTTTGGTGGCCACCCATACATGCTTGTTCACACACAGGTCCGGACCTGAACATTTATTGCCACACATTCATTTGTCACAACACGGTGAACTCTCTCTGGAACTGAGAACAGAGGCGTCCTCCTGTGTCACCACACTCACACCCCCCGCAATTCACCAAGGGAAACACCATCCTCCAACCCCTCCTACTACGAGGTCTGCACCTCTCAGGGTTGGCTAATGGCGAGGGTTGAGCCTTGCCCCTACTCTCGAAAACATCAAGTGCAATGACCCTAACGGCCACCGGGGGCAAAACTAGAACTGAAACCACCACAGTGCAAGAAAAAAAAAAGGTTACTAGTGCATTTTATCTGTCATGATCCAGCATGGAACATGACACTATCTATCTATCTATGTAATATATATACTGTATACACATATATGTTTGCGTGTCACTGACATCTATATATCTATGTATTCTATGTGTATACATCTATTCTATCCTAACTTGTCTCTCTGTAATTTTACTGTATGCGGCACATGAATTGCCGACTTTTCCAAAGAGATTGGTGTATAAAAATCGGACAGCACTTGCATGGTCCGAGTGCTGTGCGATTTTTTTTTCTCACACCCTTTGACTTCTATTGCGGGATGTGATCCTATTTACGATTACAATCGCAGCATGCTACAAGTTTTTTCCAGTCCGATTGTGATCCGATTTGAGCTGGAAAAAAAAACTCAGATGAACACACAATGATAGAATAAAATTGGTCCGAATGCAATCTGATTTTTAATCAAATTGCATTCGACCAAATTTTATCGCAAGTGGGAATGAGTCCTAAGGGCTCACACTCACTTTTGAGAAACTTGCACGATTCTCGTGGGAGTCTCTCGCATGAAAAGCTGGCACTGCTGCCAGCACTCGGACCGGAGCATGCGGCTGCATAGAAATATATGTCGCCGCACGCTCCGGTCCCAGTGCCGGTGGCAGTGCCAGCTTTTCATGCAAGAGACTCACATGAGAATCGTGCAAGTCTCTCGCAAGTGAATATGAGCCCTAAGGCCGGAGTCACACTGGCGAGGAATACGGGTGCGTGAGAGGCGCAAAAAGCACGCATTAGACACGGACCAATGATTCTCTATGGGGTACCTCGCACCAGGCGTATATTTCTCCTCAGTATCCTACGCTCCGTGCCACTCGCAGCATGCTGCGATTGTCAGCGTACTACGGCCGTAGTACGCCAATGCAAGTCTATGGGTGCGCAAAAAATACGGATTACACACGGAGCACACATGTGACCTGCGAGAAATACGCACCCGGTGTCTTTTAGCAAAGCCGGCAATTCAGTGCACGATACAGTAAACTCACACTGACAGGTTTAATAAAGAAATCAAAGAATAGATATAGACACATAGAATACATATATATATATATATGCATTCTATGTGTCTATATCTATTCTTTCATTTCTTTATTAAAACTGTCATAGGGCCCCATTATATGTCCATTTTGCAAGCCTGCGAGAAAATCTCACCATACGGATGCCATACGGATTACATACGGATGCTGACATGCGCAAAATACGCGACCACACCTTGATTACGGATGACATACGGAGCACTGTTTAGGGGTCTGTCATCCGTATTATGCATGTAAAATACTGACCGTATTTTACGCAGGTTAGTGTGACTCCAGCCTAAGAGTCATTTACATGACACGGGTACCATTTACCCTTAGCCTGAGATCACACATCACATATCTGAAATCTGTAACAAAGTCCACATATACGACAGTTTGGTGCAGAAATTGCGGCAGGATTAATGCAACTGAATTGTAGCAAATGAAAATTGAAAAAATGTCAGCATGCCAATAAGCTCGTGTACGGTTTTTTGGTTGTAAATGAGCGGGATTAGTTAAATCCTTATTCACTTCCATTGTGTTGTACTTTGTTGTAGAATTTTTCTCCAGACTCTGCAACTGATATTCTGTAACCAATCCACAAAATGTGAGCCTGACATTACGTCTATTTTAATGCAGTAATGATTGTTTCCTCAAAAAATTGACTGTACTGTGAACAGATGAACTACCAGTCAACAGTTTGGACACACATGTTCATGCAGTGGGTTTCCTTGTTCTTGTTGAAATGTGCACACGGTAAACTCAGACGCAGTGGATTTGGCCCTGCGGGTCCGCAGCAGATTCTGCTGCATTTACAGTACCATTCAAGTCTACCTATTTTCAAAAACGCTGTGCACATGCTGCGGATTTTTCCGCTCGGATTAGCTGCGGGTTCAAATCCGCAGCATGTCAATTCTTTTTGTGGATCGGCAACATTTTTACACCTCTTCCATTATAGTAAAACGCAGGTGTAAAAACGCAGGGGAAAACTGCACTAAATCTGCAGGAAAAATGCAGGTCATTTGACCTGTGGATTTAGCCAAATCCGCGCGGAAAAATCTGCAGAGTAATCTGCAGCGTATGCACATACCCTTAGGCCGGGATCACACACAGCGAGATACGGCCGAGTCTCGCAGGTTAAAACCAAGCTCTGGCGCCGCCACTCCAGAGCGGAACGTGCAGCCGCACAGCAATACATGGAGCTGCACACTGCGCTCCGGAGTGCCGGCGCCTGAGCTTGGTTTTAACCTGCGAAACTTGGCCGTATCTCGCTGTAGTGTGACTCCAGCCTTACTCTGATGACAGTTTTATACACCCTTGGCCTTCTCTTAAGCAGCTTCATCAAGGGGTCACCTGAAATGTCTTCCAATCACCAGGTATGCCTTGTGAAGAAGTAAGTGGTTGAATCACCAGGCTTCAGAAAGTGTTTGTGACCACCAAGTGTATTTTGCAATTGCTATGTTAGTACACAGCTCTATTCAATGCTAAGCTCTTTTCCACAACTGTTATAGGCCAGAATATGGCAAGAACCACGCAACTAATATGTACAAATAATAGTCCTGATCCTGATATTATTTTGTCCTGATGGATAGGTTAGCTAGACCAAGCAACACATTTGACTTTTTATTGAATAGCAATGCCAATAGGATCCCAACCATCACATTTTCCACATTATTATTTTATTATTTGCAGGAGATCTTAGCAATAGTGACCCTCTGTTACACTATTTATTTATTAATTTTACTTACTTATATGGTGCCATTAATTCCACAGCACTCAACAGACATTATCGGCACTGTCACCATTGGAGCTCACAATCTAGGTCAGTATGTCTTTGGAATGTGGGAGGAAACCAGAGAACCCGGAAAAACCCAAACACGGGGAGAACATACAAAATCCTTGCAGATGTCCTGGGGGGAAGACTGAAACCAGGATTTCAGTGCTGCAAGGCTGCAGTGCTAACCACTGAGTCACCGTGCTGCCGGCTATAGTCCAGAATTGATGTTACTTATGGGCTTGAATGGTTCTGTTGAGAGGGTCACTAGTGGCAGCTCCTATTGTGGATGTTACCAGCAGTCAGAGGCCTTGTGTCCTGAACACAAAACAAGATGAGAATTGATACTGCATAAGGGGAGTAAATGAACCCATGACCCCTCATCTTTTAATACTTTAGGTGTGTTCCCCTTTGATGCGCTTTTCCCTATCTTTTTGCAGTCTGTTCTGCAGTTTATTATTTATTTTTTTTCTACCAGTGTTTTAAGGAAAGGCTCTGTCTGCCTTGGCAACATCTCACATTTTTTAAACATCCTGTTGAGAGCTTCGGAGAACAAAGCAGCTGACAAGGACACCCCTTGACAGGATAGATGACATATTTCCAAAACAGCATCAAAGAGAACAAGTGATGGATGAAAATGTTGACACACTTGAAATTGCTCCAGAAGATGCAAAAAATGCAAATTGGACATAATTTCACACTAAACCCCAAAAATTGGCAGGTCAAAATTGTTGGCACCCTCAACTTAATATTTAGTTTCATACCCTTTGGAATAAATAATTGCAATCAATTACTTCCTATAACCATCAACAAGCTTCTTATAACGCAACTGGAATTTTGGACCACTCTTCTTTCACAAATCTCTCCACAGGTGTTTAATGGAATTTAGATGTGGGCTCATTTCTGACCACTTGAGAAGCCTCCAGCACTTTGTTTCCATCCTTTTCTGGGTGTTTCTTGAAATTTGTTTGGGTTATTGTCCTGCTGGAAGACACAAGACCTAGGATGCAAACCCAGCATTCTGTCACTGGGCACTACATTGCGAACCAAAATCCTTTGGTAATCGTAAGTTTTGATGATGCCTTACACATAGTCAAGGCACCCAGTTGTATGACTCATTTCAAACAGTAGAATGACGTACTTTACCAAAAAGCTCTACAAAAACAATTTTGTCCAGCACATATTTGGGTTTAGGGTGAAATTTTGGTAAATTTGCTTTCTTTCTGTCTGCTATTTTTGTGTTGATCCAATACACACAAAGAAATAAACATGTGTATAACAAAACATGTGTAATTGCAATAATTTTCTGGGAGATATACTTCATTTTCTGGAACACTTTCAAGGGTGCCAGCACGTTCAGCCATGACTGAACATGGTATCTGAACATTCCCTCCTTCAGTCAAAAGACAACAACTTGAGGTATGACCACACATGATCTATGACAACATTATTGAATTTGAGAATATCATGAAAGATATGGATTCACATTTGCTTCAATTATAGTTTTCATCCATGAAATTCCACAGCAGCTAGAGTTCACTGACATTACACTCAATGATAGTCAGGTCAGCTATCAACACTTTACAGAACGCCTCTTAGCTAAGCGTTACTAGAACCATTTTTCACACCCAAAGAACCAAACCAAAAAAATGAAGAAGAGAAGTAAAAAGATGAAGAACAGATGTACCAGTGAGATAACTTTTGGGAAACCAGAGAAAGCAAATCAATGTCTGAAATTCACAGCATATGAACAATCTGTGAAAAGAGACCATCATTCTGTCCAAATAATAACATGAATCATGTTCAATTATTTTTAGATTTACAGATAAAATTACTACACAGCCCCATTTTGAAATTAAAGATGAAAAAAAGGCGGAAAAACAAGGCACATCTACATGCCTCTCTAAATGCAATAGAGGAGGAAAAGTCACAAGATCCATATTTGAATACCCTATGAAACTGCTTGAGAGAATGCCAAGGGTGTATAAATCTCTATGGCTGTGTGCCTATGATGAGTTTTTGGTGGGTTTTTGACGTTGTGAATTTTCACTGCATCAAAAATGCAGCATCCAAGGGTTAAAAGTAGCTACTTTGAGGAAGCTGTTGTTTGAGGGCTCATACCCATCAGCGTTAATAAAATCGGTCCTATGTTGTTCCTGAAAAGTCGAATGTGTGTCATGCAAGTGTCATGCGAGTACAATGCAATTTTTTTGCACCTAGCACCCATATAACATTTGTATGACATACGTATGCAATCCATATGCAATGTGATGATATATAATCATTGCTTTGCGTATGTAGCTTACTGTACATGAAAAAATGTCGTAGTGTTCCAGCTGAGGGAAAGCCAACAGCTGGGGGCTGATGTTTGCAGCTTGGGAAGGGGGTAATAAACATGGAGCTTCACAGGCTATCAATATCAGTTCACAGCTATATACTTAGGCTTTAAATTTTATTAAAATACAACCCCAAAAAAAGACGTGGTGCCCCCTATAATTAATAACCAGCAAAGGCTAGACTGACAGCTGCAGGCCAATATTAATAGGCTAGGAAGGGGCCGTGGATATTCTCCCCCTCCCAGACTAAAAACATTAGCTCTCAGATGCCCCAGAAATGGTGCATCTGTAAGATGCGCCAATTCTGGCGCTTAGTCTCTGTTCTTTTCACTTGCCCTGGTGCCGTGGCAAGTAGAGTGAGTTCTCACACCGCAAACTGTGACATCAGTGTGGTGAATGGAGTTCATCGGCTATGAACTCCGTTCAACTTATTCACATCACCGCGAGACACTGATGCAGTGCTATTACGCACAGGTCAATGTCTCTGTTGGATGTAAAGCTGAATGCTCGCATCATGCCCACATTCAGCATGGCTTCTAGATGTAGCAGAGTTAGACTCGTTGCAGGACAAATAAATTATCTTCTTGTTGGACAGGTGAGAAAATGTTGGTTTATTATTTTTAATTTTACAATAATAAATTGATAAGAGGGAGTTTTTATTTCAAATAAAGGACTTTATTCATGCTGTGATTTTATTACAATTTGACTATGGGGTCAGTAATGGGATGCCTCTACATTACTAACCCCTGGGATTTATGTCAGCTGCCAATGCAAAGCTGACATCAACCCCAATACTATTACCCCACTTACCACTACCCCAGTGTGAAGAGAAGAGTCTAAGTGCCAGAATTGGCGCATCTTATGGATGCGCCATTTCTGGGGCAGCAGTGAGCTGATATTAATAGCCTGGGAAGCTCCATGTTTATTATACCCTTCCCAGGCCATTAATATCAGTCCAACCTGAGCCAAGAAAAAATCTCAGATGAGCAGGGAATCATAGAATAACATTAGCCAGAGTACAATCTGTTTTTTTCTATCGGATTGCACACGTCCGTTTTTCACGCAGATGAGTATGAGCCCTAACACATTTTCTGGTTTGTTTCACAGGTGTTTCTTTACTCCTTGCTTCCATAAATTCCTTTGTGGCTTGCTTGCCTTTAGTCTTCATCAAAAATATGCACTTTCCAATAAGAACAAGGAAAACAGTGCTTGAAACTTTTGATTGGTACTGTATGTGTATTCTAAAAGACTGTGTATTCTACTAAACTGTAGAACAATACAATATTCCAAATACCTGTACTTTTTCTCCTCCTCCTGATACTTTGGATATATAGCCCATGATATATTTAGCAGCCACAGTTTTTCCAGCACCACTTTCACCACTGAAATAAAAAAAATATAAAAAAACACAACATGTAGCATATACTCAATATAAACAGGCTACCTATCATTATTTCACAGTCTATGCTAGAATGAAGATTGGATTGTTACTAAAGATATTTAGCTTTTTTGAGGTTTTTGATAAATTAGAAAGTATACGTTGTAACTAAGTATGTCTGTAGCATTATGACCAAAATACATCAAAGGATGATGAAAAAGAGCATAATTTACCAGCTAAATCTAATAACATTAAAAATGTTTTTTTTTTTACTTTTTATTTTACTTGTACCTTTTAGACACAGCTCCCACAGTGCAGCTTTGTATTTTTTTTTTGTTGCCTACCCGAAAAAGGTATAAACTTTTCTCTTATGCATCTAAAAGTTCTAGGATTTTTGCATGTTCTTGAATTACAGTCTGCTGATTTGTTCCTTTTTTTGTAACTAGTGATATGCAGAGAGTCTGAGTTAGGCCGGGATCACATTTGCAAGAAACTCGCACGAGTCCCGCGTCTCAATACCCGCACTGCCGCCGGCACTCGGGACCGGAGTATGCGGCTGCATGTATTTCTATGCAGCTGAGCGCTCTGTTCCGAACCGCCGGTGGCAGTGCCAGCTGTTGTGACGCGAGACTCGTGCGAGTTTCTTGCAAGTGTGACCCCTGGCCTTATAGCTATGAAAGGCGAGATGTTAAAAGTGTGTCTGGTTTATGTAACCAAGGGTTATAGATCTATAAAATAACAAACAAAGCTGTTACTACCCCTCCCTGGGTACAGACCTGCTCCAGAGTTTGTTGATAGACTGCAATGGTGTTGTCACGTCAACAGCACACTTTAGTGCTGCAGCCAATCACTGGGCTCAGTGGTAATGCCAATTTGGACAGCTTGAGCTTCCCAGTACAGTGATTGGCTGCAGCCATGACGTGCGCCATAGACGTGATGTCATCGCTACAGTCGATCAACAAAGTCTGAAACAGTGGCGCAGATGCAGCTATAAACTCAGAGATGGTGAATAACAGCCACAATTTTAGATTTATAGGTCATCAACCCAGTGGCTACATAAAATATTAAATCCAGCGCTCATTTTTGGGAAAAGGTATAACACTAACGACATTCGTGCTGACTTGAGTGAGTTGAACTGAGTTCATTGGCTGTGAATTCTCAGGACCTTTTTGATGGCACAGCAAGCGTGTGAACTTTATCACACTAGCAGTGACATCACTATGGTGAAAGGAGTTCACTGCAATGCACTGAGCTGAGCAAGCACGCACAGCTCAGAGTCTCTGCTGGAAGGCAGGCTGTATAGCTGCATCATGCAACAATGCAGCCTGCCATCTAGATGTAGCAGAGCTAGACATGTTGTGGGATAAATGGATTATTATCTTCTCAACAGATAGGTGACGAATATGGTTGTTTATTATTTTAATTCTGTTACAGGAGACATTGGCTTCAGTGGATTGGACATTGATGTAATTATAGCTTGCGTTGTTTAATTTAGATTCATTAAAGAAGTCTGTGTCATTATTTCAATTAAATCTGTTTTTTTATACAATATCACTATAGGGGTAGTAATGGGGGCGTCTAATAGATGTCTCTCCATTACAGTACAAAGGTGACATCAACCTCCCCAACTATCATCCCACTTTCCACTGCACCAGGGCAAGTGGGAAGAGCGAGGCTAAGTGCCTGAATTGGTGCATCTTATGGATGCACCTTTTCTGGGGCAGCTGAGAGCTGAAGTTTTTAGTCTGTGAGAGGGCCAATATTCATGGCCCTTTCCTAAGAAGGACGAACTTTTAAATTCCTATTTTGTATCTGTTTTCTCTCAGAAAGGAAATGTCACATCAACTGTTCTTCACTGTCCTATTAAGGGAATAGAAGAATCCAGGATATCTATAGACAGAAAGATAGTGAGGAAACACTTAGCTAAACTAAATGAATTGAAGTCTCCAGGTCCAGATGAATTACACCCCAGAGTACTGAAGGAGATAGCAGAAAAAATGTTTGAACCCCTCTCCATAATCTTTGAAAATTCTTGGAGAACAGGAGAAGTCCCAGAAGACTGGAGAAGAGCAAATGTTGTTCCTATCTTCAAAAAGGGGAAGAAGGTGGACTCAGGCAACTATAGGCCGGTGAGTCTGACTTCTATACCAGGAAAGATCTTTGAACAAATTATTAAACAACATATATGTAAGTACCTGGATAAAAATGAAGTGATTAAACAGAGTCAGCATGGGTTTGTAACTGATAAGCCATGTCAGACTAACTTAATTTCCTTCTATGACAGAATCACTGATTGGGTGGATCAGGGAAATGCTGTAGATATAGTATATCTTGACTTCAGCAAAGCATTTGACAAAGTATCTCACACAATCCTTATTGAAAAAATGATTAAGTATGGAATGGACAAGGCAACTGTTAGGTAGATTCATAATTGGCTTAGTGATCAGACCCAAAGAGTGGTTGCAAATGGCTGCACATCCAGTTGGAAGAATGTCTCAAGTGGGGTAACACAGGGCTCTGTCCTGGGCCCTGTATTGTTCAACATCTTTATCAATGATTTAGATGAAGGAATTGAGGGTAAACTGATTAAATTTGCTGATGACACAAAGCTAGGAGGGATAGCTAATACTAGAGACGAGAGAGAAAGGATTCAAAAAGATATAAATAAGTTGGAGCAGTGGGCAGCAACTAACAGAATGGTTTTTAACAGGGAAAAATGCAAAGTACTACATCTGGGCAATAAAAATGAAAAAAAGCATATACAAAATGGGAGGAATAGGGCTAAGCAGAGGCTCATGTGAAAAAGACTTGGGTATACTAATAGATCACAGACTGAATATGAGTCAACAGTGTGATGCAGAAGCAAAAAAGGCAAATGCAATTATAGGATGTATTAACAAGCATACAGTCTAGATCACGTGAAGTCATTATTGCCCTCTACTCCTCTTTGGTCAGACCTCATCTGGAATACTGTGTCCAGTTTTGGGCGCCACATTTTAAAAAAGACATCAATAAACTGGAGTAAGTTCAGAAAAGAGCGACCAGAATGGTGACCGGTCTGCAAACCCTGTCTTATGAGGAAAGGTTGCAGGATTTGGGAATGTTTAGCTTGCAAAAGAGAAGACTCAGAGGAGACTTAATAGCTGTCTACAAATATCTCAAGGGTTGTTACATTGTAGATGGATCATCTTTATTCTCATTTGCACAAGGAAAGACTAGACGCAATGGGACGAAACTGAATGGGAGGAGACACAGATTAGATATTAGAAAAAACTTTTTGACAGTTAGAGTGATCAATGAGTGGAACAGGCTGCCACGAGAGGTGGTGAGTTCTCCTCCAATAGAAGTCTTCAAACAGAGGCTGGACAGACATCTGTCTGGGATGATTTAGCGAATCCTGCATTGAGCAGGGGGTTGGACTAGATGGCCCAGGAGGTCCCTTCCAACTCCACGATGCTATGATTCTATAAGCTATTAATATCAGCCCGCAGCTGTCTGCCTAGCCCTCACTGGTTATTAAATATTGAAGGATCATACGTCATTTTTTGTTGGGGGTCCCAGGATAATAATCAGGAAAGGCTAAATATACACAAGTGAGCTGATATTTATAGCTTGAGAAGCTCCATGGGTATTACCCCCTTCCCAGGCTATAAACATCTGCCCCCAGCTGTCCACTTTCCCTCTGCTAGTTAATAAAATGTTGGGGGATCGCACACCAAGTTTTACAGGAAATAATTTAGTAAGTTCAAAAATACACGTACAGTAAGCTATACAAGCACTGTACTAATGTCACTGACCCTCTTTATATCTATTGTATGTATTCTACGGTATCTATTCTATTCGGTCGGGTCACACTGTAATTTTACTGTACGGTGCAGAGGAATTGCCGACTTTTTAAAGGACATGGATGTGTAAAAATTGGACGCCAATCGCATGGCCCAAGTGCCGTATGATTTTTTTATCACACCCATTCGCATGGCCCAAGTGCCGTGTGATTTTTTTTCGCACACCCATTTGCGAGTCTCATTCGATATATGAGGACAATCGCAGCATGTTGTTACTTTCCTCATTCCGATCTGAGCTGAGAAAAAAAAAAAAAAATCGCAGATGAGCAGGGACTCATAGATTAACATTGGTCAGAGTGCAATCCGATTTTTTATTGGATTGCACTCGTTCATTTTCCTCAGAGATGAGTATCAGCCCTAATGCTGAGTCTCCGCCACTGCTCCTGGTCTCTGTTATTGTCTGCGCTGACTTCACGTCAACACCACTGCCACCAATCAGTAATCTCAGTGGCTCACAGCGTTTGCACCATTAACTCGGGCAGGGTCACTGAGCTCAGTTATTGGCTGCAGCACTGTTTATGTTGTGTCCGGGTTGCAGGCAACAACAGAGGTGGAGTACTTCATTAACCTCTTAAGGACCCAGTCACTTTGTAGGCTAATAACCAGGCCTTCATTTTTAAATCTGACCACTGTCACTTTATGTGGTTATAACTCTGGAATGCTTCAACATATCCCACTGATTCTGAGAGTGATTTTTCGTGACATATTATACTTTATGATAGTAGTAAAATTTATTCAAAATTTCTTGTGTTTATTTGTGAAAAAAATGGAAATTTGGCAAAAAAATTGACAATTTCACAATGTTCAAACTTTTAATTTTTATGCCCCTAAATCAGAGCGTTATATCACACAAAATAGTTAATAAATAACATTTCCCACATGTCTACTTTACATCAGCACAATTTTTGAAACATAATTTTTTTGTTAGGAAGTTATAAGGGTTAAAATTTGACTAGCGATTTCTCATTTTTTTGACAAAATTTACAAAACCATTTTTAAGGGACCACATCACATTTGAAGTCACTTTGAGGAGTCAATATGACAGAAAATACCCAAAAGTGCTCAAAACCGCATTCAAAAAGTTTATTAACCCTTCAGGTGCTTTACAAGAATTGAAGCAATGTGGAAGGATAAAAATGAACATTTTACTTTTTTTCACAAAAATTTTACTTCGGACACAATTTTTTCTATTTCGTCAAGGGTATCAGGAGAAAATGAACCGCAATATTTGTTGTGCAATTTCTCCTGAGTACACCGATACCCCATGTATAGAAGAAGACCACTCTTTAGGCGCATGGCAGGGCTCGGAAGGGAAGGAGCACCATTTGAGGTTCTGAACATAAAATTGGATGGAATTGAGAGCGGACGCCATGTCGCGTTTGGAGAGCTCCTGATGTACCAAAACAGTGGAAACCCACCATAAGTGACCCCATTTTGGAAACTAGACCCCCCCCAAGAAACGTATCTGGCTGTGTGGTGAGCACTTTGAACCCCCAAGTGCTTCACAGAAGTTAATAATGTAGAGCTGTGAAAATAAAAAATCATATTTTTTCCACAAAAATTATCTTTTTGCCCCCAAATTTTTATTTTCCCAAGGGTAACAGGAAAAATTGGATGCCAAAAATTGATGTACAATTTGTCCTGAGTATGCTGATACCCCATATGTGGGGGTAAACCACTGTTTGGGCACATGGCAGAGCTCGGAAGGGAAGGAGCGCTGTTTTACTTTTTCAACGCAAAATTGGAAGGAATTGAGATCGGACGCCATGTTGCATTTGGAGAGCCCCTGATGTGCCTAAACAGTGGAAACCCCCCACAAGTAAGACCAATATGGAAACTAGACCACTAAGGAACTTATCTAGATGTGTGGTGAGCACTTTGAACCCCCAAGTGCTTCACAGAAGTTTATAACGTAGAGCCGTGAAAATAAAAAATCATATTTTTTCCACAAAAATGATCTTTTTGCCCCAATTTTTTATTTTCCCAAGGGTAACAGGAGAAATTGGACCCCAAAAGTAGTTGCGCAATTTGTCCTGAGTACGCGGATACTCCATATGTGGGGGTAAACCACTGTGATCGCCTTATTGTGATCTTTGGGAGGCCGAATGAACAAATCCACAAAAGAATTGGTTTTATTTCTTACGCCGTTCCCTGTTTTGGCTGACAGAGCCATGTTGGGGCTTGTTTTTTGCGGGACGAGCTGACGTTTTTATTGGTACCATTTTTGGGCACATGACATTTTTTGATTGCTTTTTATTACAATTGTTGTGGAGGCAGAATGAACAAATCCAGCAATTCAGGAATTGCTTTTTTTTCCTCTGTTTTGCGTGTGGTAAAATTGGTAAGGCAGTTTTATTCTTCGGGTCAGTATAATTACAGCGATGCCATATTTATACAGTTTTTACACAATAAAAACTTTTATAGAAAAAATAATTATTTTAGCATTAGCTTTATTCTGAGAGCTATAACTTTTTTTATTTTTCCACTGATGGAGCTATATTGTGGCTTGTTTTTTGCAGGACAAGATGGCGTTACCAAACCTGTGTATTTTTTTTGATTATTTAATTTTCTTTCAAATAAAAATGTGTATTTATTAGTGGATTTTATATTATTATTTTCATTATTTTTAAATATTTTTTTAGATTTTTGAAAAAAATTGTCTTTTTTACCTAGTCACTTTATGGGACTTTCACTTTTTTTAGTTTGATTGCAGGTATAATACATTGCAGTGCACCAGCATTGCAGTGCATTATACCTATATTCAAAGCTTCTGACACCATGGATCTCAGAGGCTTTCCATAGCTTGATGACCCAGAGGTCGTCATGATGACCCCGGGTCACCATGGCAACGATCGGGCCCTGTGCTGACATCGAGGGGACACTGATCTAAAGGCAGACGGAGCTCCCATCCCTTTACCTCCCTCCAGAACACTACGATCACACTCAATTGCAGCAATTAGGGGGTTATCAGCCAGGGGTGGCGCGGACACCACTCCTGGCTGTTAGTGCAGAAGCTCAGCCACTGTCACTGTCATTGTAAAAAAATGTGTGGGCTCCCGCGGTAATTTGTCAATGCGGGAGCCCACACATTTTTTTACAATGAATTAACCCCTTAACACCTACACCTCCCAAATTTTACACATCAACCCTCATCTAATTACTAATGAAAGACATACAAAACAAAACATGAAATGAAATGGTTTACTGTATGTAAACCATGTGTCATTTTATGTCGAGTTGGGGAATGATTTCACAAAAGCCGCCAATTGAATTAGCGGCTATTCTGCTATGTCAGAACTCTGTGAAATATATATATATATGTGTCTCAATGACATGTATATATATATATGTATTCTATGTGTCTATATCTATTCTTTCGTTTGTGTTATAAAACCTGTCAGTGTGATTTTACTGTATAGCGCACAGAATTACCGGCTTTTCTAAAAGACACCTGGTGCGTATTTCTCGCAAGTCACACATCTGGTCCGTGTGTAATGCGTATTTTTAGCGCACCCATAGACTTGCATTGGCGTACTACGGGCGTAGTACGCTGACAATCGCAGCATACTGCGATTGGCACGGACCGTAGAATACAGACGAGAAATATACGGCTGTTGGGTTCAAACCCATAGAGAATCATTGGTCCGTGTCTAATGCGTGCTCTTAACGCCTCTCTCTCGTCCGTATTCCTCGCTAGTGTGACCCCGGCCTAATGGCCTTGTCTGACCCCTTCATGACCTTGGGATTTTCAGTTTTTGCTTTTCTGTTTTTCGCTCCCCTTCTTCCCAGAGCCATAACTTTTTACTTTTTGGTCAATATGGCCGTGTGAGGGCTTGTTTTTTGAGGGACGAGTTCACCATATCATTTACTGGAAAACAGTAAAAAAAAAATTTAAAGAGCAGTGAAATTGAAAAAATTCCACAATTAATTTTTTTTTTTTTTACCATATTCACTAAATACTAAAATTTACCTGCCATTATGATTCTTCAGGACATTACGAGTTCACATCTACCAAACATGTATAAGTTCTTTTTTATTTAAGTAATGAAAAAAAAAATCCAAAGTTTGCAAAAAAATAAATAGCGTGATTTTCCAAGACCTATAACTTTTTCCATTCTTTGGGACCTGAGGCTGGATGTGGGCTTATTTTTTGCATGCTGATCTGACGTTTTTATTGATACCATTTTGGGGTAGATACAACGTTTTGATCGCTTGTTACTGCCTATTATTGCAATGTTGCGGCGACCAAAAAAATTTAATTATGATGTTTTGATTTTTTTCTTGTTACTCCATTTACCAATCGGATTAATTATATTTATATTTTGATAGATATGACGTTTCTGAACGGGGCAATAGCAAATTTGTGTATTTTTTTTACTGTTTTATTTTGAATGGGGCAAAATGGGGTTGATTTGAACTTTCAAATTTTTTAAATATTTTTAAAAACATTATTTTTTTTACTTTTTACTTTCTTCAATAGTCTCCATGGGAGATTAGAAGCTGCGATCATCGATTGTTTGTGCTACACATAACAGGGCTTTAGCTAAAATGATCATCTGCTATGATTGCCAACCCATCGGTGCCCCGCGGTCATGTGACACAGGCACCAATCGGCGGGATTATTGACGCGATTTACCCAGAGTTTACCAGCGGCATTTAACATGTTAACAACTGTGGATGGATCATGATTCCACCAGCAGTTGTTTGGGACACAAGGCAGTCGATGAAATCAGCTGAATTGTGCTGGAAAACATGTAGGCTCAGTGCCCTCATGAAGTGTAGGGATATGACCTATAACGTATATACTGTACATCATAGGTTGTGAAAAGGTTAAAAACAGGCAGAAAAATGTTTTATCGCACAAAAAGAATAAACTGTGATCCTGTGCTGTAATGTCTGTATACTCTTTCTGCCTCCCTGCCCAGGAGCTGTGGAATGATCAGACCATGTACCTGCATGGTCAGACACAGCCAGATTATAGCAAGATTCTCTCACCACAAGAACATTTTTACAAACACATCCAAATGTGGAAATCATTATTATTCCAAGACCTATTGATTAAAATATACATTTTTTTCATGGGAAAAACCCTTTTAGATGGTAGATTATTGGCACATGTGAAGGTCTCACTGTCATTGTCATGACTCTATTGTCGGGTGTCCAGGGACCAGGGGCTCCTTCCCTGTTCCTAACGCTAGGGGCACCCTAGCTCGCCCTGTTTCCCGGATTACCTCTGATGTGAAGACACCGGGGCCACGTACCTTGCCTTAGCTCCTGAAATTTACACCACGTAATACAAAGGTGAAATGCTTCTAATCAGTGCAGGAGTAAAAGAAATCAGACGCTGCAGTCTTCTGGCTCCTCTCTATCGCGGTAAACCTGTGACAGTCTTGCTTAATTTGCTTATTGTTGCATAACAACCAGTATGACTGGCAAAAAGAGTCGAATCCTAACAGCGTGTATTTTACGTACGATTAAGATGCATGCTTGAGGAAAAACTGTACTGGGCTGGACAATCTCTTTAAAGGGGTTCTCCAAGAATAAGATAAAATGGCATATCTGATATAATCCAAACTGCAGCCCATTCTAGTTATGTGTTATAACTGGCTGCAGACTGAAGATATGCAGCTCCCGAGACCTGTGTCTCAACTGACAAAAGCTGTTTGACACATACCTCAGTCATTCAGTCAGCAGCCAGGAGCACAGATTTCATTGGGAGAACCCCTTTAAGGGCATGAGTATTTATCTATTTATGTCATATCTATTTATCTATCTCTCTCCAAATATCTATCTATCTATCTCATAGCTAAAGGTCTATATAACATCTGTCTATCGCAGGTTAATACTGTATACAAACAGATCATTTATACACATTTATGCAATTTGCATACATTCACTGTATTTATGGATAGCAGATTGAGGAAATTTAGATCTTTTAGCTCACTCAAGCTATAGGCTGTAGAGATCCGCACTGAGCAAGCAGGTAAGGTGTAAAAGAAGTAAGGATGGTGGCATGTGTTGGGGGTGCGGTTGTAAGTACATGGCACCATTGAAGACAAGACCCCACTTCTGCTGAGCTCTAAAGCACTGCCATGATGCATAAATGCGTAATGCAGCTGGATGAAGTAAGTCATCTTCAGGATGAAGGTAAAGAGGTGTGGACAAGGGCAAGGTGTGCATAGGAGAGTGAGGAAAGAAACCCTCCTTGGTAAGCTTCTGATCCTGACAGATCCTAGGAGGACAGCTGACCAATATGGCCAGAACCTGTAGCAGATCAGCAGTGATTATACAGGATCTTATAAATGGCTCTACAGGATAAGAGTGCACTGCAGAAGGAGTATAGAACAGCTGCTAGTGTCTGCACAAGTATCAGCACACACCCTACAGTGACAGCTGGCATGTGGTAGCCTAGGTCAACTGATGGGCTGTGTTAGTGACACACTGACACTGCTCTGCCGGTGACCCGGCTGTCACTGTGCTGCAATGCCAACAGTATCAAGGTATCAGGATAGCCACCTGGTGGGCAGTCACCGGCGGCAGTAGTAGAGGCTTTCCTGGAAGTCTGGTGCCAGCGACGGCAGGGAGCCGGGACCGAGCAGTGCTAGTGGTGCTGCAGGAGCTAGCCGCCTGCTAGAGAAGGCAGACAGGACCTGTGCCTTTCGTTGTTGATTTCATCTCCCTGTGCCTCCGGAGTATCCCTTGTATGTCAATATCCTGTTTAAAGTAAACTCTGTTGCTCTTCACTGCATCCAACGAGCTTCACTTCCATTACACAACATCCAAGCAGTAATAATTATGTTTTATCCAATAGTGCTGTCCAGAGGGTGGTGTAAGGTAATGCCTTAGGCGCTTACCTACTACTGGTCCCAGCCCTATGTATAATAAATGTGTATTACCTTGGTGCATTTTTTTTCTGAGGTTTTATTTTGCTGCAATTAGGATTTTCAATCACGCATCTATGGTGAAAGCGTGCCCAGCTCTCTAGCTGTTTGCTCAGTAGCTGCAAATGCTTGGAGAGAACATTGCTGGGAATGTCATATTGTCAGTGCTGGTCATTACACACTGCATACTATCTCATCACAGATTTCACCCACAATTGTACTACTGTAATTAGCTGCTGAAGTTTTCACTGTGCACAACATAAGGACTGGAATCCAGTATCTCACCTGATGATGACGCACTGGTTTTCACCATCAATCAGCATATTGCGATACATGTTATCTGTTAATGCATAGATATGTGGGGGATTCTCATACTGAGCCTGAGGAAAAACAAATTTAACAATAAGCCACTTAGAAAACCCATGAAAACATAGTTAGGACATACCGCTTGCTCCAAACATTGTTTTGAAGCACTTGCGTCAGGAGGTAAAAGCACTCAGTTACTGAATGAGCCATGTATACAGAGCATTGACTTTCGATCCAGCCCATAAATTGTGCTATGTACACACTATTGCAGGAGGTGAGCGCTTTGGGTCAATATTTGGGCTCGTCAACACAACCGTTTCTCAATCAAACAAGTGCTATCCTTGGTTTTGACAGTTCTCACTTGTACTCATGTTATTCTATGGGGTTGTGCAAATTTTACCTTTGCGAATTAGATGGTCCTCACCCATTAATATCTATGGGTCCGTGAAAAAAGATTGGACCGCATTCAGATGAGATCCGAGTGCACTTCGATGCTCATGAACTGACATCATGGAGTAGGTGGAGAAACTTATTTTTTTTCTCTCTACCTGAGAGATAATCAGTTTCGACTCTGATCCCACTTTCTCAGATGGAAATGGTGTGAACCTAGTCTTTAAGTGATCAGTGGAGGTCTCAGGGTTCAGACCACCATCAATTTGCAAGGCATTTAGGGTCTTACACTATTAGGCCGGGGTCAGACTTGCGAGAGCTATGCGAGAAACTCGCATCAATACCCGGCACTGCCGCCGGCACTCAGGACCGGAGTGTGCGGCTGCATAGAAATACATGCAGCTGCACACTGGCTCGAGTTTCTCGCATAGCTCTCGCAAGTCTGACCCCGGCTTAAGACGTATATATATTAGGCATTGTTGCAACCACAATGACCCGTGCCATTAAACTACTAAATTAATGCATGCTTTATACTGCAAAGTGAACGCCATAAAAAGAACTAAAAACAATAATAAAATTGCTGTTTTTTGGTCATTTGGTGTACAATTGATTAAAAATGTGTGAGTACCCCAAAATAATACTAATGAAAATGCCAATGTACTCCTCAGTACTACATTTAGCTAAATAAAAAATCCCTGTAAGGCCTCGTTCACACGTGCAGTATTTGGTCAGTATTTTACCTCAGTATCTGTAAGCCAAGACCAGGAGTGGGTGATAATACAGAAATGGTGACATGTTTCTATTAGACCATGTGCACACATTCAGTATTTAGTCAGTATTTTACCTCAGTATTTGTAGGCCAAGACCAGGAGTGGGTGATAAATACAGAAATGGTGACGTGTTTCTATTAGACCATGTGCACACATTCAGTATTTAGTCAGTATTTTACCTCAGTATTTGTAGGCCAAGACCAGGAGTGGGTGATAAATACAGAAATGGTGACGTGTTTCTATTAGACCATGTGCACACATTCAGTATTTGGTCAGTATTTTACCTCAGTATTTGTAGGCCAAGACCAGGAGTGGGTGATAAATACAGAAATGGTGACGTGTTTCTATTAGACCATGTGCACACATTCAGTATTTAGTCAGTATTTTACCTCAGTATTTGTAGGCCAAGACCAGGAGTGGGACAATCGGAGGAAAAGTATAATAGAAACACGTCACCACTTCTGGATTTATCACCCACTCCTGGTTTTGGCTTACAAATACTGAGGTAAAAAACTCACCAAATACTGAATGTATGATCGCGGCCTAACAATTTATATTAACAGTGTGAAAAATGAAATGTGCGTTAGTCGTCACATCATATTCATAAATTGCAATTTTGGTTCATATTTTACATCAGTATTTCTTATTATTGTATCCTTTACACCGGAGAACAATAATGAAAAGATTAATATTTTTTTTCCAAAACGACGCATCGCAAAGGAAGTCACACAACGCTAGTGTGAAAGTAGCCTTAGTTAGCTAGCTGCTAGTGGTCATAACCATGGATAAATCATAGAATCGTAGAGTTGGAAGGGACCTCCTGGGCCATCTGGTCCAACCCCCTGCTCAAAGCAGGATTCGCTAAATCATCCCAGTCAGATGTCTGTCCAGCCTCTGTTTGAAGACTTCCATTGAAGGAGAACTCACCACTTCTCGTGGCAGCCTGTTCCACTCATTGATCACTCTAACTGTCAAAAAGTTTTTTCTAATATCTAATCTGTGTCTCTTCCCATTCAGTTTCATCCCATTGCTTCTAGTCTTTCCTTGTGCAAATGAGAATAAAGTTGATCCTTCTACAATGTGACAGCCCTTTAGATATTTGTAGACAGCTATTAAGTCTCCTCTCAGTCTTCTCTTTTGCAAACTAAACACTCCCAAATCCTGCAACCTAAGGTCCTGCACAGGTACTGACTGGGGATGAAATTCAGCCCTGGCATTTGAAATCACACAGGCCCATGCTGTCCCGATCCTCAAGCACTAGATGGGATAAATTGCTAATACTACCCAAGATAGAGGAAAGCAAGATTTACTACAAGACCAATATTTCTAATGATACCTGTGACCTGCTGGGGTAAGTGAGGGAGTCAGCAAATTTATGCTCCGTCACAACTTTTAACAAGTATGAGTGTCTTGAGAACACCAATTCTGTTAAAAACGTAGCAGACAAGGCAGCCCATGACCAGACAGGCCCTTTTGACATTTGCCAGAATTGCCAGATGGCCAATCTGGCCCTGGTCCTGCATTTCCTGCACATGAGGAAAGAGACATAGAGAATCAGAAGAACTATACAACATTTCTAATTGGAGGTATTTGCTAATATTATTATTATTATTACACCTATTACATATTGGGAGAGGATCTTGTAGATGGGAATACACCTTTAGCTAAAGGTAACTCATTAGGTGCCAAATATATTGATTGTTAATATCTCCACAACGGAGAGGCGAAATATAAAAGGCACTATTACATTCTGTGTCTACTAGTTCAACATGAAAAATTTGGTGAAACATTCAGGTTTGCAGAAATTCTCTTTCTCTCATCCTCACTATATTTTACATAATCTACATATGAACAAAGAATTACTTACAGCTCCTTGATATAACTCAATTTCTCGGTCTGTGAAATACGGCATCTGCTTAAAAGGATTGACTGAAATAAGTACAGAGCCTATGTATGTCTGGCAGTACAGTAAAGGAAAAAACTACATTGATAGTATGCAAAAAGTATTGTAACAAGCAATGCTATAGCGTCCAGATGAAAATGAAACGAGAAGGTAAAACAGTTTTGGTGAATGAGTGACATGTAATGGGGTACATACACAGTCATTTGGCCTCTACTGAAGTCCTTTAGTGTTCACACTCACTATGATACCTCTTGCAAGGTCCCCAAAGATCATTATGGCCCCCACACATAGTTTAATATTTCCAGAGTGAATTTTTCCACACAATTTGCCCCCACATTACCCCTCATATGCACAGTATTAAGTCCCATAGTGCCCACAAAACTTTATGATTTCCCTAGAGTAAACCCAACACAGAATAATGCCCCTACAGTGCTGGACGCACAGTGTGTTGTCCCTTCTGTTCTCCCAAACTCTTAGGCTGTGTGCACACGATGCGATTTGTAAGCGTTTTTGCCGCGATTTTCGGCGCGAAAATGCTGCAAAAACGTTTTAAAAACTCGTACAGAACGTCCCCCATGCATTCCTATGCTGTGCTAATGCTGCGCTTTTTTCCGCGGCAGAATCACATCGCCAAAAAAAACGCAGCTTGCTCATTCTTTTTGCAGAATCGCAAAGAAATGCCGTGATTCTGCACCCATAGGAATGCATGAGAATCGCTTACTTCCCACATGCGGCTATGCCCACCATGCGGGAAGTTAAGCGTCTCATGTGCGGTTGGTACCCACGGTGTGGAGGAGAGGAGACTGTCCTCCAGGCCCTGGGTACCATACCCCTGTAAAAAAAAGAATAAAAAATAAAAAAATCGGGGTATATTTACCTTCCGACGTCCCGCGCTGCCTTCCCGGCCTCAGCGTTCCCAGTAATGCCTTGCGGCAAGGTCCTGTGATGACGTAGTCTCACGTTACTCTAGCGGTCTCGTGAGATCACTATAGCAATGCGAGACCAACGTCATCACAGGTCTCGCAAGGCATCGCTGGGAACGGGAGCGTCGCTGAGGCTGCACGGGACGTCGGAAGGTAAATATACCCCGATTTTTTATTTTTTTATTATTTTTTACATTCTATCCTTTACTATTGAAGCCGCATAGGCGGCCTCAATAGTAAAAACCTGGTCACACTTGTCAAACACTATGTTTGACGAGTGTGACCAACCTGTCAATCACTTTCCAAGCAATGCTTCAAATCGCTTGGAAAGTGCTTGAATTTCACACGTGAAAATCGCGGCATAAACATAGAACATAATCGCGGTAAAATCGCGCTGAAAAAATGCGCGTTTTCTGGGAAGGAGTCCGGTTTTGAGTGTCCGGTTTAAAACGCTACGTGGGCACATAGCCTTAATGAGGCTCCCACAGTGATCCCTCACATTATGATGCCTCACTTCCATATCATCCACTATGATACCCCCAGAGTGACCGCCCCATGGTATGATGTGTCCACAGTGACCTTCCCACTTAGTGTGATGTCCCCAAAACCCCACACATTATGATGCTCTTATATCTGACAATAGATTGTACAATACAAACTGTAACCGAGCTATATACATTTTTTAAACATTTTTTTTAGACCTGATGACTCTGCCATATTTACATTGAAAATCCACTTGAAAATGGCTTTATAATCACTTTTATGAGTCCAGCTATAGATTGACAGTGTATTCACTCTCTGTTAAGGACTGGCGGAACGCACCCAATAATAAAAATGGTAATAGGATTTGAGGTGCGTTCACAGCCCGGGGTCCACCGTGCAGAGGTGATAACCTGCAGCTAAGCAATGAGGAGAGATGTAAAGTATGAGAAAGCCGGACACCGGCGGGTAACCCCTGACCCAGTGCTTGCAGAGGCGGACTCTGTTACTTCACGGAGTCCACACCAGCTGGCATGTAAGCGAGACCAGTTAACGTCACAGGTCACTGCTATATGTAGCACCGCTCAGAGCGAATGTCTGGCCTGCTGATAACCAAAATCCAGCTTAACAACTGTGCTGGTAAGCGCACGCAACAGCGCTAGAGAATGGTGAGAGACTAGATTCCAGCGCAAAGCAGTGCTAGAACTATGGTACTACTCTGATTCCTGAACCCTAACTCATACGTATCAGAGGAGGGGAAATCTTAATGAATCAGTCATACATCCATCATCTCACACACACTAAGCGATATCGCATCAGGTTCTATCATAGCACATGGCAGGGTAGCCATGCGAACCTTTTATAGCCGCGACCCCCCTGATGGTCCAATCTGAGCTGGAGAAGGACCTGAACATGTGACCTCCGATCTCCAATGAGAGATCGTCCCATGGGCATGCTCAGGGGACCAAAAGGAGGACTTAAGGCCCCGTCACACTAAGCAACTTACCAGCGATCCCGACACCGATATGAAGGTGTCAGGATCGCTAGTAAGTCGCTATGTGATCGCTGGTGAGCTGTCACACAGACAGCTTCACCAGCGATCAGCACAGCGATGCCGAGCGCCCGGCATCGCTAGCTATCGCTGTAGAAAATAGAATCAAAATAAAAAATATAGTTATTCTCACCTTCCGACGTCCCGTTCAGCCATCCTGCCTCTCTCCATGCTCCGGTCCCAGTGATCCTTTGCACGAATGACCGCGAGATGTCACGGTCTCGAGGGATAACAAAGTCTCGCGGTCATTCATGCAAAGGATCACTGGGACCGGAGCGTGGAGAGAGGCAGGATGGCTGAACGGGACATCGGAAGGTGAGAATAACTATATTTTTTATTTTTTTTATTATTTTTTTACACCTGATCGCTGGTCTCCCGCTGTCACACACAGCGATGCGTGCTGGCCAGCGGGAGACCAGCGACCAAAGAAATGTCCAGAGGTTTCTTGCAGCGATCAGCGATACCGGCATGGGGGCTGCTCGCTGATCGCTGTCACACACAACGATCTCGCTGGTGAGATCGCTGTTACGTCACAAAAGTTGTGACTCAGCAGCGATCTCGCTACCGAGATCGCTTAGTGAGACGGGGCCTTTAGTCCCTGGAGTCATTCGCTGCAGGCCAGCCTGTGTTGCTATAGCTGGACCAGAGGTGCCAGCAGCAACCAAGCCTACAATGCTGGTGTTAGCAGAGTGCTGGGATCTACGAGTCTGCTGAGCAGGCTCCACTGTGGCCGTAGAGGAATGGGAGACCGCTGAAGACAAAGCTTGGGATTCCTGCTGTGCAGCGACAGGAACCTAACGCTATCCACCCTGATTGATGGCTGTGGATTGAGATCTCAACAGCAAGAGGGTCCCTGAGGAGCTGTCAATCAGGTAAGGTGGCTGGAGATTGAGTTAAATTTTCAGAAATGATTGTATACATATCCAGATATTGATTTTCAAAGTAAGTACATCAATCTTATCAGGTCTAAGCAAATCTTTTAGTCATATGTATTGTGAAATCTGGTGACTTATCCGCTTTAAGGACTTATGACTCCTACTGTAGAGGGCCCCTACTTCACCACTGCAGACCTGATGACTTTTTGTTAATTACATAGACAGGAAAAGTCCCTGCATTTAATTTAGGTCTGGCAGAAACACATATTTTGTGTATACTTATCTGGTTATATTAAGTTTATGTTTAGCCTGATTGATATGAAGATGATGGATTACCTATTAAACCTCAATTACAGAAAAGTTAGGTAAATATTGATGTCTACTCGATCTTTTGCAATGCCTTCAAACCACACATTTGTCATTTAAATCTATCTAGCTGTAAGTGTACAGAACGTAAAAAGCCAAACATTCACAGTTCATACCCTTTTTACGCAAAACGACATCTCAGCGGAAAAAAAAGAAGTTGAATTTGGAAAATAAAAAGCAGTTGCAGCATGTATCATTGCTGGATGCGTCATACACAGCAGCCCCTACATCGGGCTACCTCTTCCTTCCTTCTATCTCTTGTCCATTTAAGGACTCTTTTTTTCAGTTAACCACAACTTCTCTCTTTACTTTTCCCTCCCACAGAAAAAAAGTTACTAATTAGTAGATGTGAGATGTTTTGTGATCATGGTATTAGAAGGATTTTAAGGGGAAAAAAACTAAATTATATAAGTGGTTTTGCAATGGGGTGATAAAATGGTAATGGTACTTTATCTGTCTTTCTTCATTGAATTGGGTATTCAATTATTTATTTAGTATCTAGAGAAATTATAGTTTGTCTGACTCATGCCATACACAAATTGTCTCTTCTGAAAGGAAGAGGACTTGAATTCTAGTGCCATGGATTGGAAAGAGGCAATCCTACAAGTCATTATGGAGCCTTTAACGAAGCTTGAAATATGACTTAGGATAAAAGCCAAATCAGAATCTCAATTTGTAGGCACAGTGTTTCGGGGTATTGCCCCACATCAGTGCAAAGTATGAGATCTGATTTGGCTGAGTGAGAGGCTAAGAGTTCAAGTCCTCTTCCTCTATGAAGAGACAATTTGCATATATAATTTCTCAAAGGAGCATGCAAGTTGTTAAAGTCTCATCATATTGGCATGTCACTCTCCACAGAAACCTTATGCTTTAGATCCCAGTCTTTGCCTCTCACTCAGCCAAATCAGACCTCATACTTTGTACTGAGGAGGGACAATACCCTGAAACACAGTGTATATCAAAAATGAGATACTTTGGTCAGATGAAACTAAAATTGAACTCTTTGGATGCTATAATACACAGCATGTTAAAACTTCAAGCCAACAGTGAAGTTTTGAGGAGGGAACATCATCTTGTGGGGCTGTTTTTCAGCATACGGTACTGTCAAACCTCATTTAATTGAAGGAATGATGAATGGACAAATGTTCTGAAATATTTTTGATTAAAATCTGCTGCCATCCACCAGGATGATGCATATGAAACAAGGGTGGACATTTCAGTAAGACAATGATCCCAAACACATAGACAAGGAAACTCTCAGTTAGTTTCAGAGAAAGCAAATACAACTGCTACAATAGCCTAGCCAATCACCTGTTCTGAATCCAATAGAAAATTTATGGAAAGAACTAAAGCTCAGAGTTCATAAAAGGAGCCCACGGAACTGTCAGGATTTCAAGAGTGTTTGTGTGGAAGAATAGGCCAAAATCACACCTGAGCAATACATGAGACTAGTTTCTCCATCTAGAAGGCATCTTAAAGCACAAACAAAGGCTTTTGTACAAAGTATTAAATACATTTCAGTAAGCATGTTCAATAATCATTTCTCAATATTACACATAACATAATTTCTGGACATCGATGGTTTGATTTATTTTTCTGTGTTACTGACACCTGGTGAGAATTTCATGTCAATAGCACCTTTAGAAACATATTAACTTAGTAAATTGGTGAGGTGTTCAATATTTATTTCACTTTTTTCACTCGCCGTTTATAGGAGACTTAGTCTTTATAAAACTCATACCAGTAACATACATTTTAGTGTTGTAGCTGCAGATGAGTTAACTTTTAATCCATATGCAAATAAGGGTGCTCTGGTGAACCTTTGGTGTGGCTAATGCCTTGGTGCATCGTTAAGTTCTCCTTATGTTGTTTGGCAGCACTGGCTTTCTCACAGCGAGTGCTTCCTAAACTCAAATCTCTGTTCATGCACACTGACTCTGGAGGAGACCAATGATGCGCTCACAGTGTCTGGGTGGGCATACTCTCATCACCTGCCAGCCTGTGTGTGAGCGAGCAGGCACACAGAGGAGCAAGAGATCAGAGCATACCCACACTGACTGTGCTGCTGGACTCCATCAGTATCAGTGCACATGAGCAAAAACAGTGATTTTAGTTTAGAGAGCTCATTGTGAGAAAGCCAAAGGTGTCAATCAAAATCAGGAACAATGCTGGAGAGGCAAACCGGTAATGGTGCATTAAGCCACTGGTCATGCCAAGGGTACACCAAATAGTTCTCATTTGTATGGGGAATAAAAGTTAATTTATTTGCAACTACAACACTATATGTGTAATATTGGTATGATTTTTACAGGGACTAAGCCCCTATATCAATATTTAAGTAGCTGAATTTGAATTGGGGGGGGGGGACAGATACCCTTTAAAGAATATAAACTCGGATTGCCACTGTCCATAAATTTACAGGCAGTCTGGATTCTGAACAGCAAAGTCTGAATTAATATGGGTCAGAAAAGAAAGCAGCCGACAGCACATTCAGAATGAAGGAGATGCACGCTCCCAGTCCAAGGACCCAATTGGACATCCAGAGAAATAACGTAGAGGAGCAGCATCCAATCCGGGTGAAACAATGTAATAATAATAATTTTATTTCTATAGTGCCAACATATTCCGCAGCACTTTACAATATAGAGGGGACTTGTACAGACGATAGACATTACAGAATAGCATAGCAATAAACACATAGATCAAAACAGATACCAAGAGGAATGAGGGCCCTGCTCACAAGCTTACAATCTATAAGGGAAAAGGGGAGACACGAAAGGTGGATGGTAACAATTGCTTTTATTGTTTTTATGGTTTGGACCTTCCCTAGCGTAAGAATCGGGTGTTCCTGTTGCTGCATGAACTAGCTAACAGTCTAAATATGTAACAGTACAGACACAGAGGGCTATTAAATGCAAAAAGCATGTGAGAACATGATGCGAGGAACCTGGTTATGGTAAAAAATTTAGAAATGAGCCACACAGGGATATTTAAGTTAATGCGTTGAGGCGATAGGCCAGTCTGAACAAATGAGTTTTTAACCCCTTTCTGTCATGTGACGTACTATCCCGTCCATGTGCCTTGGGACTTAATACCCAGGGATGGGAGAGTACGTCACAGCGATCAGCGGCGCCCACGTGGTGAGCGCCACTGATCGCAGCTGGGTGTCAGCTGATTATCACAGCTGACAAAGTAAAGTAAGTAAATCAAACCCCCCTTTATCACCCCCTTAGTTAGGGAAAAATAATAAAATTAAAAGAAAATGTATTTATTTCCATTTTCCCATTAGGGTTAGGGCTAGGGCTAGGGTTAGGGCTAGGGCTAGGGCTGAGATTAGGGTTAGGGGTGTGTTGGGGTTAGGGTTGGAGTTATAATTGGGGGATTTCCACTGTTTGGTCACATCAGGTGCTCTCCAAACGCAACATGGCATCTGATCTCAATTCTGCGTTGAAAAAGTCAAACGGCGCTCCTTCCCTTCCAAGCTCTGCCATGTGCCCAAACAGTGTTTTACAGCCACATATGGGGTATCAGCCTACTCAGGACAAATTGCAAAATAACTTTTGGGGTTCAATTTCTCCTGTTACCCTTAGGAAAATAAAAAATTGGGGGCAAAAATATCATTTTTGTGGAAAAAAATGATTTTTTAAATTTTCACGCCCGGTCGTTATAAACTTCTGTGAAGCATGGGGGGGGGGGGGGGTTCAAAGTGCTCACCACACATCTAGATAAGTTCCTTAGGGTGTCTAGTTTCCAAAATGGGGTCACTTGTGGGGGGTTTCCACTGTTTAGGTTCATCAGGGACTCTCCAAAAGCAACATGACACCCGAAGAGCATTCCATCAAAGTCTGCATTCCAAAACGTCACTACTTCCCTTTCGAGCCCCGACGTGTGCCCATACAGTAGTTTTCTCCCACATATGGGGAATCAGCGTACTCAGGACAAATTGGACAACAACTTTTGGGGTCCAATTTCTCCTGGTACCCTTGGGAAAATAAAAAAATTGGTGACTAAATGATCATGTTTGTGGAAAAAGTACGATTTTTTTTTATTTTCACGCCCGGGCGTTATAAACTTCTATGAGGCACAGGGGGGTTCAAAGTGCTCACCACACATCTAGATAAGTTCCTTGGGGGGGTCTAGTTTCCAAAATGGTGTCATTTGTTGGGGGTTTTCACTGTTTTGGTACATCAGGGGCTTTCCAAACGCGACATGGTGTCCGATCTCAATTTCAGCCAAAAATGTCAAATGGCGCTGCTTCCCTTCCGAGCTCTACCATGCACCCAAATAGTCGTTTACACCCACATATGGGGTATCAGCATACTCAGGACAAATTGCAAAATAAATTTTAGGGTCCTGTTACCCTTGGAAAAATAAAAATTGGGGGTGAAAAGATCATTTTTGTGGAAAAAATATGATTTTTTAATTGTACGGCTGTGCGTTATAAACTTCTGTGAAGCCCTTGTGGGTTCAAAGTTCTCACCACATATCTAGATAAGTTCCTTGGGGGGTCTAGTTTCCAAAATGGGGTCACTTGTGGGGGGTTTCCACTGTTTAGGTACATCAGTGGCTCTCCAAACGTGACATGGCGTCCGATCTGAATTCCAGCCAATTTTGCATTGAAAAAGTCAAACGACGCTCCTTCCCTTATGAGCTCTGCCATGCGCCGAAACAGTGGTTTCCCCCCACATATCAGGTATCAGCGTACTGAGGACAAACTGCACAATAACTTTTGCAGTTCAATTTCTCCTGTTACCCTTGGTAAAATAAAAAAAATTGAATCTGAAGTATTTTTTTTGTGAAAAAAAGTTAAATGTTCATTTTTTTTTTTTAAATATTCAAAAAAGTAATGGTGGAACCACACACGGAAATGGCAATGTCGGGCATAGGTAGGTTAATAGAGGGAGGAAATGCAAGGAGTTCAGTTTTTGACAGGTTCAGATAGAGGGAGGACATGATGTTGGAGACAGCGGTAAGACAATCACTGGTGTTTTCCAAAAAGGCAGGCGTGATGTACAAAAGTTTATTCTGCCATTGAAAAGACATACAACATTTCGACCACAATTGGTCTTTTTCAAGTATAGCACACAGCATATATGGCGGCCTTATATAGAGAGGAACATTCAATCAATAGTAAGGAACCGCCCATTGATAATACATACAAGAAAACAATGATATGCATATAAATATTGTTCAAAATATCAAATACAGGAACATTATATATCAAAACAAGACACCACAAAAAAATAATACAAATATAATAAAAACCTGTTTATGTAAAGAGTAGTATACCACAACCCTCATGTAAAGCCACCAATCACATATGCACATCACAGTCGCCATAGTGACCCTTTAACCAATCTCCTGTGTTGATACAAAAAATGAGGTCATGCAGACTAGGCAACCTATAGATGAATATTAAAAACAGGCGCCAAAACCAGCAGCCTATCAAGATTACTCACACAGACTTAGCTGGCCAGGAAGCGCTATCTAGCGCACCCAAATCACTCTTCCCCATTGACTTTTCAATGTCAGTACATACTCCCAGAAGAAGTGACATCATAGGACAAGATTACTCTTGACATCATTTTTAAATTATATTTGTATTATTTTTGTTGTGGTGCCTTGTTTTGATATATAATGATCCTGTATTTGATATTTTGAACAATATTTATATGCATATCATTGTTTTTTTGTATGTATTATCAATGGGCGGTTCCTTACTATCGATTGGATGTTCCTCTCTATATAAGGCCGCCATATATGCTGTGTGCTATACTTGAAAAAGACCAATTGTGGTCAAAACGTTGTATGTTTTTTTAATGGCAGAATAAACTTTTGCACATTTTTTCACCCGGATTGGATGCTGCTCCTCTACATTATTTCTCTGAATTAATATGGGTGTTTGGGAAGTTTCTAAAAATAAAATATATGGAATCTCATGAGTTGTCTGTGAAGAGTTTGGGGGCTTTACTAGTCAGGGACATTATGCTGGGAGTGTTACATGGAGGGCAAGGTTTATTTAAGGGGGTGGTACACTTGTCCACAAAAATGGTTGCCTATTTTTGATAATTTGGCACAGTTGATGTTTAAGACGGTCGCCAACCAGGATCTCAAAAATCAATTACATTCATTGAAAGGATACAAAAATGTAATCATCCATATATCTTTTTTTGAGGTTCTCCACAATGGCATCTTCTGTGATCTTGGAAAGAAGCACCATATCATCAACTCCACTTTGCTTGACATTTTGGCTCTGCCAATGATACCTTTCTTTGCTTCCCTAGAAAAATAAGACAGAATTTAAGGTTAAAAAAATGAAAGTTGACTTAACCCATTTTGAAAGCGGTAATACATCTTCCACACATGGAATCCAAGAGGTTGGACTGAACATTGATCACTATGGAACACTATAATATTAATATGGTCATCATAATGCTGACATCAAAATAGGATGGCATTACATTTGACTGTGAAAGCCTTTAAACGGAATTTGTTAGCAGGTTTTTTCTATTTATTCTGAAAGCCGCATAATGTTGGGGCAGAGGCTTTGATTCCAGGGATGAGTTTTATCAGTAGGAGATTATCACTGCTGGACTTAGGGTACCGTTACACTTAGCGATGCACCAGCGATCCCAACAACGATATGGATCGCTGGTACATCGCTAAGTGGTCGCTAGTGAGCTGCCACACAGGCAGATCTCACCAGCGACATAGTGGGGGTCGGGGGTCGCTACTTACCTGTCAGACGAGGCGATCCAGACGTCCTCCCACCCACCTCCATGCCTCGCTCGTCGGCGCCACAGGAAGCACAGCATGAAGTGGCCGATGAGGAATGGTCCAGGGAGTTCTCGCGCGACCAACGATGAGCAGCGGGGGAGCCGGTCGGTGGTAAGTATCACATGCAGCGATATCGCTAGCAATATCGCTGCAACGTCACAAAATCGGTGACTTTACAGCGATATTGCTAGCGATATCGCAGTGTGTAATGGGGGCTTAAGTGTCAAATTCTAGGCAGTCAGACTAATCTGTGTAACCTCGCCCCCACCACCGATTGGCAGCTTCCTGACCATGTACAGTGTCCACAGATATAGACTGCTCAGTATTCATACCACATCTATAGCAGAGAAAACATGGATTTTATGAAAACTGCACCATACAGTCCAGGAAGTGATACATCACTGGAATCAGGGTCTCTGCCCCTACATCATGCTGCTCTCAGATTACATAGCAAAAACTTTTAATATGCTTTTCAACTGACAGTTACTTCTATATATCTTATTATTATTATTATTATGCATTTATATAGCACCATTTATTCCATGGCGCTTTACATGTCAAAAGGGGAATTATAGACAAGTGTAATATATACAAGAATAATAAACAAGTGTAAGACAAGGGACGCACAAGTACATAAGGAGAGGCTCACAGTCTACATCTTATAAGACTTAAACTACAGTATATATCTCTATAAGGCCATCATGCTTATAAATTTATAAAAAGTTATCAGTGGTTACAAGAGTAGTAGTATTCGGGAACCTCATTCCATATTTTGATATATTAAGATTTAGCTAACTCCAAGATCCTATTATGGCCTCATATTCAGTTATGGCAGGCAAGTCTCTCTTTAAATACCCTACAGATATGATTTTCTAATTCATGAAAACCCTATTACCTCCAAGCATACAAATGATCTGCCATCAGGCACAAAGATCACAATTGAAACACAGAAAAACACAGTATAACAAACGTATAAAAATGCTCTGTTGTAAAAAGTAACAGTAAACAGCAAGTGCTAGTAAAAAGATGATAACAAAACAGGGTATTTGGTTGATACATTTTTTGCAAATAATGTATACTAAGGCCTCTTTCACACATCAGTTTTTTGCCATCAGTCGCAATCCAGCAGTTTTGGAAAAAAACGGATCTGTTGCAGATTGTGAAAAGCTGATGCAACGGATCCGTTTTTTCACTGGATCCGACTGCCCTACCTGGTAATAATAATTGGAGCATGCTCAGTTTAAAGAAACGGAATCCGTCGCTGGATTCCTTCATATGACAGACAGCGATGGATCCTGCGCCCACAGGCTTCCATTATAGCCAAAGCCAGACGGCGCTGGATCCGTCGCTGTCCGACTTTTTGACGGAGACAAAAACCGTTACTTTGTCCGACGTCTCTGCCCGAAGGACACAAAATTTCTGACGGATCCAGTGAACGACGGACGAAACGTGAGGCCATCCGTCGCTAATACAAGTCTATGAGAAAAAACGGATCCAGCGTCATCAGTCACCGGATACGTTTTTTTTCTAAAAATGACGGATTGCGACTGATGGCAAAAAACTGATTTGTGAAAGAGGCCTTATCCGCTCTACCAAACGTCAAGGCATACCCATATCAGAGCAGTCCCTAACTGATGTATTTAAAAACCTGACCATGTGTATGGTACCTATATGAGCAGGATTCAGAAAGGTAATGTCCGATGTAGACACACTGTGGAAGACGGCTTATATGTGCATTGCCCACAAGGGAGAATACAACTGCATGCTGGTTCGTACAGTTACATGCAGTTGTTTCTCTCCACACCCAGTGTCACAGCAGGCGGTAGCATATCTCTGGAGATACACTTAATGGGAACCTGTCAGCAGTTTGGCTGATCTAAGATGAGGCCACTGCCTTTCAGGCCTGATATACAGCATTCTATGATGCTGTAGATAAGCCCCCGGTCCGACCTGAAAGATAAGAAAAATAAGTTTTATTATACTCACCCCGGGGGGGGGGCTGTCCGGTCCGATGGGTGTCGCAGGTCCGGGTCCGGCGCCTCCCATCTTCTTGCGATGCCGCCCTCCTGTTGTTTCATCACTCCTGGCATCGCGCTCCTGCATAGGTGCACTTATCTGCCCTGTTGAGGGCAGAGCAAAGTACTGCAGTGCGCAGGTGCTGAGCCTCTCTGACCTTTCCAGATAAGTATAGCGGCCAAAACAGCTGACAGGTGCACTTTAAGGGCCCGTTCACATGACCATATTTTTAATCCTAGTGCTATCCAATAAAAAAAAAACACAGATCGCATTTGGACCAATTTTATTCAAAGGAGCATTGGAGGTGAATTATATTTTTCACTGACTGAATATGAAAAACTTGCGGCATACATGATTTTCCTCCAAAGACTGGATGAGAGTCACCCTTTCAAGTGTATGGGTGTGAGAAAAAAAAACTTTTCTGGATGAAACGCTGAATGATTTTTTTATACGCTCTTGTGACGCTAATGGTAAGTAACCGCTCTACTTAACTTGCGCTCATTCTGTTACAGCTTTCGGAAAGGGTTCTTTACAGTTAGAGCAGTTTTATTGTGGAATGCCCTATCACAAGAGAGAGTAATGACAAACACTATAACAACTTTTAAAGAAGGACTGGATGATTTACTTGATACATATAACATTGTGGGTTACAGTTAAATTAGTGAGGAAATGTACAATTGGTGGCGAAAGGTTGAACTTGATGGACCGAGGTCTTTTTTTCAACCTATGTAACTATATCCTCTGGCAAAAATTATGGAATCACCGGCCTTGGAGGATGTTCATTCAGTTGTTTAATTTTGTAGAAAAAAAGCAGATCACAGACATGGCACAAAACTAAAGTCATTTCAAATGGCAACTTTCTGGCTTTAAGAAACACTAAAAGAAACCAAGAACAAAAAATGTGGTAGTCAGTAATGGTTACTTTTTTAAACCAAGCATAGGGAAAAAAATTATGGAATCACTCAATTCAGAGGAAAAAATTATGGAATCATGAAAAACAAACCGACGAAAAAACACTCCAACACATCTCTGGTATTTTATTGCACCACCTCTGACTTTTATAACAGCTTGGAGACTCTGAGGCATGGACTTAATGAGTGTCCAACAGTACTCTTCATCAATCTGGCTACTTTTTATTCAATATTTCTAAAAGAATTTTATTCAATATTTCTAAAGAACCCAGTAATTTTGGCTTTATTTTTTAACAGGGTAAATAACATGCTAATTTTATTCTTCAGGTTATGAATGTCAAGATACCAAATTTGTACTGTTATCTTTTCTATTTTTTATCCAATAATAAAACAATAATGGAAAAAGGCAATTTATGTTTTTTTTTTGGTTTTTTTTTAACTTAGCTTTTTTTATTTCCTGAAAGCATTCTTTTTACTTACCGTAGCTTTGCTTTGGAACTTGCATGTTTAATTATGGTATACGATCACTGGTACAATATACTGCAATGCCTTAGTATATTATACTGTGCCTCTACTTTTTGGGATACTGTCACACTTTCAATTTGGTCAGTATTTTACCTCAGTATTTGTAGGCCAAGACCAGGAGTGGGTGATAAATACAGAAGTGGTGACGTGTTTCTATTAGACCATGTGCACACATTCAGTATTTGGTCAGTATTTTACCTCAGTATTTGTAGGCCAAGACCAGGAGTGGGTGATAAATACAGAAATGGTGACGTGTTTCTATAAGACCATGTGCACACATTCAGTATTTTACCTCAGTATTTGTAGGCCAAGACCAGGAGTGGGTGATAAATACAGAAATGGTGACGTGTTTCTATTAGACCATGTGCACACATTCAGTATTTAGTCAGTATTTTACCTCAGTATTTGTAAGCCAAGACCAGGAGTGGGTGATAAATACAGAAATGGTGACGTGTTTCTATTAGACCATGTGCACACATTCAGTATTTAGTCAGTATTTTACCTCAGTATTTGTAGGCCAAGACCAGGACTGGGTGATAAATACAGAAATGGTGACGTGTTTCTATAAGACCATGTGCACACATTCAGTATTTGGTCAGTATTTTACCTCAGTATTTGTAGGCCAAGACCAGGAGTGGGTGATAAATACAGAAGTGGTGACGTGTTTCTATTAGACCATGTGCACACATTCAGTATTTAGTCAGTATTTTACCTCAGTATTTGTAAGCCAAGACCAGGACTGGGTGATAAATACAGAAATGGTGACGTGTTTCTATAAGACCATGTGCACACATTCAGTATTTGGTCAGTATTTTACCTCAGTATTTGTAGGCCAAGACCAGGAGTGGGTGATAAATACAGAAGTGGTGACGTGTTTCTATTAGACCATGTGCACACATTCAGTATTTGGTCAGTATTTTACCTCAGTATTTGTAGGCCAAAACCAGGAGTAGGTGATAAATACAGAAGTGGTGACGTGTCTCTATTATACTTTTCCTCTGATTGCTCCACTCTTGGTTTTGGCTTACACATACTGAGGTAAAATTCTGACCAAATACTGACCATGACTATCTGATTCTTAGGTCACGTTCACACGTTGAGTATTTGAGTTTTTTACCTCAGTAAAATCCAAAATCAGGAGTGGAATAATCAGAGAAAAAGTATAACGGAAACACGTCACTGCTTCTGGATTTTGTACTCATTCCAGGTTTTGACTTACAACTACAAGCACTGAAAAAAGTCAGATTTTTTTCTTCATGTAAAATTGCTAAATAATAATGAAAAACATTTAAAATAATGTCATTTTTACTGCGCTATTTCATAAAACAAAAAATATCACAAATATCAGACATATTTGGTGTCCTTGTAATCCTAACAACCCGTACAATGCAGTGATTAGATTATATATGGTGATTGGTAAATGGTATAAAAAAAAATGGAGTGATTGATTTTTTTTTTTCTCCCTTATAATTTCCTGCCACAATAGAAAGAAATTGTAAATTGGTGTGGCTTGGGGTTTTACTAAGGGTGTGGTAAAAATTTGCCAAGTGCACCACATAATTTTCTGCTCAGTAAGGCTATGTGCCCACGTAGCCTTTTAAAAGGCACACTAAAAACCGGACTCCTTCCCAGAAATCGCGCGTTTTTTTCCGGGCGATTTCACCGCGATTCTGTTCGCGATTTTGCCGCGATTTTCTGAAGCACTTTCCAAGCGATTTGAAGCATCGCTTGGAAAGTGATTGACAGGTTGGTCACACTCGTCAAACATAGTGTTTGACAAGTGTGAGCAGCTTTTTACTATTGAGGCCGCCTATGCAGCATCAATAGTAAAAGATAAAATGTTAAAAATGATAAAAAAATAAAAAATTGGGGTATATTTACCTTCCGACGTCCCGCGCTGCCATCCCGGGTCACAGCGTTCCCAGTAATGCCTTGCGAGACCTGTGATGACGTTGGTCTCGCGTTACTATAGCAATCTCGCGAGACCACGTCATCACAGGACCTGGCCGCAAAGCATTACTGGGAACGCTGTGGCCCGGGATGGCAGCGCGGGACGTCGGAAGGTAAATATACCCCGATTTTTTTATTTTTTATTCTTTTTTTTACAGGGGTATGATACTCAGGGCCTGGAGGACAGTCTCCTCTCCTCCACACCGTGGGTACCAACCGCACATGAGACGCTTAACTTCCCGCATGGTGGGCATAGCCACATGCGGGAAGTAAGCGATTCTCATGCATTCCTATGGGTGCGGAATCGCGGCAATTCTTTGCGATTCCGCACAAAAGAATGAGCATGCTGCAATTTTTTTTCCGCGATGCGATTCCGCAGCGGAAAAAAGCGCAGCATTAGCACGGCATGTGCGGAATGCCATAGGAATGCATGGGGGGCGTTTTGTACACGATTTTTAAATGTTTTCGCGGCAAAAATGCTTAAAAATCGCATCGTGGGCACACAGCCTAAAAGTTGGGAGGCATGCGTATACATCAGCAGAGTCATGAGCTTGGTGATTGGCTAGGATCCTTCCAGTAATAATGTCCCCTATCCCGGTATAATGTCTCTATTCTGGGCCCCTTCCTGGAATAATGTCTCCCTTTCCTGGTATAATGTCCTCCATCCTGGGCCTCTTGTTGGTATAATGTCTCCCTTTTCTGGTATAATGTCCTACATCCTGAGCCTCTTCCTGGTTTAATGTTTCCCTTTCCTGTTATAATGTCCTCCATCCTGTGCCCTTTTTGATATAATGCCCCCATCCTGGGCCCCTTCCAGTAATATATGTCCCCCATTCTAGCATAATGCCCCCCATCCTAGGTCCTTTACAGTAATATTTGTTTTCCATCCTAGTATACTATCTTCATCCTAGTATACTATCCCCATCCTGGACCCCTTCCAGTAATACATGTCCCCATCCTGGTATAATGTAACCCATCCTATGCCCCTTCCATGTATAATGTCCTCCATCCTGAGCCCCTTCCTGGTTTAATGTTTCCCTTTCCTGGTATAATGTACTCCATCCTTATCCCTTTCTGATGTAATATACAAAAAAGTTGCACTCTATCGTGCTAAAGCATGTCAATGTGAAATATATGAATAGCTATACGACTTCTGAATACTAGAAAAAAATGAGACGCTTTGCACACAATTTGGCCAAGTTACAGTATGTCTGCCCATCAACCAACATAAAGGTGGTCTCAAAAAAATTACAGCAGGCTTCTACCTACCCATAAATGCAGGCAATGCTGAGAGAGGTGTCCACATTCACCCACGAATTCAGACATCAGCCTAAGAGATGTGTGATGGATCTCCCAGGGGAAGAGGTTGTCGACTTTGCTCACCTCGGGATGAGGGTAGAGAATGACCTAGCAGGGGTCAGCTCTCTGGCACCACCACTTGCCTCTGGTCAGTCAGGGAGCTGCACCGAGGGCAAATAGTCACCGGAAAGGCTTCCCTTATAGGTACGAGTAAATGAGGCGCTCCCAGTGAGGGGGGTATACAGTATATCACCGGTCCAGGCTAGGCATATATATATAAACCTCCCGGCCGTTACTGCCATCATTCATCATGAACACAGTATGGTATTCTGCCACCAGTTCCTCGTTCGAAATAAGCCCCGTCCAACAACAGGCTTGTATCGGGTCAGAAACCAACCCGGGTAGCGTACATTTGACCAACGGAACGTGCGGACATGGGGATTTATGTATCGAGATAAAAGAGCAGCCCAAAATTAATTTTATATTTAGTCGCCAAAAAGGCGCACTAGAAATATACAGGTATATATTTACAAGAACAATATACAGGTATACAGTCAGGAGTGCAGTACAAAGGTAGGGTATAGATAGGTTGCAATTACAGTGTCATGTAGCATGTGACCACAGAGAGGCGCTGAAGGATCACAGGTCTAAATCTTAGTTAGATGTTCCCTTGGTCGTGTCAGATAACGGGACCTCCTGCCAGTAGAAAACTAAGTCCAAAATGAGAGTCTGCCTTATATCTCCTAGGCTGTTTTCTCCCACACTCTGCTGCCACCCCTGGGCTGGGCTGCCTCCCACCTCCCATGTCTGAGAATATGATTTCTGTCCAGAATTGTGAATGGCCCATAACTTTCCGCCTGAAGCTCTGAATGGGTCGTTTGTGCTGCCACTGGGATCCGCTGGATTTTATCTGCGCATAAAGACCAAATGTGCCTACCGTATGTAATTCCTGGTGGCTAAGCTTTATAACTCCATAATGCAGAGTGCTACAGGTGGTTGCCGAGCACGGGCGTATGGGGGAAGGAACGTCAATTTGGATTATGTGCTTGGCTAGTCTCAGAGATATTGCATTCTGTTATTATAGGTCATTTTTCAGATTCAATACCTCAGAGCCTGCTGTGATTTGTTGTGCCATGGTATGCTTGGTCGAAAAAAGGGAGCCAGCTGGCTGCAGCTGCAGAAGATTTCACACCATTGTGTTAAGAGCTTCAAAGAGCTTCTTACTGGTGTATTAATTAAAGCAAAACATTGCATTGCCTTTTATGGCCTGGAGGCACATTCCAGGAGTGGACAGAGATGTCCTATAATCCGAAATAGATTCTCCCTCGTCCCTCCAAAGAGGTATTCACATGGATAGGGACCCATCAGTTTTTTTGAGATCACCTTGACGTTGGTTGATGGGCAGACATAACTTGGCCAAATTGTGTGGAAAGTGTCTCATTTTTTTCTAGTATTCAGAAGCCGTATAGCTATTCATATTTTATATATTTCACATTGACATGCTTTAGTATGATAGCATGCAACTTTTTTGAATATTTTACATGGAGGTAGCTGCTCCTAAGTTAGCACCTATTCACACTAGCTTGGATGTACCAGTCAGTTTTTTGTTCTTTCTGATATAATGATCCCCATCCTGGGCCCCTTCGAGCAATTTATGTCCCACATTCTAGAATAATGCCCCCCATCCTGGGCCCTTTACAGTAATATATCTATCCCATCCTGGTATAATATCCCCATCCAGGCCCCTTCCAGTAATATATGTCCCCATCCAGATATACGGTCCCCCATCCTGGGCCCCTTCAACTAATATATGTCCACAATCCTGGTATAATGTCACCCATCATGTGCCCCTTCCATGTATATAGTCTCCATCCTGGTTCCCCCATCCTAGGCCCCTTCAATAATAATATCCTTCATCCTGGTATAATGTCTCCATCCATAATGTTCTTCTTAGTATAGCGTCCTCCATCCTAGACTCCTTTCTGGTATAATGCTCCCAACCCTGGGTTTGCACCCTTTGGGTCTCTGCTCCTCAATATACTTCAGCTGAATTTGCATCCTATGCACCACTTACCAGATTGCTGTTTTTATGGAATAACTCCAAAGAAGAGCTAATTTTCATTTTATATTTTGAACAGCTGACATGTGCCAGTAACAGCGGCGGGAGGAATTGCGATACTCCAGCGGCTGTTAACCCGTGAAATGCCGTTGTCAGATGCTGACAGCAGCATTTAGCATGCATTTCTGTCCATCTCACTGGAAATCCGCTCATGGATGACCCCGTCACGTGTTCGCCGGTCACTGATTGGTTGGCATGACAAACAGAGGTCTCCTGGAGAAGCTCTATGGTTTTCACTGCCGCATTGCTACGAGGGCCACCCGGCGGTTGGCGCTCATAGCAAGTCAGCAATTCTACTACATGCAGACGATCTGATCATTGCTTGTATGTAGCAGAGCCGATCGGGTTATGGCAGCTTCTAGTCTCCCATTGAGACTATAAAAACATGCCAAAAGTGAAAAAAAATGGTTTTTAAAAATCTAAAAAAAATATAAGTTCAAATCACCCCCCTTTTGCCCCATTCAAAATAAAACAATGCAATATTTGGAATCACTGCATTTAGAATTGCCCAATCTATCAATAGAAAAAATAATTAACTTGATCGCTAAATGGAGTAGCGAGAAAAACGTAAAAATGGCAGAATTACTTCTTTTTGGTCACTGCGACATTGCATTAAAATGCAATAACGAGTGATCAAAAGATGGTATCTGCACCAAAATGGTATCATTAAAAACGTCAGTTCAGCACACAAAAAAATAAGCCCTCACCCAACCCAAGATCACGAAAAATGGAGACGCAGCGTGTATCGGAAAATGGCGCAATTTTTTAAACGAAGTTTGGAATTTTTTTTCACCACTTAGATAAAAAAGAACCCAGACATCTTTGGTGTCTATGAATTCGTAATGACCTGGAGAATCATAATGGCAGGTCAGTTTTAGCATTTAGTGAACCTAGTAAAAAAGTAAAACAAAAAACAATTGTGGGATTGCACTTTTTTGCAATTTCACCGCACTTTGAATTTCTTTCCCATTTTCTAGGACATGGTAAGTTAACACCAATGGTGTCATTCAAAAGTACAACTCGTCCCGCAATAAACAAGCCTTCATATGGCCATATTGAAGGAAAAATAAAAAAGTTATGGCTCTGGGAAGAAGGGTAGCAAAAAGCAAAAACGCAAAACCAAAAATACCTCTGGTCATGAAGGGTTAAACAATGATTTCTCAGTAACGGTGGATCAGACTGCCCATGTAAAGGTGTTTCTGGACTTGTGTGTGAAAGAGCTGTTCATATAAACAGTTTGAGGAGTTAAAACCTACTGACGTATTTACTTTAAGGCATGGTAATCACAGCGTTAAAAATATATGTGACATTTGTAATTATTTCACCTATTTCAAAAGTTTGTGCTTGTTGATCCCATCATTATTATTAACATTCATTATTACTCCATTCTATGCAGCCTGGTAACATAGAAAATATATTAATAATGAAAGTAATACTAATGTCAAAAGTATGTGGTAATGTATTTCTTTCACAAAAAAATGACAAATTTCAGAGAATAGTTAAGCCTCCTCAAAACATCATCTGTTTGTAAGAGATCACCCCTCATCTAGACAATTGTTTTAATCCCTATTTGTTATGTATAATGGTCATGTATTGTACACACCATCAGCCACAGGAAAATCTATCAACTGGTAAAACTTAAAATCCCTTTAAAAATTTTCAATTCTATTAAAATCTGTTTCTAAAATAGTTGGGTGATGGCAAAACAGATTGATCCACACTCTCAATGTAATCATCATATGGGATCACACCCTGAACTGCAAGTCTGCATAATTATGCAGTAATCAGATCACCCTTCCCACTTGCCAGAGTGTAATTTGAGCCTTGTGGGCCCCAGTACAAAATTTCCAATAGGGCCATCAAATTTCACAGGTTTTTTAAAAGTATATCTTTTTGGTCTCCCCAAGCTTCAAGGCTCGGGGTGCTAACATTGCACCCACTGTTCTGTCTTCTTACATGTTCTCATGGTGTGAAATCTGACAAACAGCATAAACCTTCTTTTCTTTTAAAATAAGCAGACCGTTCTCTGTAATCTAACTTGTTTATTGGTGAACAGATGGATGTATAGAACTGAAATGTAAGTGGTAAAACTACAATAATACTAATAACAGGTATAAGTATTGAGCTTAGAATATCACATAACTAAGACATTTACAATTAACAGTGAAAGCACACAGCAAGATAGAGCTTGTACATGTGAACACATGACTTAGTAACAATCACTGTCTGATTTAGCAACAGTTCTGAATACACAATTTCACAGAACAGAGATAGTTCCCCTACTAGATATACTTTATCCAGGATATTGGAGTTTTAGTAACATAATGCAGGATAAAGTTTTACACAACTGTTCTTTTGGACTGCTTCTTACAAAATGACTGCTTCACCAGGACCGTTTTACCCAAAATGCATTGGTTTCTCCCACAATGCATTTGATAACTTTACAGAAAAACAACTGGCAATACAGTTTAATGCCAGATGGTGCTATTACCACATTAGACATCACTAACAGAGTATTACAGCTTATTAAAATGACAAAAGTAATTTTAACCTCGTCTTTTGGCCTAATGGGCCGAATACTCATTATAGTTATGCTCCTGCCCCTTGTCTTGTAATACGGAATGACTGATTTCTTATTAAAGACCCCAAAAAAGTGAAGGAAAAAAAGGAAACCGGGATGGCAGTTCCTTCTATCACTCCAATACAATCTAAGATACAGTACAACAGATGACAATGTCTTCATGACAGAAGAGAACATGTTTTGAAATGCGGTTTTCCCTTACAACTTCTTTACAAATTTATTCTAGCCATGATATAAAATCATCTGGTACTTACCCTTCCCTGGTCCAGTGGTGCATCTCCCCCTGCTGCTTTTGTGATTGTCTATAACGCTGCAGTCAATCACTTAGCTCACACACCAAAGCAGTGTTGGAGATGCCACACTGAACCCATGGAGCTGCTGATTTTATTATTTTTGTGACTTCCAGAACAAATCCATAAAAAGTTAGAAAATAGAAAACTTATCTAAAGGGGTTTTTAAGCAATTAAAATTATGAATAAATGAACCATTATGGACAAATAAGACAGTACAAAGTTTAATGAGACAAAAATAAAGGGCACTCAAAATCTTGTAGGCCGAGAATACAGAATATAGCATTTCAGGAGTATAAAGATCTCAATTGGAAATCTAAAAATAAACCAAGCTAGCAAAGTTATCGCCATCCTCCTTCCCTGTGTTGTATGGATCATGCCTCCTACCTCATCCACACAGTGTCCTCCATTGCGCTTCTGCTCAGGCGCACTTCTATATGCACTACTGAGGACAGGGCAAAGTACAATAGTGTGCATGCACTAGGAAATGCCATAGAGAGCTGGTGCATGCGTACTACAGTACTTTGCTCTGCCCTCAGAAGTACATATAGAAGTGCACCTGTGCAGAAGCGCAATGAAGGACACTATGTGGATGACATAGGATGCGTCATTCACATTAAAGCAGGCAAGGAGGACGATGATTGTAAGAAAAGAGGAGGCATCAGATCAAGACCATAGGTGAGTATAATAAAAACTATGTTTTATGTTATGGAGAGCGCATTAGGGACATTGATGCAGCATTCTATTATGCTGTTTATTAGGACATACAGGTGCAGGCCCTACTATAGTTAGGCAAAATCTGGTGACAGATTCCCTTTAAGCCAGGGTAGTGGACTGGTTTAGCTAATGTTGGATACTAAAGTGTGATAAACCACACTCTTCTTTCCACAGAAAAACTATACTCTTCCAGGTAAAGTCAAAGAGAGACCAAAGTTTTACATGTTGGACTTTGCCTCATGCCCGACATTTGTAAATTTTGGGTTGCTTGTGTAGGAGGGAGAGTCCCCACTGTGTAACCATTCTGGAACCAAGGAGACTGTCACCAAGGTTCCTAGGGAAACTGTTTCCGGGGGACCAGGGACAGTTCTAGAAGGAGTGCGGGTGGAGCAGGTATAAAAGGAACTGAGAATGCCAGCAGGGGGCACTCGACAGAGTGGGAGAAAAGGAGCAGGAAGCCTAGGTGGCGCCAGAGAGCCAAGAGCGAGAAGGAGTGAGCGACGACCAGAGAGATTGGAGGGGGACTCACCATGGTAAGGGAGGAAACAGCACCGAGCAGCCCAGCCGAGGGACGCCAATCGGATGACTGCGCTCCCGCTCCCGTCACTCCAGCCTGCGACTATCGCGGCCTGCCCGCTGCCACCCGTGGCCGCCACTGCCCGACTCCAGCCCGTGGTCGCAGCCTGCCCACTGCCACCCGTGGCCGCCACTGCCCGACTCCAGCCCGTGGTCGTGGCCTGCCCACTGCCACCCGCTGCCACCACTGCCCGAATCCAGCCCGTGGTTGCGGCCTGCCCGCGGCTGCCACTGTCCGACTTCAGCCCGAGGCTGTGGCCTGCCTGCCGCCACCCGCGGCCGCTGCTGTCCGACTCCAGCCTGCAGCTGTGGCTTACATGGCCAGGGCCCTGGCCACCGCCATTCCACCTCTGCCGGGAGGCACAACACAGAGGAACACTTCAGGGTGTAGGAACGCCAGAAGCGTACGTCAACTCCTCGTCGGCTGGGCCCAGCGGCTGAGACGCCGAATAGACACCGACCACCACTCTGCCGGACGTCAGAGGAGGATAAGTGACACCTTGTAGTTGATAAATCATAGTTTTTGGACCCGTCGTCGGCCATACCACGGCCTCATAGTTACCGGTTCCGACCGGGTAGTTATTATCGTGTTACCTGTGTATTATTGTTTTGATACCTGCGAGGATAACTGTTGTTAGCTTGCTAGTTACTCGAGATAGCCCCTATATATATAAAGGTTGCATTCTCCGGCTCCCGTCTCGTCACTGCATCCTGCGTACCTGCGATAACTACACTTGTATGGAGGGGGTTCAAGAAATGTGCTTGCAGCATAAATGGCTGGTTCCGGCTGTGTTACACAGCCAGCCATCAAGAAAAAAACATTTCTTACGGAGTGTAAGATTCACACACGTGTACATGTAGTTTTAAGGCCCCCATACAAAGATTAATGCCGGCTGAACTTGCAGATATCGTTCAGATGAAGCGTCGTTTATCCAACATCTTTCTAATATGTATGGCCATTTTTAGTCTGCTCCAACAGAATTCAACCAGTGTATGGGACGGCAAGTGGATGCGTCAATGCAAGGCCAGGCTCAGGTGCCATAGATAACAGACAATCTTCACTGCAGATTTTGCTGACGTTACATGTACATTTTCCAGTATAATACCCCCTTTGTATTTTAAAGGGTAAAGCACATGATGAAAATCAACAGCCTTTCCACAACAGAATGAGCATGATGACCATTAGAAAATCCACATTTTGCTCTGATTTTCATTCCTAATTTCTGTATTATTTGTATATGTGAGTTTGAAAATTCTATCGGCTCATATTGCAGTGTAGATTGCCACAGAATTGTACGATCAGATATGCTCTGTAAATCCACCGTGTATGGACAAAAACCTGAAGGGACCCATTAGGGTATGTGCACACGGTGTCTGTTAGATGTTGGCATACCCAATATTTTTCTAAAGTGTCTTGTCTTTTTTGTCATCTTTTTTTGCCTTTTCTTTAAAATTGTATGTATAAGATAGGGCGGCGTCCAAGAATAGTCAGGTCACTTCTTTTAGCCACTTCTTGACTTTCAAAACGTGAAGCAGGTAAAAGAAGTGACAAAAGACAGAACCTAAGCGCAGTAATGTCAATTTTACATTGCAGTACAAATGTTCATAAATTTAAACATTTGTTAAGGATTTTTTCAGCGGGCTCCTCGCAGAATCTTCTTGAAAAAAACAATGTGAGCACATACTCATAATAAGACAGATCCCTTTTATACACCAGAAGGTAGATAGTCCTGTTTTCATCCCATAGGTAGCTCTATTCTAATCATTTATTAACCCCTAGAAGACTTGATCTCTTTGGGCCTTAAAGGTCAAAAATGAGCAGTTTTAATATTCAAAGAATCATAGAATGTTATAATTGGAAGGGACCTCAAGGGTCATCATGTCCAACGCCCTGATCAATACAGGGTTCACTGAACCATGTCAGAAAGATGTCTGTCCAGCCTCTGTTTGAAGACTTCCATTGAAGGAAAACTCACCTCCTGTTCCAATCATTGCTCACCCTCACTGGCAAAAATGTTTTTCTAATATCTAATCTGTATCTTCTCCCTTTCAGTTTCATTCTATTGCTTCATGTTTACATTTGAAAATGAGAATAAGGAGGATCTCTCCACACTGTGACATCCCTTCAGATATTTGTAGACAGCTATTAAGTCTCCTCTTAGCCTTCTTTTTTGCAAGCTAAACATTCCCAGATACTTTAACCATTCCTCAGGTGGTAGTTTGCCATAGTGCAGCAATAATACCAGCTTGGTGTTAATAGTGTGCAGCAACTGTTCACACAATGCAGCCTGTTTTGCCTTATTTGTTGTGCTTAAGTTTATTATTGAAATTGGACAGGAATCAGTGTACATTGTACTGTTTTGTACTTACCTGGTTTGGGAATAATAGTGTTACACACCTGTTCCAAGTATTCGGGTCCATGTTTCCCTCCCCTGGGTCTTCTGCTCTCTGTTGTGGTCCTTGTTGAGTTTTTCAGGTTACTCCCCCGTGAAAATGGTGATTCCACCTCCCTAATCCTATTTAAGGCTCACTGACACACACACACCTGTGACTTCAGATTGTGTTTCAAGACTCTTTTTTTTTGTTTTTTTCCACCTCCTGTGCACACTGTGCTAACCTGCCTCTTTCCTTGCTGACTTCTTTGCATCCATCCCTTTGTTCCCAAGACTCCAGAGTGTACCATGTCCTTGCTTCCCACGTGCCATCTTGCCAGCTTCACTGACTCCCAGGACGGTGTATCTACTAGGAACTGGGGCTTAGTGGGTCCACTTCAAAATTTGAGCCTAACAGAATCTGAAGACCATGGATCTCAAAGGAGCAGCAGCAACATCATCGTTGCCGTGGTATAAAGATGACCTACTGGGGCTGATAATGCAAGGCGGCTACAAGTCAACGGGAGTTAATCCAGGCTATGCACTCTGTCTGCTGAGTTGACCTAGAACATTGATGCTCTCCTGGTTGTCTTTTACGCCAGCTTATCCAGTCGCATCAAAAATGATGTCGCTGGTAGAGATTTGCTGTCCTCCATTGATGACTTGATTTCCCTTGACATCTAAGAGGAATTGCAGTTTAAAAAGTGGTATAAGGAAAAAACGCTTGGTTCCCATGTCTCACATTCTGAAAGGTTCATACTAATGAAATGTAAAATACTGACCAAATACTAAACATGTGAATGTGACCTAACAAACAGTAACTGCAGTAAATAAGGTTTGAGAAGTAAAATTACTGCTATTTGGAACTATATTAAATACTTTTATCATATACAGAAACAATTGTTTAAAAAACATGGTGGAGAACATATTGGGCCCAGGGCTATTTCTGTTTGTTAAAGATTTAATAGTCACCAATACGTCCTCTTGCAAAAAGGCTTCTTGAATGAGGAACATTCTTTGTCTGACAATGTGGAGAGTGTGGGTTCTGAAATGTGTGAGTCATACTTTTGTCAAGAAGTCCGACGGTGACAAGTCTGCAAGGAGGCGCTTTAAATACTACAATGAGTTTTATAGTAATCCCTAAAGACTAGAGTTGAGCGACTTTTGGTTTTTTAGGGTCGCGTTTCGTTTCGTGAAACCCGACTTTTCCAAAAGTCGGGTCGAGCAAGATTGTCTGATTATAGGGAAAAGTCGGGGTCGTCCCGAAACACGAAACCCAATGTAAGTCAATGGGGAATAAAAGTCGGCAGTGAGAGGAGGACAGGAAACACACCTACAGTGCCCATTTGAATGCCAAAAGCATCAATTCTTCTTACTTAAGCTTGTCAACCTTAATTAACTTCATAATACAAGTTACGCACTGAAAAATGGGGGTTATTTGGCTAAATTTGTGAGGGGGGAGGGCTGGCTGCAGGTTTTCATGTGCCCTGGGCGAAAGAGCGCCCCTTTAACACATACCACAACTCATCATGCTCCGATACGGCAGAGAAATAGCGGTATAGTACAATGAAAAATACCTCACTTTTTACATCTCATGACGAGGCCCATCTATTTCTCCATACAAAATCATTGGTCCCATATAATGTTTGAAACAGTATATGATGAGCTCCACATAATGCTACAGTATATGTTGGTCACCATGGATGAAGCTCCACTGTCTTATGGGCCCAAATAATGCTCCAAACATAATGGGCCCCATTTCTAATGCTCTAGTGTATAATGGGCCCTGTAAATGCTGCTCCAGTGTCTGATGTCCACCTTTGGAATGTTCCAGTGTATGGTGGGCCCCATCTATCATTCTCCAGAGTATAGTGCTCCCCAAAAATTGCTGTCCCAACATAGAAAACAATCAAATAAGTCTCCTCGCTAGGGAATCCCTGTACTTGTCTGGACAGGTGCTGTAGCTTGCTTAACAGCTCGCCAGCCGTTCTCACGCCCAGTATGGATTGCACGTGATTGCACAAAGGTTAGAAAGGGTACCGTATCCCTGGATAACATGTATGGATAGCATACACATTCAAAATATATGTCTATACAGCATGAGGCAGGCTCAGACGGTGTTAGGCCCAGTATGGATTGCACGTCATTGCACAAAGGTTAGAAGGGGTACCGTATCCCCGGATAACATGTATGGATAGCGTACACATTCAAAATATATGTCTATACAGCATGAGGCAGGCTCAGACGGTGTTAGGCCCAGTATGGATTGCACGTCATTGCACAAAGGTTAGAAGGGGTACTGTATCCACGGATAACATGTATGGATAGCGTACACATTCAAAATATATGTCTATACAGCATGAGGCAGGCTCAGACGGTGTTAGGCCCAGTATGGATTGCACGTGATTGCACAAAGGTTAGAAAGGGTACCGTATCCCTGGATAACATGTATGGATAGCGTACACATTCAAAATATATGTCTATACAGCATGAGGCAGGCTCAGACGGTGTTAGGCCCAGTATGGATTGCATGTCATTGCACAAAGGTTAGAAGGGGTACCGTATCCCCGGATAACATGTATGGATAGCGTACACATTCAAAATATATGTCTATACAGCATGAGGCAGGCTCAGACGGTGTTAGGCCCAGTATGGATTGCACGTCATTGCACAAAGGTTAGAAGGGGTACCGTATCCCCGGATAACATGTATGGATAGCGTACACATTCAAAATATATGTCTATACAGCATGAGGCAGGCTCAGACGGTGTTAGGCCCAGTATGGATTGCACCTCATTGCACAAAGGTTAGAAGGGGTACCGTATCCCCGGATAACATGTATGGATAGCGTACACATTCAAAATATATGTCTATACAGCATGAGGCAGGCTCAGACGGTGTTAGGCCCAGTATGGATTGCACGTGATTGCACAAAGGTTAGAAAGGGTACCGTATCCCTGGATAACATGTATGGATAGCGTACACATTCAAAATATATGTCTATACAGCATGAGGCAGGCTCAGACGGTGTTAGGCCCAGTATGGATTGCACGTCATTGCACAAAGGTTAGAAGGGGTACCGTATCCCCGGATAACATGTATGGATAGCGTACACATTCAAAATATATGTCTATACAGCATGAGGCAGGCTCAGACGGTGTTAGGCCCAGTATGGATTGCACGTCATTGCACAAAGGTTAGAAAGGGTACCGTATCCCTGGATAACATGTATGGATAGCGTACACATTCAAAATATATGTCTCAGGAGGCAGGCTCAGATGGTGTCAGGCACAGTATGGATTTGACGGCCCAGATTACACAGCGGAGGAGCAGGGAGAGGTAAAGATTGCAAATGCTGGGGCCCTGGCCAAGCAAGGGGGGCCCACTCGTGGGCGTCGGTACTGGCACTGGGCCCCTCATAGTACAGCGGTGTGTCTGACGGCGGGTGTGCACCACCACCGTCAGAGACACTTGATTGCACTATGAGGGACCCTGTGCCAGTGCCCGCGCCCAAGAGTCGGCCTACCCACCTGTCCAGGGCAACAGCACTCGCACCGTGTCGTGCGCTAGGTGGTGACCCCGGCCATGGGGGGGAGGCAGCACAGTTAGGGAGTTTTAGAAAGTGGCATATGTTGATGTTGGACATTCAACTGATGCAAAAGGCGAAATAGGTGAAGTACCAGGAAGAGGTGGACCAAAGCAAGCCATTTTTCTGTCACCCTATGTGTCATCAGGGGAAGGTGGGACAAAATCCTTGGAAACCCATGCGTGGTTCATTTTAATGAAGGTTAGATCATCCACATTTTGGGTTGACAGACGGGTCCTTTTTTCTGTCAGGATTGATCCAGCTGCACTGAAGACTCTTTCCGATAGCACACTTGCAGCTGGGCAAGCGAGCTCCTGTAAGGCATATTGGGCCAATTCAGGCCAGGTGTCCAGTTTAGCGGCCCAATAGTCAAAGGGGAATGACCTGTGTGGGAGAACATCGATATGGGAGGAAAAGTAGTTTGTAACCATAGTTGACAACTGCTGTCTCCTGTCACTTTCCATCGATGCAGTATTACCAGTTGTGTGAGCGGTATTTGAAAAATCAGTCCACAACATTGTCATGAAACCCCTGTCTCCAACGCCACTTCTGCTGTGTGCACCACGAACACCTCTGCCAAGCTGCCCCCGGCCCGTACGGCTCGTGTGAGAACCATCACCGCTGCTGTGTGCTGGGAATGCCTCAAGCAACCGATTTACCAGAGTTGCTTGTTTATTAGCCAATATTAGGTCAAGGTTCTCCTGTGGCATGATGTTTTGTAATTTGCCTTTATAGCGTGGATCCAGGATGCTGGCCAACTAGTAGTCGTCATCGTTCATCATTTTGGCAATGCGGGGGTCCCTTTTTAGGATCCGCAAGGCATAATCTGACATGTGGGCCAATGTTCCCGGTGTCAATGATGCACTGCGAGTGCTGGGTGGAGGAGCACTTTCTGGTAAATCCACATCCCTCCAGTCACGCACAAACCCTGTACCAGACCTTGCCACGCCAACATTTTCACTTGCCCCACGAGATGCATCCTCCTCCCCTAAGTAATCATCCCCATCATCCTCCTCCTCCTCCTCCTCTTCTTCCTCCACCTCGTCCAGGAGAGGTCCCTGAGCAGACAATGGCTGAATGTCATCAAGGATTCCCTCCTCCTCAACATTGGCTGCAGACGCCTGCTCCTTAAGGTGCGTCAAAGTTTGCATGAGCAGACGCATAAGTGGGATGCTCATGCTTAGGATGGCGTCGTCTGCGCTTACCAGCCGTGTGCATTCCTCAAAACACTGAAGGACTTTACAAAGGTCTTTCAGCTTCGACCACTGCACGCCTGTCAACTCCATGTCTGCTCTCAAAGTGCCTGGCCGTGTATCCTCCCACAAATGCATTATGGCCTGCCTCTGCTCGCACAGCCGCTCCACCATGTGCAGGGTGGAGTTCCACCTTGTTGCAATGTCGATAATGAGGCGGTGGTTGGGAAGGTGGAGCAATCGCTGCAGCTTCTGCATACGAACGGAGTGTACAGGCGACCGGCGGATGTGCGCGCACAGTCTTCGCACCTTCTGGAGCAGGGCTGTTAACTCCGGATAATTTTTGAGGAAGCACTGCACCACCAGGTTCAAGGTGTGAGCCAAGCAAGGTATGTGGCTGAGTTTTGAAAGGGCTATGGCTGCCACAAAATTACGGCTGTTATCACTAACTACCTTGCCTGCCTCAAGATGTACACTGCCCAGCCATGACTCAGTTTGTCGCTTCAAGTACTCGGCCAGCACCTCGGTGGTGTGTCTGTCGCCCAAACACATCATCTGCAACACAGCCTGCTGACGCTTTCCACTAGCTGCTCGATAGGGGGACACATCGTGTGCAACAGTGGCAGCTGCAGATGGAGTGCTCGTATGACTGCGCTCTGTGGACGAGCTGTCGCTTCTGGAGGAGGAGGAGGAGGAGGGTCGAACGCCTACAGCCAACTGTTTCCTATACCGTGGGCTAGGCAGCACTGTCCCACCACCGCTGTCCCCTGTGGACCCTGCATCCACCACATTAACCCAGTGCGCAGTGATGGACACGTAACGGCCCTGGCCATGCCGACTGGACCATGCATCAGTTGTGAGGTGCACCTTTCCGCTCACTGACTGCTTGAGTGCATGGACAATGCGGTCTTTCACATGATGGTGGAGGGCTGGGATGGCTTTGCGAGAGAAGAAGTGGCGACTGGGTAGGTCATAGCGTGGTACTGCATAGGCCATGAGTTCGCGGAAAGCTGTGCTTTCCACCAACCGAAAGGGCATCATCTCAAACGAGATTAGTTTGGCAATGTGGGCGTTCAAACCCAGTGTACGCGGATGAGAGACTGAGTACTTTCTTGACCTACTCATAGTGTCTGGGAGGGTGAGCTGGACTTGAGAGCTGCATATGGGTGAAGTAGCGGTGGACAGGGCGGACTGAGAGAGGGTTGATGATGGTGATGGAGTTGTTGTTCTTTCTGATGGCCTAGAATCAGTCTTTCGTTGATATAACAGTGGGATTCCCTGACTGCTGTGGTCTTGCAACGACACCTCAACATTTGCTGCTGTGCTAACCGGTGGGCTTACAGTGGGGGAAACAATGTAGCGTTGCTGACTACCTTCGTTGTGATCAGTTGCACATGTGGCACTTGAGGTTTGGTGTTGTGTCCACGCTTGCAAGTGCATGCTGGTTAAATGTCTAAGCATGCAACTGGTATTCAAATTTTTCAGATTTTTCCCTCGGCTAAAGGTCTTTGCGCACTTCTTACAGATAACCTTGGCCTGATCATGAGGATTTTGTTCAAAAAACTGCCACACTGCACTCTTCCTACTTTGGCAGACATTTTGCGGCCTAGCACGCTGTGATCTTTTGACCCTCTGGACAAGCTGTCCAGCAACTCTTTTGATGTTTGGAACCTGTCTTTGGAGTGCTCCGGGCCTGCCAGATAACAGCTGTTGCGATGTCGATGTCTGCTGTGGATGCTCCTCATCTGAGCTATTGGAAGCAGCACCCTCTTCCCCAGTGGATGCAAATCTGGGTCAACAACTGGGTCATCCATCACCTCCTCTTCTATGTCATGTGCACCTTTCTCTGTGTCACCGTGTATGGTGGTATAGTGTGCGGGAAGGGGCACCTGAGTCTCATCAGGGTCAAAATCTGGCTCTGTACACTGCGAGGACAATGTAGTGCTCTGAGTGAATGTACCAGCAGAATCATCCATCAGCGGCTGTGCATCAGTGCACTCCATGTCAGATTCATCTTGGCCTGGGTAATTCACCATTTGACTTGATAATCCAGGCATGGTATGTGAAAACAGCTCCATGGAGTAATCAGTAGTATGGCCTGCGTCATCCTTCAATCTTGGTTGGGGTGAAGGACACAAGGAAAGGTGTGGTTCATGAACATGAGCCTCCAATGACGACTCAGTGCTTTTACTTTTTACAACTGAAGAAGAGGAGGCGATAGAGCTGGAGGCTGAGTCAGCAATGTAAGACAAAACTTTTTCCTGATGCTCTGCCTTTAAAAGCGGTTTGCCAACTCCTAGAAAACTAAGCGTTCGAGTCCTTATGTAGCCAGACGATGACGCAGGGTCAGCACCTCCTGCATTCGGTCCTATTTTGCTCTTACCACTACCATCAGATCCACCACCAACACCATCATTACCAGCTGCCAACCCCCGCCCAATTCCACGGCCTCTTCCACCAGCCTTCCTCATTTTTGGTAGAAATGTAGACAAAATCCAACAAACTATATAGTAATGTAAAACAAGGTACAAGGTGTCTATAGGACAGGGGAGTTTTAGAATTTCTGCACACACTTGTGGACAGTGGACACTTGTGGATTGTGTGCGGCCCACTGATATCTGAGCGCTATGTGACACGCTCGATGGCACAGCTGCCTGTGACCAAAGTGACGAGAGGATAATGGAGATTTTGAATCTCTGCATACACTTTTGGACACTGGACACTTGTGGATTGTGTGCGGCCCACTGATATCTGAGCGCTATGTGACACGCTCGATGGCACAGCTGCCTGTGACCAAAGTGACGAGAGGATAATGGAGATTTTGAATCTCTGCATACACTTGTGGACAGTGGACACTTGTGGATTGTGTGCGGCCCACTGATATCTGAGCGCTATGTGACACGCTCGATGGCACAGCTGCCTGTGACCAAAGTGACGAGAGGATAATGGAGATTTTGAATCTCTGCGTACACTTTTGGACACTGGACACTTGTGGATTGTGTGCGGCCCACTGATATCTGAGCGCTATGTGACACGCTCGATGGCACAGCTGCCTGTGACCAAAGTGACGAGAGGATAATGGAGATTTTGAATCTCTGCGTACACTTGTGGACAGTGGACACTTGTGGATTGTGTGCGGCCCACTGATATCTGAGCGCTATGTGACACGCTCGATGGCACAGCTGCCTGTGACCAAAGTGACGAGAGGATAATGGAGATTTTGAATCTCTGCGTACACTTTTGGACACTGGACACTTGTGGATTGTGTGCGGCCCACTGATATCTGAGCGCTATGTGACACGCTCGATGGCACAGCTGCCTGTGACCAAAGTGACGAGAGGATAAGGGAGATTGGATTGCTTTTAAAAAAGCAGTTTGCGGAGCAGTGGGTAAACAGCAATGCCAGCGTGTCAGGAAGCCTTAAAAGGCAGCCCAACAACCAACACCACTGATACACCACAATATAGCCTCCCCTTGCACTGCACACACAGTGACTTGTGTGTTGTGCAGGCCAAATCGCTAGCAGCAGAAGCAGTTTTTTTGTCTTCTTCCCTGCCTAACGCTCTCCCTACAGAATCAGCAGCAACCTCTCCCTATACTAAGATCGGCAGAAGTAAGATGGCGGTCGGCGTGCACGCCCTTTTATACCCCCTGTGACGCCGACCAAAGCAAGCCAATCACTTGCATGCCCTTCTGAAAGATGGTGGTGACCCGTGCCTATGTCATCACGTTGCCCACAGTGTCCGTGGATCCTGATTGGCTGAAAAAGAGCGCAAAACAAACTTTTGAAACGCGACTTTGGCGCGTAAGTCGCCGACCTCGTGGCCGACCTCATCCTAGGGTCGGGTTTCGTTTCATGAAACCCGACTTTGCCAAAAGTCGGCGACTTTTGAATTTTTTCGACCCGTTTCGCTCAACTCTACTAAAGACTCCCCAAACTTCAAATGGTATATGTATCAGATTACGAGAAGGGAATATGATTATTGGCATGAAGGTATAAGGAATGTAGCAAGGGCTCTACCATATGCGCAGACTTGATCCAATAATGACCATTGCACCACTTTTACCTTGAAACAGAGAGATCCCCACTTCTCTAACACCAGCAGCGTTGGGCACTTATAGTGTAGTGGGCTTATGGGGGGACCAAAGGGTGCAATATGTCCTCTGACAGCCATTCTACAAGAAGGACATTTAGTCCAATATTCACAGTGGAGAGGGAGTCACTCGTCCGCTTACTGCAAAATTTGCACAGCTAAATTGGCTACAGAAAGCTAAAATGACTTTTCTCCGATCATCCAGAGAGAAAGTCAGGAGACAATACAGAGAATAAAATCATGAAAGGACACAAGCTATACAGGCCCCCTCTGCAAAGAAGGTGTCTGGGTCCCCCATATACCATCAAACTTTCCTAAACATGTACATGTATATAAATATTTTTGAAAAGTTTTGTTAGATAGTCAATCATTACTACAGAAAAATATTTACACATTTGAGAGTCCTCGCTGGTTGATACCTTTTAATGGCTAACTGAAAAGATGGTAACAGCAGCACCTGAGTAGTTTGACTGTGGAAGGTTGGCACCTAGTGATGAGCGAGTATGCTCTTTGCACGGGTTTTCCCGAGCATGCTCAGGTGGTCTCTGAGTATTTGGAAATGCTCGGAGGATTTAGTTTCTGTCATTGCAGCTGCATGATTTGCAGCTACTTGACAGCCTGAATACATTTGGGGATTGCCAGTTTGTTAGGGAATTCTATATAATTTGGGTCAGTGAGGCTGCGCAGACCCTCCGCCTGACCTGAGGTGAACTCATCAGCATGGGAAAATGTTCAGAAACTTTCCCACGCTAATCAGTTCATCTCCGGTCAGGTGAGGAGGCTGCGCAGACAGCTTCTCCTTCATTCCTCTGTGGTTTACAGCCGGTCCGGTCGCATTAGCACAACCCTTGGGATGGATTGTGGCATGGTACTTGACTGTACGGCGGACAGGTATGGGATATTGTTGCTTTTTCATTTTGGATTTTTTACAGGAGAACGATGGCTTTGAATGGATTGGGAGTGTAATAAAGATGGAAAAAAATGTGTGTTTATTTCATTAAAAGTCTTTTTTCTTAATGTGCGTGTTTTTTTAACCCCTCTCTGAATAGTGGATTAATAATGGATAGGTGTCTTATTGACACCTCGCCATGATTAACCAGGCTTAATGTCACCTTATAATAGCAAGGTGACATTAACCCCTTATTACCCCATATGCCACCCACTACAGGGTAATGGAAAGAGAGCGGGTAAGTGCCGGAATTGGCGCATCTTACAGATGCTCCTTTTCTGGGGTGGCTGGGGGCAGATTTTTTTTACCCAGGGGGGCCCAAAAACAATGGTCCCTCTCGGCTATTAATATCTGCCCTCAGTCACTGGCATGCCCTCTCTGGCGGAGAAAATTGGGTGGGAGCCCATGCCAGTTTTTTCTGTGAATTAATCATTTATTTTAACACCTACAGCTCCAAAATTTAACACACACACATACACTACTAACATTATTAGTGAGGGACATATAAAAAAAATGGATATGCAATGGTTTACTGAATGTAAACCATGTCTCATATCCTGCCGGGTTCTGTAATGATTTTACAGATGCTGACAATTGAATTTTTTCCTATTCTGCTATTTATATCTCTATGAAATATATACAGTTGTGGCCAAAAGTATTGACACCCCTGCAATACTGTCAGATAATACTCAGCTTCTTCCTGAAAATGATTGCAAACACAAATTCTTTGGTATTACTATCTTCATTTAATTTGTCTTAAATGAAAAAACACAAAAAGAATTGTCCTAAAGCCAAATTGGATATACTGTAATTCCACACCAAACATAAAAAAGAGGGTGGACAAAAGTATTGGCACTGTTCGAAAAATCATGTGATGCGTCTCTAATTTGTGTAATTAACAGCACCTGTAACTTAGCTGTGGCACCTAACAGGTGTTGGCAATAACTAAATCACACTTGCAGCCAGTTGACATGGTTTAAAGTTGACTCAACCTCTGTCCTGTGTCCTTGTGTGTACCACATTGAGCATGGAGAAAAGAAAGAAGACCAAAGAACTGTCTGAGGACTTGAGAAACCAAATTGTGAGGAAGCATGAGCAATCTCAAGGCTACAAGTCCATCTCCAAAGACCAGAATGTTCCTGTGTCTACCGTGCGCAGTGTCATCAAGAAGTTTAAAGCCCATGGCACTGTGGCTAACCTCCCTAGATGTGGACGGAAAAGAAAAATTGACAAGAGATTTCAAAGCAAGATTGTGCGGATGTTGGATAAAGAACCTCGACTAACATCCAAACAAGTTCAAGCTGCCTTGCAGTCCGAGGGTACAACAGTGTCAACCCGTACTATCCGTCGGCGTCTGAATGAAAAGGGACTGTATGGTAGGAGACCCAGGAAGACCCCATTTCTTATCCCGAGACATAAAAAAGCCAGGCTGGAGTTTGCCAAAACTTACCTGAAAAAGCCTAAAATGTTTTGGAAGAATGTTCTCTGGTCAGATGAGACAAAAGTAGAGCTCTTTGGGCAAAGGCATCAACATAGAGTTTACAGGAGAGAAAAAAAGAGGCCTTCGAAGAAAAGAACACGGTCCCTACAGTCAAACATGGCGGAGGTTCCCTGATGTTTTGGGGTTACTTTGCTGCCTCTGGCACTGGACTGCTTGACCGTGTGCATGGCATTATGAAGTCTGAAGACTACCAACAAATTTTGCAGCATAATGTAGTACCCAGTGTGAGAAAGCTGGGTCTCCCTCAGAGGTCATGGGTCTTCCAGCAGGACAATGACCCAAAACACACTTCAAAAAGCACTAGAAAATGGTTTGAGAGAAAGCACTGGAGACTTCAAAGGTGGCCAGCAATGAGTCCAGACCTGAATCCCATAGAACACCTGTGGAGAGATCTAAAAATGGCAGTTTGGAGAAGGCACCCTTCAAATATCAGGGACCTGGAGCAGTTTGCCAAAGAAGAATGGTCTAAAATTCCAGCAGAACACTGTAAGAAACTCATTGATGGTTACCGGAAGCGGTTGGTCGCAGTTATTTTGGCTAAAGGTTGTGCAACCAAGTATTAGGCTGAGGGTGCCAATACTTTTGTCTGGCCAATTTTTGGAGTTTTGTGTGAAATGATCAATGTTTTGCTTTTTGCTTCATTCTCTTTTGTGTTTTTTCATTTAAGACAAATTAAATGAAGATAATAATACCAAAGAATTTGTGTTTGCAATCATTTTCAGGAACAAACTGAGTATTATCTGACAGAATTGCAGGGGTGTCAATACTTTTGGCCACAACTGTATATATACAGTCATATGTAAAAGTTTGGGCACCCCTATTAATGTTAACCTTTTTTCTTTATAACAATTTTGGTTTTTGCAACAGCGATTTCAGTTTCATATATCTAATAACTGATGGACTCAGTTATATTTCTGGATTCAAATGAGGTTTATTGTACTAACAGAAAATGTGCAATCTGCATTTAAACAAAATTTGACCGGTGCAAAAGTATGGGCACCCTTATCATTTTCTTGATTTGAACACTCCTAACTACTTTTTACTGACTTCCTGAAGCACTAAATTGGTTTTGTAACCTCATTGAGCTTTGATCTTCATAGCCAGGTGTATCAAATCATGAGAAAAGGTATTTAAGGTGGCCACTTGCAAGTAGTTCTCCTATTTTATTCTCCTATGAAGAGTGGCATCATGAGCTCCTCAAAACAACTCTCAAATGATCTGAAAACAAAGATTATTCAACATAGCTTTTCAGGGGAAGGATACAAAAAGTTGTCTCAGAGATTTAACCTGTCAGTTTCCACTGTGAGGAATATAGTAAGGAAATGGAAGAACACAGGTACAGTTCTTGTTAAGCCCAGAAGTGGCAGGCCAAGAAAAATATCAGAAAGGCAGAGAAGAAGAATGGTGAGAACAGTCAAGGACAATCCACAGACCACCTCCAAAGACCTGCAGCATCATCTTGCTGCAGATGGTGTCACTGTGCATCGGTCAACAATACAGCGCACTTTGCACAAGGAGAAGCTGTATGGGAGAGTGATGCGAAAGAAGCCGTTTCTGCAAGCACGCCACAAACAGAGTCGCCTGAGGTATGCAAAAGCACATTTGGACAAGCCAGTTACATTTTGGAAGAAGGTCCTGTGGACTGATGAAACAAAGATTGAGTTGTTTGGTCATACAAAAAGGCGTTATGCATGCGCTGTATTGTTGACCGATGCACAGTGACACCATCTGCAGCAAGATGATGGGGAAAGAGAGAGTAGATAGGTGGTTGAGCACATGGGGGGAGAGATTCTCAGCGCTCCAAAGCCTGCCCCCATCGCGACATTACCACCTTCCCGATGCGATAGCATCGGTCCTCCATATAGTATTTATATATATATATACCTATACTATGTGTATACAGTACATGTATTCTATCTATTCTATTGTAAGCTGTCATTGTGATTTTACAGTATAGCTCACTGAATTCCCGGCTTTTCTAACATTGGATTTTCTGTCGCATAGCACTCGTCCGTATTTCTTTCTAGTGTGACTCGGGCCTAACAGTGGCAGTCAGAGCTTAACTCAGAATGCTGCTGTTTGAGGCAGAAGCTAGTTAAGTGATTCACCGGCAAATAACTTGTGTGAAGAGAGCTTAGTAAACCACAACACAGACTTATTTGTACATCCATATGCGTTGGGGGGTTAAAGACTGGGAGATTTCTCATTTTTGCCCTTTTATTTTTTTCCCCTCACCTTACTCTAAGATGCATACATGTTTTTAGTTTTTGATCTACTGTACATTGAGCAGTATTGATGGCTTGCTTTTCTAAGCAACGAGCTGTATTTTTTTTAATAGCACTATTTATTTTACCTTCCGTGGACCACTTCCTGTAAGTAATAGCCACTTTATACTGGGGAATTCACACAAAACCTGTTGTTTGAGTCATCTAGCTGTTCAGCTTAGAGTTAATGAAAGCCGTGTGAATCCTTACTTTTTAACCATTATTCTGGCGTCTAACACATTAAACTGACTGTTCACTTGCTTAAATAGTTACCTAAATAATAAAACTTAATAACTACTGCCACCACTATACAATGTGAAAATAAAATACTGTGCATTGCCTAAGTAGTAGTAACACATATTAATAAACAATGCTATACTTTGTCCTACTAATCTTAAATACCACCATACAGTGATGAAATAAAATACATCTAAAAACAATAATAAATAATATCAAAACAGTACAGCATTACAGCTTTTATTAAGACAGGGGGTAGTTGCAAGCCTTGGTGACCCCTTTAGCAGGTGTTATTATATACAAAGAAGAAGAGATCTGCAAATATTTATATTATCATACAGTTTTCTTTCTATTTCACTCATTTGGCAAACTACAGTCATTTATTGGTGGAGAATTCATAAAACACTAAGTCTGTAAACCTGAGATTTTACAGCTTTAGGGTAAGTGCCCACAATGAGGAACTGCTACGGGTTTCACGCCGCCTATCTATGTAGAGTCAAACCTGCAGTGGCCAGCTGTAACAGCATAGTGGATGGGATTTCTAGAAAACAGACATGTCTACTATGCGTCCACAGACGTCCGTGGTTCAACAGTGGACACGGATGTGCAGCACATTTTTCAAGACCGCAGCATGTCAATTTCTCACATCAATAGAAATGTGTTGAATGCAGTGAATCTGGACGGTTCAGAGAACACCTATGGATTTACCTGCGTTCAATAGAAGGCAACTCTTTGGACACAGCAAACATTTGCTACGTCAAAAGCTCTGCTAGTTCCCAATCGTGGGCACGTACCCCAAGTATTACAAATTAGGTTTATGAGCAAAATATAAAAACTTTCTGTAGTTTGCAATATACCTATCAAAAAATAAAATAGCAGGTGGTTTCTCCAAATTCGTGGCAAAATGTTACTTATACTGACTACTGCAGTCTCAATATTACTGAACTCCTTTATGAAAAGTACTAAGTGCTTAGTAGAGCACCTGTTGGCTATTGTAACCTGCTACATATGTGAAGCATAGTCAGACATCAGCTTCTGGCAAGGTTCCTGAGGTCCATTCCTCATGGACAATAGCCTCCAGCTCATTAATATTCTTAAGCTTGAGTGCTGCAACCGTCTTCTTCAAATCCCACAAAAGGGATAAAGACAAGAGTTCAGAATTAAGGATGAGCACACCCGAACCTAGTGTCCGGTACCGAACACGGACATTTTACAGTACGTCTAGCTTCCTATTTGGGTTTTGTCAGTATAATAAAGCTTGTTGAAGGGCTGCAGCTAATCACCAAGCTTTTTAGACTGTGGGCACTTCTTGAGCTATCACAGCTATGCCAAGTGTTGCCTATATGTGCTATATCTGTGGTAAAAGTCACTGTGTGCACTCTGCAAACCCATCTATGAAAGTACTGTGCCAAAAGCCACTGTGTGTACTCCTCGCCTGTGGAAGTACTGTCCTTTAAGCTTCTGTGTGTATACTTCACCCCCCACCTGCGGGAGTTCTCTCCTTTAAGCTGCTGTGTGTACCTGTGTGACTACTGTCCATTAATCCGTTGTGTATACTCTGTATCTCCCACCTGTGAAAGTACTGTCCTTTAAACTGCTGTGTGTATTCTACACTCCCCAACTGTTGGATTGCTGTCCTTTAAGCTGCTGTGTGTACTCTGCACCTGCTGCCTGTGGGAGTACTGTCCTTTAAGCCACTGTGTGTACTCTGCACCCCCTGCCTGTGGGAAGGGTTGCCATCAGGGCATTCCTGTCCTTACTGCTGTATGGGGCCCGGTTAGCAGCAGTACATAGGGGAGCCCAGAGCCAGCCTTTTATGCTTATGCTCACTGGGCCCCATCGTGCACTAAAGTGCTGTGCTTTCTTGGAGCTATGCACGGCCGTCTAACCATCTCTGAACTTCCAGTCAGGTAACAACGCGTACGCGATGACGTCATTGCGTACGCATCGACATGTGCGAGGAAGCCACAAGCACAGTTATGCCTCCTGGGGATCATCTGTGGGGTACGTATGAAAAAGGTTTTTGTGTTTCTTTGTAAAATGAATTTAATGGGTGAGGGGGGACTGCACATGATGAAGTGTGTCTGGCTGGGGGGATTGCACATGATGGTCTGTCTGGGGGGCTGCTCATGATGAAGTGTGTCTGAGGGGGAAAGGCACATGATGAAGTGTGTCTTAGGGTGGACTGCACATGATGGAGTGGGGGAGGGGGACTGGAAATGAAGTGAGGGGGGATGGAGAATGGCAAATGATGAAGTGAGGGGAACTGCAAATGATGAACTGAGAGGGTATGGGGGACTGCAAATGATGAAGTGAGGGGAGATGGGGACTGCAAATGATGAAGTGAAGGGAGATGGGGACTGCAAATGATGAAGTGAGGGGAGGTGGTGGACTGCAAATGATATAGCGAGGGGGGATGGGAGACTGCAAATGATGACATGGGGGATGGGGGAATGCAAGTGATGATGTGAGGGGTAATGGGGGACTGCAAGTGATAAAGTGAAGTGGGATAGGGACTGCAAATGATGAAGTGAGAGGGGAAGGGGGACTGCAAACGATACGGGGGGGTGGGGGACTGCAAATCACAAAGTGAGGTGGGATGGGGGGCTACAAATGATGAAATGAGGGGAATGGAGACTGTAAATGATGAATTGAGGGGGATTGCAAAAAAAATCTTTTGGCCAGAACAAAAGCTGCGGGCTATGTATGTGATATGGTGTTTCATGGGAACTGTTAATGTCTGATTGGTGAGGATGTAGTGCAGAAGTTGAGTTTTTCCAAAAGTAGGAGATGGGACTGTGGAAGGTTCGAGGGCTGGAGGCAGAGTTAGAGTGGAGAGTGGGTGGAGTCTCAAGGGGAACCAATAATTTTGCCAGTATGGGGCCCTGAAATTCCTAGTGGCAGCCCTGCCTGTGGGAGTACAGTCTTTTAAGCTGCTGTGTGTACTCTGCACCCCCACTTGTGGGAGTACAGTCGTTAAACCCCTTTACCCCAAGGGTGGTTTGCACGTTAATGACCGAGCCAATTTTTAGAATTCTGACCACTGTCCCTTTATGAGGTAATAACTCTAGAACGCTTCCATGGATCCCGGTGATTCTGACACTGTTCTCTCATGACATATTGTACTTCATGATAGTGGTAAAATTTTGTGAAAAAAACAGAAATTTGGCAAAAAATTTGAAAACTTTGCAAATTTCCAACTTTTAATTTTCATGCCCTTAAATCACAGAGATATGTCACACAAAATACTTAATAAGTAACATTTTCCACATGCTTACTTTGCATCAGCACAATTTTGGAACCAACATTTTTTTTTGTTAGGAAGTTATGAGGGTTAAAATTTGACCAGCGATTTCTCATTTTTACAACACTATTTTTTTAGGGACCACATCACATTTGAAGTCACTTTGAGGGGTTTATATGATATAAAATACCCAAACATGACACCATTCTAAAAACTGCACCCCTCATATATGCAGGTAAACCACTGGGCGCATGGCAGAGCTCGGAAGGGAAGGAGCGCCGTTTGACTTTTTCAATGCAAAATTGGCAGGAATTGAGATCGGACGCCATGTCACCTTTGTAGAGCTCCTGATGTGCCTAAACAGAGAAACCCCCCCCAAGTGACCCCATTTTGGCAACTAGATCCATCAAGGAACTTATCTAGATGTGTGGTGAGAACTTTGAACCCCCAAGTGCTTCAGAGAAGTTTATAACGTAGAGCCATACAAATAAAAAATCATATTTTTTTCCACAAAAATGATATTTTCACCCCCATTTTTTTATTTTCCCAAGGGTAACAGAAGAAATTGGACCCCAAGAGTTATTGTGCAATTTGTTCTGAGTTTGCTGATACCCCATATGTAGGGTAAACCACTGTTTTGGCACATGGCAGAGCTCGGAAGGGAAGGAGCACCGTTTGACTTTTTCAACGCAGAATTGGCTGGAATTGAGATCGGACGCCATGTCACCTTTGGAGAGCCCCTGATGTGCCTAACCAGTGGAAACCACCCACTTCTAACCCAACCCTAACCCCAACACACCCCTAACCCTAATCAGAACCCTAGTCACAAACCTAACCCTAACACACCCCTAACCCTAATCCCAACCCTAGCCCTAATCCTAGCCCTAACCCTATTGGGAAAATGGAAATCAATACTTTTTTATTTTATTATTTTTCCCAGCTAAGGGGGTGATAAAGGGGGGTATGATTTACTATTTATAGTGGGTTTTTATGTTTAGCAGCTGTCACACACTAAAAGACGCTTTTTATTGCAAAAATAGTTTTTGCATCACCACATTTTGAGAGCTATAATTTTTCCAGATTTTGGCGCACAGAGTCATGTGAGGTCTTATTTTTTGCGGGACGAGTTGACATTTTTATTGGTACCATTTTCGGGCACATAACTTTTTTTAATCGGTTTTTGTTCCGATTTTTGTGAGGCAGAATGGAAAAAAAAGCAGCAATTCATGAATTCCTTTGGGGGGCCTTTATACCGTTCCATGTGTGGTAAAATTGATAAAGCAGTTTTATTCTTTGGGTCAGTATGATTACAGGGATACCTTATTTGTATTTTTTTTATGTTTTGGCGCTTTATACAATGAAAACAATTTTATATAAAAAATAATTATTTTTGCATTGCTTTATTCTGCGAGCTATAACTTTTTAATTTTTTTGCTGATGATGCTGTATCATGGCTTTTGCGGGACAAGATGACGTTTTCAGCTGTACCATGTTTATTTATGTCTGTCTTTGTGATTACGTGTTATTCAACTTTTTGTTCGTCGGTATGATGATAAAGCATTGCTTCCCTATGCCATCAGAACACTGCGATCATGTTTGATCGCAGTGTGCCGGGGGTTAAAGTGCCGGGAGCAGTACCTGACTGCTCCTGGCACTTAGTGCCAGGTGTCAGCTCTGATAATCAGCTGACACCCAGCCATGGTCAGCTGCGCTCCCCCCGTGAGTGCAGCTGATGATGATGATGTACTATCCCGTCCACGGTCATAGGGGCCCGGGTCACCTGGACTGGATAGTATGTCATATGTCAGAAAGGGGTTAAAGCCACTTTGTGTACTCTGCACCTCCACCTGTGGGAGTACTGTCCTTTAAGCCGCTGTGTGTACTCTGCACCTCCCCACCTGTGAGACTACTGCCTTGAAGCCGCTGTTTGTACTCTGCACCCCCACCTGTTGGAGTACTGTCCTTTAAGCTTCTGTGTATACTCTGCACTGCCCACCTGTGGGAGTACTGTCCTTTAAGCTGCTTGGTGTACTCTACAACCTCACCTGTGGGAGTACTGTCCTTTAAGCTGCTTTGTGTACTCTGCACACCCACCTGTTGGAGTATTGTCCATTAAGCTGGTGTTTGCACTCTGCACCCCCCACCTGTGGGAGTACTGTCCTTGAAGCTGCTATGTGTACTCTGCACCTCCTGCCTGTAATAGTACTGTCCTTGACGCCGCTGTGTATACCTTCCACTCCCCTTCCTGTGGGAGTACTGTCCATGAAGCTGCTGTGGGAGTACTGTGGGAGAATGGTCTTTAAAGAAACCATGTGTTCGCTGCAACCCCCCACTTGTGGGAGTACTGTCCTTGAAGCTGCAAGCTGCTGTGTGTACTCTGTGCCCCCACCTGTGGGAGTATATGCTGGCTATGTACAGTATGTGATATGGTATTTCATAGGAATTGTTAATATTTGATTGGTGAGGACGTGGTGCAGAAGTTGAGTTTTGGGAGATGGGACTGTGGAAGGTTCGAGGGGTTGAGGCGGAGCTGGAGTGGAGCCTGGTTGGAGTCTAAATGGGGCCCGAAAATTTTGCCAGTACGGGGCCCTGAAATTCCTAGTGGCAGCCCTGCCTGTGAGAGTACTGTCCTTTAAGCTGCTGTGTGTACTCTACACACCCCCCACCTGTGGGAGAACTGTCCTTTAAGCCGATGTGTGTACTCTGCACCCCCCTACCTGTGGGAGTACTGTCCTTGAAGCTGCTGTGTGTACTCTGCACTCCCCATCTGTGGGAGTACTGTCCTTGAAGCTGCTGTGTGTACTCTGCGCCTCCCCATCTGTGGGAGTACTGTCCTTGAAGCTGCTGTGTGTACTCTGCACCTCCTGACTGTAAAAGTACTGTCCTTGAAGCCGCTGTGTGTACCCTCCACCCCTCTGCCTGTGGGAGTACTGTCCTTGAAGCTTCTGTGTGTACTCTGCACCCCCCACCTGTGGGAGTACTGTCTTTTAAGACACCGTGTGTTCTCTGCGACACTCCACTTGAGGGAGTACTGTCCTTGAAGCTGCTGTGTGTACGTACTCTGTGCCCCCACCTGTAGGAGTATATGCTGGATATGTATGGGATATGGTGTTTCATGGAAACTGTTAATATCTGATTGGTGAGGACGTGGTGCAGAAGTTGAGTGTTTCCAAGAGTGGGAGGTGGGACTGTGGGAGGTTCGAAGGGTGGAGACTGAGCTGGAGTGGAGCCTGGGCGGAGTCTAAATGGGGCCCTAAAATGTTGTCTGTATGGGGCCCTGAAATTCCTAGTGGCAGCCCTGCCTGTGGGAGTACTATCCTGTAAGCTGGTGTATGTTCTCTGCACCCCCCTGCTACTGGGAGTACTGTCCTTGAAGCCGCTGTGCGTACGCTGCACCTACGCGCCTATGGGAGTACTGTCCTTGAAGCCACTGTGTACACTCTGCACCCCCCTGTGGGAGTACTGTCCTTTAAGCTGCTGTGTGTACCCTCCACCCCTCAACTGTGGAAGTACTGTCATTGAAGCCGCTGTGTGTACTCTGCACCCTCCACCTGTGGTAGTACTGTCCTTTAAGCTGTGTGTACTTTGCACCCCCTTCCTGTGGGAGAGCTGTCCTTGAAGCTGCTGTATGTTTCTATTAAGGCCCCGTCACAAAGCGAGATCGCTAGCGAGATCCCTGATTTTGTGATGCATCATCGATCTCGCCAGCGATCTCGCTGTGTGTGACACGCATCAGTGACCAGCCCCCCTGCTGGGTATCGCTGATCGTGCACAAATGTCCTGGGCCGTTTTTTGATCTTTAGTCTCCTGCTGGCCAGCGCGCATCGCTGCGTGTGGCAGCAGGAGAGCAACGATCAGCGAGCTCCCAGCGCTGTAAGCAGACGCTGGGAGCTGGTATCTAAGGTAGATATCCCACTGTGTACCTTATATACCAGCTCCCAGCGCCAGCACGCAGGTATCTAAGGTATACAGTGGGTAACTAAGCGACACGCTCGCTTAGTTACCCAATATTTACCTTGGATATCAGCGTTCTCACTGGTAATATCGCTGGTGAGTCTGCCTGTTTGACAGGTCACCAGCGATCATGTAGCCAGGCACCAGCGATCCTGACAAGGTCATATCATTGTCTGGATCGCTGGTGCATCGTTTAGTGTGCCGGGGCCTTTAGTCTGAGAAATAAATAAATGGCATCAATCATCTCATTGCTATTACTTGGACCCAAAATAATTTTTCAGGCCTGATGTGTGTATTCTAGTAGTTTTGCAAATCAATATATGGCATCTGTGGCGCCCTGTGTCTTTACCACCACAAAAGGGTTAAATATGTACTGTTTTGTATGTGTTTTGTGAGCAATGGGAGTTATGCTTTCTCTGTTAGAGACCACAACACACACACAATTTACCTCACTTCCTTAATTGTCTGAAGCTTAGAGCTTTGCAGACATACCCTAACTGGGAGGGGGAGGAGTCGAGAGTTGTTTTCAGTGAAGAAGGAGAGAATGGAGAAAGCTCCTGGAACCTATGACATGCGCTTCCTCCAGGAGCAAGGCTAATAAGAATCAGGGAGTCAGCCCTAGGCCATCCATGCTTTCAGAGCAGGATGGTAAGCAGAGAGAATGTGTGAGATTATACAACCAACAGCAGAGTGTTTTCCCCTGGGAAGACTGCAGCAAACTAGGATCAGTGAAGGATTGTGCAAAAAGAAACTTGAACTTCACAGAGGATCCAAGCTACAAGTTTCCTGAGGAGGAATACACAGTGAGTAGTGGCTATACTGGAAGTTCTACACTCCGGGAAGCCTTGGTCCCAGAAGGGATTAGAATAGCAGGAAGCTTACACCGGGTCACAGCAGAGGGAAGGATAACTCCCATTTTGCAAAGCAGACTGTAAGCTGGTGAGAGTTGTAATATCTCCTCTGAATGCACCTGAACTACAGTAAATGGTAAAGTGACTTTCCTTGTCTCCTGCCTTATTACTCCGTGCCTTCTATTTCCATCACAATCTCTGGGGGTCAGCCCTGGTTGGAGAGGGTTAAACATCTGCACTGCCATCACCATCTACTCCCCCAGGGATCATCTGCAGTGCCGGCTATACTACTGTCGAATACTCCAACTGGCGTCATGAATCACTACATAAACTTTATCCCTAATCAATACTCCCCTTTTATATGACTGCCTGGGGTATCGGACCGGGTCACTGCCACTGTGACACATCCCTTTAAAGACAACCAGCCCGGTACCGAGTATCCCACGGCCCCTGGGGCGCGTCACATCACCTGTCTCATTGGCCTTTGTAAGTGCCAAAAACACTTTTAGGCCTGATGTATGTTTTGTAGTACCTTTGCAAATCAATATATCGTATAAGCTATGTCATTGCCATTTCTAGGCGCCAAAAATAATTTTGAAGGCCTGGAATGTGTTTTCAAGTACTTTTGAAAATCAATATATTGCATCAGCTGTGTCACTGCCATTCCTAGGCCCCAAAAATAATGTTTCAAGCCTGCTGTGTGTTTTGTAGTACTTTGGCAAATCAATATATCGCATCAGCTGTGTCGTTGCATTTCTATGTCCCAAAAATAATTTTTTCGTGTATTTTATAGTTCTTTGGCAAATCAATATATTGCATCAACCGTGTCATTGCCATTTCTAGGCCCTCCCCCCCCAAATTTTTCAGGCCTGGTGTGTGTTTTGTAGTACTTTGACAAATCAATATATCACATCAGCTGTGCCGCTGCCATTTCTAGGCTCCCAAAAATACTTTTTTCAGGCCTTGTGTCTGTTTTCTAGCAGTTTTGCAAATCAATATATCGCATCAGCCCTGTCGTTGCCATTTCTAGGCCCGCAAACTAATTTTTCAGGTCTGTAGGATGATTTTTATTAGTCTGGCAAATAAATAATTGGCATCAGCCATCTGCTTTCCATTTTTAGGCTAAGAACGTAAGTTTACAGGACCGTTGTGTTTTTTTTTTAGTACTGTTGCAAATGAATAAATCGACTCTTCCACCATCTCTTTGTGACTAGCGTTTACAAAATCAACTTCCAAAAATGAGGAGAGCATCAAACGTGGCCGTGGCCATGGTGGTGCTGGTGTAGCTGCTGCTGATGGTTGTCATGGTTAGGACATGGTTAATGTCCTGCTTTCTCAGGGTTAATTTGGCTGGCCTCCCTTTGGATCTGGGAGGCGTATTTATACTCACTCCAGACTAGGATTCCCTGTCAGCTATACTGTTATTCTGGCTGTGTGTCTGACGCCTGGTGTGCTTGTATACTGCATTGCTTGTTTGATTCCCGTGTATGATCCAGTCTGTCCCCTCACTCTGTTCTCTGTCTCACGTTTTGGTACTATTGTCATCTCTGGTTCTGACCTCCCAGCTTGGCTATCGTTACTCCGTTACCGTTTGCCCCTATTGTACCGTCTATTGCCCGTTCTGGTTTTCTGATCTATTGCTACATCCTGACTATTCGCTCTGTCTAACCCTTTGGTACTGTCCTGCTATCTCATGCTTTGACCCCGGCTTGATCTGGTTTATGTCTCTGTCTATGCCCCCTGGTAACTTGTCCCATAGTTACCTTTCTAGGAGTTTTCCTCAGCTCCTAGCTCTGTGGAGCTTAGGCCACGCCCCCAGCAGTCACGTGCTTCAGGTCCTGTTAGTCTGAAGCACGCATCTTCACCGCTGCTGCCCCACTCCACAGGTATCTTTGAGCACAGTTTTTGTATGCAGGACACGCGCACTGGCTCAGTGAGCAAGTGCAGTGCGGTGTTCCTGACATTGGTGTAGCTGATGCAAAGAGAGAACGTTGTTGTACTGTACCTGCTACATACACAATTCCAACACCTTCACCTGGTGCATGTGTAAGGCAATGGAAAATGTTATTGTTCTATCTTTTACCTCTTTCTCGTATTGTACTGGTACTGCTACACGTTCATGTGTATTAACATTATGTGTGAGTGTAAGGGGGTGAGATAAAATTACCTCCTTGCTTCCCTTCCTTTAAAGGGAATCTGTCACCCTTTTTAGTGATATTATGTAAAGATATCACCCAATTATGCGTCCCATAAGGATTCTTTTAGGATTTTTTATTCCCCCCGACCCCGCACCTTTGATGCAAAAATACCTTTGTTATAAACACAAAAATGTCCAAAAACATACTAATGCAATAGGGGAACCTTCACCATATAGGACTTCCCAGCATGCATAAAGTACAGGGGCGTGTGAAATACATAGACCAAAAAGTGGATACAAAATATCCTGAGCACACCACTCACAAAGAGAGATATATCATAAATAAGCAATAAATTTTATTAAGTAAATTCATGTCATAGATAAATAAACATACAAAATACAATTAAGAGACAGGAATGTATACCCAAGTGAAATACACACAAATACAGGAATAAAAGAATAGATACAGGTAATGGTAATGTCACGTGCCCGTCCTGTGTGACACGGCCAGCAGGCCGGTAACTAATACAACAGGACACGGCACGTGTAATTGTCCAGTGTGACATGGCCCGCAGGCCGGTAACTAATACAACAAGACACAGGGGATAGGGAAACATTTACAATGGTGGGCCCTGTGATAGGGAACAGGGGACGTGGAGACCTCCTGCACTCCCCTGAGTCAGAGTCCCTAACACTCCTAACGTTCCCTATACAGGCTCCTCACCTGTCGCCGATCAGGATACCTGTCACCCTAGCACACCCTACACCTATTCCTTACTAGGGAGCTGGGTGGTGCAGGCCCCACCGCTGTAATAACACCAACATGAGGAAAAGTGACAAACAGGGAAACACTTAGCTTTGCTCTGATGCACTTGCTCCTGGCAACAGAGTCTAACACCTGAGTGCATCTTCCTCCCACCATGTCCAACACCTGGGTGCAGCTTTACAGCAACAGCGTCCAGCACCCGAGTGCTGCCTTGGAGCAACAGAGTCCAGCACCTGAGTGCAGCTGTTCAACTACAGAGTCCAGCACCTGAGTGCAACTGTCCAGCGACCGAGTTCAGCACCTGAGTGCAGCTTTCCAGTAGCAGAGTCAAGCAAACTGAGTGCAGCTCTTCACCATAGCTGCCACTTCACCAAGCTTTACAAGAATTCTTCACTGCCACCATAGCTGCCACTCCACCATGCTTTACACGAACTCCTCGCTGACACCATAGCTGCCACTCCAGGACTCTGACTGAGCTGTCCTGGACTCTTCTCCAGCTCCATCCTTCACCCAGGCTGGTTGGAAAAGACCAACAATAATATCACCAATGTCAGTGAGCACAACTGACACACCTTTATTGAGTAAAAACACCTGTTAGTGATTCCCGTGCAATTACACTAACCACCACCGGGGGGGCAAAACTATCTCTAAAAACACTAGTGCAATGACCATACTGGCCACCGGGGCAAAACTATCTCTAAGCACACCAGTGCAATGACCAAACTGGCCACTGGGGGCAAAACTATCTCTAAGCACAAAGCTTAGAGGGAGAAAAAAAAAAGGTTACCAGTGCTCTTATCTGACATGATCCCGCTTGGATCATGACAGTACCCTCCCCTTAATGAGGGGCCTCTGGACACTCAAAACTGCTCCCCATCAGGGAACCAACTACAGCGGGGATGCCTAGACCCAGAGTTCAACCCAGCAACCACCTGCACCTCAGGTTTATGACAAACGCACCCCTGGTATTGGCAATATAAGTTCTGGAGGCATCACACATCTCCAAAGCACCGTCCTGGGGAACGAGTTATATATGTGTATGTTTGATATGAGCTGGTAAGACTCCACAACACACTTCCACTAAATGTTTTTTGGTGGGACCCATACACACTCGTTCACACACAGGTCCGGACCTGAACGTTTACTGCCACACATTCGTTTGTCAATAATCGGTGAACTCTCTCTGGGATTGACAACAGAGGTGTCCCCCTGTGTCACCACACTCACACCCCCACACTCCACCAAGGGGTACACCACCCCCCAACCCTTTCCACCACGAGGACTGCGCCTCCAGGGTTGGCTAATGGCGAGGGTAGAGACTTGCCCCTACTCCCCCGCAGCACACCTGCTGCTCACACCGGAGAGGGAGGGGCCTGGGATATGGAGGAAAAATACACTCCCTGGTCGCCTTCCTCCAAATGACCAGGAGGGGGTGGCTTCTTCGGTGGTATGGAAGATTTGGCGTGAGCCCCACGGACTATAACACCAGTCTTCTCACTACCGGGATGTACTCCTTCACCTCGGGGAACCCCAGACAGCACCATGGGGACACCAACTCCACCCACCTGTCTGGGTGCATCCGCCTGTATGAGCAAGTCCAGCTCCCCAGCAGCGACTCTAGGGGGCTTCATTGCCAGCCGCTATTTGATTTTCCGGTTGAGTCAGCGTGAAGGCCCCAGACCCTGAATACTGCTGCTGGAACTGCTTACACACCATGCAGCTCCTCACACACCTCAGTGAGGCCCAGCCGCAAATGCTCACAGGTCTGAACATGGCCTGAGGCTCACCAGAAAAAAAAATGTATGGTTGGTGATAATGTCACATGCCCCGTCCTGTGTGACACGGCCAGCAGGCCGGTATCTAATACAACAGGACACGGCACGTGTAATAGTCCAGTGTGACATGGCCCGCAGGCCGGCAACTAATACAACAAGACACAGGGGATAGGGAAACATTTACAATGGTGGGCCCTGCAATAGGGAACGGGGGACGTGGAGACCTCCTGCACTCCCCTGAGTCAGAGTCCCTAACACTCCTAAAGTTCCCTATACAGGCTCCTCACCTGTCGCCGATCAGGATACCTGCCACCCTAGCACACCCTACACCTATTCCTTACTAGGGAGCTGGGTGGTACAGGCACTGGCCCCACCGCTGTACTAACACCACCATGAGGAAAAGTGACAAACAGGGAAACACTTAGCTTTGCTCTGATCCACTTGCTCCTGGCAACAGAGTCCAACACCTGAGTGCATCTTCCTCCCACCGTGTCCAACACCTGGGTGCAGCTTTACAGCAACAGTGTCCAGCACCCGAGTGCCGCCTTGGAGCAACAGAGTCAAGCACCTGAGTGCAACTGTCCAGCAACTGAGTTCAGCACCTGAGTGCAGCTTTCCAGTAACAGAGTCTAGCAAACTGAGTGCAGCTCTACACCATAGCTGCCACTCCACTAAGCTTTGCAAGAATTCTTCACTGACACCATAGCTGCCACTCCACCATGCATTACACGAACTCCTCGCTGACACCATAGCTGCCACTCCAGGACTCTGACTGAGCTGTCCTGGACTCTCCTCCAGCTCCATCCTTCACCCAGGCTGGTTGGAAAAGACCAGCAATAATATCACCAACGTCAGTGAGCACAACTGACACACCTTTATTGAGTAAAAACACCTGTGTAATTACACTAACCACCACCGGGGGGTAAAACTATCTCTATAAACACCAGTGCAATGACCATACTGGCCACTGGGGCAAAACTATCTCTAAGCACACCAGTGCAATGACCATACTGGCCACCGGGGGCAAAAATATCTCTAAGCACAAAGCTTAGAGAGAGAAAAAAAGGTTACCAGTGCTCTTATCTGACATGATCCCACATGGATCATGACAGGTAAAGTGCAAAAATAGATCAGCATGTAAGCATATATCCACCTAGACCCCTAATGGTCTGTAAAGTGCAGAGTGCCATATAGAGGAAAAAAAACCCATGCTGGTAATCACATGTAACATGAGCACATACCCATTTAATCGCCTGTTCAAGGAATTCCTGAAGTCCAACGGATGTTTCGCCTTTTTAGCATTTTCAAGGAAATTGTGTGTCCTTGAAAAAGCTAAAAAGGCGAAACGAGCGTTTAAATGGGTATGTGCTCATGTTACATGTGATTACCAGCATGGGTTTTTTTTCCTCTATATGGCACTCTGCACTTTACAGACCATTAGGGGTTTAGGTGGATATATGCTTACATGCTGATATATTTTTGCACTTTACCATTACCTGTATCTACTCTTTTTTCCTGTATTTGTGTGTATTTCACTTGGGTATACATTCCTTCTTCTTAATTGGATTTTGTTCATTTATTTATCTATGATATGAATTTACTTAATAAAATTTATTATTTATTCTTGATATATCTCTCTTTGTGAGTGGTGTGCTCAGAATACCTTTGCTATGTTGGTGAAGAGGTATGAAAATCGCTGTGGTCCGGTCCGATGGGCATGGCTTAGTCGGCTTCTTCCTCCACCTCCTCGGCTTGCTGAGCATAATCTTCTTCTCTGAATATCACATATAACGTTGTTTGCCGCGCTTGCGCATTCAAAGAGGCCTCTGGTGCCTGCGCGGTATGCTTTGCCCAACTGTGGGCGAAGCATGTAAGCGGTACTGCGCATGCGCTGGTATATTCCAGCGCGGTCTATGCCCCGGAAGTGTATCCTGCATGTGAAGACTTCCGGGGCATAGACCGCACTGGAAAATACCGGCGCATGCGCAGTACCACTTATATGCTTCACCCACAGTTGGGCAAAGCATACTGCGCAGGCGCCAGAGTCCTCTTTGAATGCGCAAGCGCGGCAAACAACGTTATCTGTGATATTCACAGATGAAGATTACGCTCAGCAAGCCGAGGAAGGGGGGGGGAAGCCGACTAAGCCACGCCCATCGGACCGGACCGCGGTGATTTGCATACCTCTTCACCAACATAACAAAGGTATTTTTGCATCAAGGGTGCGGGGTCGGGGGGCAAAAAAAATCCTAAAAGAATCCTTATGGGACGCACAATTGGGTGATATCTTTACATGATATCACTAAAAAGGGGTGACAGATTCCCTTTAAGTGTTCTCAGTGTATTGATGTTTACATGTGCTAATGTTGGTACTTTCCTATGTTAATAGATGTGGTACTGCTACATAGTAATATGTATTACCGCTGACATTTATGTTACTGCCACATTCATACATGTGTTACCATTCTTTGTAGAACTATGTTTATTGTGTTGTGTTCCTTTAGTGTAATATTTTATGTAATGTATACATTTGCTCATGTACAGTTTAGGGAAAGTGAAGTGTACCCTTTGGACAACAGAGGGGGTCATCATAGTGTTTGTAGTTCTTTATTACTAAGGGTAAATGTAGTACTTGTGGGAACCACTAGATGGGGGCATACTAGTGTGAACTTTCGGTATAGTTCGTAGTAAGTGTATAGGACTTAAGTGTAGGAGGGGCTGCTAGGTGGTAAGACAGGAGTTTAGGAAGTTAGTTCAGATGGGGCCACGGTGCCCGAAGTGTCCACAAGGGCTATGGGCCTGGACAGCTTCTCAGCCACGTAACTTTAAATCGCTGCAGCCCACGTTATCCATGGCCACTGTGCATCATGTCAGTGGGCCCGAACAAAGAAGGAAAGATGTGGCAACTCATCACCTGGGCAGATGCCTTTAGGGTGGGAGTCGGCTGGAGGGAGGAGTTTAAGGAAGATGGAGCTTCGATGGGATTGGTACAGATGGGCTGGGTGCTTTACCAGAGGCAACCAAACAGGGTGACTGATGATTTCAAGTCTTGGGCGAAACAGGCAGAAGGAATTGTCATCATGGCAAGATTAGGCCAGGAAGGAACAGGGCAGCAGTCTAGGATGTAAGCCTGTCAACAGAAAGTGCTGACAGGCTTACTCTGATAACACCACCAGATGATAGCAACACATAAAGTGTTTGATGTACTATATTTGAATGAGACACAACAGTTGTTGCCTTATTGGGTCTATAGATGACCATACTTATAATTTCTTCCTGGTTTTGCACTTTGTGCAAAGCCTTTATGAATGTAGAAGTACCACAGCTACAATTTCAGATTTTTTAATTGAGGCACTGCAGTTGGTGCCTTTAAGGGTGTATGGATGACCCTCCCTATAACTTTAAGTTATAACTAAGTTTAGAAGTACCACAACTACACTTTCTGAAATTTTTTATGATGCGAGGGAGAGGGGGGAGAGAGCAGGGAAGGAAAAGATTTTAAACACATGCATATTTAACCCTTGCTTTGTACTTTTGTTTAGAACCATATTCAGACTGGGGCACCCTAATCCTGATCCTGTTTTACACTTTTCTGCCACAAGGAAAGATTAAATTGCTAAAATACATCTGTTAGACATATAGCACATATAAAAATGCAAAAACACTATCTATATAAAATAAAAAAGTGTAAAGCAGGATCATGGTTAGGGTGTCACAATGTTAATACAGTGGGGAAAAAGTATTTAGTCAACCGCCAATTGTTCAAGTTATCCCACTTAAAAAGATGAGAGAGGCTTGTAAGTGATATCATAGGTAGACCACAACTATGAGAGTCAAAATGAGAAAACAAATCCAGAAAGTCACCTTGTGTGATTTGGCAAGATTTCTTTTGCAAATCATGGTGGAAAAAAAATATTTGGTCACCTAAAAACGTGCAAGATTTCTGACTCTCACAGACCTGCAACTTCTTCTTTAAGAGGCTCCTCTGTCCTCCACTCATTACCTGTAGTAATGGCACCTGTTTTAACTTGTTATCAGTATAAAAGACACCTGTCCACAACCTCAAACAGTCACACACCAAACTCCTCTAGTGAAGACCAAAGAGCTGTCGAAGGACACCATAAACAAAATTGTAGCCATGCACCAGGCTGAGAAGACTGAATCTGCAATAGGCAAGCAGCTTAGTGTGATGAAATCAACTGTTTGAGCAATAATAAGAAAATGGAAGACATACAAGACCACTGATAATTTCCCTCGATCTTTTGCTTCACGCAAGATCTCACCCATGCGGTCAAAATGATCATAATTCATAAGTACTGTGAGCAAAAATCACAGAACCACACAGTGGGTCCTACTGAATGACCTGCATAGAGCTGGGACCACCGTAACAAAGGCTACCATCAGTAACACACTACGCCGCCAGGGATTCAGATCCTGCAGTGCCACACGTGTTCCCCTGCTTAAGCCAGTACATGTCCGGGCCCGTCTAAAGTTTTCTAGAGGGCATTTGGATTATCAAGAAGAGTATTGGGAGAATGTCATATAGTCTGATGAAGCCAAAGTAGCACTGTTTGGTAGAAACAGAACTCGTTGTGTTTGGAGGAGACAGAAAGCTGAGTTGCATCCAAAGAACACCATACCTACTGTAAAGTATGGGTGTGGCAACATCATGCTTTGGGGCTGTTTCTCTGCACAGGGACCAAGACGACTGATCCGTGTACATGAAAGAATGAATGGGGCCATGTATCGTGATATTTTGAGTGCAAACCTCCTTCCATCAGCAAGGGCATTGAAGATGAAACATGAATGGGTCAATGAAGGAATGTATTCGTAAAAAGGATATGAAGGTCCTGGAGTCTCCATATCTCAACCCCATAGAAAACCATTGGAGGGATTTGAAAGTCCGTGTTGCCCAGCGACAGGCCCAAAACATTACTGTTCTAGAGGAGATCTGATGGAGGAATGGGCCAACATATCACCAACAGTGTGTGCCAACCTTGTGAAGACTTACAGAAAACTTTTGACCTCTGTGTATACAGTATATATATAACAAAATATCGAGATGAACTTTTGTTAATGACCAAATACTTATTTTCCGTCATAATTTGCAAAATAAATCTTGCCAAATTAGACAAGATGATTTTGTGGATTTGCTTTCTCATTTTGACTCTCATAGTTGTGGTCTACCTATGATGTCAATTACAGACCTCTGTGGAAGATATAAAGTTGGATGAGTATATTTTTAATATAAAACTGATGTCCAATGTTCATTGAAAGGAAGTGTGAGTGAAATAGCCGATTACTGACCACTGATGGACTACAGTGCTTGTGTGGCACATGAGCCTCGGGAGATCTGGCGCCGACATCAGTGGAACAGCGTTGTGTATGAAGTATGTGTTATTTTATTATTTTACTCATTCATGGGAGTATAGCATTTAGGAAGGGGTTTCCCAAGTAGTGAACAACTCCTTTAAGGTATTTTTAATTCTCTATATGGGCTTTCCACATACATATATTAGTGGTAGATTTGGTCAGTTATAGAATTACTTTTCAATTTCTTAAAGGAGACATCTGTAATCATGAAACAGCGTTTTTGGGCAGAGCTGTGCCATTTCCTGTTACGACTTGGGTTAACGATTACATCTAATGATCACTTTCATTTTGATTATCCACAATCTAGTTCCTGATTAAAAAATGATAAGAAATAATTGTATAAATACATTGATATACAGTTGTATGAAAAAAGTGTTTGCCCCTTCTTGATTTCCTATTCTTTTGCATTTTTGTCACACATCTTTCAAATCACCAAACAAATTCAAATATTAGACAAAGATAGCACAAGTAAACACAAAATGCAGTTTTTAAATGAAGGTCTTTATTATTAAGGAAAAAAGAGATCCAAACCTACAGGGCCCTGTGTGAAAAAGTGTTTACCCCTTAAACCTAATAACTGGTTGGGCCAGCCTTAGCAGCAACAACTGCAATCAAGCGTTTGCGATAACTGGCAATGAATCTTTTACAATGCTCTGGAAGAGTTTTGGCCCACTCATCTTCGCTTAACCGTAGTAATTTAGCCACATCGGGGAGTTTCCGAGCATCAACCACCTTTTTAAGGTCAAGCTACAACATCTCAGTCGGATTAAGATCAGGACTTTGACTAGGCCACTCCAAAGTCTTAATTTTGTATTTTTTTTTAAGCCATTCAGAGATGTTCTTACTGGTGTATTTTGGATCATTTCCCTGCTGCATAACCCAAGTGCGCTTCAGCTTGAGGTCACAAACAGATGGCCGACATTCTCCTTCAGGATTTTTTGGTAGACAGCAGAATTCATGGTTCCATTTACCTTGGGGATTATCAAGATATTTCCTGGAAAAACTGAGACAAGCCTTTATGTTCCTATTACTCAGCAGTGGCTTTCATCTTGGAACTCTGGCATGCAGGCCTTTTTTGCCCAGTCTCTCTCTTATTGTGGAGTCATGAACACTAACATTTAACTGAGGCAAGTGAGGCCTACAGTTCTGTTGATGTTGTGAGGTTTTTTATAACCTCGTGAATGAGTCGTTGCAGGGATCTTGGTGTAATTTTGGTTGGTTGGCCGCCCCTGGCAAGGTTCATCATGATTCTATGTTTTCGCCACTTATGTACAATGGCTCTCATAGTGGTTCGCTGGAGTCCCAAAGCTTTAGAAATGGCTTTAAATCCTTTTCCAGACTACAATTACTTTGTTTTCTATTTGTTCCAGAAAGTCTTGTGTGGCAGGTCCTTTTTAAGTGATTTCTTGATTATGAACAGGTGTGACAGTAATCAGGCCTGGGTTTGGCTAGGGAATTTGAACTCAGCTTCCCAAATATGTGATAAACCACAGTTATCTTATGGTTTTTTTGGGGGGAGGCAATCACTTTTTCACTTTTTCACACAGGGCCACGTAAGTTTGAATTTATTTGTCCCTTAACAATAAAGACCTTAAATTAAAAACTGCATTTTGTGTTTACTTGTGTTATCTTTGTCTAATATTTAAATTTGTTTGGTGATCTTAAACATTTATGTATGACAAACATGCCAAAGAGTAGGAAATGATGAAGAGGGCCAACACTTTTTCACAGAACTATACTTGAATTTGATTTTCATCTATACAATGTACGGGAGAAAATATTGGATATTTTGAAAACCAGCTTCCTTGTTTTGCATTGTGGTTTACATTGAACTCAGAAAACCTAATATTACTGTTTAGTGTTAATAGAGATACTAAGCCTTGAATAACAAATGAGTAGCAAATATCAATGTTTCCACAAATAATATTAACCTTTTAATTTGCTGTGGTGTTGAAATGTCAGACTAGACTACCAGTGATCATTAGAATGGTCTCTTTTAGCCACAGCCAAACCAGATCCCACACTTTGCACTGATGAGGGGCAGTCCCCCGAAACACAGTGTCTGCAAATTGAGATTCTGGTTTGGCTTTCATCCTAAGTCATGTGACAAGGCTTGTTAAAGGGTCAACATTGACTTTTAGGATTGCTACTTCCAATAGGTGGCACTAGAGTTCTAGTCCTTTTCCTCTCTGACAAAACAATCTGCATATTTCCCAGAGGAGCATTGCGGCTTTAAGTCTCCTCATCTCGACATGCTGAGCATGTCAATCTCCGCAAGGAAAAACAATTCTTTTTGGATATCAGCAAAAATTCTGAAAGAATTGACAGGCTGCAGATTAAAATTTGTACCAGATCTTCAAGTCACAAATAAGCATTATGAGCATGAGACTTCAGGATTGTCTTTCAAGTTGCTGACACTAGGAAATCCTTCAGCTTTTGTGACCAATGCGCACTGAAAAGCAACAAAAATGCAGCAAAAACACAATGTGTGACACACACTAATAGTTGTGGTACCAAAACTTGTCCGCTGTAGGTACACAATGCTATTAATCCCATCCTGGTTCCTCAAAGCAGACTCTGCCACTTGAGAGTTTTCCATGTTATTTTTATAATGTCTTAATCTAAAAACATATTTACAGGAAGTAAAAACATTTTCTATTAAAGTTATTATAAAGAAATAATGAAAGAACTCTTCATTAAACTTGAATTGCTTCCTTTAAATCACAAGTCCCCACAGATTGTCTGGGCGTATTATCATTGACAGTTATGAAAGTGAGTGGTATGATCCAACCTTTATCTTTAGAGCACATTCACACTTCTAATACAATGCATAAGTAAGTAGACAGCATACTACCATGGTTATATGGATTCCTTCTGTGGTGATTCTTCCCTCCTGACAGTCTTCTGGATTTTAAAATGCCACCATAATCCAAGTATTGGTTGAAGAAGTCATTCTTTGTTCCTCTGCACGTAAGTTTAGTAAAAAGTTAGCTATTGCAGAAGTTCCTCTCTGTGTCACCCACTTCCTTCTTTCTGATTGTCAGCATTTGAAAATTTATATTTTGCTTGGGGTGGAGTATATGCTTGTGTACGCCTCAGAGAGCAATGTAAAAAATACAGAACTTGGAAACAAACAGTTAATGAAACCATCTTTGCACAGATATGACCACATTTCTGCATTGAAGTGGTGTCTTTTACCTGAAGTGTGAAATGTAGGATGTAGATACATGGGTTTATTTTTATTCAGGGCATTAACAGCGTAAAACATTCATGTGTGTCTTTCAACATCAATTTACATTAAACTACCCAGGTGAGAACCTTCCAGACATATGCCCAAACCCAGCTCTGACTTGATGAATAAAATACACCACTTTTCCTGGTGTTCTGCTGTATATGGCTCCAAGAAATTAAGGGTAAACATTTTTAGTCTTGTCAGACGTGGATTGGGGCCTACGGGGACTGAACTTGTCCTTCTAACACATTCTCCAGAAGCTCAATGAAATTATGTTTTGGAGAAATTGAAGTCAACATCTTTGAACTCTTTGTCATGAGGGAAGGCTGGGTGTTCATTTATGGGCCTTTGCTATTAGGGGGCACCACTGAAGTTTGCCTAGGCCGGCCACCGCTATTCTGCCTTCCTACAGAAGCTGAGTGTACAAACTGCATTTCACTCTTCATGTAAGTATGTGTCCGTTTCTTTTTGTGTGTACTTACATGTGCCTGTGTATTCCCTGTGCGTGTTATATGTGTGTCTGTATGTGTGTATGTACAGTTGAAACCAGAAGTTTACCTACACTATATATAAAGACACAAGTGCATGTTTTTCTCAATATCTGACAATTGACCTAAAACAGGAAAGGTTTATTCTGATTTCATTTCAGATATTGGGAAAAACATGCATGTGTGTCTTTTTATATAATATATGTAAACTTCTGGTTTCAACTGTATGTACGTACGTATGTTTGTATGTATATCAAAGCGCACCTATATATGAGGACAACGGTAAACCAGGGGAGAAGTCCTGACGAGAGACAGAGCACAATTATCTCTTCATGTTACAGAAAAAGAAGAAATTCAAAATGCACCTGAAGAAACAGAGAAATGGAAGCATGTGACACAGAGAAGCAGGAGGATCGGGAGGCAGTCAGAACCCATACTGCTCAGGAACCAGTACTAGGCTCTTACGCAGGAGAACAATGAAGAAATACAGGTAAGACTTTACCCACAAAGAACAACCTTGAATGCCCACAAAGTACTCCTGGATGGAGAAAGAGAAAAATTTGGTGAAGAAGAAATGGAGAGTTGTGGTAATGGGGGATTCCCTGTTGAGAGGAACAGAGGCAGACCAATATCACCTCAAGAGAAATGTGCTGTCTTCCAGGTGCAAAAATTAAAGATGTGTCTGACAGGATATCAAGTCTCTCCAGACCTACAGATGACTACCCATTCCTGCTAATACATATGGTTACAAATTACACCACGAGAAACGACCTGGAAACCATCTGCAGTGACTTTGAAAACTTAAAAAAGAAAGTGAAAGAAATGGGAGCGCAGGTGGTCTTCTCTTCCATCCTCTTGGGTAAATGGCCATGGAACAAGGAGGTGGAATAAGATTCTGCAGGTGAACAACTGGTTATGTCGATGGTGCTGTCAGCAAGGATTTGGATTTCTGGATCACGGAGTGAATTACCTATGCGATGGACTGCTTGCAAGAGATGGACTGCACCTTAAGAAGACTGGAAAGCATGTTTTTTTTTTAAGTTGCCTTGCTGCACTCATCAGGAGAGCTTTAAACTAGGACAATGTGGGAAGGGAAGCAAAAGGCCAGAAAAAGCCGTACACCTGACAAATACTATTGAGAACTATGCTATTAGAAGTGGAAAGGAAGAACAAATACAAAAAATCTAAATAATAAAATTATTGGAGGAAGAGAAACCAATCACAAACTAAAATGTTTCTTTACAAATGCACAAAGCATGGGCAACAAACAAGGAGAATTGGGACTACTAACACAGGAAAAGAAATATGATGTCATTGGAATCACTGAAACTTGATGGGATGATGCACATGATTGGAATACAAGGCTAGCAGGATACAACTTAATTGCAAGAAACAGACTTGATAAACGAGGAGGAGGTGTCGCATTTTATGTTAGAAAAGCGTATATCTGCACAGAGATTGAAGCTTCAGAGACTGGGAGTTCTGTGGAAACTGTTTGTGTAAGAATGCAAGTGTAACAAATGGAAGGGGAGGCACAGATGGTGAAATTCACATTTGCTTTTTATTTTTATAGTGGAACCTCGGGACCACGGTCCGGGGGGCTCTGAAGGGGGCGTGACTAGTGAGCCCAAGGTATCTGTAGTAAAGTCCCTCGAACAGGACCAGAATGGAATACCTGGGGGACACAGGTGCTACCTCCAGTTAGACCCCGGACACGTGGCAGCTGTCCCAGCGGGGCAAAGGGGTAACAGGTATAACAAGATCTGATGGTGCAGAGCGGCAGACACCGAGTATCTGTGGTGAAGCTGGCACTGATAAGGAAGTTCAGGTTCCGGGTAGATGATAAGAAGCTGGCTCCAGTAACCTTGACATAGTCCTTGAGTTTAGATGGCAATTGGTGGAATGGGATGGCACTTGAATAACTGAATACTGATGTTGCCAGAGATAGTTGAACGCTGGTTACTGATACTCTGTGGATACAAACAAACTGAGCAAGTGCAAAAAGATTGCTAACGCAGTGCAGACAGAACTGAGACTGAACCGGATGTAGCAAGAGTAGATACTCGTTGCTTCGGCACTCTCCCTATGAAGGAGAGGCCAGAAATAGTAATCAGTGCGCTGCCATTGGATAATTGCTATTTTCAAAAAATGCACGCTGTCCCTTTAAGAGACCAGAGGGAAGCGTGCTCGTGTCCTATACACTCTCCCTGAAGGCCTGCTGACAGCACACTAGGAAGTGGGGGAGGGAGAAACCACAACAGGACGCTGAGAGACAAGCAGAGCACGAGGATGCAAGCAGGGAACTCGCTGAGGTACAGGGGCAGCGTGGAAAGCAGGAGCATGTGATTTACCAGAACTGGGACTGGGTATAACAACAGGGAGAGAACAACGGAAAGGACACCAATGTAGGCATTTACTACAAGCCGCCCGTGCAAGCTGAAGATATGGATGAACTCTTTATGCATCAAATGGCCAAGTTCTCCAAAAAATATGACATAGTGGTCATGGGAGATTTCAACTATCCAGACATTTGTTGGGAATCTCTCTCAGGCAAAACTAACAGGTCAAGCAAACTTGGATCTAATTCTTATAAACAAAGAGGAAATGGTTGAGGAGGTAAGAGTGGCTAGGAGGTAGCGACCATGCTACTTTAGAATTTTGAATAACTAGAGGAGGAAGACCTGTAAAGACTCAGACTTCAAGGTTAGATTTCAGAAAGGCAGATTTTACAGGACTCAGAAAGAGAATCGGAGGGATCCAATGGCTGGATATCCTTAAGAACAAATATGTCCAGGAAGGATGGGAAATCTTGAAAAATGAGATTCTCAAAACACAATCATTAATAATTCCAAAAAGAGGGAAGAATACGAAGCATTTAAGAAAAACCAGGATGGAAGATCACAGAACTTAAACACATGCTAAAAAGGAAGAAAGAAATGTTTATCAAATGGAAAGAGGGAGGCATATCTAAAGAAGAATATAATGAGATCTGTAGCCTGGGTTTCAAACTTTTCCTCATTAGAACAGATTCTTTTTGCATGGAGAAATTGAGATTGAGATCTTACGAATGGTGGACACAGGGTGTGTCAGCGGTCAAAAAATAATTGGTGGCTGTAGGCTTCCTGAAAATATCAGTATTCAGATGACCATCCGGACCAACCAACATGTTGATATCCAAGAAGTTGATTTCTCTGCCAAATCTGAAAGTCAATCTGATGTTACGATCATTGCTGTTTAGTTGTTGCATCAAATTATTCAATCCATCCAAGGCACCATCCCATAGGAAAAGGATGTCATCAATGTACCTCATCCACTTATGAACATTGTTCACTTCCTGGATAAGGTCACTATGAAAGACATCCCTCTCCCAAGTTGGTATAAGAAGGGGAACATGAGTCCCCAATTACAGTGCCTTTTACTTGAAGGTACGTCTGGTTATTAAGCGTAAAGGCATAATGTATCAAGAGGAACTCCAAGACGATCAAAATTAGATCAATAAGAGAACCATCCAAAGAGCTGGAATTGAGAAACAACCGTGCAGCCTCCAATCCCTCTTTATGATGGATGGAGGTGTAAAGAGACTCCACATCCGCTGTAACAATGACCATACTGTCATCAAGGTACAGCTGGTCCAATCGCTGGAGTGCGGTTGTGGGTAAATTGAAGATCAACGGTTTTAAAAAATAATCCACGATATCCGAAATCAAGGTCCATTATTATCTGAAACAATCGGGCAGCCGGGAGGATCCATAGGATTTTTGTGTATTTTCAGGATCAAATAAAACGTGGGAAGCTTGGGGTGACAATCTGGTATGCAGTCCAGGAGTTTTTTTTAGAAATAATACCATTCAAAAATGCTTTTTCTATAATGTCCATCAACAAGCTCTGGAAACAGGACAAGGGATTAAAAGTGAGCTTTTGGTAACAGTTAGGGTCATTCAACAGCTTATTAGCCTTTTCTTTAGGCCAAATGACCAGATTCCCACCCTTGTCGACTGGTTTGTATACGACGTCCTTCCACGATTTAAGTTCATTTAAGGCCAACCTCTCCTGCCGAGTTAAATTCGAAGGACCTTTTGATCCTTGGCTAGAGTTTCAATATCCTGAGTTACTATTCTCGTAAAGATGTCGACTTCTGGACAGAGGCTTAACGAAGGAAATTTTTTGGACCTTGTAGAAAAATGTTGAGGAATAACATTCACCTGAGAAGCGGTACTTTTCTCCTCCAATGAGATTAAGGTTTCCAAAGCTTCTCTTTCCTCTGTTGTTGATAACAAATCAGATTCTGAGGTTTTAGCATGAAACTTTTTGAAAATCAGTTTCCTGGCAAACAGATGCGTATCCTTCACTGATGTGAACGCATCTAACTGGTGTAAAGGGGAGAAGGTTAGTCCACGTTGTAATACCTCAAGTAGGAACCAATGTCAAAATGTGATCTGAAAGATTCACTACCTGGTATTGGTCTTTGTTCCTCCATCCCCTCTGAGCCTTATGAAACATTTCGGGGAATTTTTAACTTCTATCCCCACTCCTGAGATGAAAATCACATGTTGGTTCAAAATCACTAGTGGGCATATTACTTTCCATTCCAGATGCACTTGAGAATTCAGAATCAGCTCTTGTTCTAGAGCCAGGAGCAACTTTGGCTCTGCTTTGTTGTCATCTGTATATCCTGTTGGTATCATAATCTCCAACATCACGTTGGTATTTTTTGAGTATTTCCTGACTGACTTTTTCCTCCCATTTTGTGATATTGGTTTCCCTTGGTTCCCCTTCTGGGTATTTCTGTGTACTAATGATTTGTGTCCTTTATTTTTTAATAAATTATTTAATAAATGTTAAATTTTAAACTTGAATTTTGGTTCTCTTCGTTTTGCCTGCTGTTTAATTACAATATGGCTCAAAGTGGTTCAAGTACCGCTGGAGCAGTTTCTGGTTCACGTAACGCCAGAGTGATTTCAGGCTTGGGTACCCACCGGAGCAGTTTCTGGCTCCGTTACCGCAGGTGTGGCTTCAGATTTAAAGTACAGATACAGATCAGACTCAAACAGGTGCTAGAGCAAATGCATGTTCTGGGACCTGATAACAGGCTTGCAGCTAGCAGACTGCCATAACTCAATTGGTGCTCAGGCACCTCCCTACAGGTGGAGGTGCTTTAGGTATTAAGTGCCTCACAGCTATACGCTGGGGCAGCGTCTGACTGGAGCACCTTGTGCCCACCAGAGAAAATCATTCTTGGGGCCCACTGTTGTGAATTCTCTTGCTCAGATTTCTTAGCTGAAGCTCCCTCTGCCCCCTCTGGTGGCTACTGAGAGTAGTGGAGCTGGCCAGGTTGATGGAAGTTGGCTGAGAGCATATAATTGAGCTGGCTGACCTGCATGGTTCAGTTAAGTGATTCTTTTGCTAATCCTTTGCATCTAATCTGGTTGTGCCTTTTTTTGCTTTCTGCTCTGTTGCTAGGGTTCAGCGTGCTCCCTGCTGGGGGCAGCGCTGGGCCCTGCTTCATATGTTACAGCTTGTCCAGTCCCCTGTTATGTTAGTATCTTTTTGCTTGCTTCCAGTTTATACCAGAGTGCTGATCTAGCGGGCTGAGGTTGTGTGGCCTCAGGTTTTTTGTATATCAGAAGTGTTGGAATTTTTTAGGGTTTTGTGCATGATAGCAGACAGTATCTTTTCTGTCTAGACTGCTTGGGCCCCACCGTTTGCTCAGTCTGTTCTCTGCCTGTGTTTGTGTCTCATCTTGTCTCACCGACAATATATGTTTGGGGGCTGTCTATTCCTTTGGGGATCTGCTCAGGGGGATTTTAGATTTCACCTTTCTGTCTTTAGGCTTAGTTAGTTCTCCGGCTGTGACGAAGCATCTAGGGCATCGTAGGAATGCTCAATGGATACTGCTAGTTATGTTCATAGGATCAGGGGTCTGCAATCCACTTAGTTACCAACCTCTCTGGTCTTCTGGTGGCTTAGCCTGCTCCTGCCATCCTCCTCGGTGACCCATTCATAACAGCCCACTATGTAGCTAATATCAGGGTATATTATAAGGTAGTACACGTCTTAATTATGTAGCTGGGGTTGGGGTAGCCTCCAAATAGAATATAAAGTAGTCCCCTCATAGAATATAATGTAGCCCCCCCTCATAGAATATAATGTAACCCCCTCTGATAGAATATAATGCAGCTCCCTCTGATAGAATATAATGCAGCCCTCTCTCATAGAATATAATTCAGCCCTCTCGCATAGAATATAATGCAGCCCACCTCATAGACTATAATGCAGCACCCCATAAAATATAATGCAACCCCCTCATAAGGTATAATGCAGTCCCCCCATAGAATATAATGTAGCACCCTCATAGGGTATAATTCAGCGCCCCACCATATAGTAGAATGCAGCCTCAACACGGAATAGAATGTAGAGTATAATGCAGCCTCCCTATAGAGTATACTGTAGCCCCCTCATAGGGCATAATGCTGCCCCCTTCACATAGTATGATGTAGCACCCCCAGAATATAATGTAGTCCCCTGAGAGAATAATGCAGCCCCCACACAATATAATGCAGTCCCCCCACAGAATATAATGTAGCTCCCTCATAAAGTATAACGCAGCCCCCTCATAGGGTATAATGCTGCCCGCCTCCTAGGGTATAATGCAGCCCCTCTCCACCTCCATCATTGTTCTCCCTCTCCACCCCATCATTGTCCTCATCACCACCTATATCATTGCCTTCTCCCCCATTATCCCTATCATTGCCGTTTCCACCACCTCCATCATTGCTTTCTCCCCCACAACCCCCATCATTGACCATTCCACCACCTCAATCATTGCCTCCTCCCCATGGGCATTGTCCTTTCCACCACTACCATCATTGTCATTATCACCACAACCATTATTGCCTTCTCCCCCACCACCCCATAATTTCCCACTCCACCACCTCAATCATTGCCTCCTCCCCATGGGCATTGTCCTTTCCACCACTACCATCATTGACTTCTCCCCCACCACCCAATAATTGCCCATTCCACCACCTCAATCATTGCCTCCTCCCCATGGGCATTGTCCTTTCCATCACTACCATCATTGACTTCTCCACTAGCACCCCATAATTGCCCACTCCAAAACCTCCATCATTGCCTCCTTCCCCACCACCCCATCATCCTTTCCACCATCCCCATCACTGCTTATCTCCAATACACATCTCCAACACTCTGACAAACACACAAAGCACCGCATCACTCTCTCATACTCACACACACACAAAGCACCACACCACAAACACACATACACACGCATGCAGGCAGACAGACACACAGCACCACTCACCTCTTCGCAGCTGCAGCACATACCAACAGCATTTTCCTCGCCAGCAGCTTTCTGTCTGAAGCAGTGCGCTGAATGATGATGTCATCCAGCCGCGCGGTGTCAGACAGGAAGCGCCGGGCAGGAAACAGGACTCCATCGGATCCCTGCAGCTCCACTACCAAGCTGCAGGGATAGCTCCCTGCACACTGATTGCCTCAGGGTGAGCCGCCCTGCCAGGGCCCACCTCCAGGACCCTGATACAGCCGCATGTACATGTGGGCAGTGTTAGCCTATGGCTAACACTGCCCGCTATTAAAGTTAAATGGTATTCACTCCTCTCCATGCCCATGGGGGCATGAGGAAGCATGAATATTCATTTATCTTTAGCAGCGGAGACAGGCTCCTGTCTCCAGTTGCTGCATCGCTGGCACAGGGTGGGCCCCTTGACTCAGGGCCTCATAGCTGCTGGGTGTGCCGCTATTAGCGACATGCCACTGGCTGGGGGCCCCTGGAGCAGTGGGGATCCTAGGCAGCTGCTGGCCTGTATGCCAGCAGGTGTCAGTGCCTGGGCCCACAGGAGAATCCTCCAGTTCTCTGGTGGTCCAGTACGACCCTGGACTTGAGAGACACATAGGACTGTGCATGCTGTATCTTTAAGAGATGGGGAGTTTGCAGGCACTTGCCCTAAGCGAGCCGCATGGAAGCAGTGGGAGCCGGAGCAAGGGACAAAACAGGGCAGTGTGGGTGGTGAGTAAGCCGGGAGGGTGGAAAGGAGTCATACAGGAATGCTGGCATTAGAGTGCCTCCCCACTTATGCCTCCTCTTCTTCAAGCCTGCAAGGAATATCTCCAAAAATGTGGGGCATGGATATTCTCCTTGGGTTCCCACAATCTTTCTTTGGGACCTTGCGATTTCCAATCAACAAGAGAAAAGGTTTTTCCTCTTACCTTCTTCATGGCCAATATGCTTTCTAACTTGGAGACAACCTCCGAGATAACTGGTGAGGGAGTGGCACCTGAATCTTCAAAGAAGGGACTTAAGATGATGAAGGGAAACATGGAAGGAGTTAGGCACATGCAATAAAGCTGGGAGCTTCAAATTATAAGATACCATGTTGATCTGTCTGAGAACCTTGAATGAATCGATGAAACAGGGACCCACCTTGCAAGATGGCATCTTAAGGTGGATGAATTTTTGAAGAGAGCCACACTTTATTTCCTGGCTGGTAGGTTGGTGAATCCAAGCGTCTCTTGTCGGTATGCCTCTTCATCTGGACAGAGGACTTCTCCAGAGTGGCTATGGTATCTGCCCAGATCTTGAAGAATTCTTCAGAGAGCACATTGGCTGCAGGAATGCTGGAAGCGCCTGACACTGGAAGGGGAATACCAGGCTGTTCACCATAAACAAGGAAAATAATGATTTAGCAGAGGACTCACATGATTATTATAAAAGAATTCTGCCCAAGGTAACAGCTTGATCTAGTCATCATGGTGCACATTCGTGAAATGAAGCAGAAAAATGGATAGGATTTGGTTGACTCTCTCCACCTGACTGTTGGACTGGGGATGGTAAGCAGATGAAAAGTCCAGGTTCACATTTAACAGTTTACAAGTAGCTCTCCAGAACCTGCAAGTGAACTGGACACCCCAATGTGAAGAGGAAAACCATGAAGATAGTATATGTGCTATTTAAGACCAGGCAATGAAGTAAAGTGAGCCATTTTCGAGAAGCAGTCTACCACAACCCAGATAACGGAGAAGCCAGAGAACACAGTGAGGTTCATAATAAAGTCCATTGTGCTGTGTTGCCAGGTAGCTGAAGGAAGACGATGCCCAAACGGGAAATGCTTAGGGGTCTTATTATGAGCTCAGGAAGGGCATGCAGAAGCATACTCCAGAACATCTTTTCTCATGAGTTGAGTTGTCTTCCTCTGCTCAGCATGACCAACCAACTGTCACGATCCATTTTTGGATCGATGTCAGATCTGGATCCTCATATGTAACCTTTTTTCCTTTCAGGACATCGGGGGTTAATATCAGTTTTTGCCCCCGGTGGCCGCTGGTGTAATTGCATGTCTGGTCTATCTGTTGAGGCAGGTGGAAACCACTCCCACCTTCCTATATAAGCTCAACAGGTGCACCAGCTAACTGCTAACTGTTGGTGATATTATTCCTCTTTGGAGACCAACCAAGCTGGAGTCAGGAGCAGGCTGTGTTGCAGTGGAGCTCCAGCTATTTCCTTTGGTTTTTGGTGCAGTTCACTGTTTTCCCTGTCTCACCTCCTGGGGAGGGGGTTGGGGGTTTAGCTCAGGGCTAAAGAAGAGATAGGGACAGGTCGGGGACTTAGGCTTCACTACCATCAAGTGTACTGCCAAGTTAAGGAAAATCAGGGCACCCCCTTAGCCTGAGGGGCAGTGCAGGGGCCCAGGTTCCTCGTTCCCTGTTTTCCCATAACTGCCCCGTGACACCAACTTAGAAGAGTGCCCCAACTGCAGAACTCGCTTCTTCTCAGATTCTGGCACTAAAGTCTTCCTGGGAGGAATCTGAGACAAGTTCACCGGAGTCACAGTCACCATCCTAGAGTTTTCAAAAAATTCCCGGTTTCTTCCTTTTGGTCAGGAGGTAGAAAAGTCCAAAAGAGAGCATCTGCCTTGATGTTCTTGTCAGCCGGCCAAAAATGCAGGACAAAATCAAAGCCCGCGAAGAGCAGTGACCACCTAGCTTGGCGCAGATTCAACCTTTGTGCCGACTGTAGGTAGGTAAAGTTCTTGTGGTCTGTGTATATGATGACTGGATGGACAGCTCCTTTGAGTAAGTAACTCCAAGTAAGTTGGAAAAGAACCCCCAAGTTACCATATGACCGGGGGGTGTGAGAGTTGCCCCTGCTCCAGAGGTCAAAGCATCCACTTCCAGGAAGAATTGCTTAGTTCAGATCTGTGAAGCACAGGAGCAGAAGAGAAGGCCTGTTTTAGAGAAAAAAAAAGTCTTCTTAGCCTCCGGAGTCCAGATCTCGAGATTAGCACCCTTGCAGAAATGGGAGCCGTCTGGGACTTGAAATCAGCAATAAACTGTAGGTAATAATTGGCAAATCCTTGATACAGTTGAATAGCCTTAATTCCATCTGGCTGTGGCCAATTGAAAATGGAAGACACTTTCTCCATATACACCTTCAGCCCTATATCCAAGATGAAATATCCTAGAAAAGGCAGAAGGATTTCTCAAACTTAGCATACAGGTGATTCTGTCTGAGTTTTTACAAGACTAGATGAACATTTCTCGTATGAGAGGGCAGGTCTGGAGAGAAAACCAGGATATTGTCCAGGTACATTACCATGTAGGAGTAATGGAGATCTCTGAAGACATTGTTCACAAACTCTTGGAAGGCAGCAGGGGCATTACTGAGCCCAAATGGCATAACAAAACATTCGTAATGACCATCTCGAGTACTGAACGTGGTCTTCTACTCGTTTCCTTGGCACATCTCAGATCCAACTTGGTGAACATCCTGGCACCTCTTAAGTGATCAAACAATTCTATAATCAGTGGCAGTGAATATTTGTTTTTGATCATGATCTGGTTGAGACCTCTAAATTCGATGCGCAATCAAAGAGGACCATCCTTCTTAACAAAAAAGAAGCCAGCTCCAGCTGCAGAAGAAGACTTCTGGATGAATACCTTAGCCAGATTCTCCTTCATATATTCAGACATGGCTAGGGTCTCCACTTGTGACAAAGGATAGATATGGCCTCGAGGTGGTGAAGATCTCGGGAGCAGGTCAATGAGTTAATCGTACAGCCTATGTGGAGGTAACGTCTCTACTTCTTCCTTATTGAAGGCATAAGACCAGTAAGCAGATGCCAGACCCACGAGATTAGATGGTTTCGCCTGTGACTGCACAGGATGTACAGGAGCAAGACACTTTTTATGGCAAGACTGCCGCCATTGGGGAACCTCTCCGGATCTCCAGTCTAGGACGGGTTCATGAACATGTAGCCACGGAAAGCCAAGGAGAAGTGGGTGCAACAGCCCAGGAAATACATAGAAGTCAATCTTGCCCATGTGTAGCATTCCTATACGGTGCTCTACTTCCTCAGTAACCACACGAATGGCTTCGGACAAGACCCTCCCATCAACTGATGACACCAATAAATCATTCCCGAGGTATCGAATAGGAAAGATGTACATCTTTGTACCGTGTTAGCCAGTAGATAGAAAAATATTCAGAATTGAGAGTCCTCAGTGGTTGATACCTTTTAATGGCTAACTAAAAAGATGGTAACACATTGCAAGCTTTCGAGACTACTCAGGTCTCTTCATCAGGCATAGACTAATACAAAATCTGAAGTCACATATTTATGCACAATACAGCACAGAAAAAATGCAATAGATGAGACAAGTGACGTGAAGCAGAATTATGATTATGGGAGAGGGAGAAACATAAATATTGGACCAGTTCATAGATAAGGAGTCCGGATGTTTTATTGTCCTCTGATTGGGGTCTCCTAATGTGTTGTGATGCCCCCACAAGGTCTTCGGAGCAAATTCCTTAACTGATGTAAAAAGGCATAAATCCATGCGACACATTCATTCCAGCATTGAGAGTGTCAAAGGTCGTCATAAATTATCGAATAAGAACTTTATACCGATCTACCACTTCTTGCTGCATGAAATTTCCAACCACCCCGGAATCTAGGTAAACTGTTTCAATTAACTGTCAACCTCCACAAGATATCAGCATGGTCAGAATCAATGGTAGATAGTAGAGTTGAGTGAAACAGGTCAGCCAGATTCATAAGTCGCCGACTTATGCCAAAGTCGGGTTTCGCTGACCGAAACCCGACCATAGCGTGAAGTTGGCCATGCGGTCGGCAAAACGAGTGCCAAAGTCGGATTTCCCAGAATGCTTTCAGGTGCCTTTTTTTCAGCCAATGAGCAAGGACGTACACTGTGGGCAATGAGATGACATGTGCAGTGTCCACCACCATCGTAGAGAAGGGCATTGCAGTGATTGGCTTGCTTTGGGGGGCGTCATAGTGTCTATAAAAGCCCTGACCGCCGACCTCCATTTTACTTCTGCCGATCTTAAAAGTAGGGAGAGGTTGCTGTTTATCAGCAGGGAGAGAGTTAGGGCTGTAGAGATATAAGAACTTCTTATGTGCTTGTGCTGATAGCAATTGTGCTGTACAGTTAGTGAGCAGTGACGGGAGGATTTTCTTGTGTGCAGCAGCGCTGGTTATTAGGCTGCCTGATAGCTGTATTGCTGTGTATACACTGCTGTGCAGACTGCTCTTTACACAGCACTAATACTATTATTCTTTTTTTCTGCACAGTTACCGACCGTTCATTTTTTCCCACACCGTATAGAGCTGTACGCTCCTCACACACTACCGTGTACCGGCTGGTATCACGGACAAATACACGCTGACTATCTGTGTGTGACTTCTGGAAATAAATACAGAGATTTAGATTTTCCCCTACACCATATACAACTGTACGCTCCTCATACAGTACCATATATCTGCTGTTTGTATTACGGTCAAATACATACTGCGTGAGACTCTGGAAATATATATGGAGATTTAAATTTTTCCCTACACCGTATACAGCTGTACGATCCTTATCCAGTACCGTATATCTGTTGTTTGTATTATGGTCAAATACATACTGAGCGTCTGTGTGTTACTCCGGAAATATATACGGAGATTTAAATTTTTCCCTACACCATATACAGCTGTACGCTTCTGATAAAGTACTGTATATATGCAGTTTGTATTACGGTGAAATCCATACTGAGAGAGCGTCTGTGTGTGACTCCAGAAATAAATACGGAGATTTAAATTTTCCCCTACACCGTATACAGCTTTATATTCATCAAAATTGCTCAATTCAATTTTTCAACAACCCATACTGGGAAATATACCACAAAACAACTATTATCACCTTTTGTGGTAACCTTGATTTCTTATTTATAAGAAGGTGCAACACAATGGTATATTTAAAAGATAATTTTACAATACAAATTACAACCATTAAAAGGAAGGTGCTAGACCAATGTAAGAGAGGACCATATGCCATGGAAGCACAACATAAAAGCATTTCTCTAAAGGCAAAAAATAGGGCATCGTATAAAATCTACCACAGGGAAAGACCAACATAATTTACTTCTTCTACAATCATAAACCGACTATCCTCAGATATGTCCGGCAAATGTGAGAACGTCTAACCCTCTAATATCCCTTTACACATATAACCTGAACTAATAGGTGATCCCTATAGTTTATTAAGGAGCAAAAGAAATAATAGGGCACACTAAATACTCAAGGTGGTAGTAAACGCTCTGTCCCCTATTGGGCCAATTAGGCTCCCCCTCCGCAGATATATTATGGGTCAGTCCACCAAATTATGTACCCAGCATAAGACTCCTATAATTGCCCATCATGGAGGCGCCTCCATAATGAAGCATTGCGAAACGCACGTCGGCGCATGAGGGACGCTCCAGGAAGCACCATCAGTTTGCGGTATGTCACAGTGGTGGTTTTCATATGCGCCCATTATGTTCTATACATTGAATCTAGGGCAATCCCGGCCTCGGCCACTAGGAGGAACCGGACTGTCACATCGCCGTCAGACTCGGGGCCTGCTGTCCCGGCCTCAACCACTAGGAGGTGCCAGACTGTCACATCGCCGTCAGACTCGGGGCCTGCTGTTCCTGCCTCGGCCACTGGGAGGCACCGTGGTTCGCCCCCGAGTGATGGCGGCGACAGAGAAGAGGCTCCTGTGCAGGCGGTCCTGATGACATCATCAGTCCGGGAGCCTGTGAGGGATGACCTGATCCCTCAAATACCTTGGGACTGGTCTTGCAAGCCGCCAGATATATTCTTGGTTCCTCTATGTGCTACTGTGTGATTTGCTATTGTTTGACTCTGACCTCAGCCTGGATTTCTGACCCCTCTACTGCCTGACGATTTTGTACCTCTGCCATTCTCCTGGTTTGTGACCTTGGCCTGGATAGTCGACTCTGCTACTGCCTGCCGTTTTGTACCTTGCCGCCCTCCCGTTTTGTGACCTTGGCCTGGACTGTCGACTATGCCACTGCCTGCCGTTTCTGTTCCTCCGCTGCTCTCCCGATTTCTGACCTCGTTTTTGGTTCCCTGCCTTCTTCTCTATTGGCGACCGTCCTGTTCTGGCGCACTTCTCCACCAGACAGCCACCCCCGGGCCTTGCTACAATTCCACATCCCTGTATAGGGGTTATGGGTCTCGGGGTTTCTCGGGGTGCTGTCCCTGCTGCAGTCCAGTTCCGCGGACGGACGTCACATTGATGAGGCAAAGGTTATCTGTAAGAAGTGCGGAAGGACCTTTACCCGAGGGACAAATCTCCGAAATTTGAATACCAGTTGCATGCTTAGACATGGAAACACCATGCACTTGCAAGCGTGGACGGACTACAAAACCTCAGGTAGCACACGTGCACCTGCTCCAACTGAAGGTAGCCAGCAACGCTACATCGCTTCCCCCACTGTAAGCCCACCGGTTAGCACACCACCAGCAAGAAATGTTGAGGTGTCATCGCAAGGCCAAAGCAGTCAGGGAATCACATGTTTTTACAACGAAATACTGCATCTAGGCCATCACCACCACCATCACCATCACCAACCCCCTCTCAGTCCGCCATGCCCACCGCTAGTTCCACCATATGCAGCTCTCAAGTCCAGCTCACCGTAGCAGAGACTTTGAGTAGGACAAGAAAGTACTCATCCTCTCATCCGCGTACACTGGTTTTAAATGCCCACATTGCCAAACTGATCTCATTAGAGATGATGCCCTTCCATTTGGATGAAAGCACAGCATTCCAAGAGCTCATGACCTACGCTGTCCCACGCTATGACCTACCCAGTCGGCACTTCTTTTCTAGAAAAGCCATCCCTGCCCTCCACCTGCATGTGAAAGACCGCATTGTCCATGCACTCAAACAATCAGTGAGTGGAAAGGTGCACCTCACAACAGATGCATGAGCCAGTAGGCATGGCCAGGGCCATTACATGTCCATCACTGCGCACTGGGTGAATGTGGTGGATGCAGGGTCCACAGGGAACAGCGGCGGTGGGACAGTGCTGCCTAGCTCACGGTATAGGCAACAGTTGGCTGTAGGCATTCAACCCTCCGCCTCCTCCTCCTCCAGAAGCGAAAGCTCGTCGACAGAGCGCAGTCGCATGAGCACTCCATCCGCAGCTGCCAGTGTTGCACACGAGGTGTCCCACTGTTGAACAGCTAGTGGTAAGCGTCAGCAGGTTGTTTTAAAGATGATGTCTTTGGGTGACAACAGACACACCGTGGAGGTACTGGCCGACTACTCGCAGCAAGAAACTGAGTCATGGCTGGGGAGTCTACATCTTGAGCCAGGCAAGGTAGTCAGTGATAGCGGACATAATTTTGTGGCAGCCATAGCCCTGGCAAAACTCAGACACATACCTTGCCTGGCTCACACCTTGAACCTGGTGGTGCAGTGCTTCATAAATAATTATCCGGAGTTACCAGCCCTGCTCCATAAGGTGCAAAGACTGTGCTCGCACATCTGTCGCTCGCCAGTAGACTCCAGTCGTATGCAGAGGCTGCAGCGATCGCTACACCTCCCCAAGCACTGCCTAATCATAGACGTTGCAACAAGGTGGAACTCCACCATGCACATGGTTGAGAGGCTGTGCGAACAGAGGCATGCTGTAATGCATTTGTGGGAGGATACACGGGCAGGCAGTTTGAGGGCAGACATCAAGTTGTCGGGTGTGCAGTGGTCAAAGCTGAAAGACCTCTGTAAAGTCCTTCGGTGTTTTGAGGAATACACATGGCTGGTAAGCGCAGACGATGCCATCATAAGCATGAGCATCCCACTTATGCGTCTGCTCATGCAAACTTTGACGCACATTAAGGATTAGGCGTCTGCAGCGGAGGAGGAGGAGGAGGAAGAGGGAAGACTTAATGACAGTCAGGCATTGTCTGCTCATGGAACTGTCCTGGACGAGGTGGAGGAAGAAGAGGAGGAGGAGGGGGATGATTATATTGGGGAGGAGGATGCTCCTCAGGGGGCAATAGAAAATGTTGGCATGCCAAGGTCAGGTACAGGGTTTGTGCGTGACTGGAGGGATGTGGATTTGGCAGAAAGTGCTCCTCCACCCACCACTGGCAGTGCATCATTGACACCTGGAACATTGGCCCACATGTGTGATTATCTCTTGCGGATCCTAAAAAGGGACCCCCGCATTGTCAAAATGATGAAGGATGACGACTACTAGTTAGCCAGCATCCTCGATCCACGCTATAAAGGCAAATTACAGAACATCATGCCACAGGAGAACCTAGAGCTAATATTGGCGAACAAACAAGCAACTCTGGTAAACCGTTTGTTAGAGGCATTCCCAGCACACAGCAGCGGTGCAGGTTCTACCACGAGCCATACAGGGAAACATGGAAGAGGTGTTCATGGTGCACACAGCCGAAGTGGCGTTGGAGACTGGGGTTTCATGACCATGTTGTGGACTGATTTCTCGAGTAACGCTCACACAACTGGTAATACTGAATCGATTGCAACAGACAGGAGACAGTAGTTGCCAACTATGGTTCAAAATTACCTCTCCTCCCCTATCGATGTTCTCCCTCACAGTTCATTCCCCTTTGACTACTGGGCCTGTAAACTGGACACCTTGCCTGAATTGGCACAATATGCCTTACAGGAGCTCGCTTACCCTGCTGGTAGTGTGCTATCAGAAAGAGTCTTCAGTGCTGCTGGATCAATCCTGACAGAAAGAAGGACCCGGCTGTCGACCCATAATGTAGGTGATCTCACCTTCATTAAAATGAACCATGCCTGGGTTTCAAAGGATTTTGTACCACCTTCCCCTGAAGACACATAGGTTGCCAGCATAATGGCTCGCTTTGTCCTCCTCTTCCTCTGACTTCTCCAATTCCTCCATTTGCAGCTGCTGAACATCCAACCTACACTTCAACATAAGCCAGTTTTTCCACCTCCCTAACTGGGCTGTACCACCCCCCCGACAACTTTAGCCAAATAACCCCCAGTTTTCAATGCGTTACTATTATTATAAAGTAAATTAAGGTTGACAAGCTTAAGTAATAAGAATTGATGTCGTTGCCATTGAAATGGGCACTGTAGGTGTGTTTACTGTCCTCCACTCACTGCCGACTTTTATTCCCCATTGACTTGCATTGGGGTTGGGTTTCGGTCGGAACTCCGACTTTTGCCGATAGTCAGCCGATTTCGTTCAACTCGACTTTTAGAAAAGTCGGGTGGTCCGAAACCCAACTCGACCCTCCCGGAGGCTAAGTCGCTCAGCTCTAGTGGATAGTTATCCCTTTCGCCCAGTGTGGCCTCTCCTATAGACCGTAAACTTTGGAGTTTCCCGACTTCTTGGGACACATACAGATCAGATGTTCCATGCTACCACTATAGTAGCACAGGCCCTTTGCACCATGGTGTTCCTGCCATTATTCGTGCCAACTCAAGGCGGTCAAGCTCCATGGGTTCAGAGGTTACAGCCGGCGTAGGTGGCCACATAAAAAGCATCCTTTGAAAAGACGGAGCATGACAAAGCATATTTTTTCACATGCCGATTCTCTGGAACGTTCCAGGATCCTGAGTTTGATACAGATAGTCAGGGAAATTAGATAATTTAATGTGGCAGGGATGTCTCGACCAGCCAGTTCATCTTTTATTCCTTTGGACAGTCTGTCCCTGAATACCGCCATAAGTGAGTCATTATTCCAACCAAGTTCGGAAGACAGAGTATGGAAATGGAGTTCATATGGACCTAGCGTCAGACCACCCTGAAGCAACTGGAGGAGGGAAGATGCTGCAGTAGTGACATTGCCTGGCTCGTCGAAGACCTTGCTGAATACCTGCAGAAAAAGCTGCAAATCTGAGGTCACTTCTCCTAAGTGAGACAACAGGAACTCAATTTCAGCCATCTCCTATGGGAACTGGTGGGCCAGCAGTTCATAATGCAGGGTACACTGGTCAATAAAAATCTGTTTTGTGGTTGTTGTTTAATCTTTATTTGCAGTTTTCAATTTATAAGATTCTCATGCTCTGGGGCAGCCTTGGGGGGGTGCTCTGCTTACGTATTCATCTGTATGGCTTCTGACAGGTCAATGATCCATCAGTAACCTGTCCCATATTTTACATACTGAATATAATGTGTATTGAAAAAAAAATCATTCAGGGGTACTGCTTGATATCTCCATCAAAACGTGACAGACGGGGAACATGTCCCGATGCATATGTTGCAGGTGGTGTGGTCACTGTTGCAGCTGCAGCAACTTGGACTGGGACGGATGAAGCAGCCAAAGTCAATCTGTCTAAACAAATATTCACTGTCCACAGATAGGACAGGATCTTGTCCTGCTGATCATGCTGCCGGAACATCTCTTGGAATATTTCCAAGAGCAGAGAGGTCTTTGGATCAGTTGGGTCCATGGCCTGAGCAAACTGTAACACTCATGGATCGTGGACCCTTTGCACCACGGACTGGGGAAAACCTGAAGGCCTTTAACCAATGGCATTGCAGTGTTGACCTGAATCCACACCTGCAGTACCTGAGCCTGAAAGCACTCCTATGGTACGTAAACCAGAAATTGCATCGGGGTACCTGAACTTGAAACCGCACATGTGATACCTGAGCCTGAAACCACTCCAGCAGTACGTGAACCAGAAACTGCTCCTGCATTACCTGAACCTAAAACCACTCTGGAGGTAAGTGAACCTGAATCCGCTACTGTGGTACCTGAGCCTGGAACCGCTCTGGCAGTGCATAAACTGCTAGTTGTGATTAACACGCTGTCCCATCTGTATTAGCACTACTATGTGTTCCACCAGTGTTCGAACCCACCGTAGACTCTGAGTTTGTGTCTACTGTCCTGAAACTTGGGGAGAGCTGCTGGGGAACCGGAAACTGTCCTGGAGTACCACCTTGTGTTAACATGGGGCCCAAGTCTAACCACACCATCAGGGGCTCTATTGAAAATCCAGGTGGTGGCCCAGTTACACCCCTCTTTTTATACCTGTCCATCTGATTGTGTCGCCCCCTTACAAAACGCAAGTTGGGATGGGCGAGTGGCTATCCAGGGATCTCACTGCCCCGTTGGCTATAATCACTCAGGTACTTACATATATCTACAGATAATGAATATGTTGTTTGAATTATTGAGCTTCTGATTAGGTGATATGTATAACTACCTAGGTCATATGTGTACTGTGTAGATGTACTACCTATACTGAGATGCATGGAATGTTTTGTTTGATTCCTGTATGAGTACATGAGCACATCATTTGTATGTATGCATTTTACGTCTCTTTCTAACTGATCTTTTGAATAACATTTTCATATATTTTATTAGTATTTGGGATGTTTTATCGTTTCATTTTCTTTGCTTTTGTCAGGTACCGCAGGTAAGGTTTCAGGTATACTTACCTCCACAGTGGTTTCAGGTTGAGGTAGTGCTGGAGTGGTTTCTGGTTCAGGTACAGCAGGTGCTGTTCGGGCTCAGATGCTACCAGAATGGTTTCTGGCTCATGTACTGCACATGTTGCTTGAGTTGTTTCCGAGTCAGGTACCACAGGTGCAGTTTCAGGTTCATGTACTGCTGGAGCGGTTTCAAGTTCTAGCCCTGCCGGAAAGATTTCGGGTTCAAGTACCACCAGAGTGGTTTCTGGCTCAGGTACTGCAGGTGGGGTTTCAAGTTCAAACTACAGATGCAAATTAGACTGGAACAGGTGTTGCCTGGGGACACATAGGATTGTGCATGCTGTATCTTTAAGAGATGGGGAGAATGCGTGCGTGTGCCCTAAGTGCACCACAAGGGAAGCAGCAACTCCCTGGCCGGCCGGACCTGAGAACTTTTAGAACGAGCGCACACCCCACATGCAGTCACAAACTTTTTAATTTCTGTTACCATAGAGAGCCACCAGAAACCCCTCGCAATTGCCCCCCGGGTAGCTGCAACCCCAGGGTGAGCACTCAACATAGAATCGTGAAATTCCTGCATAAGTCCGAGACGGAAACGTTCCGGTACAAACAATTTACCCGGGGGTTTACCACCCGGAGCCCGAGCCTGGGCCTCCACAATCTCTCTATGTAACTCAGATGAGATTTCGGCCACCACTACTCCTGGCTGAAGAATGGAGGAGGGAGGTTCTGGAGGGGACACCGAATCAAAGCGTCGGGATAAGGCATCAGCCTTGATGTTTTTAGATCCCGGGCGGAATGTGATGGTAAACTGAAATCGAGAAAAAAAGCGCCCACCAAGCCTGTCTGGGGGTCAATCTCTTGGCAGACTCAATATAGGCCAAATTTTTGTGATCAGTGATGACTGTAATGGGATGAATAGCCCCCTCCAGGAAATGCCTCCATTCTTCAAAAGTCAACTTTACCGCCAACAACTCTCTTTCTCTCGGCAGAGGAAAATTTTTTAGAGAAGAAGGTGCAAGGCCTCAGATTAGTAAGGGTAGGAGGGCCCTGAGACAAAACTGCCCTCACCCCTACTTTTGAGGCTTCAACCTCCACGATAAAAGGTCTTGATGGGTCGGGTTGTACCAATACAGGGGCTGATGAAAAGCAGTTTTTTAATGTCACAAAATAATTTTTTGCAGCTTCAGACCAATTTTTTACATCAGCTCCCTTGAGAGTGAGGTCCGTTAGAGGCTTTACCACCTGCGAGAAGCCCTTAATAAATTTCCTAAAGTTAGCAAAGCCTAAAAATCGCTGCAACCCTTTCAAGTCATGAGGCTGCACCCAATCTGTAACAGCCTGGACCTTCTTAGGATCCATGCGGAACCCCTCCCCTGGCACAATCAACCCCAGAAAGGATACTTCTTGCATGAAAAATGAGCATTTTTCCAACTTGGCATACAAATGATTCTCCCTCAGTCTCAGGAGAACCATCCGCAAATGGTGCAAGTGAGATTGACTGTCCACCGAGTACATCAGAATGTCATCCAAATAGATGACCACAAAACGACCAATTAAATCAGAGAAAATTACATTAATAAAATTCTGAAAAACAGCAGGAGCGTTGGTGAGACCAAAGGGCAGAACCAAGTTTTCGAACAGCCCTTCAGTCGTCAGGAATGCTGTTTTCCATTCGTCCCCTTCCCGGACTCTTATAAGGTTGTATGCCCTACATAAATCCAGTTTAGAGAACCACTTGGCCCCGGTGAGTTGGTTACATAGATCAGGAATTAGGGGGAGAGGGTATGTATTTTTCACAGTAATTTTGTTTAATTCCCGAAAGTCGAGTCACGGCCGCAAACCACCATCTTTTTTCTTAACAAAAAAGAAGCCCGCCGCCACAGGTGAAACAGAAGGCCTAACATGCCCTTTGCGGAGACTCTCGGTAATGTACTCCTTCATGGCTAGACGTTTGGGCCCGGACAAATTGAACAGGTGAGCCTTGGGTAATTTGGCTCCAGGGAATAGATTAATGGCACAATCAAAGGGTCTATGTGGGGGTAGCGCCTCAGCCTCACTTTCAGAAAATACGTCTTCAAAATCTTTCAGGTACTCCGGAATACCTTCCAGATCGACAGACGACACTGACACAGATTTTACTGGGGAGACAAGAGTTGTCAAGTTACAACATAGACCGTTAGCCATACAACCCCACTGAATGATCTCCCCTGTGACCCAGTCAATAGTACGATTGTGATGTTGATGCCAAGGCATACCCAGTACCAGTCCAGCCGGCAGATTATTTAGAACAAAGCACCTTAATTTTTCCACGTGAGTGGAGCCCACTTTCAGCGAAAAGGTATCAGTCATGAAACAAATTCCCTCCTGGGTGATAGGAGAAGAATTATCTGCCACAATTTTAACAGGATCTTTTAACCTGACTGTCCCTATCTTATGAAAAGTCACAACTTTGGCATTGATCAGATTAATAGAAGAACCGCAGTCAACAAAGGCGGTAGTCCCAACCGGACCGCCTGTAAGTTCTAGTTCCACCGGAAGCAGAATTTTAGTAAGTGAGGAAAAGGGTACCTGGGAGTCTGGGCAACCTCCTCGATTGTTACCCAGATCAGTCGTTTTCCTGACGGCTTCACTAAAGAAGGGCAAGAAGGACAGTTCCTTCTCCAGTGTCCAGCGAATCCACATTAAAAGCACAATTGGTTGTTTCTACGGCGTCTCCTCTCTTTTTAGTCCAATGACGTGGCACCAACCTCCATGGGCTCAGGACTAGATGAAGAGTCTCTCATATTGGAGAATAAAGGGGTCTCCTGCAGTATGACCAGCATGACCCCTCTTGCCCGCAGCCTACGGTCCATGCGGACAGCCTGGATCATAGCGTCCTCCTAAGAATCCGTTATCATATTTGTTCACAATAGTCAGTAACAACATGTTCTGGGTACATTGTAAACATGTTGTAACCCTGAAGGTGATGGTGGGGGCCACATGAGCTCCATCGAATTACATATTGTTGTAAATGGTATAAAAGATTGCCTTGTATTTCATTACGTCAGATAAAGTGATTTGACCGTGGCTCGTGTGTGTTGAGTCTCTTTGTCTCCAAGCGCTTGTGAATTAAGGGCGAAAACTCCTAATCCGGCCTCACTGGTGATCTGGCATATCTGACGCTTGGTCAGAACAAAAAGCAGCTACAACAATTCCTTGTGGTCCGGTCGGTGATTGGTGTGTCAGGAAACAATGAGGCGGACAGAGCACAGTCAGCACACAGGGACAACGAGCAACTCAATTCAGGTACAAAGGGAAACCCCTCACAACGGGTGTCGCAATTCTTCCCGTTGTTGTGTACGTAGGCTTATGTCCTGACAGGGCGTCAGGTCACTCATGGTCAGCGATGTCAGTGGTGACCAGGTACGTCAATGTCAGCAGTCTCTGTTAACAGCTTTTAGCCTCTGCTGGTTTTTGCCAGCTCTGGCAGTTGGCCCCCCGCAGAAGCCCTCACACTGCCCTCCTGCGCGATGCACGTTCCCACGGCAACTAACTGATTTGCCGCACACTGTGGCCCTTTTATTTTAGCCACTCCCCTACTCCTTGGTGGTGAGGTTGGTCCGGGGCTTTAAGTTTTCCCCTGTGAAACCTGGGTGACAGCCCCGACAGTTCTGGATCCGTCACGGAGTAGGTAGGCCTTGTCCAGTTCTTCTCCTTACATGCCCACTGTAGGTACTTTTGACGATAAACAAGAGTCAGCATTAGTATCCTGACTGACTTGTGGCTTTGTAGCACCCTATAAGGCAAGCTGTGATACTTTGTTTTCTGACAACTTTACCATAAGAGGCAGTGTTAACTTATCTAGCAACTTGTGCTGCATTAGCTCTTCTAATAGATTGTACCACGTGGCTCTCCTGCGCTTTCAATGAGCTTTGGGTTCCCATTACCCTATTGTAGGTTCAAAAGTTGTCCTTACATGGACTCCTTATAGTAAATTCGAACCTACAGTTACCACATGAGAATTAGGCCCTAATTCATTAAAGCGATTACTGCAGATTTGTAAAGTTGTAAAATTTTGCAACTTTTGGCTTTTTCTTGCTATTTTTTAAACGGGGAGTGCAACAGGGACGCATCTAATTCATGGTAAGCTGTGACATGCCTTATGCCACAAATCTTACTCCAATTTCCGTCTGGAATAAGATTTGTGGATAGGCACACTGAAGCACAGACTGTTTGTCAGACTCTCCTGATTCAATAAGAGGCGTGCTCTTAAAGAATCTGAATCGACTGTCTCCAACACACCCTCCATAGAGACCAGCATGAAAATCACCGACATTGATGAATAGGGGCCTTACGGTTTAGGATATGCTCAGTTGACTCCCATTACAGTTTAGCCCTGTGAAAGTGTTGCTGAAATTCCTGTTTGTGTTAATTGTTACGTTTGTGCATTTTTACAGTTTTCATAATATCATCTTTAAGAACTGACATGTTTCTGCCTAACAAATTCCATTTTCAACCTTTTCCAGATGACATTTTAACAAGATGGCATACGTGATTAAAGAGAACTCAAGTCATGCTGCCTAAACCATGACCAGTATGAATCGAAGTCTGACTACATGACTTTAGCCAGTTATGCTTCCCTCTGAGAAGCTCCCATGTGTCAAAGAAAAAATAGTCTGAAGAGCCTGGCTAGCTACTTCCCGCACAGTTCTAGTTGATTGACTGTTTTTTTTTCATGTGTGTTCATAGTGATTGACAGGTCTATCAACTAGAGCAGTGCGGAATGAAGCCCAGGGCTACCATTTGAAATTTTGGGGCCCAATACTGGCAAAGTTATTGGGGCCCCCTTTAGACTCTGCCTAGGCTCCACCCCAGCCCTGCCTCCACCCCTCAAACTGTCCACAGTCCCACCGCCCTCTCTTGGAAAAACTCCAATTCTCACCAATCACACATTAACAGTTCCCATCACCAGATCACACATATAGCCGGCAGCTTTTGTTTTGGCCAAAAGATTTTCTAAGCCGCCATCACAACACTGTACACACTTTTGGCTGAGCTTTACTCTACGCTAACCTATTAAATATTTGTTAAAATATGGAATACAATTTAGGTATTTTTATTTACTTTTCAATTTTTAAAATGACCAATAATATCACATACAAGGGACAAATACCACTAGACCATGTCCAGACCACATATTACCACCACATAGTGACCTATAATACGACATACAAGGAACAAATACCGCCACACCATGACCAGACCACATATTACTACCATAGTGACCGAATAATATCACATACAAGGAACAAATACCACCGCATCATGACCAGACCACATATTACCACCACAAAGTGACCAAATAATAGCACATACAATGGACAAATACCGCAACACCATGTCCAGACCACATATTACCACCACATAGTGACTGAATTCTACAATACTGATCAGTAATAAAAAAACACAATACTATCACCATAAATGCCATTATACACAGGAGATCTGTACTTAGTATGCAGTGTCTATGTATATGTAATACAGTGATCAATCTGCCCCATCACCTCTTGCATACTGCCCCCATCGTGTCTTGCATTCTGCCCCATCATGTCTTGCATTCTGCCCTCATCATGTCCAGCATTCTGCCCCATCATGTCTGCATTCTGCCCCATGTCCAGCATTCTGCCCCATCATGTCTGCATTCTGCCTCCATGTCTGCATTCTGCCCCCATCATGTCTGCAATATGCCCCCATGTCTAGCATTCTGCCCCCATCATGTCTGCATTCTGCCCCCATCATGTCTGCATTCTGCCCCCATCATGTCCAGCATTCTGCCTCCATGTCTCACAGTCTGCCCCGGGCCCCCTGATCGCCGCTTTCAATTAAAAAAAACCCAAAAAACAAGTTCTTCTTACCTGGCCGCGCTCCAGCGGTGACGCTCACTCTCTCTCCACGCTGCTGAAGTGCGCACTCGCAGGTGACTGACAGTGACGTCAGATGCTGGCGTCGTGTGAGCTGCGGCTGTCGTGTGAGCTGCGGGCCCCCTCTGCTCCCGCGCCCTTTACGTCAGTCAGGGCAGTAATGCCCTGATGGGGCCCTGATGAAGCCAGCCAGGGTCAGAGTCGGACTAGTCTTGTCTATTCCTAATCCTAATTAATCATTGGTCCTAATTAAGGACATAATCTGTTTAGTAACAGGAAGCCTGATGACAGGTTCTTTTGAAGGAGTGATGTTTCTGATTGAGACGAACTGTGCACCACCTCTAACATTGATTCTTGAGCACTGCTCACACTGTTTTTTCAAATACCATTCTTATATTTATTGCAAATGGGGGGACATGATGAAGCTAACTAACCAGTGAACAAAAAATACAGACCCAGCACAGCTCTTTAGGGAAATGATACAAAAAATAATTGCAACAGTTCCTCACTCAGGTGTCATCATCATAGAAAACCACCAGATGTGGCGAGGGTTGAGAAACACTGGACTGGCTTGCAAGATACTGTAGTATTTATGAAACAATGGTTCTGTTTGCACACATGGTAACCCATAAAACTTGACATTGTCTGCCAAGAAGAACCATGAGAATATAAATACATTCTCCCTGCAAGTAAAGATTATTTACTATATGTTCTCCTAAATGAATCTCTTCCTAGTTACATTTCATACTGAGAGCAGAACTGTATATGTGTGGGTGGGACATGTGTTAGCTGTCTCCCTGACAGCTAAAGTCTGCTTCCTTGTGCAAGCCTATTGTTGGATGAGTTGAAGATCAGCTAATTACGTAAAAGACATTGTTGCCTCACTGTTCTTTCCTTCACAATGATAAATAATTCAAAATCGAGCAGATGGTACGAACCTGAGCATTTTGTTTCTATTTGTGAATTTGTATGTTATTTTTGTGCTTCCTCCTAAAAACATTCTCTTAAAGCCGATCTGTCACCAGATTTCACAATACAAACTGTATATATTATTAAATACATCTCTTAGGCCCTTTTCCGGTACGTGAAGAAACGGTCCCGGAGATATCCGTGTCTGTGTGTCCGTGTGGGTACATGGCCCATCCATGTGTCATCCATGTGCTGTACGTGTGTCCGTGTTTCTCATCCGTGTGCTGTCCGTGTGCTGTCTGTGTGAATACATATCCCACACAAAGCTTTTGAGGTCCAAATGAGCGGTTAATGCATTAAAGGCTTGGAACTTGTAAAGGTGTGAGTGTGATCCATTAGTGATTATGGCTTAAAACAGTTCTGAAAATGTTTTTTACAATGACATTTCATCTTAGGGGTGTGTGTTTCGCCTCACAAATATGTCTATTGACAATGAGGCGTTGTTGTGGTTGGCGTGGCTTGTGTCACGTCACTTTGGGGTTCGCCAACATATGCTTGATGATGAAACACAGCTGCAAAAGAGGCTATGGGTTCACCCTATACTCTTGCTACGTGGGGCATATGGTCAATTTACAAAATTGTATAATGAACTTTGCAGATACTCGTTGAAGTTTGTTGCTTTTTGTCGTCTTTCCATTCCTAGATTTGACAACATACTTCAGTTTTTGCGCCCTTACCTTCTCAGACAAGACACCTGCATGCGACTAAGCATTTCTCCTGAGGAGCGTTTGCCAGTAACGTTGAGGTAATTTTTTGTGCAGCACATTATATTGTGGCCAATAGAGTTGAGCGACTTTGGTCGGATCGGATTTCATGAAACAATATTTGTTTCAGATGAAACTGGTCTGACTAGGGCAAAAAAAGTCGAAGTTTTGTCCGAAACCCGACCCCAATGCAAGTCAATGGGAAATAAAAGTCAGCATTGAGTGGATGACCAGTTTCATCTGAAACAAATTTTGTTTCATGACACCTGATCCGACCAAAGTCGCTCAACTCTAGTGGCCAATAATGTGCAAACCACTGTTGTGGGTTAAGTGGTTATTTTTCTATTGAGTAATGTTCCATTTCACTCGGTTAGACAATGACCATAATCGTAACTGCCAGACATGTGTTTCCTAACCATTGGCCTTGAAATAAAGGCCACAATACAATTTGTATGTGTATTCTTACAAACAATCAAAGAGTAGGCCCCCTCAAACCAACTCTTAACATGGCCACTTTGTGAACTGTACACCTGTGTGCTTCATTCATGGGTGGGGTTTTTATTGGCCCTATACCTATATTGGCTGTTGTTCTGTGCTGTGTGACCTTCACTATGTAATAATTGTTTCATTCATCATCTTATTCTTCAATTGATGGTGATGTTTACACATAAAAACTATGGTTATGTTAACAGATTCCTAGCTACTGGCCACTCATTTTCTTCACTTCATTTTGAGTTATGTTGTGAATTCTCTTACTTCTGAGTTGGGGCTCCCTCTGGTGGTTACTGTGGGTAGTGGAGCTGGCCAGATTGACAGAGGTCTGCCACCTGACGATGATGATTGGAAATCTGGAGTTACTGTTTGGGAGTATTCAAGTGAGCAGACTTCCCTTAATTGTTGCTGGTGATTAGTTCTTCCTGTGCAACTTGAGGTCTGCTGTCTTCTGCCTGATCCTGCATTTTTCAGCTAAGTTGTTCATTTGCTAATCCTTTGCTTCTGATCTGGTTTTGCCTCTTTCTGCTTTGCTGTGCGGGTTCAGCGTGCTCCCTGCTGGGGCTGTGCTGGACCCCGCTCCATATGTTACAGCTTGTGTCAGTTTCTGTGACACAAGCAGTGCGGGCTCAGCGTGCTCCCTGCTGGGGCTGTGCTGGACCCCACTCCATATGTGACAGCTTGTTATATTAGTCTCTTTTGCTTTGCTGCCAGTTTACACCAGAATGCTGATATAGTGGGGGGAGAGGTCGTGAGACCTCAGTGTTTTTTGTATATCAGACGTGTTGGATTTTTTAGGGTTTTTGCGTGATTGCAGACAGTGTCTTTCCTTTCCTATCTTATCTAGACAGTTTGGGCCCCATCATTTGCTCAGTCTATTTTCTCCCTGTGTTTGTCCCTCATCTGGTCTCACCGGCAATATATGTTTGGGGGCTATCTATTTCTTTGGGGTTCTACTCTGGGGCACTTTAGATTTCACCTTTATTGCTTTAGGCCTAGTTAGTTCTCCGGCTGTGTCGAAGCGTCTAGGGTATGCTCCAAGGCTACTGTTACTTGTGTTGTTAGGATTAGGGGTCTGCAATTCGCTAAGTGACCAACCATTCTGGTTTCCTGGTGGCCTAGCCTATTCCTGCCATCCTCCTCGGTGACCTGTTCATATCAGAGTTCCTCCTTGGCACGTCAACCATATCCGGGATTGTGCCCTCAACCTGTGATCTGATTTGGGACAAGCTGAAGAGCCGTTTCACGCCTCAGCCAACCACACAACCCTGGTTGCGTATTGCCCCGGGTTTCATGGAAGCCACAGATTTCCCAAATTGCATTGGTGCCCTGGATGGTAAGCACATTTGTGTCAAGAAGCCACCAAACTCTGGGTCTCGTTGTTTTAATAACAATTTTTTTCCGTAGTGCTGCTGGCAGTAGCAGACAGCAACTACTCTTTTGTTCTTGCTGACATTGGGGCATATGGGAGTGTCTCTGATGCTCGCATCTTTAGAGCTTCAAGATTAGCTAGGCGACTTGCTGACACTAATTTAAATCTGCCCCAACCATGTGTGCTTCCTGGAGCGTCGGGCCCACCTGCATCATTTATCATTATTGCTGATGAGGGTTTTGCGATCTCAAGGCAAGTTCTTCGACCATTTCCATGTCGAAGTTTGGACAACCGGAGGAGAATTTTTAACACCCGACTGATGAAAGCCCATCGATTAAGTTGAGTGTGCTTTTGGAATCTTGATTTCAAGATTTCGTGTATTTGAAATTTTGCATAATTTCTGGCAACAACAAGAAGCATCCTTGGATGATGTTGATGATGGGAGAGTGGTTAATGTGGCATTACCAGAGGAAAGCCAACATGCTCCCTGAGTTGCTCACTCTGCCCTTCAAGTCAGGAATCTTTCTGCTGATTATTTTTTGAGACATGAGGGTAGTGTGCCATGGCAAATGTAGGAGACCAACTAATGTTAACCTTAAATATGTATTCTGTCCCAGAGTGGAATGTGTTCATTATCGTACACTTTTTTTGGCTGTTTCTTACAATTTTGTTAGGGACTCGCAAGACAATGAGGACCTTTGACATGGGTTGCGAGCTTACGTTTGATATGGGTAACTGATACATGGCTATCACAAAGCCTTATTGTTCTACTTACAAAAGAACTAACACCTCATTATAATGTGTTTTCTGTGTGTGTGATAAATATGCTATATATTCAAGCATGTATTTATTCTGATATTAGTAGAGTATCAATAAATACGTAAGACCCTCATTCATTGTCTGTGTTCATGAAGGAGAGTGGGTCACCATGCAATCATCTTGTTCATACCGACTGACCTTGAAGTTACCAAATTCTTGAGCCTTTCACCACTGTCAAAAGTTCCACGCAGTTTAGGCTGTGAGGGGGCACAGCTTCAGTGACCTCACCGCTAGTCAATTAAGTTGCATATGCCACCACCATCTCATGGCTTTCCCATTACTTTGCAGCCGGGACGGATTAATATTAATATTAATATTAGCACCATCCTGGTTGTAAAGTGTTTATGGGCCAGATGTGGATTACCGGTGGACACGTATGATTTGTTTTGTTTTTTTTTTGTTTTGTAAGGTTTTTTTTGGTCAGATCAAGGACATATTTTTTCAACTACATATTTTGCTCAAAATAAACAAGACAGATTAACACTTGAAATGTGTTTTATTTATAATTCAACACATGTATTCATATGAGGGTGTAGCAAAACAAAACAAGAAATTAGAACAAAAAAATGAAGGTATCCTACTTATTTAGGTTCTTCATAAATCAATAAAGTCACCATGACTTGAGAACGATTCGTCCGTGGTATTTTCTGCGGTTCCACGTTTGGGGCTGGAGGACTGTGTGGCCATTTGTCCTACAGACATTGTGGCCTGGCGTGTGGTAGTTTGAGGAGGTTCATTTGGCCAAATTGCTGGTGTACCAGATGTACATGGGGGATAAGGTTGTGTTTGTAAAGACTCAGCCAAAAATGTTTGGGAAACACTTTGTGTCTGAGGTAAAGTAGGTTGTGAGTCAGCAATCTGGCTCTGATATGATTGCGAACTCTTATAGTTATGACCTCTTGGCATATGGCTGTGCTGAACATCATACCACAGCAAGAATTACAGGTTCTGAAGCAGCAGAACAGCCCAAGACCATCACACTCCAACCACCACCATATTTTACCGTTAGTATGATGTTCCTTTTCTGAAATGCTGTGTTACTTATACGCCAGACATAATGAGACATACATCTTCCAAAAAGTTCAACTTTTGTCTCGTCAGTCCACAGAGTATTCTCCCAAAAGTCTTGGGCATCATTAAGATGTTTTCTGGAAAAACTGAGATGAGCCTTTATTTTCTTATTGCTCAGCAGTGGTTTTATGTCTTTGAACTCTGCCATGCATGCCATTTTTCCCCAATTTCATTCTTATGATGGAGTCATAAATACTGACCTTAAAGGGAATCTGTCACCCCTTTTGTTGAGATATCATATAATGATATCATTCAATTGTGTGTCACATAAAGATTCTCTTAGTACTTTTGCTTCCCCCTGACCCCGCACCTTTCATGCATAAAAATCTTTTTTATATCGGTTCAGATGTATGTAAACTGCTGCTGTCCGGTCCGATGGGCGGGGCTTATTCACCTGCTCCCCCCTCCCTGTCTTGCTCTATGCGTTTCTTTTTGTGTAGAGCAAGACGGAGAGGGGGAGCAGTTGAATAAGCCCTGCCCATCGGACCGGACAGCGGCAGTTTACATACATCTGAACCGATATAAAAAAGGTATTTATGCTTGAAAGGTGCGGGGTCAGGGGGAAGCAAAAGTACTAAGAGAATCCTTATGAGACACACAATTGAATGATATCATTATATGATATCTCAAAAAAGGGGTAACAGATTCCATTTTAGTGATGCAAACGAAGCCTGCAGTTCTTTCGATGTGACCTCTTGAATGAGTCGCCGCTGCACTCTTGGAGTAATTTTGATCAGCCAGCCACTCCTGGGAAGGTTCACCACTGTTTAATGTTTGCGCCATTTGTAGATAATGGCTCTCACTGTGGTGCCCTGGATTTGCTCTTGGAGTAATTTTGATCAGCCAGCCACTCCTAGGAAGGTTCACCACTGTTTAATGTTTGCGCCATTTGTAGATAATGGCTCTCACTGTGGTGTCCTGGAGTCCAAAAGGTTTATAAATGACTTAAAAACTTTTCCAGACTGATAGATCTCAATAACTTTGTTTCTCATTTCTCATTGTTTGTCTGGATAGCGGCTTTTGAGGATCTTTTGGTCTACTTCACTTTGTCAGGCAGGTCCTATTTAATTGATTTCTTAATTGGCAGCAATCAGGCCTGAGTGTGGCAAGGGAATTTGAACTCAACTTCCCAAACATGTTATAAGCCACAGTTAATTTTTTATGATTGGAGTGGATCACTTTTTCACACTGGGCCTTGTAGGTTTGGATTTCCTTTTCCCTTAATAATAAAAATCTTCATTTAAAAACTGAATTTTTTGTTTGTGTTATATTTGTCTAATATTTAAAATTCTTTGGTGATCTGAAACATTTCAGTGTGACAAACATGCAAAAGAATAGGAAATCAGGAGGGGATAAATACTTTTTCGCACCACTGTATAAGGGGGGGAGGTATGGTGGGAAAATTTTATAGGAAAGGATAATAGTCAGGAAACTATGTACCATAAGAGACAGTGTGAGAGTAGTTTTTTTTTTTTCAAGGAAGCACAGTAAGAAGTGATTATTTATTAAGAGGCACAGCATAAATCTTATTTAAGGCATAGCATGGGTGGCTATTTTTATTCAGGTGGCATTATAATGACATTGTTATTTTAAGGACATCGTGTGGGAATGTGCTGCAGAAAACCAGAGAAGAGGGAAGTCTAAAAAAATGGTCTCTGGCTGTGAACCGTCATCATGGCATCAAGACCAGATGAAGAAGGAAAGGATGTGAACAACTCCAATCAGAGAAGACAGCAGGATATAAGGAAGCTCAACATAAGGGTTCTTTTACACTGGAAAATCACGGCCTTTAAATGTAAGCCAACCAGCTTGTTCTGTCTCCGACATCTAATTGTTTGCATAATTTTGTAGTTTCATATAGGAAATTTGTATATTTAGGAGTTTAACAATCTTTATTTGTCTGCAGTGTTTTGGCTCCCTCTAGCGGCCAGAGTCATGTTCATGGTCGTATTCTGTTTTTTCCAATGTCTGAATCTCCTCCCTTCTTTTGCATTGCATTATGGTACTTCAGCTCCATTTTCCCTCCATCCTCCTTCATCTTGTATTTAAGAAGGATCACATTTATTGCTCTACCCTTGTGATTGCATTGCTGGTATGTATTTATGCTCTTTATAGTTAATTCCTGTCCTAATACTAGCTTAGTCAGTCCTACTTCTGGGTTAGTCACGTCCCCTGATGAATGAGTAACCCTCCGAAACTTGCGTTGGGGTGAGATGCTGGACAGCTGGAACTTGTGCCCGCCACCTATTAGATAAACACTCATGCTCCGTATTTGTTATCCGTCCTTAGGCATATTTTACGCATTCAAGCCATGGTGAAGTGTATACCTATTGCATGGAAATGATTAACTTATTCAGCCGGCCATTTAGGATGGAGTTAGAATTTCTCTGGCGGTGCACCTTTATTTTGATCATACATAAGTATGTACCATATGCACTTTGTAATATTGTATGCACCTTATTTATATATGTATGATGTATTGGTTCTGACTGTCCAGTAACCCCTTGTATACCCATGCGGTTTGCGGATGCCCGCACTTCATTGTCCATTGCCCCTTTTGTATCTGGATTTGTCCTATTAAGTGTAATAAAAATTTTTATCTTGTATTTTTTGGTCGCTTCTTTTGGAGCAAAAGCTCAGTTTTTCCATTTAATTGCGATTGTCCATATTGGTCTCCTATTGTGTCTGCTAACAATTTGGTATGCTGACATTGGAATATTTAAAATGCAGACACTGGTCATTGGCACTCTAATATACCAAGTTCAATAAAAGCACAGACTCAACCACATATCTTATTTGACCTCAGTATAGCGGTTTAGCTGTCTGTATAAGCTGCAATGAGTCTGCCTCATTTAGTAAGGACAGAACACAGCTATATAAAGCTGATTGACAGTTGCTAAAAAGCCTGTTTAGGAAGGCTGACCGCTCTTTCATGTGTACAGAACGATTGTTAACATGATTAATCTGTGCCCATAGAATACCATTATTTTCAACAGTACGTGTTTACACAGGATGATATGCTGCTGAGAAAGATTATATTTAAGCAACTGTAGATATTATTTTCCCCCACAAACAAACGTTTTGAAGCTTTTTTTATTAGGATCTACCTCACCTAGTGAACCCCCATTATGTAACAGCACCTATTTTAAATATTTGAAGAGGAGTCCATTTTGTCATTGGAACTGTTTTATTATGAAAAAAACATTTAAGCTATTGGAGTATACACAGATGTTTGTCTCATGACTAGTGTTGAGCATTCCGATACTGCAAATATCGGGTATCGGCTGATATTCGCTGTATTGGAATTCCGATACCGAGTACTGATATTTTTACAATATCGGATACCGGAATCGGAAGTTCCCATATTGCAATGAGCCACTGTTGTGGCTGTGATTGGCTGCTGAAATGATGTCATCATGATGCGCGGTCTGTGCGCATCATGATGCCCGGTCTGTGTGGGCCTGCCGGGGGTCTGTGTGGGCCTGCCAGGGGTCTGTGCCGGCTGCCGGGGGGTCTGTGCGGACTGCCGGGGGTCTGTGCCGGCTGCCGGGGTCTTTGCTGGCTGCCGGGGGTCTGTATGGGCCTGCCGGGGGGTCTGTACGGGCCTGCCGGGGGTCTGTACAGGCCTGCCGGGGGTCTGTGCCGACTGCCGGGGGTCTGTGCCGACTGCCGGGGGTCTGTGCGGGCCTACATACTACATACATACAACATATATACAACATGCTACAGACATACTACATACATACTACATACAATTCATTCATACATTCATACAATACATACATATAGACATACAGTACATACAACATAGAGTACATACTCACCATCACTTGTCACTTTGTTCCCCGAAGCCAGTGTCATCTATAAAAAATATGAAAATAACAAACAAGCGATATACTCCCTGATCCGCAGAAATCCACGAGGGTCCCACGACGATCTCCCGTGGAGAACAGCAGCATCAGCTGATGCAACCGCTCTCTAGGGGCCCCAGGAAAACAATGACGGGAGGTAGGTCTCTTTCCGCACTGTATTCCTCCGCCACTGTAAAAAAATAGTCCCTAGTCTCACTTTTGGCATTGCTGTGTGAGAAAGTTCCCACGCAGCTTTTGCCATAAAGTGAGACCAGTGAACTATAGTAACCTCTTAGTGATGCAGTGCAGGAGATCGTCGTGGGACACGCATGGATTTCTGCGGATCAGGGAGTATATTGCTAGTTTGTTTTTTTCATTTTTTTTATAGATGACACTGGCTTCGGGGAACAAAGTGACAAGCGATGATGAGTATGTACTCTATGTTATATGTACTGTATGTCTATATGTATTGTATGAATGTATTGTATGTAGCATGTATGTAGTATGTAGTATGTATGTTGTATGTCTTTAGCATGTTGTATGTATGTAGTATGTATGTACTATGTATGTATGTTGTATGAATGTAGTATATATGTAGTATGTATGTATTGTATGAATGTATTGTATGTTGTATGTAGTATGTATGTTGTATGTCTGTAGCATGTTGCATGTATGTAGTATGTATGTAGTATGTACTATGCATGTATGTTGTATGAATGTAGTATATATGTAGTATGTATGTATTGTATGAATGTATGAATGTATTGCATGTAGTATGTATGTTGTATGTAGTATGTATGTTGTATGTATGTTGTATTTCAGTAGCATGATGTATGTACTAGGTATGTATGTATGTATGTAGTATGTATGTAGTATGTCTGTAGCATGTATGTAGTATGTATGTAGTATGTACTATGTATGTATGTTGTATGAATGTAGTATATATGTAGTATGTATGTTGTATGAATGTAGTATATATGTAGTATGTATGTAGTATGCATGTATGTATGCTGTATGAGTGTAGTATATATGAAGTATGTATGTAGTATGTAGTATGTATGTATGTTGTATGAATGTAGTATATACAGTGGGGCAAAAAAGTATTTAGTCAGTCAGCAATAGTGCAAGTTCCACCACTTAAAGAGATGAGAGGCGTCTGTAATTTACATCATAGGTAGACCTCAACTATGGGAGACAAACTGAGAAAAAAAAATCCAGAAAATCACATTGTCTGTTTTTTTTCATTTTATTTGCATATTATGGTGGAAAATAAGTATTTGGTCAGAAACAAGCAATCAAGATTTCTGGCTCTCACAGACCTGTAACTTCTTCTTTAAGAGTCTCCTCTTTCCTCCACTCATTACCTGTAGTAATGGCACCTGTTTAAACTTGTTATCAGTATAAAAAGACACCTGTGCACACCCTCAAACAGTCGGACTCCAAACTCCACTATGGTGAAGACCAAAGAGCTGTCAAAGGACACCAGAAACAAAATTGTAGCTCTGCACCAGGCTGGGAAGACTGAATCTGCAATAGCCAACCAGCTTGGAGTGAAGAAATCAACTGTGGGAGCAATAATTAGAAAATGGAAGACATACAAGACCACTGATAATCTCCCTCGATCTGGTGCTCCACGCAAAATCCCACCCCGTGGGGTCAGAATGATCACAAGAACGGTGAGCAAAAATCCCAGAACCAAGCGGGGGGACCTAGTGAATGAACTGCAGAGAGCTGGGACCAATGTAACAAGGCCTACCATAAGTAACACACTATGCCACCTTGGACTCAGATCCTGCAGTGCCAGACGTGTCCCACTGCTTAAGCCTGTACATGTCCGGGCCCGTCTGAAGTTTGCTAGAGAGCATTTGGATGATCCAGAGGAGTTTTGGGAGAATGTCCTATGGTCTGATGAAACCAAACTGGAACTGTTTGGTAGAAACACAACTTGTCGTGTTTGGAGGAAAAAGAATACTGAGTTGCATCCATCAAACACCATACCTACTGTAAAGCATGGTGGTGGAAACATCATGCTTTGGGGCTGTTTCTCTGCAAAGGGGCCAGGACGACTGATCCGGGTACATGAAAGAATGAATGGGGCCATGTATCGTGAGATTTTGAGTGCAAACCTCCTTCCATCAGCAAGGGCATTGAAGATGAAACGTGGCTGGGTCTTTCAACATGACAATGATCCAAAGCACACCGCCAGGGCAACGAAGGAGTGGCTTCGTAAGAAGCATTTCAAGGTCCTGGAGTGGCCTAGCCAGTCTCCAGATCTCAACCCTATAGAAAACCTTTGGAGGGAGTTGAAAGTCCGTGTTGCCAAGCGAAAAGCCAAAAACATCACTGCTCTAGAGGAGATCTGCATGGAGGAATGGGCCAACATACCAACAACAGTGTGTGGCAACCTTGTGAAGACTTACAGAAAACATTTGATCTCTGTCATTGCCAACAAAGGATATATCACAAAGTATTGAGATGAAATTTTGTTTCTGACCAAATACTTATTTTCCACCATAATATGCAAATAAAATGAAAAAAAAAACAGACAATGTGATTTTCTGGATTTTTTTTTTCTCAGTTTGTCTCCCATAGTTGAGGTCTACCTATGATGTAAATTACAGACGCCTCTCATCTTTTTAAGTGGTGGAACTTGCACTATTGCTGACTGACTAGAGTTGAGCGACTTTTGTTTTTTTAGGGTCGCGTTTCGTTTCGTGAAACCCGACTTTTCCAAAAGTCGGGTCGAGCAAGATCGTCCGATTATAGGGAAAAGTCGGGGTCGTCCCGAAACACGAAACCCAATGTAAGTCAATGGGGAATAAAAGTCGGCAGTGAGAGGAGGACAGGAAACACACCTACAGTGCCCATTTGAATGCCAAAAGCATCAATTCTTCTTACTTAAGCTTGTCAACCTTAATTAACTTCATAATACAAGTTACGCACTGAAAAATGGGGGTTATTTGGCTACAAACTGTGGGGGGGGAGGGCTGGCTCCAGGTTTTCATGTGCCCTGGGCGAAAGAGCGCCCCTTTAACACATACCACAACTCATCATGCTCCGATACGGCAGAGAAATAGCGGTATAGTCCAATGAAAAATACCTCACTTTTTACATCTCATGACGAGGCCCATCTATTTCTCCATACAGAATCATTGGTCCCATATAATGTTTGAAACAGTATATGATGAGCTCCACATAATGCTACAGTATATGTTGGTCCCCATGGATGAAGCTCCACTGTCTTATGGGCCCAAATAATGCTCCAAACATAATGGGCCCCATTTCTAATGCTCTAGTGTATAATGGGCCCTGTAAATGCTGCTCCAGTGTCTGATGTCCACCTTTGGAATGTTCCAGTGTATGGTGGGCCCCATCTATCATTCTCCAGAGTATAGTGCTCCCCAAAAATTGCTGTCCCAACATTGAAAACAATCAAATAAGTCTCCTCGCTAGGGAATCCCTGTACTTGTCTGGACAGGTGCTGTAGCTTGCTTAACAGCTCGCCAGCCGTTCTCACGCCCAGTATGGATTACACGTGATTGCACAAAGGTTAGAAAGGGTACCGTATACCCGGATAACACGTATGGATAGCGTACACATTCAAAATATATGTCTCAGGAGGCAGGCTCAGACGGTGTTAGGCCCAGTATGGATTGCACGTGATTGCACAAAGGTTAGAAAGGGTACCGTATCCCTGGATAACATGTATGGATAGCGTACACATTCAAAATATATGTCTATACAGCATGAGGCAGGCTCAGACGGTGTTAGGCCCAGTATGGATTGCACGTGATTGCACAAAGGTTAGAAAGGGTACCGTATCCCTGGATAACATGTATGGATAGCGTACACATTCAAAATATATGTCTATACAGCATGAGGCAGGCTCAGACGGTGTTAGGCCCAGTATGGATTGCACGTGATTGCACAAAGGTTAGAAAGGGTACCGTATCCCTGGATAACATGTATGGATAGCGTACACATTCAAAATATATGTCTCAGGAGGCAGGCTCAGACGGTGTTAGGCCCAGTATGGATTGCACGTGATTGCACAAAGGTTAGAAAGGGTACCGTATCCCTGGATAACATGTATGGATAGCGTACACATTCAAAATATATGTCTCAGGAGGCAGGCTCAGACGGTGTCAGGCACAGTATGGATTTGACGGCCCAGTTTACACAGCGGAGGAGCAGGGAGAGGTAAAGATTGCAAATGCTGGGGCCCTGCCCAAGCAAGGGGGGCCCACTCGTGGGCGTCAGTACTGGCACTGGGCCCCTCATAGTACAGCGGTGTGTCTGACGGCGGGTGTGCACCACCACCGTCAGAGACACTTGATTGCACTATGAGGGACCCTGTGCCAGTGCCCGCGCCCAAGAGTCGGCCTACCCACCTGTCCAGGGCAACGGCACTTGCACGGTGTCGTGCGGTAGGTGGTGACCCCGGCCATGGGGGGGGAGGCAGCACAGTTAGGGAGTTTTAGAAAGTGGCATATGTTGATGTTGGACATTCAGCTGATGCAAAAGGCGAAATAGGTGAAGTACCAGGAAGAGGTGGACCAAAGCAAGCCATTTTTCTGTCACCCTATGTGTCATCAGGGGAAGGTGGGACAAAATCCTTGGAAACTAGAGTTGAGCGATACCGTCCGATACTTCAAAGTATCGGATCGGAATGGATCGGCCGATCTTTAAAAAAAGTATCGGTATCGCTGATTCCGATACCGGAAGTCCCATTCAAGTCTATGGGACTTCCGGTATCGGAATAAGAAAAACCCTGTTTTTGCCTTGTACAGCCTCTCTGGGGTCTGTACGGGCCTTTCGGGGGGCTGTGCCGGCCTGCCAGGGGGTCTGTGCAGGCTCCGGTGGTCTGTGCAGGCTCCGGTGGTCTGTGCCGGCCTGCCGGGGGGCTGTGCCGGCCTGCCGGTGGTCTGTGCAGGCTCCGGTGGGCTGTGCCGGCCTGCCGGGGGGCTGTGCCGGCCTGCTGGTGGTCTGTGCAGGCTCCGGTGGGCTGTGCCGGCCTGCCGGTGGTCTGTGCAGGCTTCGGGGGTCTGTGCAGGCATCGTCCGATGGGACTACAAGTCCCATCGGGCGATGCCTGCTACCATGACAGTGATTGACACATTAGCCAATGATGGGACAGTAGTAGTCCCATCATCCGGCTAATGTGTTAAATGTTAAAAAAAAAAAAATACTACATACATAATACATGCATGCTACATACATACTACATGCTACATACATACTACATGCATGCTACATACATACTACATGCTACATACATACTACATATATACTACATGCATGCTACATACATACTACATGCTACATACATACTACATATATACTACATACATACTACATACATGCTACATACATACTACATACATACTACATGCATGCTACATGCATGCTACATGCATGCTACATGCATGCTACATACATGCTACATACATACTACATACATGCTACATACATACTACATGCTACATACATACTACATACATACTACATGCATGCTACATGCATGCTACATGCATGCTACATGCATGCTACATACATGCTACATACATGCTACATACATGCTACATGCTACATACATACTACATGCATGCTACATACATACTACATGCATGCTACATACATACTACATGCTACATACATACTACATATATACTACATGCATGCTACATACATACTACATGCTACGTACATACTACATATATACTACATACATACTACATACATGCTACATACATACTGCATGCTACATACATACTACATACATACTACATGCATGCTACATGCATACTACATACATACTACATACATACTACATGCATGCTACATGCATGCTACATACATACTACATGCTACATACATACTACATATATACTACATGCATGCTACATACATACTACATGCTACATACATACCACATACATACTACATACATGCTACATGCTACATACATACTACATATATACTACATGCATGCTACATACATACTACATATATACTACATGCATGCTACATACATACTGCATGCTACATGCATGCTACATACATACTACATGCTACATGCATGCTACATACATACTACATACATACTACATGCTACATACATACCACATATATACTACATACATACAATACATTCATACAATACATACATAGACATACAGTACATATAACATAGAGTAACATACTTACCAATACTTGTCACATTGTTCCCCGAAGCCATTGTCTTTTCCGGAATAAATATTAACATAACAAACCACAAAAATACTCACCCACGATCCGAAGCAGTCCACGAGTGTGTCCCACGACGATCTTGGGTAGAGAACGGCAGCATCAGATGATGCTGCCGTTCTCTACGGGCTGCAGGAATCCAATGACGGAAGGTAGGTTTGTTATGTTAATATTTATTCCGGAACAGACAATGGCTTCGGGGAACAATGTGACAAGTATTGGTAAGTATGTTACTCTATGTTATATGTACTGTATGTCTATGTATGTATTGTATGAATGTATTGTATGTAGTATGTATGTAGTATGTATGTAGCATGCATGTAGCATGCAGTATGTATGTAGCATGCATGTAGCATGCAGTATGTATGTAGCATGCATGTAGTATATATGTAGTATGTATGTAGCATGCATGTAGTATATATGTAGCATGTATGTAGTATGTATGTGGTATGTATGTAGCATGTAGTATGTATGTAGCATGCATGTAGTATATATGTAGTATGTATGTAGCATGTAGTATGTATGTAGTATGTATGTAGTATGTATGTGGTATGTATGTAGCATGTAGTATGTATGTAGCATGCATGTAGTATATATGTAGTATGTATGTAGCATGTAGTATGTATGTAGTATGTATGTAGTATGTATGTAGTATGTATGTGGTATGTATGTAGCATGTAGTATGCATGTAGCATGCATGTAGTATGTATGTAGTATGTATGTAGTATGTATGTAGCATGTAGTATATATGTAGTATGTATGTAGCATGTAGTATGTATGTAGCATGCATGTAGTATATATGTAGTATGTAGCATGTAGTATGTATGTAGCATGCATGTAGTATATATGTAGTATGTATGTAGCATGTAGTATGTATGTAGCATGCATGTAGTATGTATGTAGCATGCATGCATGTAGTATGTATGTAGTATGTAGTATTTTTTTTTTTTTTTTTTTTTTTTAACATTTAACACATTAGCCGGATGATGGGACTACTACTGTCCCATCATTGGCTAATGTGTCAATCACTGTCATGGTAGCAGGCATCGCCAGATGGGACTTGTAGTCCCATCGGACGATGCTTGCACAGACCCCCGGACATCAGCACAGCCCCCCGGCAGGCCGGCACAGCCCCCCGGCAGGCCGGTACAGACCCCCACAGGGTGCACAGACCACCGGCAGGCCGGCACAGCCCCCCGGCAGGCCGGTACAGACCCCCACAGGGTGCACAGACCACCGGCAGGCCGGCACAGCCCCCCGGCAGGCCGGTACAGACCCCCACAGGGTGCACAGACCACCGGCAGGCCGGCACAGCCCCCCGGCAGGCCGGTATAGACCCCGGGCAGTCCACACAGCCCCCCGGCAGGCCGGCAGAGACCCCTGGAAGGCCCGAAATGACGGCGCATCATGATGCGCACACACCGCGCATCATGATGACGTCAGGCTGTCAATCAACTTTGAACTTCCGATTCCGATGCCGAATTCCGATATTGAAAAAATATCGGAAGTCGGTATCGGAATTCCGATACAGCAAGTATTGGCCGATACCCGATACTTGTGGTATCGGAATGCTCAACACTATTGGAAACCCATGCGTGGTTTATTTTAATGAAGGTTAGATCATCCACATTTTGGGTTGACAGACGGGTCCTTTTTTCTGTCAGGATTGATCCAGCTGCACTGAAGACTCTTTCCGATAGCACACTTGCAGCTGGGCAAGCGAGCTCCTGTAAGGCATATTGGGCCAATTCAGGCCAGGTGTCCAGTTTAGCGGCCCAATAGTCAAAGGGGAATGACCTGTGTGGGAGAACATCGATATGGGAGGAAAAGTAGTTTGTAACCATAGTTGACAACTGCTGTCTCCTGTCACTTTCCATCGATGCAGTATTACCAGTTGTGTGAGCGGTATTTGAAAAATCAGTCCACAACATTGTCATGAAACCCCTGTTTCCAAAGCCACTTCTGCTGTGTGCACCATGAACACCTCTGCCAAGCTGCCCCCGGCCCGTACGGCTCGTGTGAGAACCATCACCGCTGCTGTGTGCTGGGAATGCCTCAAGCAACCGATTTACCAGAGTTGCTTGTTTATTAGCCAATATTAGGTCAAGGTTCTCCTGTGGCATGATGTTTTGTAATTTGCCTTTATAGCGTGGATCCAGGATGCTGGCCAACCAGTAGTCGTCATCGTTCATCATTTTGGCAATGCGGGGGTCCCTTTTTAGGATCCGCAAGGCATAATCTGACATGTGGGCCAATGTTCCCGGTGTCAATGATGCACTGCGAGTGCTGTGTGGAGGAGCACTTTCTGGCAAACCCACATCCCTCCAGTCACGCACAAACCCTGTACCAGACCTTGCCACGCCAACATTTTCACTTGCCCCACGAGATGCATCCTCCTCCCCTAAGTAATCATCCCCATCATCATCCTCCTCCTCCTCTTCTTCCTCCACCTCGTCCAGGAGAGATCCCTGAGCAGACAATGGCTGAATGTCATCAAGGATTCCCTCCTCCTCTTCCTCCTCATCAACATTGGCTGCAGACGCCTGCTCCTTAAGGTGCGTCAAAGTTTGCATGAGCAGACGCATAAGTGGGATGCTCATGCTTAGGATGGCGTCGTCTGCGCTTACCAGCCGTGTGCATTCCTCAAAACACTGAAGGACTTTACAAAGGTCTTTCAGCTTCGACCACTGCACACCTGTCAACTCCATGTCTGCTCTCAAAGTGCCTGGCCGTGTATCCTCCCACAAATGCATTATGGCCTGCCTCTGCTCGCACAGCCGCTCCACCATGTGCAGGGTGGAGTTCCACCTTGTTGCAATGTCGTTAATGAGGCGGTGGTTGGGAAGGTGGAGCAATCGCTGCAGCTTCTGCATACGAACGGAGTGTACAGGCGACCGGCGGATGTGCGCGCACAGTCTTCGCACCTTCTGGAGCAGGGCTGTTAACTCCGGATAATTTTTGAGGAAGCACTGCACCACCAGGTTCAAGGTGTGAGCCAAGCAAGGTATGTGGCTGAGTTTTGAAAGGGCTATGGCTGCCACAAAATTACGGCCGTTATCACTAACTACCTTGCCTGCCTCAAGATGTACACTGCCCAGCCATGACTCAGTTTGTCGCTTCAAGTACTCGGCCAGCACCTCGGCGGTGTGTCTGTCGCCCAAACACATCATCTGCAACACAGCCTGCTGACGCTTTCCACTAGCTGCTCGATAGGGGGACACATCGTGTGCAACAGTGGCAGCTGCAGATGGAGTGCTCGTACGACTGCGCTCTGTGGACGAGCTTTCGCTTCTGGAGGAGGAGGAGGAGGAGGAGGAGGAGGGTCGAACGCCTACAGCCAACTGTTTCCTATACCGTGGGCTAGGCAGCACTGTCCCACCACCGCTGTCCCCTGTGGACCCTGCATCCACCACATTAACCCAGTGCGCAGTGATGGACACGTAACGGCCCTGGCCATGCCGACTGGACCATGCATCAGTTGTGAGGTGCACCTTTCCGTTCACTGACTGCTTGAGTGCATGGACAATGCGGTCTTTCACATGATGGTGGAGGGCTGGGATGGCTTTGCGAGAGAAGAAGTGGCGACTGGGTAGGTCATAGCGTGGTACTGCATAGGCCATGAGTTCGCGGAAAGCTGTGCTTTCCACCAACCGAAAGGGCATCATCTCAAACGAGATTAGTTTGGCAATGTGGGCGTTCAAACCCAGTGTACGCGGATGAGAGACTGAGTACTTTCTTGACCTACTCATAGTGTCTGGGAGGGTGAGCTGGACTTGAGAGCTGCATATGGTGGAAGTAGCGGTGGACAGGGTGGACTGAGAGAGGGTTGATGATGGTGATGGAGTTGGTGTTCTTTCTGATGGCCTAGAATCAGTCTTTCGTTGATATAACAGTGGGATTCCCTGACTGCTGTGGTCTTGCAACGACACCTCAACATTTGCTGCTGTGCTAACCGGTGGGCTTACAGTGGGGGAAACAATGTAGCGTTGCTGACTACCTTCGTTGTGATCAGTTGCACATGTGGCACTTGAGGTTTGGTGTTGTGTCCACGCTTGCAAGTGCATGCTGGTTAAATGTCTAAGCATGCAACTGGTATTCAAATTTTTCAGATTTTTCCCTCGGCTAAAGGTCTTTGCGCACTTCTTACAGATAACCTTGGCCTGATCATGAGGATTTTGTTCAAAAAAGTGCCACACTGCACTCTTCCTACTTTGGCAGACATTTTGCGGCCTAGCACGCTGTGATCTTTTGACCCTCTGGACAAGCTGTCCAGCAACTCTTTTGATGTTTGGAACCTGTCTTTGGAGTGCTCCGGGCCTGCCAGATAACAGCTGTTGCGATGTCGATGTCTGCTGTGGATGCTCCTCATCTGAGCTATTGGAAGCAGCACCCTCTTCCCCCAATGGATGCCAATCTGGGTCAACAACTGGGTCATCCATCACCTCCTCTTCTATGTCATGTGCACCTTCCTCTGTGTCACCGTGTATGGTGGTATGGTGTGCGGGAAGGGGCACCTGAGTCTCATCAGGGTCAGAATCTGGCTCTGTACACTGCGAGGACAATGTAGTGCTCTGAGTGAATGTACCAGCAGAATCATCCATCAGCGGCTGTGCATCAGTGCACTCCATGTCAGATTCATCTTGGCCTGGGTAATTCACCATTTGACTTGATAATCCAGGCATGGTATGTGAAAACAGCTCCATGGAGTAATCAGTAGTATGGCCTGCGTCATCCTTCAATCTTGGTTGGGGTGAAGGACACAAGGAAAGGTGTGGTTCATGAACATGAGCCTCCAATGACGACTCAGTGCTTTTACTTTTTACAACTGAAGAAGAGGAGGCGATAGAGCTGGAGGCTGAGTCAGCAATGTAAGACAAAACTTTTTCCTGATGCTCTGGCTTTAAAAGCGGTTTGCCAACTCCTAGAAAACTAAGCGTTCGAGGCCTTATGTAGCCAGACGATGACGCAGGGTCAGCACCTCCTGCATTCGGTCCTATTTTGCTCTTGCCACTACCATCAGATCCACCACCAACACCATCATTACCAGCTGCCAACCCCCGCCCAATTCCACGGCCTCTTCCACCAGCCTTCCTCATTTTTGGTAGAAATGTAGACAAAATCCAACAAACTATATAGTAATGTAAAACAAGGTACAAGGTGTCTATAGGACAGGGGAGATTTTGAATTTCTGCACACACTTTTGGACACTGGACACTTTTGGATTGTGTGAGGCCCACTGATATCTGAGCGCTATGTGACAGGCTCGATGGCACTGCTGTGACAAAAGTGATTAGAGGATAAGGGAGATTTTGAATATCTGCACACACTTTTGGACACTGGACACTTTTGGATTGTGTGAGGCCCACTGATATCTGAGCGCTATGTGACAGGCTCGATGGCACTGCTGTGACAAAAGTGACTAGAGGATAAGGGAGATTTTGAATATCTGCACACACTTTTGGACACTGGACACTTTTGGATTGTGTGAGGCCCACTGATATCTGAGCGCTATGTGACAGGCTCGAAGGCACAGCTGTGACAAAAGTGACTAGAGGATAAGGGAGATTTTGAATCTCTGCACACACTTTTGGACACTGGACACTTTTGGATTGTGTGAGGCCCAATGAATATCTGAGCGCTATGTGACAGGCTCGATGGCACAGCTGTGACAAAAGTGACTAGAGGATAAGGGAGATTGGATTGCTTTTAAAAAAGCAGTTTGCGGAGCAGTGGGTAAACAGCAATGCCAGCCTGTCAGGAAGCCTTAGAAGGCAGCCCAACAACCAACACCACTGATACACCACTATATAGCCTCCCCTTGCACTGCACACACAGTGACTGGTGTGTTGTGCAGGCCAAATTGCTAGCAGCAGAAGCAGTTTTTTTTTCTTCTCAGCAGGACAAAAAAAAAAAATTGGGATTGCTTTTAAAAAAGCAGTTTGCGGAGCAGTGGGTAAACAGCAATGCCAGCCTGTCAGGAAGCCTTAAAAGGCAGCCCAACAACCAACACCAGTGATACACCACTATATACAGTGGGGAAAAAAAGTATTTAGTCAGTCAGCAATAGTGCAAGTTCCACCACTTAAAAAGATGAGAGGCGTCTGTAATTTACATCATAGGTAGACCTCAACTATGGGAGACAAACTGAGAAAAAAAAATCCAGAAAATCACATTGTCTGTTTTTTTTTCATTTTATTTGCATATTATGGTGGAAAATAAGTATTTGGTCAGAAACAAGCAATCAAGATTTCTGTCTCTCACAGACCTGTAACTTCTTCTTTAAGAGTCTCCTCTTTCCTCCACTCATTACCTGTAGTAATGGCACCTGTTTAAACTTGTTATCAGTATAAAAAGACACCTGTGCACACCCTCAAACAGTCTGACTCCAAACTCCACTATGGTGAAGACCAAAGAGCTGTCAAAGGACACCAGAAACAAAATTGTAGCCCTGCACCAGGCTGGGAAGACTGAATCTGCAATAGCCAACCAGCTTGGAGTGAAGAAATCAACTGTGGGAGCAATAATTAGAAAATGGAAGACATACAAGACCACTGATAATCTCCCTCGATCTGGTGCTCCACGCAAAATCCCACCCCATGGGGTCAGAATGATCACAAGAACGGTGAGCAAAAATCCCAGAACCACGCGGGGGGACCTAGTGAATGAACTGCAGAGAGCTGGGACCAATGTAACAAGGCCTACCATAAGTAACACACTACGCCACCATGGACTCAGATCCTGCAGTGCCAGACATGTCCCACTGCTTAAGCCTGTACATGTCCGGGCCCGTCTGAAGTTTGCTAGAGAGCATTTGGATGATCCAGAGGAGTTTTGGGAGAATGTCCTATGGTCTGATGAAACCAAACTGGAACTGTTTGGTAGAAACACAACTTGTCGTGTTTGGAGGAAAAAGAATACTGAGTTGCATCCATCAAACACCATACCTACTGTAAAGCATGGTGGTGGAAACATCATGCTTTGGGGCTGTTTCTCTGCAAAGGGGCCAGGACGACTGATCCGGTACATGAAAGAATGAATGGGGCCATGTATCGTGAGATTTTGAGTGCAAACCTCCTTCCATCAGCAAGGGCATTGAAGATGAAACGTGGCTGGGTCTTTCAACATGACAATGATCCAAAGCACACCGCCAGGGCAACGAAGGAGTGGCTTCGTAAGAAGCATTTCAAGGTCCTGGAGTGGCCTAGCCAGTCTCGAGATCTCAACCCTATAGAAAACCTTTGGAGGGAGTTGAAAGTCCGTGTTGCCAAGCGAAAAGCCAAAAACATCACTGCTCTAGAGGAGATCTGCATGGAGGAATGGGCCAACATACCAACAACAGTGTGTGGCAACCTTGTGAAGACTTACAGAAAACGTTTGACCTCTGTCATTGCCAACAAAGGATATATCACAAAGTATTGAGATGAAATTTTGTTTCTGACCAAATACTTATTTTCCACCATAATATGCAAATAAAATGAAAAAAAAACAGACAATGTGATTTTCTGGATTTTTTTTTCTCAGTTTGTCTCCCATAGTTGAGGTCTACCTATGATGTAAATTACAGATGCCTCTCATCTTTTTAAGTGGTGGAACTTGCACTATTGCTGACTGACTAAATACTTTTTTTCCCCACTGTAGCCTCCCCTTGCACTGCACACCCAGTGACTGGTGTGTTGTGCAGGCCAAATCGCTAGCAGCAGAAGCAGTTTTTTTGTCTTCTTCCCTGCCTAACGCTCTCCCTACAGAATCAGCAGCAACCTCTCCCTATACTAAGATCGGCAGAAGTAAGATGGCGGTCGGCGTGCACGCCCTTTTATACCCCCTGTGACGCCCACCAAAGCAAGCCAATCACTTGCATGCCCTTCTGAAAGATGGTGGTGACCCGTGCCCATGTCATCACGTTGCCCACAGTGTCCGTGGATCCTGATTGGCTGAAAAAGAGCGCAAAACAAACTTTTGAAACGCGACTTTGGCGCGTAAGTCGCCGACCTCGTGGCCGACCTCATCCTAGGGTCGGGTTTCGTTTCATGAAACCCGACTTTGCCAAAAGTCGGCGACTTTTGAATTTTTTCGACCCGTTTCGCTCAACTCTGTGACTGACTAAATACTTTTTTGCCCCACTGTATGTAGTATGTATGTAGTATGCATGTATGTATGTTGTATGAATGTAGTATATATGAAGTATGTATGTAGTATGTATGTATGTTGTATGAATGTAGTATATATGTAGCATGTATGTAGTATGTAGTATGCATGTTGTATGAATGTAGTATATATGTAGTATCTATGTAGTATGTAGTATGCATGTATGTATGAATGTAGTATGTATGTAGTATGTATGTAGTATATATGTAGTATGTACTATGTACGTGTGTATGTTGTATGAATGTAGTATATATGTAGTATGTATGTAGTATGTAGTATGCATGTATGTTGTATGAATGTAGTATATATGTAGTATGTATGTAGTATGTAGTATGCATGTATGTTGTATGAATGTAGTATATATATGTAGTATGTATGTAGTATGTAGTATGCATGTATGTATGTTGTATGAATGTAGTATGTATGTAGTATGTATGTAGTATGTAGTATGCATGTATGTATGTTGTATGAATGTAGTATGTATGTAGTATATATGTAGTATGTATGTAGTATGTATATATATATATTTTTTTTACATTCAACACATTAGCCGGATGATGGGACTACTACTGTCCCATCATTGGCTAATGTGTCAATCACTGTCATTGTAGCAGGCATCGCCCGATGGGACTTGTAGTTAGGAGTGTTCAAATCAAGAAAATGATAAGGGTGCCCATACTTTTGCACCGGTCAAATTTTGTTTAAATGCAGATTGCACATTTTCTGTTAGTACAATAAACCTCATTTGAATCCAGAAATATAACTGAGTCCATCAGTTATTAGATATATGAAACTGAAATAGCTGTTGCAAAAACCAAAATTGTTATAAAGAAAAAAGGTTAACATTAATAGGGGTGCCCAAACTTTAACATATGACTGTATATACTACATTCATGCAAAATACATACATATTACATACATACTACATATATACAACATTCATACAACATACATACATACTACATACATACTTCATATATATTACATTCATACAACATACTACATACTACATACATACTTCATATATACTACATTCATACAACATACATACATACTACATATATACTATATTCATACAGCATACATACATACATACTACATAATACATACATACTAGATATATACAAAATTCATACAACATACATACATACGACATACTACATACATACTACATACATACATACATACTTCATATATACTACATTCATACAACATACATACATGCATACTACATGCATACTACATACATACTACATTCATACAACATACATACAACATGCTACAGACATACAGCATACATACTACATACATACTACATACAATACATTCATACAATACATACATATAGACATACAATACATATAACATAGAGTACATACTCACCATCACTTGTCACTTTGATCCCCTAAGCCAGGGTCATCTGTGAACAAATATGAAAATAACAAACCGATATACTCCCTGATCCGCAGAAATCCACGAGTGTCCCACGCCGATCTCCCGTGGAGAACAGCAGCATCAGCTGATGCGACCATTCTCTAGGGGCTCCAGGAATCCAATGATGGGAGGTAGGTATCCTTCCGCACTGTATTCCTCCGCCACTGTAAAAAAATAGTCCCTAGTCTCACTTTTGGCATTGCTGTGTGAGAAAGTTCCCACGCAGTTTTTGCCATAAAGTGAGACCAGTGAATGATAGCAACCTCTCAGTGATGCAGTGCAGCAGATCATCGTGGGACACTCGTGGATTTCAGCGGATCAGGGAGTATATTGCTTGTTTGTTTTTTTCTAATTTTTTTCATAGATGACACTGGCTTTGGGGATCAAAGTGACAAGTGATGGTGAGTATGTACTCTGTTATATGTACTGTATGTCTATATGTATGTATTTTATGAATGTATTGTATGTAGTATGTATGTAGTATGCATGTAGTATGTATGTTGTATGTCTGTAGCATGTTGTATGTATGTAGTATGTATGTACTATGTATGTATGTTGTATGAATGTAGTATATATGTAGTATGTATTGTATGAATGTATTGTATGTTGTATGTAGTATGTATGTAGTATGTATGTTGTATGTCTGTAGCATGTTGTATGTATGTAGTATGTATGTAGTATGAACTATGTATGTATGTTGTATGAATGTTGTACATATGTAGTATGTATGTAGTATGCATGTAGTATTTTTTTTTTTTTTTTTTTACATTCAACACATTAGCCGGATGATGGGACTACTACTGTCCCATCGTTCGCTAATGTGTCAATCACGGTCATTTTAGCAGGCATAGCCCGATGGGACTTGTAGTCCCATTGGACGATGCCTGCACACACACAAAACCCCCGGCAGGCCCGCACAGACCCCCGGCAGCTGGCACAGGCCCCCGGCAGGCCCGTACAGACCCCCGGCTGCGGCACAGGCCCATACAGACCCCTGACAGCCGGAACAGGCCCCCGGCAGGCAAGTACAAACCCCCGGCAGCCGGCACAGGCCCCCGGCAGTCCCGTACAGACCCCCGGCAGTCCCGTACAGACCCCCGGCAGGCCCGTACAGACCCCCGGCAGCCGGCACAGGCCCCCGGCAGGCCCGTACAGACCCCCGACAGCCGGCACAGGCCGCCGACAGGCCCGTACAGACCTCCCGCAGTCGGCACAGACCGCGCATCATGATGCGCACAGACCGCGCATCATGATGACATCATTTCAGCAGCCAATCACAGCCACAACAGTGGCTCATTGCATTATGGGAACTTCCCATTCCGGTATCCGATATTGAAAAAATATCGGTACTCGGTATCGGAATTCCGATACAGCGAATATCGGCCGATACCCGATATTTGCAGTATCGGAATGCTCAACACTACTCACAAGTTCTATTTTTTTCATTCTTCTGTCACTAACTTTCCCACTTTCTAGTGATACTAAGATGACTCTGCTGATTGTGTCCCAATCTATACAGCATAACTCGTAAATAATCAGCACCAACATTGAGAATAAATCTGTGTTTTTTGCGACTGCTCTAGTGGCCAGTGTGAAAAGGATATTTAAAGATTTTGTAAGCAGATAGTCACATTGAAAAATATATAAAAAAAACACAAATATTTTTTAAAAATATTTAAATATATTATTTTTCTAATAATGCATTCCCTTTAAGACAGCAATCCTTCCAAATTAGCACATAAAATGTTCCTTGTGAAATCAAGTAACTGATGCTCGTTACAAAGGAAAAGTGACTTCAATGTGGAGTCGTTCAAGAAGTAAACTATAAAGTAACCCATATTGCTCAATCTTAGAAGAAATATATTGACATTACAAAACTCTCAAAAGTAGTGAGATTAAAAAGTCAAAAGGTATCATACAACTTATAATAACTTTATGTGCAACAGACATGTATAAAAGGAGGTTTAGTAGTAACCTCTACAGTTGCAGCTACATAAGATAACTACAAAATGAATAGGCTAAGACCTGATTCATTATTGCATTTGCACCTGTTTTTCATTTGTGCAATTTTTTAAAGACTGTTCTATGTGTTCGGTTGAGTCTTTTTATTTTGTCATTGTAAGCTAAGTTAAAGTTTTCCAGATGTATTTGCCTAATTCATATATTCATGTATTTGCCTAATTTTATACTTTTGGAAAAATGGCACAAAATTTGCTGCAAATGTACTCCAGTCTTCCCCTGGAATGATGATTTTTGCACCATTATATGTAATGTGCGACTTTTTGCACTAAATTTTACATAAAAGGTTTGACAAAAATAAAGAGAGTTTTTAAAGGGACTCTTTCAGAAGGATAAACCCTCCTCCGTCTAAAAGAGCATGTAGGTCATGGGAAGCTGAACAAAATGATACCTTGCTATCTGTGATCTGATGTCTTATTCCAGAAAAATCCTTGCTTTTCTTATATGTAAATGAGTTATTAGGATCTATGGGAAGAACACAGATCTGTATGAGAAACTGCCTCCAGAGCGAAGGCTAGTTTCACATTAGCGTTTATGGCCGCAGCGTCGGGCTGCGCACGGCCGCCACTAAGCCCCGCCCCTGCCGCGCCTCAGCCGGCAGCTCCGCCTACGGGCGCATGACGCTGAATGCGTCCTGCGTCCCCTATCTTTAGCACTGGGGACGCAGGCCGTGCGCAGTATGCGTTTGGCAGCGCATGCGTCCTTTTGACGCTGTGCCGACCAGCGCCAAACGCAACAGGTTGCAATTTGGTGCGCTCGGTGCAGCATCAAAAGGACGCATGCACCGCCAAACGCATACTGCGCACGGCCTGCGTCCCCAGTGCTAAAGATAGGGGATGCAGGACGCATGCAGCGTCATGCATCCGTAGGCGGAGCTACCGGTGGAGGCGCGGCAGGGGGCGGGGCTTAGCGGCGGCTGTGCGCAGCCCGACGCTGCGGCCGTAAACGCTAATGTGAAACTAGCTTTACACAGTACAACAGAAGTGACTTTGTGTCATTACATTACCCATATTTGGAGCAGCACGTGTCCTCTCACAATGCTATTAGCTCTGCCTGATTATATCTAACAAAGTACAGCAGAGTTGAAGCGTGTCTCATTGCAAAACACATTTGAAATGAAGTCATCTCTCTTGTACTGCCTGTCTCCCCCACACTGGCTGACAGTGAGATGAAAGCTGCATCAGTGTTAGAGGACAACTGCAGGGGAAATGTGTTAGTACAACAGAAGTGAATTTTACATTATAGTGTTAGCTCTGCTGTACTTTTATTTCTGATATCACTGCAGAGCTTGTGTGATTGTGAGAGCAGACAGTCACTACATGTCTCACACTGGTAATGCCCCCTTTCATGTAAAATAAGCTCTGGAGGCAGATTTTCACGCAGAGCTCTATACGGCCCATAGTCCTGAGCATTTTACATATAAGAAAAATATAGATTTCTCTGGAATAAGACATCGGATCACAGATATCAAATTATCATTTTATTCTGCTTCCAATGACCTACGTGCCCACATAGACGGCTTAGGAGGGTTGATCCTACTGACATATTCCATTTAACTTTATACAAAATTTATGAACAGTGTGCATCATTTTGATGAATTTGTCATAAAAATATCAGCGAACACCACAAGACATATCTCTGATAGGAACTAAAGTAAAAGATCACTTCTGAAATTACTGTTAGCTATAAAGTAATCCAAATTAAGAGATGAGTAAATATGAGTGGAATTGAAATGTACTTAAATATTTAAAAAATCCACTTTCACCACATGCTCCAATTTCCCCTCTGCTCCTCACTGTTAGGCCTCGCTCACACAAGGGTATAGCATTCGGCCAAATGTTATACTATGGGGCAGTGCAGATCTACAACTTTTTTTCTCATGATGATTTGTCATGAGAATACAATCGTACCATGCTGCGGGTGCATCCGATAATCGGATCACATGCACCTATAGGAGTCTATGGGTGCATATGCAACATCAGACTATACTTGGATGCCATCAGAGTGCATTCAGATTTGCGTGGACAGAGACAATGGAGAAGATGGAGAAATTAAGTTCTCTGTCTTCTCAGCATCTGTGCTGCGATTCTCTCATGCGAGAGAATTGTATCACATTAAGATGACACCCGGATCAAACGCTGACGGAGTTTGAGTCAAGTGATTAGCATAACTAGCCCGATTCTCTAACATGAGAGAATCGATAGCCATGTGAGCAAGCCCTTACCTCATCTTTTATCACCACCACAAGTGAATCTGCAAGACTGTCCTGGGCCTCATCAGAGCTGGAAGTCCCAGCCTAATGTGAACACAGGCTGAGGATGGTGAAGACCAGAGGGGCAGGAGAGGTGAGCAGAGGGTGAGTATAAGTATTTTATTTTTTACATGCTACATTTATTTTGCACTGTATTGAGCCCAGAGCATAATAACAGGTATTCAATTTGTGGAGAATAACTTTTTTTCCCAGGAAAATCAGCACGAACCTGAAAGTTAGAATTTTGCCTGACCAGCTCATCTCTTCCCAAACTTTGGTTGAAAAAAAGTGTAATATATTTTTTCTTGCTAGCCTCTCAATAGTAAGAATTAGATTAAAAAAAACATAATAGATCACTCATAACTTTATGTGCCTTAAGTTCCATTGAAGGGAGCTAAAGAAGACATTATCAAGTACTTTAACTGCAATTAAAGTCATAACATTCTGTGCAACAAGTAATTGTGCAAAAATGATGCAACTTTTGGCCATTTTGCAACAGCTTGGCCAACGTTTTTAATAGTGTGTAGTGCTTACCTATCACAAGTGTAGTACAAAATTTAGAATTTTGAGGTATGGGCAGTCGAAAATACACATGCCTTGTACTGTGTTAGTATCTAGCTAATTCTGGATTAAGACATGCCAATCTTGTTGAATTCCCACCATAATCTTTGATTGAGCTTATATACAGTGGGTACAGAAAGTATTCAGATCCCTTTAAATTTTTCACTCTTTGTTTCATTGCAGCCATTTGGTAAATTCAAAAAAGATCATTTTTTTCTCATTAATGTACACTCTGCACCCCATCTTGACTGAAAAAAAACAGAAATGTAGAAATTATTGCAAATTTATTAAAAAAGAAAAACTGAAATATCACAAGGTCATAAGTATTCAGACCCTTTGCTCAGTATTTAGTAGAAGCACCCTTTTCAGGTAGTACAGCCATGAGTCTTCTTGGGAATGATCCAACAAGTTTTTCACACCTGGATTTGGGGTCCTCTGCCATTCTTCCTTGCAGATCCTCTCCTGTTCTGTCAGGTTGGATGGTGAACTTTGGCGGACAGGCATTTTCAGGTCTCTCCAGAGATGCTCAATTGGGTTTAGGTCAGAGCTCTGGCTGGACCAGTCAAGAATGGTCACAGAGTTGTTCTGAAGCCACTCCTTTGTTATTTTAGCTGTGTGCTTAGGTTCATTGTCTTGTTGGAAGGTGAACCTTTGGCCAAGTCTGAGGTTCACAGCACTCTGGAAGAGATTTTCATCCAGGATATCTTTGTACTTGGCCGCATTCATGTTTCCTTCAAACACCCCGACAGCATGATGCTGCCACCACGTTTCACTGTTGGGATTGTATTGGGCAGGTGATGAGCAGTGCCTGGTTTTCTCCACACATACTGCTTAGGCTAGTTTCACATTAGCGCTTTTGAGCGCAGCGACGGCCTGCGCACAGCCGCCGCTAAGCTCCGCCCCTGCCACGCCTCCGCCGGTAGCTCCGCCTACCGACGCATGACGCTGCATGCGTCCTGCGTCCCCTATCTTTATCACTGGGGGCGCAAGCCATGCGCAGTATGCGTTTGGCGGCATGCGCCGAGCACAACCAAACTGCAGCAGGTTGCGTTTGGCGCAGGTCCGCGCACCGTCAAAAGGACGCATGCGCCGTCAAAGCATACTGCGCACTGCTTGCGCCCCCAGTGAAAAAGATAGGGGACGCAGGACGCATGCAGCGTCTTGCGCTGGTAGGCGGAGCTACCGGCGGAGGCACGGCAGGGGGCGGGGCTTAGCGGCGGCCGTGCGCAGGCCGTCGCTGCGCTCAAAAGCACTAATGTGAAACTAGCCTTAGAATTAACACCAAAAAATTTTATCTTCATCTCATCAGACCAAAGAATCTTATTTTTCATAGTTTGGCAGTCCTTAATGTTTTTTTTTTAGCAAACTCTATGTGGGCTTTATATGTCTTGCACTGAGGAGAGGCTTCCGTTGGGCCACTCTGCCATAAAGGCCCGACTGGTGGAGGGCTGCAGTGACAGTTGACTTTGTGGAACTTTCTCCCATCTCCCTACTGCATCTGTGGAGCTCAGCCATAGTGATCTTGGGGTTCTTCTTAACCTCTCTCACCAAGGTTTTTCTGCCATGACTGCTCAATTTGGCTGGATGGCAAGGTCTAGGAAGACTCCTGGTGGTCCCAAACTTCTTCAATTTAAGGATTATGGAGGTCACTATGCTCTTAGGATCTGTGAGTACTGCAGAAATTCTTTTGTAACCAGATCTGTGCCTTGCCACAATTCTGTCTCTGAGCTCCTTGGCCAGTTCCTTTGACCTCATGATTCTCATTTGGTCTGACATGCACTGTGAGCTATGAGGTCTTATATAGACAGGTGTGTGCCTTTACAAATCGAGTCCTATTAGATTAATTACACACAGCTGGACTCCAATGAAGGAGTAGAACCATCTCAAGCAGGATAACAAGGAAAGCATGTGACTTAAATATGAGTGTCTGAGCAAAGGTTCTGAATACTTGACCATGTGATATTTAAGTTTTTCTTTTTTAATAAATTTGCAAAAATTTCTACATTTCTGTTTTTTTCAGTCAAGATGGGTGCAGAGTGTACATTAATGAGAAAAAAATTAACTTTTCTGAATTTAACAAATGGCTGCAATGAAACAAAGAGTGAAAAATTTAAAGGGGTCTGAATACTTTCTGTTCCCACTGTACGTGATAACGTCTGCAATTAACTTTAATGTTTAATGACCCATAGCTGAGGCTACCTATAGTAGGGTGCCCAGCACATCAAACCATTACACATATAACCATTTCCTTTTAATACAAACTCTAATGCTTTATTTTTTCAGAAGGGGCACTCAAGGTTACTGAACATCGTTACCTGCCCATCCAATAGATTAGTAAGCAATGGGAGTCCTTGTGATCAGCTTCTTGTTAGGGGACTTTCTATAGCTTGTTCAAAATTGGCAACCCACTTTTTGACTTTAACAATTTCATAATAATCCTCATATAATAGCTAAGGTTGAACACGTGGTCAAATGCCCATTCATACGCATTATGGAAGCATATAAAGCAATTCTAATGTAAGTCTCTCATAATGGTTTTCGGGAGTGTCAACTCAAGTACATTCGGTCCAACAATTCCAGGACCTTTGCAATACTCCGAACTGTAAGCATATGCTGGGTTCCATTAGTAACAAAGTAAAATGTTCATTATAGTGTATGATCACCTCTGAATGACTTTTTACAGTGTATAGATAAAAAGATAATTTTGTAAAAATATTGCATCTGTTATTTTGGTTGTGAGTTAAAGGGCAAGATTTTAAGAGAATGAGAGTTCCCAGGAAAACTGGTTCCCGATAAAGGTGCAGTGTAAACAGGCAGCTGATCAACCGACGAACCAACAAAATCCTGATTCATCGGTGAAACAATCTTTTAACTGGCTTAAGAAAAATCATTGTCCTTGCCAGCACATCGTCCTGAGTAAACAGAATGTGCTGCCAAGAACAACGACTAACTATGCGATTACCAATCATTCTGTGCGTATTGTAAACTCTGTTGAACTGTCTAAAGAGAATATTAATTGGCAGACATGTAGTCAATTAGGGGTCAATTTCGACTGCAGAACAAATAGTGTAAACGAAAACTTGCAGCCTATAGTTCAGAGCTGTATTCACAATTCTGCTGGTTGCTTGTCTTGGGTGAGATTAATCCTTCTTTTACATCAGATTGTTGTGAAGCCACTGTTACGCCGGGATCACACTACCGTGTGTGATGCGAGAAACTCGAACGAATCTCTCGCATCGACACCCGGACGCTGCCGCCAGCACTCAGGACCGGAACTGCGGCTGCATGTATTTCTATGCAGCTGCAGCTCCGGTCTTGAGTTCCGGCGGCAGCAACGTGAGTTGATGCGAGAGACTCGTGCGAGTTTCTCGCATCACACATGGTAGTGTGATCCCGGCCTTACAAACACTATACTGCGCACTGGAAAGCCCTGTGACTGTTTTAGAGCAACAAAGAAGGCCTGGAAGTTACAGTTCTAAGGCTGCAAAATTGTAAATTTGTCTCCGTTAGGAAGTTCTCCTCTCCCACATGACCTGACATCAGTTGAGGAGAGATTCTGCTACATGCTGAACAAGCTGTTCCAGAGACAGCTGTCCAACATTCAACAAGTATTGTCCTATCCTAATTAATAGTAAACATGCATTTTACTTGCAGGCAGTCACACATTGTCTCTGTAACGGTCCTGTCCAGGGTGCAGAGTGGGTCTGCACAATCCCTTTAGCTATAATACAGGCTGTAATTATTGTAGAATAAGTAATACAGTCATGGTCAAAAGTGTTGGCATCCTTGAAATTGTTCCAGAGAATGGAGTATTTCTCCTAGAAAATTATTGCAATTACACATTTTGTTATATACAGGTTTATTTCATTTGTGTGTATTGGGACAAAACCAAAAAAACACAGAGAAAATTGAACATAATTTTACACAAAATCCCAAAAATGGGCCTGACAAAATTGTTGACACATTTCCAAAATTGTGAGTAAACAACCTTGTTTCAAGCAAGCACCTGAAACCAGATAACAAGGGGAGAAGTTAACTCAATCTTTGCATTGTGTTGAGATCTCCCCAGAGTGGCTCAATGATATTGAGGTCAGGAGACAGATGGCCACTCCAAAACCTTCACTTTGTTCTGCTGTAGCTAATGACAGGTCGACTTGGCCTTGTGTTTTGGATCGATGCCTTTTTTGAACGTCCAAGTACGTCCCATGAGAAACTTACAGGCTGATGATTGCAAATTTGCCTCCAGTATTTGCTGATAACATGCTGCATTCATCTTTCCTTCAACTTTGACAAAGTTTCCTTTGCTTTTCTAGCTCACACATCCAGAAGTCTCTGTGCTGTTTTGTGCATTGTAGGTGGGATACTTTGTGGCATTTGCGTAGCAATGGATTTCTTTTGGCGACTCGACCATGCAGCCCATTTTTCTTCAAGTGCCTCCTTCTTGTGCATCTTGAAACAGCCACACCGCTAATTTTCAGAGAGTCCATTATTTTAGCTGATGTTATTTGTGGGTTTTTCTTTGCATCCCAAAAATTTTCTTGGCAGTTGTGGACAAAATATTTGTTGGTCTACCTGACCGTGGTTTTGTTTTTACAGAGCCCCTGATTTTCCATTTGTTAATCACAGTTTGAACACTGCTGACTGGCATTATCAATACCTTGGATATCTTTTTGTATCCCTTTCCTGTTTAATACAGTTCAACTACCTTTTCACGTAGATCCATTGACAATTCATTTGCTTTCTCCATGACTCACAATCCAGAAACGTGAGTGGCTGGATGAAAGATGCAATAGTCTGTCTGGATCTCAGAAACTCAGGTTTTGTGCACACACACTGATTACAAGCAAACAGGTCACAGGTGAGGATGTTACCTTTAGTAGCCATTCAAACCCATTTGTGTCAACTTATGTGCATGTTATCAGGACAAAATCACCATGGTATGTAAACTATTGATCAGGGTCATTTGGATGTTTTGGGTTGTCATTATGATTTAAAAAGAGAAAACATAATAGTTTTACAATAAATGGCTTCACCCAACCACTAACCATGAGTGGAGAAAAAGTTTTGGTGTTATCATTCATATTCTCTGAAAAAGGCCAAGAAAGCAAAAATTCTGCTGGGGTATGTAAACTTTTGAGCACAACTGTACTTCAAGAAGCACACAGAAATGGATGGAAACAAAGCGCTGGAGAGTACTGAAGTGGCCAGCAATGAGTACGGATCTAAATCCCATTGAACAAATGTGGAGAGATCCAAAAATTGCTGTTGGGAGAAAGCACCCTTCAAATATGACAGACTTGGAGCAGTTTACAAAACAGCAGTGGCCTAAAATTCCAGTTGAGAGATGTAAGAAGCTTGTTGATGGGTATAGGAAGCAATAGATTGCATGTGTAATTGTAATAATTTTCTGGGAGAAATACTTTTCTGGGACAATTTCAAGGGTGCCAAACACTATCTATCTATCTATCTATCTATCTATCTATCTGTCTATCTCATACACAGTTACATGTAAAAGTTTGGGCACCCCTGGTCAAAATTACAGTTATTGTGAAGAGTTGAGCAAGTCGAAAATGGGGGGCTAAAGGGTTAAAGTTAAACATGACACATTTTTTCTATATGTTAGGCAAAATATATATATATATATATATTTTATTTTACATTTTAAAAATTCTAAAAAGGAAAATGGTCCAATACAAAAGTTTGCACGCCCTTGCAGATTTGTGTGCTCAGACAACTTTGGCCAAGGTTTCAGACCATAACTAGCCTGTTAGAGTTATGGCTTGTTCACTATCATCGTTAGGAAAGTCCAGATGATGCAAATTTCCCAGCTTTATAAAAACCCAGCCTCCTCTAACCTTGTGCCAAAAAACAGCAACAGCATGGGTTCTTCTAAGCAGCTGCCTATTACTCTGAAAATGGTGGAGGTCTACAAAGCAGGGGAAGGCTATAAGAAGATAGCATAGCATTTTCAAGTTGCCCTTTCCTCAGTTCAAAATGTAACTAAGACATGGCAGTTAACAGGAACAGTGGAGGTCAACATAAGGTTTGAAAGACCAAGCAAAATTTCAGTGAGATCTGCTTGTAGGATTGCTAGAAAGACAAATCATAACCCCTGATTGACTGCAAAAGACATTCAGAAAGACTTATCAGACTCTGGAGTTGTGGTACATTACAGTATTTTACTGTTCAGCGACACCTACATAAATATGGCATTCTTGGAAGAGTCATCAGAAGAAAATTTCTCCTGCATCCTCACCATAAAAGTCAGCATTAGAAGAATGTAAAAGAACATCAAAACCAGCCTGATGCATTTTGGAAACAAGTCTTGTGAGCATATCAGGTTAAAATAGAACTCTTTGGCCACAATGATCAAAGGTATTTGTGGAGAAAAAAGGGCACAGAATTTCAGGACAATAACATCTCGTCAACCATTAAGCATGGTGGTGGATCAATCGTGCTTTGATGTTGGGTTGCAGTCAATGGCACGGGGAACATTTCATGGGTAGAGGGAAGAGTGGATTCAATTAAATTTCAACAATTTCTTGAATAAAACATAACACTGTAAGAGATGGCTTCTACATATGGATTATGATTCTAAACACATGTCAAAATCCACAATAGATTACCTCAAAAGGTGCAAGCTGAAGATTTTACAATGGTCCCCACAGTCCCCTGATATGAACATCATTGAAAATCTGTGGCTAGACCTCAAAATAGCAGTGCATGCAAGATGACCCAGGAATCTCACAGAACTGGAAGAATTTTCCAAGAAAGAATGGATGGAAATCCTTCAAACAAGAACTGAAAGACTCTTGTCTGGTTACAAAATGCTTTTACAAGCTGTGATACTTTCAAAAAGGGGCGCTACTAGGTACTAACCTTTTGCACTGGCCTATTTTACTTTTTTCTTTACAAAGGAAATGTGTCAACTTTAACCCTTTTAGAGATCATTTCAGCTTCAACTTGTTAAAATGTTCATAATAACAGTAATTTTTACCAGGGGTGCCCAGACTTTTACATGCCACTGTATATTTACCTATCAACTATTTCATATCTATCTATCTAGAGTACTGTGCAACAGTTAGTAAGAATGTAGTAAAAGTTGTATTCATTAACAAATTGCAAAGTGAATGAACAAATGAAAAATCAACATCATATCAATATTTGTATGATAAACCAATTATACCAAACAGATAATAGTGATCATCATTTTCATATATAGGTTGAAACATGGTAATTAACTGAAACAGAAATAGGTTTGTAGGAGGCTTGCACCTTGATTTTGATGATTTGTACCTAAGTGCATTGACCATGGCAGAACATTCCTCAGACAACCATTAATAATCTCAATACTAGCATGTGCAGGTGTGTAAGTGCATATATTTTTACACGTGGTGCTCATAAGCAATACTGAATAAATCGACATGTTTTGAATCTGAAAATTTTGTTTCCATTTTTTTATCATTTGCATATCATTTTTTCCAAAACTCCACAATTTTTCATTCTTGGTGTTGCAATTTCAATGTTTAGGTGTTTATTTGACTGTAATAGAAGGCACTTTGCTCTCCATAGCTCTGGTGAGCGGTATAATAATGAGTGTAGAATGGTGAAGATTTCTTGCAAGCTTGTGGCTGCATTTCGGCAAACAGAGTTGGGAATTTGGTCTGGGTTAATGATGTCCTCGATTCTGATATTTATTCATCATGCAATAGCCATCTGTTTCTCTCCGATATTATTCTGCAGCAGGAGAACGACCCCAAACATACAACCAATGTCATTTGGAAAAGCTGTCATTGGCGTAAAAAAGAACAAGGAGCCCGGGAAATGATGATATGGTCCCCACCGAGCTCTGTTCTCAACATTATCAGGTCTGTCTACGATTAAGTGTAGAGGCAGATGGATTTGCACAGGCCTATATCCACTGAAGATCTGTGGTTACTTCTCCGAGATGTTTGGAAAAACCTTTCCATCGAATTTCTTCAAAAACTGTGTGTAAGTTTATCTAGAAGAATGCTGCTTTGAAGACAAAAGGTGGTCAAGCTAAATGTTGATGTGATTTCGATTTCTCTTTTGTTTATTCACTTTTCATTTTATTAACTGATAAAAATTAACTATTAACGCTTCTATTTTTTCAAGCATTTTTACCACACCTCCCTAAAATTTTTGCGTAATACTGTGACTCTATCTACTGTAAAAAAAAATTTCAAAGGTGAACATAACCGCTTACTATATGCCGGTTTAATGATTATCTGGAGAAAGAATAAGAGCATGCTGGAGGGTCAATCACTGCATTTTACCCAAACAATTTTATCTTTGGATCTCTCTGCTAAATCTGCAATAGACAAAAAAAAAAACACCTAAATAATTGGATTATTAATTTAGTTTTTAGCACCAACAATATTATACTGTGGATATGTTTAGTTGCACTTTGGATTTAAATAGCACCGAAAAAAAAACCTCCAAGTATTTTCGAAGAATTCATTTAAAATTGCTAACATGTCCGGCAGTAATGCTACATCTCTTCGCGGTACCAGAAATGTTTTCTTTGTTTCTACGAACAAAAGTCTTGTTCTCCATGACCTAACACATAAACAAAAACGGCTTCAAGAAAAAAATAGATATTATATCACTGTGGTTAAAATACACTTCCTTTATCTGCAGCCATGGATGATAGTCATTATTTGTCATTATAAATATCCCTAAATAGTGAAGTGATAAAAGTGATGTGTATGCGGGACTAAATACAGCAGCATGTGAATGCCACATGTGAAATATGAACAGTTACTTGTACAAATGGTACAAAACTGACAAATATCAGTCTTGACATGAGATGAGCAGACAAAAAAAACAGAATAAGTAGTAAAAAAAATAAGAAGTATCAAGGGAAACTTAAAAAAATTGGAGAGGACAACAGATGCTAAGAAATAAAAAATATTCAGTTGGCAAAAAAAAAGCTCCAAAACTATAAAGGGATTGAGTTCTCCTGATTAGTATCAGTGGCCTTGACATGTCCGGCAACACATCTGCCTGAAGTATGGTCGGCTACAGAATTTAAACTTGAGCACCAGGGGGCAGTACGCTACTTTGTTGACGTCTTTACATTCTGCAGAGAGAAAAGAGAAAGAACGTCAAGAGACAGGAAATAACTGGAGATGCACGGTGGAAGAAAGAAAGAAAGAAAATATTATATCGGAAGTAGAGGTCGCAAGTTTGAAGCTGTGGGAGGAATAAAAGACAAGAGGCACATACAGTGGGGAAAATAAGTATTTGATACACTGTCGATTTTGCAAGTTTTCCAAACTATAAAGAATGGAGAGGTCTGTAATTTTTATCGTAGGTGCACTTCAACTGTGAAAGACAGAATCTTTAAAAAAATCAAGAAAATCCCATTTCTATATGCACAACCTCTGATAGTGATAAAAGAGTTACGACAATAAAATGCCAACATTTGAAAGATTAAAAATAATCTTTGTTGATATAATATAATTAAAATATAGAAATAAACAAATGATAAAATGTGATACAAATCAAGCTAACGGAACGAGAAGGAGTACGGGAGCAGGAAGGTAAAAGGTAAGTACCAACAATCTGATGCACAAATACTACTCAAAAAAACAGAGGCTCTAATGAAACAAGAATCTTCAAATGGAATGATATGGGACTAGAGCAATGCCTATTCATACATGGAAACATAAAGTGCATAGTGCAATGTTTTCATTGCACTATGCACTTTATGTTTCCATATATGAATAGGCATTGCTCTAGTCCCAGATCATTCCATTTGTAGGAGCTGATATGAGACAAACATTAGCCATTCAAAACTATAAAAAAATCAATGTTTAAGACTCATAAGACAACAGTGTATGGTTCTTGACCAACTCAAGTACAAATGCATACATTCAAAAGTCAACATATAAATAACAGTCTATTCGTTCTGGGTTAATGAAAATAGATGTCTGCTTAATTAAGATAAAATGCTGTGTCGTCACACCGTTTATGATATGTAAATGAGGCCTTTGACTATGAGGCATTAGTGTCCCCAGACCAGTCGACCCACTTAGCATGTTATCACGCCACTGTGGGCATGATAATATGGCTTACAAGCGATGGTGTTATCCCAGAGCTATACATACCTCGCGTATGCGTGCGGCTTTCCCTAACTTAGTTGTTTCTCTGAAGCTGGGTGCATGCGTGCCGGGTTCAGAGATGCGCACTGCACTAACGATCATCTGCAGTACTCTTCTCTGAAGCTGTCACATGTACACCTGGCTTCAGGTGTCAAAGACCCCATTTACATATCATAAATGGTGTGACAACACAGTATTTTCTTACATTTGCATATCATAAATGGACTCTAGAAATATCTTTTCTAAAGATCTGTTTACATGTGTAATGTAATACTGTACAGGGACTGTTAGGCAGGGTGTTTACATATTTATATGTGCAGACACAACTGCTGGTGGTTCTGGGGGCACGGGGGACCTAACAGGCAACCCTCTAAAGAAAAGCAGGTCTGTGAGAGCCAGAATTCTTGCTGGCTGGTAGGTGATCAAATACTTATTTCATGCAATAAAATACAAGTCAATGCAATGTGATTTTCTGTAGCTCCTGTCTCTCACAGTTAAAGTGTACCTACAATGAAATTTACAGACCTTTCTTTTCTTTGTAGGTGGGAAAACTTGCAAAATCGGCAATCAAATACCTATTTTCCCCACTGTAAATGGAGGTGACAGTGAGGAAGAGAACTGGCAATAAAATGTGAGATATTATTAGAAAAACTAAGAAACTAACCATCTGGACTGTCAGAAGGTCCAGCCTCACATTTATTTTCACACTGCTGCATCGCAGGGGGGCGAACAGACTCGATGCATTCCACGGAGGGCTGTCCTGTGTGGCTCACACACTGTACTGAACGCCTCTGTTGTCCAAGTCCACATTGTGCAGAACACTGGAAGAAAAATGAATTAAATACATCACAAAATGTCCTTTCTGTCTTAGAAGAATTTTATTTTCAGGATGTTTTATCCATACCTCATCCCATTCACCTGTCACCCAGCGCGGTGGAGGACAGCGTTGTATTGTACACCTCATACTAGATGAAGGCTTCTCCTGAGCTTGGCATTGGGAGGGTGGCAGCGTGTTCTCATTTTCTCCTGACTTACAAAGGACAACTCTATGCCTATGCCCAGGGCCGCAGCTTGGCGTACACTGCAGGAAGAAGGAGTATTCATCAGACAACTGCTCTTAGCCTGATGTACAGTAGGCATTCAACTCAGTGCAATAATAACACATCTTTGCTAAGCTTATTGCCCTCTTTGCTGCCAAAGACCTAGGCTTCACATCATAGTATTCAGGGCAGGGTTGTAATGGGCTACCGGAGAACCGGAGGATTCTCCGGTGGGCCCAGGCACTGAAACCTGCTGGCATATAGGGCCAGCTGCCTAGGGCCCCTGCTGCTCCAGAGGTCCCCAGCCAGTGATGTGTCGCTGATAACGGCACACCACGCAGCTGCTATGGGGCCCCTGTGCCAGCAGAGCAGCAGCGGGTGACAGGAAGCCAAAGCCTGTTCCCGCTGCTAAAGTGAAATGAATATTGACACTTCCCCACGCCCCCATGGGCGTGGAAAGGCATGAATATTAAGCGAGCAGTGGTTGCCGTGGGCTGCGGCTAACACTGCCTGCTATAAGGGCTCACAGACCAGAGCCCCCACTCCCAACAGGGGCCCCCAGCCCATGCGGCCGCTATGGGGCCGAAAGACAGGAGGACCCTGCGTCAGCACAGCTCCCCAGTGTGCACCGCAATAATGGAAGAGAGAGCGTCATATGATGCTCCCTCTCCCATCATTCCCCTCTTCCTCTGACACACAGCGGGTGCAAGATGATGTCACTTCATCGCATCCCCGCTGTGTGCCGGGCTGACTGCAGCGCAGCTCCTGACATCGGAACAGAGCCGCTGCCGGAATCAGCGTGGGAGCGAGGAGGAGAGGTGAGTATAGTGTTTTTTTATATATATAGTGAGTCCTGGTTGCATGATACCCTGTATGAGGGGGGGCAGCATGATATCCCGCATGAGGGGGGAGCAGCATGATACCCCGTATGAGTGGGGCTGCATGATACCCCGTATGAGGGGGCAGCATGATACCCCATATGAGGGGGGCAGCATTAAACCCATATAAGGGGCAGTATGATGCCCCGTATGACGGGGGACAGCATTATACCCCATATGAGGGGGGCAGCATGATACCCGTATGAGGGGGCAGTATGATACCCCGTATGAGGGGAGGCAGCATGATATCCCATGAGGGGACAGCATGATACCCTATGAGGGGGAGCTGCATTATATTCTAAGGGGGCTACATTATATTCTTTGGGGGCTGTACTATACCATATGAAGGAGGCTACATTATACCCTATGAGGGGGCTACATTACACCCTATGGGGGGCTGCATTATACCTTATGAGGGGATTGCATTGTACTCAATGGGGACTAAATTATGTCTTATGGGGGGCTGCATTATATTCTATGGGAGCTACATTATATTCTATCAGGAGGGCTACATTATACTATATGAGGTCTGCATTATATTCTGTGAGGGGGCTACATTATACTATATGAAGGGGCTACTTTCTATTCTATGAGTTAACTACTTTATATTCTATGACGAGGGCTACCCCAACTCCTGCTACATAATTAAGACGTGTACTACCTTATATTATACCCTGATATTAGCGCGTTTTACCGCACAATTGGTGGTCTTGTATTTATTTCTATGTACTGTAGCTACATAGTGGGCCCCAAGAATGATTCTCTCTGGTGGGCCCAAGGTACTCCAGTCTGACGCTGATTCAGGGGCACATAATCTCTTTGGTCCTAGAGCCTCATTGCCAAATTCAACCAACCACATCGACCACCATAAAACATTGGGCATCAAAACATAAATTAATATCTAATAGGTGCTGATTCCGGTTTTAGGACTCCCACCTGTTAGAAGTATAAAGGTCCGCTTTTCTCCCAATGAAAATCTATAGAGGAGGAGGCGATGAATTGAACTTTCTCCATTGTAGTTTATGCAAGATGCTGACACAGTCAAGTGTATCCCTTCTCCCATAATCTAGAATGATTGTGGCAGCGCTCATACATGGCCATTTCTTTACTTCATCTACTACTCATGACCAAACAGTGCCCCAGTAATAGTTACCACCTCCTAATGTGCTAGCTGACACTAATCTATCCCCTAAAATGCTAAATACATATGAGCAGCCTACAGACATTGTCAAACATAACTCTGACCAGCTTGTGGAGGATCGCATGCAAACCCCAGGCCGCAGGTTGTGCACCCCTGTTCTAGACTATATATAAATTGATGCATATCTGGACTTGAACAATGTTTAGGTAAAATCTGACATCTCTATTATTATGCATTGCTTTTTAGTGCCATTATATTCTGCAGAATTTTACAGACAACATTATCACAGTCCCCATCAGGACTCACAATCTAAATTCCCCATTAGTATGTCTTTGGAGTGTGGGCAGAAACCAGAGAACATCCATGCTAACTTTGGGAGAACATACAATCTCCTTGCAGATGGAGTCCTAGGACTTGAACCCTGCACCCCAGTGCTACAAAGCAACAGTGCTAACCACTGAGCCACATCTATAATATTCAATTTCCGATACTCTGCTATGATGTCACAGGATTGTTTTACACACTTCTCGACATTGTATTGTACATCTTCAATGAGCCGACATTTTTCAAATATGTATTTGTTGTATTACAGGTTTATTTTACAATTATTTATGAAAATAAAATTAGAAAGCAATCATATTCTGAGGCTCAAATCCTATAATGTATTCATATTGATTATTTTTTACTAGGAAATTGTGTCAGAAAACATAATATAAATGCAATGTGTGAATACACCTCATTTTCACGAGTATTATTAAATCACTTATCAATATTTTGCATAATGTGTTCTAAAATCCAAAATATATCAACAAAACATACTGTCATCAATAATGACTGCTACACGTATAATATTCTGGGCTCATATCTAAGATGTACGGGTTCTCCCTTGATAATACTTGTTCCAAACTTAACTGAAGTCAGAAAAAAATTTGAAGCCTGAATAAGAATTGTCTTGACACAGGAAATAGTTTTTTTCATCTTGAGCATTTATTTCATATCCAAATGTTGAAACTTGCAGAGTAAGCTTGCATAGCAATTTTCAGAACTCACATACAAGTGAGTAGAGAGACCTGCAGCGCTTTACATACATTATCATCACTGTCCCCATTTGGGCTCACACTGGGCCGGACTGGAACAAAAAATCAGCCCTGCCACACAAACCCCACCAGCCCACAAGCTATAACACTCCTCACCCTGATCAGTGAATTTCCCTTTACTTTGTAGTGCCCCTCACTCTCCTAAAAGGAGATATTTGAAGAGCCACATGTGAATGGCACCACAGTGCCCATGATTGACCACAGCTGCATTTACATGGTGCTCTACAGTGCTCCGATTTTCAGGACCATGGGGGTCCCAGCAGTCAGATCTCCAGGAAATGGAAAGTTATCCCCTATCCAGGGGAGAGGGGATTACTTGGGATAATGCATTTAAACAGCTTTTCCAATATTTTATTTTTATTTGGCCATAGTAATATTGAAAATACTAAACCAATATTGACCCAAAGTCGAATGTCGCCTCTTCGACAACAAGACAGGAGTAGTACTGCGCAGTGCATACAGGGCCAGCTCCAGGTTTTTGTGGGCCTCGGGTGAAAGTCTCAGTGGCCCCTTTAACACGTACCACAATTCATAATGCACAGATACAGCAGAGAAATCTAGGTATACAATGCCAAAGATTTCACTTCTTACATTACATGAGTGATAACTATTGAACATTCTACATTAGGTCATAAATCAGACAGCATAGTCCTCCATACAGTATTATGGGCATCACATAGCGCTTTATACAGAATAACATGCCCCATGTATTGCTCCATACAGAATAATGAGCCCCATATATTGCGCCATACAGAATAATAAACCCCATATATTGCTCCAAACAGCATAATGAGCCCCATATATTGCTCCATACAGGATAATGAGCCACACATAATGCTCCAAACAGTATAATGAGCCCCATGTATTTCTCTATACAGTATAATGATCACAATATATTGCTCCATACAGAATAATGAGCCCCATATAATGCTTCATACAGAATAATGATCCCCATATATTGCTCCATGCAGTAAAATGAGCCCCATATAATGCTTCAAACAGCATATTGAGCCCATATAATGCTCAAAACAGTATAATACACCCCATATAATACTCCATACAGTATAATGAGCCCCATACTTTGCTCCATACAGAATGGGTCCCATATAATGCTCCATACAGAATATGATGGGCCCCATATAATGCTCCAAACAGTACATGATGGGCCCCATATATTGATCCAAATTCCAAACAGAATGGGCCCGGTAAAATGCTCCTTATATAGTGGGCCCCATATGAAGCTCCAAATATAATGAGCCCCATATGCCCATATGATGCTCCATATATTATGGGCCCCATATGATGCTTCATATAGAATAGGCCCCATATTATGCTCCAGTATATAATGGGCCCCATATTATGCTTCAGTATAATGGGCCCCATATGATGTTCTAGTATATAATGGGCCCAATATTATGCTCCAGTATATAATGGCCTCAATGTTAAGCTTCAGTATAATGGGCCCCATATGATGCGCCAGTATATAATGGGCCCCATATTATGCTTCAGTATAATGAGCCCCATATGATGCTCCATATGATGCTACAGTATATGATGGGCCCCATATATTGCTCAAAACATTAAAAAAAAACCTGTACTGTGACTATTCAGGTAGAGGGAGCACAGAAGTGACGTCACTGCACCCTCTGACCTGAAGCATCACAGTCAGAAGATGCCGCAGTGGAGGAATGGGAAGAGGTAAGTATCGCAAGTGCCACTGCCCTGAGCAAGCGAGGAGGGGCAAACTCTTTGTTAGCTCATGTGCCAACATTTCAGTTCCACAAACTGTTCAAGATTTATTGAATGCCTAGGAAAGGCAGCTTCAAACATACAAAATCATCAAAAGACAAGCTATATGCTTCAAAAAATAATTTAAACTTTATTTCAATTCGAATAAAAAACTTTTTAATAAAACAATGACCCATGATAAAATAGTGAGGACACAATGTGCAAATGAAAGCCGCACCAGAGCGGTGATGTGCCAAAAGGTTACCAATAAAGCGCCAAAATGGTTCAAAACAACAAAAAAAAATTACTAGAATTATATAAATAAGTAAGAGGCCATGAAGTGTAAATTAGGGGTTAAAAACCTCCTATTAAAGTTATTGCGGCCAAACAAATAATGATTATGATCCAACCATGAAAGTCTAGTGACAAAAAAGCATAAATCCAAAATGTACATGAAATAAATCCATATGAGTGCGGAGTCTCAAATAAATAACCCAAAATAGTGCATGATTGATGCAAACAAGATTCAATGAAGTAGAAGGTGAAACATGAAAACAAGCAACCTGAAAAAAATATGAAGCAAACAGTGCAGGTACATTACCTATGAGGTGCAGGCTGGGTACCCCATATTATGCTCCAGTATATAATGAGCCCAATATTATGCTTCAGTATAATGGGCCCCAAATGATGCTCCCGTATATTATGGGCCCCATATATTGCTCAAAACATTAAAAAAAACCTGAAATACTCACCTCTTCTTGCTGGCCACTGTTCTGCTCTGCTCTGGACTCCTCAGCGTCGACATCTTCCGGCTCTCTGCACTGTTCAGGCAGAGAGAGCACAGAAGTGACATCATCACACCCTCTGACCTGAAACATCACAATCAGAAGACACCACAGTGGAGGAGTGGGAAGAGGCAAGTATCGCCAGTGCCAGGGCCCTGAGCAAGCGGGGAAGGGTGGACACTTTATTAGCCCATGTGGCAACATTTCAGTTCCACAGGAAAGAAAGGTTATGTTATGCATCTGAACCATTGCCACAAGGGCTAATAAGGAGTCCGCCACTTTTTTCACAACTTATCGGAGTGGTTAATATATATATACAGTATATATATATATATATATATACACTCACTGGCCACTTTATTAGGTACACCATGCTAGTAACGGGTTGGACCCCCTTTTGCCTTCAGAACTGCCTCAATTCTTCGTGGCAGAGATTCAACAAGGTGCTGGAAGCATTCCTCAGAGATTTTGGACCATATTGACATGATGGCATCACACAGTTGGCGCAGATTTGTCGGCTGCACATCCCTGATGCGAATCTCCCGTTCCACCACATCCCAAAGATGCTCTATTGGATTGAGATCTAGTGACTGAGGAGGCCATTTGAGTACAGTGAACTCATTGTCATGTTCAAGAAACCAATCTGAGATGATTCGAGCTTTATGACATGGCGCATTATCCTGCTGAAAGTAGCCATCAGATGCCTGTTCTTAGCTGAGAGGAGTGGTACCCAGTGTGGTCTTCTGCTGCTGTAGCCCATCTGCCTCAAAGTTCGACGCACTGTGCGTTCAGAGATGCTCTTCTGCCTACCTTGGTTGTAACGGGTGGCAATTTGAGTCACTGTTGCCTTTCTATCAGCTCGAACCAGTATGCCCATTCTCCTCTGACCTCTGGCATCAACAAGGCATTTCCGGCCACAGAACTGCCGCTCACTGGATTTTTTTTCTTTTTCGGACCATTCTCTGTAAACCCTAGAGATGGTTGTGCGTGAAAATCCCAGTAGATCAGCAGTTTCTGAAATACTCAGACCAGCCCTTCTGGCACCAACAATCATGCCACGTTCAAAGGCACTCAAATCACCTTTCTTCCCCATACTGATGCTCGGTTTGAACTGCAGGAGATTGTCTTGACCATGTCTACATGCCTAAATGCACTGAGTTGCCGCCATGTGATTGGCTGATTAGAAATTAAGTCTTAACACACAGTTGGACAGGTGTACCTAATAAAGTGGCCAGTGAGTGTATATACACACATATACACAATAAGAGCAGATACTCCGAATTACACCATGTATAGAGGACAGGAGAAGTATACACAGCTCCACAATATACACTGTGGTAAGGAATGTAGAGTGGAGATGTGTATATAGTATATAGTATAGAGATGGGCCAGTGTATTTAGTGTGGATTCAACACTATATACCTATATACACAGCAACATACTTTATAAACATCTGTACATTTTTTATATACGGTATATATATATATATCTCTATGTATATATATATATATATATATATACACACAGTATATACACTATATTGAGGCCTGTTTCACACTTGCTTTTTTTTGCAGCGCGTTTTTCCCGCAAAAAAACGCATTGAAAAACGCATACAAAAGCATACAACTGCTGCGTTTTTTTCAAGAATTTTTATGAGCATGCATGAAAAAAACGCAGCGTTTTTAAGTGTTTGTATGCGTTTTTAGTGCGTTTTTACCGCGTTTGCGTTTTTTTCCAACATTAGGTGGCCCCTCACACTAACCCAAACCATGACTTTACTAACCCTAACCCTAACCCTAACCCTAACCCTAACCCTAACCCTGACCCTAACCCTAACCCTAACCCTGACCCTAACCCTTAACCAAACCATACTTAACCCTGACCCTAACCCTAACCCTAACCCTGACCCTAACCCTAACCCTAACCCTGACCCTAACCCTTAACCAAACCATACTTAACCCTAACCCTGACCCTAACCCTAACCCTAACCCTTAACGAAACCATACTTAACCCTAACCCTGACCCTAACCCTAACCCTAACCCTTAACCAAACCATACTTAACCCTAACCCTAACCCTGACCCTAAAGCTAACCCTAACCCTAACCCTGACCCTAACCCTTAACCAAACCATACTTAACCCTAACCCTGACCCTAACCCTAACCCTTAACCAAACCATACTTAACCCTAACCCTGACCCTAACCCTTAACCAAACCATACTTAACCCTAACCCTGACCCTAACCCTGACCCTAACCCTTAACCAAACCATACTTAACCCTAACCCTAACCCTGACCCTAACCCTAACCCTAACCCTAACCCTGACCCTAACCCTTAACCAAACCATACTTAACCCTAACCCTGACCCTAACCCTGACCCTAACCCTTAACCAAACCATACTTAACCCTAACCCTGACCCTAACCCTGACCCTAACCCTAACCCTAACCCTAACCCTGACCCTAACCCTTAACCAAACCATACTTAACCCTAACCCTGACCCTAACCCTGACCCTAACCCTAACCCTAACCCTAACCCTGACCCTAACCCTTAACCAAACCATACTTAACCCTAACCCTGACCCTAACCCTAACCCTGACCCTAACCCTAACCCTAAACCCCCTTAACTAACCCTAACTTTACCCAAACCCCTAAATTCCATTGTCTAAACTAATGGTAAAAAAAAAACGCATGTGCAAAAAAACGCATACATAAGCATGCCAATGCGCACATATGCTCACCATAGACTTATAATGGGTGTCTTGCTGTAAAAAAACGCATTGCGCGCGCATGCGTTTTTTTGAGGCAAATCGGACGCACAAAAAATGCAACAGGTTGCATTTTGTGCGCCCGAGCGCATACCGCAAAAAAACGCATGCGCGGTAAAACGCGTACAAACGCATGTGTATGCGCACATAAGCGCATCCCATGCAAAGTATAGGAAAAAAAACGCATGCGCTAATTAGCGCTAAATTACCGCGAAAAAAAACGCAAATCTGAAACCAGCCTGAGACAGCATTATACTAAATTATGTGGCATTCATCATATAGGTGAGTGCTGCATATACATTATATAGGTGATACTGTGACAGGGGTGTATAGTTGAGTTATCACTAGAGTTGAGCGATACCGTCCGATACTTCAAAGTATCGTATCGGATGGTATCGGCCGATCTTTAAAAAAAGTATCGGTATCGCCGATTCCGATACCGGAAGTCCCATTCAAGTCTATGGGACTTCCGGTATCGGAATAAGAAAAACCCTTTCCTGCCCTTGTACAGCCTCTCTGGGGTCTGTACGGGCCTTTCGGGGGGCTGTGCCGGCCTGCCAGGGGGTCTGTGCAGGCTCCGGTGGTCTGTGCCGGCCTGCCGGGGGGCTGTGCCGGCCTGCCGGGGGGCTGTGCAGGCTCCAGGGGGCTGTGCCGGCCTGCCGGGGGGCTGTGCCGGCCTGCCGGTGGTCTGTGCAGGCTTCGGGGGTCTGTGCAGGCATCGTCCGATGGGACTACAAGTCCCATCGGGCGATGCCTGCTACCATGACAGTGATTGACACATTAGCCAATGATGGGACAGTAGTAGTCCCATCATCCGGCTAATGTGTTAAATGTAAAAAAAAATAAAAAAAAAAAAATTACATGCTACATACATGCTACATTCATACTACATACTACATACATGCTACATTCATACAACATGCAACATACTACATACATGCTACATTCATACTACATGCAACATACATACTACATATATACTACATACATGCTACATACTACATACATGCTACATTCATACTACATAAATACTACATGCAACATACATACTACATATATACTACATACATACTACATATATACTACATGCATGCTACATACATACTGCATGCTACATACATACCACATATATACTACATACATACTACATACATACTACATGCATGCTACATGCATGCTACATGCTACATACATAACACATATATACTACATGCATGCTACATACATACTACATGCATGCTACATACATACTACATGCTACATACTACATATATACTACATGCATGCTACATACATACTACATGCTACATACATACTACATGCTACATACATACTACATATATACTACATGCATGCTACATACATACTACATGCTACATACATACTACATGCTACATACATGCTACATATATACTACATGCATGCTACATACATACTGCATGCTACATACATACTACATGCTACATACATACTACATATATACTACATGCATGCTACATACATACTACATACATACTACATGCTACATACATACCACATATGTACTACATACATACTACATACAATACATTCATACAATACATACATAGCCATACAGTACATATAACATAGAGTAACATACTTACCAATACTTGTCACATTGTTCCCCGAAGCCATTGTCTTTTCCGGAATAAATATTAACATAACAAACCACAAAAATACTCACCCACGATCCGAAGCAGTCCACGAGTGTGTCCCACGACGATCTTGGGTAGAGAACTGCAGCATCAGATGATGCTGCCGTTCTCTACGGGCTGCAGGAATCCAATGACGGAAGGTAGGTATCCTTCCGCACTGTATTCCTCCGCCACTTAAAAAAAAAAAAAAAGTCCCTAGTCTCACTTTATGCCATTGCTGTGTGGGAATTTCCCACGCAGCAATGGCATAAAGTGAGACTAGGGACTTTTTTTTTTTAAGTGGCGGAGGAATACAGTGCGGAAGGATACCTACCTTCCGTCATTGGATTCCTGCAGCCCGTAGAGAACGGCAGCATCATCTGATGCTGCAGTTCTCTACCCAAGATCGTCGTGGGACACACTCGTGGACTGCTTCGGATCGTGGGTGAGTATTTTTGTGGTTTGTTATGTTAATATTTATTCCGGAAAAGACAATGGCTTCGGGGAACAATGTGACAAGTATTGGTAAGTATGTTACTCTATGTTATATGTACTGTATGTCTATGTATGTATTGTATGAATGTATTGTATGTATGTAGTATATATGTGGTATGTATGTAGCATGTAGTATGTATGTAGTATGTATGTGGTATGTATGTGGCATGTAGTATGTATGTAGCATGCATGTAGTATGTATGTAGCATGCATGTAGTATGTATGTAGTATGTATGTAGTATGTAGCATGTATGTAGCATGTATGTGGTATGTATGTGGTATGTATGTAGTATGCATGTAGTATATATGTAGTATGTAGCATGCATGTAGTATGTATGTAGCATGCATGTAGTATGTATGTAGCATGCATGTAGTATGTATGTAGCATGCATGTAGTATGTATGTAGTATGTATGTAGTATGTATGTAGCATGCATGTAGTATGTATGTAGCATGCATGTAGTATATATGTAGTATGTATGTAGTATGCATGTAGCATGCATGTAGTATGTATGTAGTATGTATGTGGCATGTAGTATGTATGTAGCATGCATGTAGTATGTATGTAGCATGCATGTAGTATGTATGTAGCATGCATGTAGTATGTAGCATGTATGTAGCATGTATGTGGTATGTGGTATGTATGTAGTATGCATGTAGTATATATGTAGTATGTAGCATGCATGTAGCATGCATGTAGTATGTATGTAGCATGCATGTAGTATGTATGTAGCATGCATGTAGTATGTATGTAGCATGCATGTAGTATGTATGTAGCATGCATGTAGTATGTATGTAGCATGCATGTAGTATGTATGTAGTATGTATGTAGCATGTATGTAGTATGTATGTAGTATATATGTAGTATGTATGTAGCATGTAGTATGTATGTAGCATGCATGTAGTATGTATGTAGTATATATGTAGTATGTATGTAGCATGTAGTATGTATGTAGCATGCATGTAGTATGTATGTAGTATTTTTTTTTTTTTTTAACATTTAACACATTAGCCGGATGATGGGACTACTACTGTCCCATCATTGGCTAATGTGTCAATCACTGTCATGGTAGCAGGCATCGCCCGATGGGACTTGTAGTCCCATCGGACGATGCATGCACAGACCCCCGGACATCAGCACAGCCCCCCGGCAGGCCGGCACAGCCCCCCGGCAGGCCGGTACAGACCCCCACAGGGTGCACAGCCCCCCGGCAGGCCGGCACAGCCCCCCGGCAGGCCGGTACAGACCCCCACAGGGTGCACAGACCACCGGCAGGCCGGCACAGCCCCCCGGCAGGCCGGTACAGACCCCCACAGGGTGCACAGACCACCGGCAGGCCGGCACAGCCCCCCGGCAGGCCGGTACAGACCCCGGGCAGTCCACACAGCCCCCCGACAGGCTGGCACAGCCCCCCGGCAGGCCGGCAGAGACCCCCGGAAGGCCCGAAATGACGGCGCATCATGATGCGCACACACCGCGCATCATGATGACGTCAGTCTGTCAATCAACTTGGAACTTCCGATTCCGATGCCGAATTCCGATATTGAAAAAATATCGGAAGTCGGTATCGGAATTCCGATACAGCAAGTATCGGCCGATACCCGATACTTGCGGTATCGGAATGCTCAACACTAGTTATCACCTATGTAACATATGTACAGGACTGTGAGCCCTCGCGGGCAGGGTCCCCTCTCCTTATGTACTTGAGTGTCCCTTGTCTTACACATGTTTATTATACTTGTCTACTGTATATTTCCCCTTTTCACATGTAAAGCGCCATGGAATAAATGGTGCTATTTAAATGCATAATAATAATAATAATAATAATAATAATAATACAGCAGTATCACCCATTTATCGTATTTATATGTCCGGCTTCACACTAGCATGTGTGTTGTGAGAAACTCGCATGAGTCTCTCGCATCAACACCCGGTGCTGGCACTGGTCCATGGGACCGGAGCAAGGGCTGTATAGAAATACATGCAGCCTCACACTCCGGTACGAGTGCCGGCGGCAGCGCCGGGTGTTGATGCGAGAGACTTGTGCGAGTTTCTCGCATCACACACGCTAGTGTGACCCTGACCTAAGTCACAGTATCCCCTATATAATGTATATAGACTGCTGTATATACATTATATAGGTTAATACTGTGATTACACAGATTTAGCAGCCAGTATCACCTATATAATGTATAAACAGCTGAGTCGCAGTATCACCAATATAATGTATATAGACACAGAGATCACAGGGGGTACAGAGATCACATGGGAGCACAAATATCATAGGGGGTACATAGCAGGGGGGCACAGGGATCACAGGGGGCATATGGATCACAAGGGGGCAGAAAGGTGGGAGCCACAGAGATCACAGGGGTGCATATAACTAGGGGCATATATCACAGGCATGCATATATCTGGGGGGCACAGATCACAGGGGTGCATATAGCTGCGGGGCACAGATCACAGGGGTGCATATAGCTGGGGGCACAGATAACAGGGATGTATATAGTTGGGGGGCACAGATCACAGGGTGCATATAGTTGGGGGGGCACAGATCACTGTGGTGCATATAGCTGGGGGGCATAGATCACAGCGGGGCATATAGCTGGAGGGCACAGATCATAGGGGTGCATATAGTTGGGGGGCACAGATCACAGGGGTGCATATAGCTGGGGGGCACAAATCACAGGGGGGCAAATAGCTGGGGCACAGAGATTATATTGGGGCACATAGTTGGGGGCACATACAGCATTGGGAGCTTACCCCGCCCACCTCGGCGCTAACCCCGCCCACCCAAAGACATCATCATTCATGTGCAGGCAGCATTCTGTAATGAACGCTGCGTGCACTTGGGGGTTAAACAGCCGGCAGCCGGCAGGTTGTGGCTGCCGCTGGAGAATTGCGGACTGCGGGGACTTACCTGCGGGCCACATGTGGCCCGCGGGCCGGAGGTTCCCCACCCGTTTTAAAGGGCCAGCAGCGACCCACTTAGCTGGTAAAATCTGCATTCAGTGAGGACAAACTTTCCCATTACTGAGACAGGAGATAACAGTTGCTATGGATGCAGTTCTATGGAGACTGGAGGAAAAGCTAGAGACAGTGCTCCATCATCCTTCTAGATGGAATTTCATCAGTAGCAGTTGTCATCTCCTACAGCACTGCGACCAGAGAGTGGAAGGTCCCTGGAGGGGATAATGGAAGGGGCCACATGGGATTTTGGCACCTAAATGAGGATGAGTTTTATGGTTTAGGATCCCTAGTTAGTAAATCAATAATTGTCACAGTTTTCTATCCCATTAGGTGTAATGTTTGTGAAGTAATTCTCCTGGTCACTCAAGAGGGCTCGCCGCTCGGCCCTAACCTTAGTAACAGTGGCTTGTGATCCTTGATTGGTGTTCTTCCCATTCTGTGCAGCTAGATATTTTTAAGTGCTGTTACAGCTATGGCCATTAGGTGTCATAAGTTGCCCTTCTCCTTTATTCATGTGTTTGCAATTTTCTGTTCCCCAAATGGTTAATTGTTCAGAACCGCCCCTTCTTTCTGCCCTGGTCAACAACATGTAACCATTCTCCAGCTCACACCTGCTCAGCTCTTTGCAAAACCATTAATATAACAAGCGGATTCCGGTAAGGATAATGCAATTATTAGTTATGCATCTCTGTTAGCAGCCATAATGCAGCCCCCTATGATGTTTGCATTGCATGTTCAGCTCCTGTGATGTTATTTCACTGCATATTTGTTATAACCATCCTCTAGTTATGCATTCTCTGTTCAGTGAGTGTAAAGCTGGCAGCCATTAGTGTGTTAGTTATCTTTCTCCTTTGCTGCTGTGTATGTTATATTGCCCAGTTCTTATAATGCATGATGATAACAGCATCCTGTATCATTGCTACTGTTGTGCTAATTACTGCATTGCTATTACCTGCCAGTATTTGTGTATTGTATACTGTCTACCAGTACTGACATGCTGTATTATCTGTCTCTTGTAGTTTTTACCTGAATCATCCACATTTTGTACAACAATCTACTGAATCATCCATAACTGTGTTCAACAACCTCTGATATCATCTACTACTGTTCTACTATACCATCTGTTATCATCTCCCATTGTTGTCCATATCATCCCAATAAATAATAGACTTAAGAACCCATACAGTCTTGTTTCTGGGAGTGGATGAAAGGTTAAGCCATATGCTGGAATCCACATCGCGTCATAAGTGGAAGAAGGCAGAACAGTAAAAACGGAACCGCTGGTCGCAAGCGGTGGTTACCCAGGCTATATGGGACTGCTATTACCCAAACTGCTCCTCATATGGGTACTACAGCAGCCGCAATACAGCCGCAGGGGACAAGTGCCCAGTGCTCAGTAAAAACAGAACCGCTGGTCGCAAGCGGTGGTTACCCAGGCTATACGGGACCGCTATCACCCAAACTGCTTCGCATACGGGTACTACAGCAGCCGACATACAACCGCAGGGACGAGAGCCCAGTGCTCAGTAAAAACGGACCGCTGGTCGCACGCGAAGGTTACCCAGGCTATACAGGATCGCTATCACCCAAACTGCTCCGCATATGGGTACTACAGCAGCCGCCATACAGCCACAGGGAATAAGAGCCCAGGGCTCAGTAAAGGACCGCCGGTCACACGCGATGATTGCATAGACTGTACGGGACCGCTAATACCCACACTACTCCGCATACGGGTATCACGGCAGCCGCCATACAGTCGCAGAATGCTACTTCAGCCCGCCAAGAAGTGCTACATCTTTCCCGCCACACGGAAGCCTGCCATACATAGACTGCTTCCCTCCAATATACTCAGCAGTATGCAGCTAAACGCACAATGTCTCGGAAAGCACATCCTGACTCAAAATGAGGTCATGAGCAAGCTCCAGCAGATCATCATTAGCAGAGCTAGCTGCTGTCGCTTGTGCCGAAGCCAAAGCAGCCAAAGCGAGATCCTCCTTCGCTGAAAGAGATGCATCTAAAGCTGAGACAAGCAGAGCAGGAGGCAGAGAGAGAAGTGGAAACTGCATGTTTGCAAGCAGAGCTAGAGAAACTTGCGACAGACAAAGAGACAGCAGCTACAATAGCTAAATCAGAGTGTTTGGAAGCTATGAAAGATCCTGATTCTGAGAGACGCAGCAGCATTCTCGGACCAGATCTAGAGCAGCAAGATCCAGCACGTCGCAGAGTACGTCCGTCAACATTCCGGCGTGAATGACAGCCCTGACGCATCATATCGATCAGCCCATGACGACTACCAGCGATCCAACCCCGAGCTTCTCTACCATAGGCGAGGAGACGTCCAGCACAGAGATGTCGACCACAGCTACTGTTCCACTGAGAAGAAGGTACAGCTCCCATCCCGCCTTAAAGAGACACCTTCTTCACCGAGAGGGTACAGCACAGACTATCCGGAGTCAGAAACGTCTTACAGGTATGGTGATACACCACACACTAGACATGACTATAACACACCGGCTCGTGCCAGAACTGACGGAGCCACCAGGGACCTTGCAAAGTTCCTTGCCCACCGAGAACTGGTTACAAAGGGACTTGTAAAGTTCACTGACAAACCCGAGAGCTATAGGTCATTACGAGCCTCAAAGATCTCTTCAGACGCCAGTGGAAGCAAGTTCAAAGCGTGTCCAATGTCTTCTGGAACAGATGGAAGAAGCAATATCTCTCCACTCTACAAACTAGGACAAAGTGGCAAAAAGACAGCCCAAACATCCAACCAGGCGATATGGTACTTGTCAAAGACACTCAGTCTCATCATAATGAGTGGCCACTCGGCCTAGTCACCAAGCCTCTTCCCAGCAAGGACGGGAAAGTGCGCAAGGTAGAGGTCAAAGTGAGCAAACTTGGGGAGAATAAACTGTTCCTCAGGCCAGTTACTAAACTTGTATTGTTATTATCCCCAAAAGAGCCAAATAGTGGCATCCATTGATACCAAGCGGGGAGTGTTCTGCCCATTCTGTGCAGCTAAATATTTTTAAGTGCTGTTACAGCTATGGCCATTAGGTGTCATAAGTTGCCCTTCTCCTTTATTCATGTGTTTGGAATTTTCTGTTCCCCAAATGGTTAATTGTTCAGAACCGCCCCTTCTTTCTGCCCCGGTCAACAACATGTAACCATTCTTCAGCCGACTCCTGAGTAGCTCACACCTGCTCAGCTCAGCTCTTTGCAAAACCATTGCTATCACAAGAGGATTCCGGTAAGGATAATGCAATTATTAGTTATGCATCTCTGTTAGCAGCCATAATGCAGCCCACTATGATGTTTGCATTGCATGCTCAGCTTCTGTGATGTTATTTCACTGCATGTTTGTTATAAGCATCCTTTAGTTATGCATCCTCCGTTCAGTGAGTGTAAAGCTGGCAGCCATTAGTGTGTTAGTTATCTTTCTCCTTTGCTGCTGTGTATGTTATATTGCCCAACTCTTATAATGCATGATAACTTCATCCTGTATCATTGCTACTGTTGTGATAATACCCTGCATTGCTATTACCTGCCAGTATTTGTGTACTGTCTACCAGTACTGACATGCTGTATTATCTGTCTCTTGTAGGTTTTACCTGAATCATCCAAATTTTGTACAACAATCTACTGAATCATCCATAACTGTGTTCAACAACCTCTGATATCATCTACTACTGTTCTACTATACCATCTGTTATCATCTCCCATTGTTGTCCATATCAATATCACCCCAATAAATAATAGACTTAAGCACCCATACAGTCTTGTTTCTGGGAGTGGATGAAAGGTTAAGCCATATGCTGGAATCCACACAGCGTCATATGTGGAAGAAGTCATCTGACTGGACCTTGATGCTGAATGGACATTATATGTCCAGCGTCATACGTGGAAGAAGTCATCTGACTGGACCTTGATGCTGAATGGACGTTATACGTCCAGCGTCATATGTGGAAGAAGTCATCTGACTGGACCTTGATGCTGAATGGACGCTATACTGGAAGCAAAGTGGACTAGTTATACCCCTCAGGGGTTTGGATCCCCTCAGCAGCTGTTTAGCATCTGGTAGAAACACAACCACCCGCCCTCGCCTGTGTGTATTTTCATTTAATCTTTTTATGTCATCTGGTTTTATTGGAGTGATAAATTAACCCATGTTTTTTTTTAAGTATTTTGTTTAGTCAAGCCTTCGACTAAATTGATTGAGTTGTTTAACGTGTTTAATTTTATAAAGAGTATTTTAATGATATATAGGTAACCCTCAATAAATTCTTACGGCCATCTCACGCCAAAGCATTGCCTGTAGTCTTTATTTTGGCTGATTAGAGTTAAGTTCTAAAATGGGGTCTACAATCCCATGGAATGAGGAGGTGAGCATTAGGCTTGCTTTTCTTTAAAGTCCTGTACTTGTTCCAAATTACATACAGATTCAATTTGCAAACAAAACCACAGAACGTATATAGTTCATAACAAGAAGAGTTCCTGTATAAATGGAAAGGATTCAGCGCCCGCTTGGAGTCATATGGAGTCAGCACCTGCTCTCTTATGTCACCTACTTCTCAAAAATATCTCTTTGATTGAATGTTTTCTTACCTTTGACGCTGCAAAAACTCTTACTGTTAGGGCTCATACTCACATGCGAGAAACTCGGAGGAGTTAATACCCACACTGCCACCGGCACTCGGATCGGAGCGTTCAGTTGCATGTATTTCTATGCAGCTGAACGCTCCCATCTGAGTGCCGGTGGCAGTGCCTGGTATTGACATGCGAGACTTGTCCGAGTTTCTCGCATGTGAGTATGAGCCCTAATTCTTATTCATTCTCATCTGGAATATTTCAACTCTACTAATTAGTCTCCCTCTTAATAAAATCTCCCCTCTCCAATCCATCCTTAATGCAGCAGCCAGGATCATATTTTTGTCCAACCATTACACTGATATCTCTACCCTGTGGCAGTCATTGCACTGGTTGCCCCTCCTCTACAAAATCCAATATAAACTTATCACTCTCATCCACAATTCTGCACCACCTTACATCTCCTCCTTCATTTCTGTCTATCAGCCTACCTGTGCCCTCCATTCTGCTAATGACATAAGGCTATTCTCCCACTGCTGCCTCCAAGATTTCTTGTGTGCTGCACTAAATCTCTGGAATGCATTATCCAGAACAATTTGATTAATTCCCAATATCAACAGTTTTACGTGTGCCCTAAAAACGCATTTCTTTAGACTGGCCTATCGCCTCCCCTCACTCATTAAACTAGACCATTTTGCTCTTACAAAATTTTATTCCAAATCAGGACCCTCGTAGCATCTGTTTCCACACCTTCCATGCACATAATTTCACTCTGTATCTTTACTGTACAGATATTGGCTGGTGACCGTTTAATGCAGTGATATGTGAATACCCTATTTATTATACTGATCGCTGGACCATGCAATACAAGCACTTTTTACCATTCACCTTTTGTGTCTCCCTTCTTTCCTCAAAGATTGTAAGCTTGCGAACAGGGCCCTCTCTCCTCCTGTTACTCTGTAATGTCTCTATTGTCTCTTTAAGTACCCTCTTAAATGTACATTGTTGCGAATTATGTTAGCGCTATAGAAATAATAATTATTATTATAAAGTGAACTTGTCATGTAGCAAACATTATTAGCCTGCAGTTATATACTTAATCTGCAGGTCAATAGCTTTCCACTGCTGTCGCAGCTCCGAGGAGGAAATTAACTTTATTCTGTTATGCAAATGTCCGGAGAAAGCCTGGAGGGGCGTAACTAAGAAAACACCTGATTCTTCAATAGATCTCCTGATGGTGTGGTTAGACTTGAACCCAGGTGGACGCCAGGTAATACTCCAGGACGGACTACGGAGCAACAGCAGCTGACCCCCAAAGAGGCAGGGAAGTAGAACCGGCTAGAAACTAAATTAGCAGGAGGGATATTTCTGGTAGACAGGTGTGGAATCGGGCACAGGCAGGACAGGTACAGGAACATATGACGACCACAGGTATGGAATCACAGGTGCAGATACACAGGTGCTGGTTCAGACGGATCAGGAATAGGACTAGGCACAGGCAGGAGGGGCTCGGGTATAAGTACTGAAGTTGCTAAGGCCCCTCCCCTTTGGAGAAGGTGTCTTAAATACCTAATGTCTCCCACCCATTGGCTGGGAACATGTTCAGAAGCGTGAGCATGAGTCCTAAGCATTCTCCCAAAAGGTAAGAAGAAATGAAGTCCAGTACAGCCTTCCGTCGGTAAAAAATTATTCCTTTTTATTAGTAAACCATTTAAATTAGAAGAAAAAAAATTAGTGAAAATTAAAAAGAAAAACTGTTATGCGTTTAAAGTTAAACTCCCTTAATCATAGTAACCACTAACCTCTAATCATAGCAAATTTCTCACACAGCGAGAGGTGCTGTTAGTGAAGTCAGTGGGGTTCATCAGCTATGAACAGTGAACTTTCTCACATCACCGCTACACACTGCAGGAGCTTGACTACGCTCCTGTCTCGGTGTGAGCCGGCTGGTGCGAATAGCGGTTGCATCACTAATGTGACTGCTATCTTATAGACGGCTCTCCATTACTAACCTCTGGGCTTTATGTCAGCAGCCATAAAACAGCTGATATCAAACATGGCAGGAAGGACTGGACCAGGTACAGACAGGGCAGAAAGGGTCAGGCAAACGGAACAGACAGGATCAAATTCAGAGTGCGTAGGTACAGGGACACAACTATCTTGCAGGATGTATATTGATTACTGAAGTTGCTAAGGCACTTCTGCTTAGGGGAAGGTACCTCAAATACCTGTCTCCCAGCCATTGGCTGGGGAAATCTTCAGATGTGCATGCGTGACCCCTTTTAGATGCAGGGAACACTCGTGAGCATTAAGTAGTCTCCCATGCACAGGCCCTGGGAGGAAAGAAATGCCGGAGGAGCATTGATGGGTAAGTGAACATTCCAGTGTCCCTATGCAGGTGGAAGGGGACACCCAACAGCCTCCAGCTTTCAGTCATAGATACACGGTTTCAGTCACTGTTCATAGCATTTTGAGCAGCGGCTGTAAGTATGCCCAACTTGATTGACAGCTTGCTCTACATAGAGCTTCTGCGCAGATGCGCTCCAGAATGAGCTGTCAATCAAATTGCTGGAGCGTGCTTACAGCAGCAGCTCAATGTGTACTAAGTGGTGACTGTAACCGCTCCATGCTCACCTCTATAAATTGAAAGTTAGCAGCTCCCAGGAGGAATAAAGTTAATTTTCTACCAGTAGTTGTGCTTTTAGTAATGGCAGCATTGGAACTCTATTAAGCTACATATTAGCCCATATCTGCAGGTTAATAACATTTTTGGGACAAGACAGTGTAACGACTGATACACCGGTCGTTGGTTGAAAATGGGATATGGCACTGCTATGAACGACTTTGACAACGATATGACACTAAGCCAACTTTTCTTTATAACTTGTGCAAAAGATAACAGGATTCTACTTCTCACAAAATATGGGCCACAACAGCCACAATCCACAGTATACATATAATGCAGCCTGAGAGATCCCAAGTGCCAGCTTCACGGACAGGAGCAAAACTACCCCAAACTATGACACTCCCTCCCCTATCCAATACAAAGCCTATCTGGGGTTCTACCGTGACCGTGACATGTGGTCCTCTCAGGTATACAATCTTACATCTGCCTCCTGCCTAAATTAAAATAGATTCCTGGTACCCTGTTTTCCCCCTTAATATATACTGTATATATTTACATGACTAATCACTTGAACCAACACAATATGTAAACTGTGCACTGTCCTCTTAGCGAGTGCTCAGAGCGAACGCCCTGACAGAATATCCTCAAACAACACACAACTGGATTTGTTATTCTGACGTCTGGCCACTAGATTTAATCAGCTTACTAGGTCACCAAATTCGCTGAGAGAGGTGCAGTTGAAGATTCAATTCAGTTCCAGCAGTATTTCATGGAGCTCTCCTATGGCATTCACGGTTTTACCAGAGTCTCGATATACAGGAGCTCACACAGTCTCCGTCAGTGCATCTGTAATCTCAATAACAGGAATATTGTTGGAGTTGCTGTGATTTCTAGCTAACTCTCCCTAACTAACTAAACATCTCAGTTTACTCACGGGAGCCACTCCCTCTGGATCACACCGTCCAATTTGGATCACTTCAGTCTCTAGATCCTTCTCTGTCTCCTTGGCAGTTCTCCCAATTTACCTCAGGAAAGCCAGACAGTTCCACTTCCTGTTTCCAGAGCTTTCTTCTCTTGTTCACAGGTGACCTCTAGTGGCCAAACTATGTTATTGCAGCATCATTTCTTATAACAGAAACATTGAAAACATTGCAAATTGCATATTCAGAGAGGAAGAGGACTAGAACTCTAGTACAACCTATTGGAAATAGCAATCCTAAAAGTCAATGTCGACTCTTTAACAAGCCTTGTTACATGACAAGAAGTATCATTTCTCCTTGCGGAGAATGACATGCTAAACTCTGCAAGGAGAAATGATACTTCTTGGATATCGGTCAGATGCCTCTCACACAGCCAAACCAGATCTCACACTTTGCACTGACGAGGGGCAGTACCCCAAAACACAGTGACTGCAAATTGAGATTCTGGTTTTGGCTTTTATCCTAAGTCATGTAACAAGGCTTGTTAAAGAGTCGACACTGACTTTTAGGATTGCTACTTCCAATAGGTGGCACTAGAGTTCTAGTCCTCTTCCTCTCTGAAAAGACAATTTGCATATTTCCCAGAGGAGCATTGCGGCTTTAAGTCTGCTCATCTTGGCATGCTTGGCATGTCATTCTCTGCAAGTAGAAATGATACTTCTTGGATATTGAAAACATTAACATGTTACAACAGGTTTCCTTTAATGATTGACGTAATCAATTAAATTATAAAAATATTAGATGGCCTCCAGAAAAATATAAACATATTCAACATTTATACAAAGTTATTTTGGTACCTCAGACCAGTCCAGGGCGACCCACTCTGGTGGGCATTCCTTGGTGTTGCAGGGTTCCAGCATTGTGGGGCGAGGTATTGGGCAGTTGCTATCATCCAGAGACTTTTCATCTCCTGATGATACTCTTCTCTGACATATCACACTCCGGGTACGCACACCAGAATTGCAGCTCCTACTACATTCTGACCATGAACCAATTGCCCATCTAAAGTAGAAATGATTGTTATTATTGATGATAAACAATTTACGCAATGTTTAGACATATCTCTGATTACCACAAACCACCATCGCTTGGTTAATGACCAGAAGAATAGATTAAGTAACAGCTCTGGGGAAATTTCTGGACTTACACTGAATTCAGATGTTATGCTATTACCTCAACTTAAAGAGGTATTGGCAGATTAGCTCTACATTCCTGGTTGCTACAATCCAAACCATTTGTTTATGTGCTTTAATGTGTGGTTGATTTGCCAGTGATTGAAGGAAAGGAACTAGTGGTTTTGACTACTCGTGGTTACATAATTGCTCACCATGTGCCTCGAGAAAAACTTTGCTACTTTGAGGGCATTTAATATTATTTCAAAAGGTTAATTTGTTAGGAATACTGGGTTTTAATTAAAAAGGGGTTCAAGCCATAAATGTAAAAATGTTTATGCTGATTGATTGAATTGACTTGGCATATCAATTTCAATGATAGCTGCATCTTCAGAATGCAGATACATTTTAATTCAAAGGTGGAACAGGGAGCTGTCAGGCATCCGAGTCTCAACACAGCAGACTAGATGATTTCACTTGATCGCACCTGCTGCAAAAAGCCTCAGTCGGAACACAGAACAAACTACAGCAGCATATCGAGAGAATGGGAATAGGTGTGTAGTTTATATTTTATATATTGTCAGTACTTGTGATTGCAAATTGTTGCTGGGTCGCCCTCCCAGGGCTGTGGGGTACTCGGTACCGGGCCCGATGAGCTTCAATGGGAGATGTCATGGCAGCTGGGACCCGGCCCGTGGCCCTGGGCGCCCATTGTAAAAGAGGGAATAGTTTAGTGTGCTTTTAATGATTAGAGCGAATGAGTCGTGACGCCACCTGTGGTGTTCGGCAATGAAGATGTTAAGCCGACGCTGCAGACAGATCCTCTGGGACATATGGTGTGGTGCAGCAATGATGTTATAGCCCTCCACAGGCAGGGCTGTAGTCCCAGGGCAGTGAGATGAAGTGACACGTAGATGGTGTAGTGTCGAGCGCAGGGGAGGTAGCAGTGCCGGGCAGGTTGACGCAGGAATAAGTGGAGGACACCAGGGCATATAGTTACAAAGCTTTACTCACAGTCTGCTGTGGCACAAGAGCCCGCATCTGTGCCGTGCCCTCCGTGTCAGGAGCTCAGCCAACTTCCAGGCAAAATTAAGTACTCCTTTCCAACACTCCACCAACATATGTGCCTTTTCTGAATGTCTCCCTCTTAGCACCTTTAGTGAAGTACTCACAGTACTGAGTTCCACTGGAGTTCCTCCTGTCAGATGTTCCTATGAACTCTACTTGTACGACAGACAGCTGTAGCCTGCTTTGGGGACTCCTTACTACCTAGTCCCGGCTCACTATCGTTGCTGTTGTGCCCCCAAGTTTTGTGTGGGAATAAAGTGGTGACAACTTCTATTCCTCTGGTGTCTGCTGCAGGACCATTAGTATCCATACAACCTCGGGGACCAGACCCCGGCCTTGCGCTTAGAACTTGGGAAGGGTTCTCCTCTAACCCTAATCCTTAGTTCTCTTCTTCTCCTCACGTTCCATACTAATCCTTTCCTTCTTATGGAGAGTCAGGCTTTCTATCAATGTCTCTTTCCTGTGCCAGCGGACCCAGGTCACTGAAGTCGGCTGCAGCACTTCCTTCATCCATCCCACTCAGGGGATCTCCTTTCACAGACTGACCTCGTCAGACTCCTGTGACAAACTGACTAAATCCTATCCTCTTCCCACTCTTTTAGTGCAGACTAAACTCCACCTGCCTCCCAGCACACTTCGTGTTCCAAGCAGGGAGCCACCAAAGGGTGCTTTGCTACACTACTATGTTGTGTGGGGTGCAGGTGTTGGAGCATGGTCAGGTGTATCCACCTTACCTGGATGGTGGGGTACCACACCTCAGGAGGAGGTGCAGTACCTCTGTGGCGACTGAACCCTCAGAGGCGCCACATTGGGACATCATACTGAGTGTGGTGGGCTGTGGGGTCATGATACTGTGTGAGAGTCTATGAGGGCCATCATACTGTGTATTGTGTTGCTGTGGTGACTATCATACTGTATAGGGGTTATCAAAAAATGTTTTAAAACAGTGTAATGAAAGTTTACATTAACTTAAAAATAAATATGGTTCAATATGCAGCTGGAAAGGCTTCTGTACCGTTGTGAATTGTGAATTTGTGGTATAGTTTTAGGATATTTTCAAGTCACAAACATCAATTTCGCCTAACACAAAAACTGTCCTTGATGCCCAATGCAACCATTGATCCAGATAAGGAATTTTAAGCAATGAAACTGAGCTCTGAATGGTTACAATAGCCAGCAATGCCAGTAGAAAAAAAACACTTAGTAATTTCCTTCTTTTAAAGACGTTGATATATATAGATATGTAGAAACTTATAGGTCACTGGAGAGCTAACCTCTAGGACGCTCATCACCCGCTGTGTGAATAGAGCTGCGGAGTACATGCTTGCCCAATGCTCCATTGATTCTCTATGGGTCTGCTGTAGAAAGCCAAGCTCTATACTCTGCTTTTTCCAACACTCCCATAGGCAATCAATGGAATGGCAATCGAGCACACACACTGTGACTCCATTTATACAGGGACAAAAGTGTCGCATTCAGGTAAATGTTGGTGGTCTCACCTGTTCTAGGAGGCAGTTCAATGGTCAGGTGATAATTTTATGTAATTGGAATATATTTTTAAAACATATTAAATAAGTAATTATAGTTTAATCTGGATCTCATGTGGCAGTGGCGGGGGGCTGATGGATTGCCCCTGACACTCCAAGGGTTAAATGCATTGGATGCTCCTGTATGTGATAAAGGTATGATACCCACTGGGGCTGCAGTTAGCTGAGACAGGGATAACTGTAATGGCCAACCCAGTTTGGGAAGGGGAACTGAGAGTTGGTAACAGGTCTAGGAAGTGGCAGAGCCAGTCAGTGTTTGGACAGCAGTGAGCATAGTAGCGGGCCTAGGACAAGAGGCTGCTAGGGACAGAGTGGGCTTTACTCGGGACAGTGCATTGCCGAAAATACCCTTCCATGTGATTTCGTCTAAATGGCCTGGGGAAACCTCAAGATGGACGTCGGGGACCTGGGGCAAACTCAGCTTTTGAAGCCACAGGGAAAGATGGACTCAGACTACATGGGATGGAAGGTATTGCAATCCAGGAGAAGATTCCCTAGGGCTAGGAAAGCCAGTGAGAGGGACATGCCACCAATACCAAGAGCCAGGGCTGAAGTTGCATCCGGTACCTGTGGGAGAGATGACAACCGGTTGCTCTTTATCCTCTACATCTGCCTATAAATACTGTGTAAACTGCTATCCACCAAGTAAAAGTTTGGTTGTTTTTATGAACCTCATGTCTCTTGGATAAATTGCTGCCCTGGTTCCTGAAGAGGAGTTCCTGGACTCAGAAGAAGAGGCCTGCAGCCTTAAAGTAAGTGTGATGCACCTCACACACAGCAGCACACCGGGACTGAGACACGAAATGTCTCTAGGATGCCAAAGCGAGTGGGAACAGAAGCTCATCCAAGACAACCTTGCTTGGGCATCTTACACTCACACCAGTTTTAGCATGTTAAACTAGCAACATCTTGCAATAGTGTCTGCAGAGCTGAATAAAACTTATTTTTTATTTCTCATCTCTGCTGAGAAGATAATATTAGTTGCTGACATTTAGATTCTAATTTTCCGTTCAACAAAGGGGGAAAAGATTTGTCTGTGGAGGCATTTACCAATCATAAGCAGGATGCATCATGCAGGGGGGGAAAGGACATGCCCCAAGATAACGTCAGAATAGGCTTTCTCTCTGTGAGACATGTAATGACACAATACTGTGATTACAAGTGAAGGAGGGGAATAGAGAAGACGTATGTCATTAAAAACACCTCATTTAGCTCTCCTCTCACAGTGTTGTCAGCTCTGCTCTACTCCCTGTCCATGCACACCAAACATACTGTGAGATGAGAGCTGCACAAAGTGTTTTTAATAACAAACAGCTCTACTTGACTAGCCTTCCCTGCTTGTAATGATAGAAGATGCTGTAATGAGATCAGTGAGGAGAGCAGGACTGTGTGTCATTACATGTCTCATATTCTGTTAGGGCTGGTTCTGTTTTCCCCTGTGTGGTGCCTCATATTTATGATTGGTTGATGATGTACAGAGGAAAAGTAAATGCACCCAGATAAGAATCTCTGCTAAATCTTCCTTGGCTGGGGGAAATTAGAATCTAAACTTTACAAGTTGATATTCACGGTGGAGAAAAATAATTTAATAAAACATACATTTTTTAAATTATTTTTCTCCACCATTATTTTTATTCATCTCTGCAGCTACTATTCCATTATGTGAACAGTTTTTAATGCTAAAATGTTGAAAGATCCTCTTTAAAGAAGAACTCCAATCAAAATTGTTATTCTCTTAATATATTGCAGCCATCATATTATATAGCGCTGTGTACTTACAGCTGCTCATTTTGCCTTTCTACCCTGTTGATTATTCTGTTTTCCATTATGTCTATGACATCATGTGATTAAAAACTGACTAGCTGAATCCTTTTAAGCTCTATTTAAAAACAGGAGGTCAATTTTCCCTGTATGAGTTTATGTCACTGCAAAAGTCCCTGTCAGGGGACGAAGCAGAGCGACTGGGTCAAGAACTGAAGAGGGGAGTGATAAATGTAGGCACAACACCTTCCTATTTCTGCATAGAGCAAAGGAAATAGAAGAATTAGCTGGGTAGAAGGGTAAATGAGCAATTGTAAGTACACAATGCTATATAATATGATGACTGCAATATACTGGGATGATAAAAACTTTGATTGGTGTGCTTCTTTAAAAACACACAAAAAATTATTAATTTGTCCAGCTGTAACCCCTTAACAGCAAGTGCGGTACGTGTACGACAGGTGATAAGAAATCTTACTCAGGAGGACAAGGTTCAGTGTTACATAGACGTTGCTTTTCCTGTATTTTTGCTTGTGTTTCACACATGTCATTAGGCACAGAAGATCCATCTGACAGTCTTTTGCAAACAACATGTTGCATCTGCACCCCTGAAGAGAAAATTATAATTAAAAAACTGATTAAACTAGTACATATGATTTTCCTTTTAACATTGTTCTTATTAGTTTTGGAGGTTACATAGTAAATGATGATATTTACAATATTGTACGTTCTGCTATTGCATTAGCGTACCTCCAGCACATAGAGCAGAGCATTTAGTCCATGGTGATAGATGCCAGCTGTACCCACTCTTTGTAGGTTTATTGATGGGGGAATTAAACCTGTAGCGAATAGCAGATATCTCCTCTCCCATTAAAACCTGTAAAACATGTAAGAAATCTGTCTGAGAATGCTTCTGAATAGCAGGATCATATAACTTTTACTAAAGGGTAGCATAGAATAGAGATGATTGCATCTTTTGAAATTCAAATTTGCCAGGTTTCACAAATAAAAAAAAAAAAATAGGATTGCCTATAAATGTATTCGTTCCATTTTTATGATGGGGTCTTCTATTTGTAATTGTGTGTACGCTCTCTGATATACATTGAGTTTCATAAGTAATGTGTTTTATTTGGGTATATCCTCAGCCTTGTCCGCCTTCTAGTGGCTGCCTGATGTATCTTATGCCTTATATGACTCTTTGGGTCTTATTTCCATCATGTTTTTACTATTTTTATTATATTTTTTTATTTTCTATTTTCTTAATTGTGTTTGTCTCTGTTGTAGTTTTTGTCACATGTATCACACCGTGTCAGCTCTTTTGGACTACGCTCTTCATTCCGGATTCATTACCACCTGTTTTACATCTCCACAATGACCGGGACGGCATACTCCAAAACAGTGGCTTTTTCAGACCGCATTGCAGCTCATATGTTTCTGTTTTATTTTTCTTCTTTATTTTATAATATTTTTTGTTAATTGTTATTGATTATGATTATTTATTTATTTATTTTTTATGTATTTGTATTATGCTGCTACAGTATATTGCATGCACTTTTGTCTCTTTATAATTGGACACCTATAATTGGCAGTCCTATATTTGTAATACCATGTTAACATTTATATATATATGTACTTATATATTTAGTCTACTTATGCCTATGATAATATTTAATCACATATAGTTATCACTATTTTTTTACCACTAAATATTGTCTATTATATATGTATAGTGTGACGACTCCTGGAGTGGACCCTCTGTGTCATGGCACCAACCCTCCCAGGACGAGCTGACCTAGTGAGGTCACCCCCTATACAAGGAGTGTCAGGGGAAGCCCAGGGGTGTAAGGTACCACGACTGCTGGCACCAGGTGGCCGGCTCACAGGAGATACGAGTGAGTGTGTCTAGCAACAGGGAATGTGCAGAGTACAAGAGTGTGCAAAGTGTGGACACAGAGACATGCAGGGTATAGGACAATACTGGTCGTGTACACGGGAGTGCGCTAGATGCAGTATAGTGCAAGGCGGGTACTCGACAGCACGTATGGCGTGCACAGACAAGCACACCCGGGTGCGAGCAAAGCAGGGCGCATGCAAAGGAGTACGCCTGATTACTGAGTTAGACAAATCGTTGGCAGAGAGCACACTTGAGTGCAAGTTTAGATGGAGCACAGTGCAGAGGCAGAGCGTGTGCAGTGAAGTACGATAGAACCTAGAGCAGAGTGTATGCACGGAGCATGTGCTGGGAAGCACGGCAAGGCAGAGTAGAGGAATGGAGCACAAGGCAGATTTCAGAAACAGAGCACAAGGCAGAGTACAGGAACAGAGCATAAGGCAGAGGACCCGAATACAGTGCACAGCCAGGCAAGGACCAAGCAGACCAAGCCAGGAAGCACAACAATAATCAGGCACCTCCCATAGGAAGAGGTAGCCTGATATAGGGCATGAGTGCTAGGACTTCAGGGTCGGGTCCTCCAGTATCATAGAGAGGGCAAGGTTGAAGCTAGTACTGAGAAGAGTGGACATGCGCACTAGCAACGTTGTGCAGCCATGGAACTAAGTACGAGAGGTGCGCGTGCGCACCCGACAGGACACCAGGAGTGGTGACAACGGGTGCAGGGTCCCATCCCCAGGTGAGAGAGGCATGACTGGCGGCGTGACATATAGATTCTTGTATGTTCCTTATGCTGCATTATCATTCGGATTCTCCTCTGTGATGACCGCACTCTTGGTCTTCATTAAGATGGTCGCCGTAGTGAACATGCGCACCTGGTTTCTTGTGCTGTCCTACCTTCCTCTGTGGCTATCGTTTACACAATGTGCACATGAGCAGTGACGTCACCGGGCATGGTTAGCCCACATGTGCACATTGTGCTGACGGCTACGGGGAAAGGGGACATTTCTGGCACTTGGACTTCCGGGACGCATGTGTAGGGAAGGTGACCTGACGGACGGACTTGTCTGTAGGAAGAAGGGACGGTTTGTGCACTGTAGATGGATGGTTGTAATGACAGAAGGGAAACAGCTGTGGAAGATGGAGTGCAGTACCTAAGTTTGACCACAAGATGGCAGGGGGGAGCGTAGTTTAGGACTTGACAGCAGCTTAGGGCTTTAGAAACTGCTTAGTCATGGGGGGCGGGGAGATAGGAACCCAGGAGGGGATTTCCCGAGGAGGGGGATAAATAGGACAGGACAGGGTTCCAGACGGTGTTAGTCCCAGGAGGAGCTCAGGAGGAGAAGAATAAGTACGGAGAACTGACAACGGTGGAGAGCTCGACCAGGAGACTGATAGGAAGAGACAGTCAGGGGGGTGGCCCTGACACAAAGAACCGCAGGACAGACGAGGCCCCGGGGGTACCGATTGGACGACGACCTCAGACTGGTGAAGCGCTGGCAATAGATAGGCCTAGGGCAGCCCCAGAGAAAGATCCGCAAGGAACGTCACTATGACTGAAGGAAGGTGAAAGTACCCGGGCCTGAATACGGAGAACTGTAAAGGAGCTGCGGTGCATGGCTATGGTCGTCAGGAGGACGGCCAATAAACTCAGACCTGTTGTACCCGAAAATCTGCCTCCGTCTCGTTTCTGTGTCGTCTGTGCGCGGTAAGCAGTGGACCACCCCCCAATCCGGGCCATTACTACACATGCGCCGCATGGATCGGCATAATCTGATCCTCGCTCTATTTAAACTGCTGGGATATAACACAATGTACTTCCCCTTTTGTGTAAGCAATAGGTGAAACGTGCATCAAGGGGCAGCTGGGAGACATGCGGACTCTGCTATTACTTATGGGTAAGCTGGGAAAACCCCATTATTATTGATTAATTTGGTGTCACTATTGGTATGGTTATTTTTACTTTTACACCAACCTTTGTACTTTTGACTTTTTATTCGGTATATTGTTTTAGGGTTCCCACCCACCCTGGGTTACTTAGGGGTCCGCCTTCCCCTTGCTGTACCTGTCTAGTGTCCTCACTTTCCTTCCTCTCTGTTTATTTTATTTTACATGGTGTTTTTTGATATATGATTTCTTTATGTGATATTACTTAATAAAATTCATTTGTCATTTTATTTTGGTGGTGTTTCTGTACTCCGTTTCTCTCTTTCTGGTTTAAATGGTAGCATAGAATAGAGATAATTGCATCTTTTGAAATTCAAATTCACCAGGTTTCACAAATTTAAAAAAAAAAAATTAGATTTGCCTGTAAATGTATTCACCATGAATCTCAAGGCTGCAAATACTCTATTTGACCAGAAAAGGTATCTATAAAACTGTGAGGTCTTGTAGGACTGTATTGAATTCCTTTTGAAAGCTTTTATGCAAATACAGTCTTAGTAATTTCCAAGTGACTTCAACATATCTGGCTATGGGTAAAAATTGGTATTCAATGGCATTCAAGAGCATATTTAATAACACAGAGCACAGTTGTTTCATTTTTTTTTAAATAAGAAAACAAATGTCCAAAAATTATCCCTCGGCATAATTCTACAAAGTGGATGTTGCCAGTTTTCTGGCATAAAACAACTTGAAATGTCACAAACATTTTGTGCAACTTGTAGTTGTACAGAACTTTTGGAGTTTCAATACTATTTTTGGTCAATATTACCAAAGGGGGCAGTGCTTGGATGGGGCAAGGCAAATTCTCCCTGCAGAAAATTCATGAACATTTACGCCATTTTGGTGGCAGAAATTATGTCAGAAATGTACTCAACATTTCTCATGGAACAGCAGGATTGTAAGATTCATGTGCCTTTTAATGAATTAGACACATTACGATGTGTCTAATTCATTCAACACATAAGACACTCTAGTAGTGTCTTCATTAAGAAGCTTCGCTGGGTGAGATATTAAATGCCAGGTCATACTGGTTGGTGTATCAGTTTAGCTGCTGAGTCATTTTATTTATGGTAGTTCTGGGCTGGTTTTATTGAAGTGATGAGTAGAATTTGGCAGTAAGACTCATCACTCCCACTTCAGTATGGGTAGTATTGGAGGTTCAGCCAGCTAAGATGAGACAGGTTGTCTCATTACAGACATAGAAAAGGCTGATGGAAAAACTTCATGAGGGTCACAGTCTCCAGACTGAGATGGTATATTTCTGGGAAGGATATGCATGGCAGAAAAATGTGCTAAATGCTGAGTTACAAGAAAGCCAAGCCCACACACATCCCTGGTAGCGTGAATCAGAGGTATGGTATGTTAGTTAGCGCCTAGTCGGGCAAGTCTTTGTTATTTTTGGTTATGGTTACCTTATTGTTTGCTGTGTTTTGGCAGAAAATAAAATCTCCACATTTCCTTTTTATGGACTGTTGCAATGTGTCACTGCTATGCCGCCTTACAATGCCACTAGTGCATTTCAATATGGTGGAGAATGCGGGCCAGTAGCGTAGCTACCGGGGGGGCAGAGGGGGCGGGGGCCCCGGGTCCCGCGCTTTGAGGGGGCCCACCGAGCTACGCTACTGTAACTGTATCGGCGTGCACAGCGCACCCATACAGTTACATTCTGCAGCAGAGCAGGGAGAATCGATCTCCCTACTCTGCTGCCTGGCCGCTATGGGCCCCTGAGAAGGCGGTGGGGGGCCCCGGTGCCAGCAGTGGGCCCCCACCTCACAGCCACCAATGTTGTCCTGGCCTATTCCGTGCACACAGGACCTGTGATGAGGTCACAGGAGGGGCGGAGTCAGGGGGTCACATGATCAGGGGCTTCAGTGGCTGCAGGAGTCTGCTGTGCTGGTTGTCATGGTGCTGGATGAGGTGAACTAAGTTTCTGTGTGGGGTCAGGAGGGGTTTACAGGGTGGATGTAGCCGAGCTGTGTGTGTATGAGGTGTACAGAGCGGAGCCGCGTGTGTAGAAGGTGTATGGAGCAGGTGTATGAGGTGTACAGAGGAGCGGAGCCGTGTGTGTATGGGGTGAGCAGAGCCGTTTGTGTACAAGGTGTACGGAGCGGAGCCATGTGTGTACGGAGCAGAGCCGTGTGTGTACGAGGTGTATGGACCGGAGCCGCGTGTGTACGGGGTGTGCGGAGCAGAGCCATGTGTGTACAAGGTTACAGAGCGGATCCGTGTGTGCAAGATGTACAGAGTAGAGCCGTATGTGTACGAGGTGTATGGAGCGGAGCTGCATGTGTACGGGGTGTACAGAGCAGAGCCGCATGTGTACAAGTGCACGGAGTGGAGCCAGGTGTGTACAAGGTGTATGGAGCGGAGCCGAGGGTGTACAGCGTGTACATAGCAGAGGCGCATGTGTACAAGGTGTACGGCGCAGAGCTGCGTGTCTACATGGTGTATGGAGCAGAGCCGTGTGTGTGCAAGGTGTACGAACAGAGCCGCCGGTGTACAAGGTGTACGGAGCAGAGCCGTGTGTGTATAGGGGGTATCAGGTGCAGTAATAGGGACACATACGGCAGCAGAGGCTCAGCATTGGGGTATCAGGTGCAGTAATAGGGACACATCCGGCAGCAGCGGCTCAGTATTGGGGTATCAGGGTATCAGGTGCGGTAATAGGGACACATATGGCAGCAGTGGCTCAGTATTGGGGTATCAAGTGCAGTAATAGGGACACATGCGGCAGCAGTGGCTCAGTATTGGGGTATCAGGTGCAGTAACAGGGACACATACGGCAGCAGTGGCTCAGTATTGGGGTATCAAGTGCAGTAATAGGGACACATACGGCAGCAGCGGCTCAGTATTGGGGTATCAAGTGCAGTAATAGGGGCACATGCGGCAGCAGCGGCTCAGCATTGGGGTATCAGGTGCAGTAATGGTGACACATACGGCAGCAGAGGCTCAGTATTGGGGTATCAAGTGCAGTAATAGGGACACATGCGGCAGCAGCGGCTTAGCATTGGGGTATCAAGTGCAGTAATAGGGACACATACGGCAGCAGCGGCTAAGCATTGGGGTATCAGGTGCAGTAATAGGGACACATACGGCAGCAGCGGCTCTGTATTGGGGTATCAGGTGCAGTAATAGGGACACATACGGCAGCAGTGGCTCAGCATTGGGGTATCAGATGCAGTAATAGGGACACATACGGCAGCAGCGGCTCATCATTGAGGTATCAGGTGCAGTAATAGGGACACATACGGTAGCAGCAGCTCAGCATTGGGGTATCAGCAGGATGAGGGTTTTTTGCAGGTTGGAGATACATGGTGATGGTGCTGGAATATGAGAAGTGAAACGTGTCGTTGCAGTAATAGGGGCACATACGGTAGCAGCGGCTCAGCATTGGGGTATCAGCAGGATGAGGGGTTTTTGCAGGTTGCAGATACATGGTGATGGGGCTGGAATATGAGAAGTGAAACATGTCATTGTTGTATTCTCTGTAGCAGAGTCGTGGCTGGAGGAGTTGTCATGTCAGTCTAGGCCAGATGGAAAAGACGTGAAAAGTGAATGATTCCATCAGAAAGATCGTCAGCGGTAAGACACCAACTATAACTGTGCAGTAATCGCTTATGTTTTGTAGGACTGGCATTTACCACTGACCATATGGCGGTAATATCCATGTTGGTCTTTATATAGGGATTATTTTCAGTAACAGCGCAGTCATCTCCTACATCCACTACCTAGTTAGGGGCCCATTCAGAAGTTTCGCGCCCCCTGAACCAAAACCCTAGCTACGCCTATGATGCGGGCATTCTGATTGCAAAGGGCAATGGCGTGACACTTAAAGGCTTCACAGGACAGTAAGGGTTGCAGTGTGCTGTTGCTGTGAATCAGCAGGTTCACAAAGACTCCTGGATTTGAAAGAAGCATTTGCACGGAGTAAGCGGGCTCCCAAAGGTTTGCCAACCCTGTGATTTTGGGGAGTGTCTGGTTAATGTCTTGGGTGCAGTCACTAATTATTATGCAGTCACAAGCCCGCACTATAGAGGAAGTGGTCAAAACTCTGGTCCAAGCCCAGGAATGAGCCTTGGAGCAGCAGACCCAAATGTCTGTCCAGCCTTTGTTTGAAGGCTTCCATTGAAGGAGAACTCATCGCCTCTTGTGACAGCCTGTTCGACTTATTGATTACCCTCACAAGTTTTTCTAATACCTAACCTGTATCTTCTGCCTATACGCTTCATTCCATTGCTTCTCGTGTTTCCATGTGCATATAAGAATAAGGATGACCCCTTTATACTGATACATCCCTTTAGATATTTGTAGACAGCTATTAAGTCTACTCTTTTTTTTTGCAAGCTAAACATTCTCAGATCCTTTAACCATTCCTCGTAGGACATGGTTGCAGTCTCCTCACCATCCTGGTAGTTTTTCTCCGAACTTGCCCCAGTTTTTTAATGTATTTTTTTAAATGTGGTGCCCAGAACTGGACGCATTATTCTAGATGAGGTTTGACCAAAGAGGGGTAGAGGGGGATAATTACTTCACGTGATCTAGACTCTATGCTTCTCTTAATACATCCTAAAACTGTGATTGCCTTTTTTGCTGCTGCTTCATCAGACTGTGGACTCATGTGCAGTCTATGATCTATTAGTTTACCCAAGTCTTTTTCACATGTGCTGTTGGCTAGTACTAGTTTGTTAATTCTGTAGATGTTATTTTCACTTTTCTTGCACAGATGTTTCTTGCATTTCTCCCTTTTAAATACCTATATATTAGTAACTGCCCAATGTTCATGCTTATCTAGATACTTTTGAATCCTTTCTCTGTCTTCGCTAGTGTTAGCTATCCCTCCTATCTTTGCATCATCTGCAAATTTAATTTGCTTACCTTTCTATTCCCTTATCTGGATCATTCATAAAAAATGTTGAACAACACTGGGGCCAGGACAGAGCCTTGTGGTACCCCACTTGAAATACTGTTGTAATTGGATGTACAACCATCTATTACTACTCTTTGAATACAATCACTGAACCAGTTTTGAATCCACCTGACGGTTGCCTTGTCAATCCCATACTTGGTCATTTTTTCAATAAGGATTGTATGAGATACTTTATCAAATGCTTTGCTGAAGTCGAGATAAAATTTCCTGATCCACACAGTCAATGATTCCATCATAGAAGGAAATTAGATTAGTCTGGCATGACATGTTTCCTACAAACCCATGCTGGCTCTGGTTAATTGTTGTATTCTTATCCAAGTACTTACATACATGCTGTTTTATAATTTTTTCAAATATCTTTCCTGGTATAGAAGTAATGCTCATTGGCCTGTAATTTCCTGGCTCCATTTCTTTCCTTTTTTGAAGATAGTGACAACATTTGCCCTTCTCCAATCTTCTGAGACTTCTTCTGTTCTCCAGGAATTTTCAAAGATTCTGACTATTGTTTCTACCAGTTCCTCTGCTATCGCTTTCAGTACCCTAGAATATAATTCATCTGGACCAGGAGATTTAAATTCATTTAAATTAGCTAAGTGTTCCCTCTACATTTCTGTGTTTATAGATAGTGTGGATTCTTTTATTCCTGTGATAGCACAGTGAAGATCAGTTGATGTTACATTTGCTTTCTTTGAGAACAGAGATGCAAGATACGAATTTAAAAGTTCGGCCTTCTCAACATCATTTTTGACCACTTCACCCTTTTAATCCTGTAAATATCCTAAAGCATCTTTTCCTTCAGTTTTTCTTTTGATAAATGAACAAAATCCTTATGTATTGATTTTTGTCTACCTTGCAAGCCTCACTTCATTACTGGCTTTAGCTCTTCTAACGCTTGCCCTGTATATATATATGTTGAGCTCTTAGGTTTTGTTTATGATCAGACATTCAGTCATTCCCATGTAAGTCTATGAGAACAAGAGACATTTCCTGCATGGTGGCCAAGTCAGAATTGACCTGTGTAGACCTGTGTTTTACACCAAACCAAATAGACTAAGGCTAGTTTCACACTTGCTTTTTTTTGCAGCGCGTTTTTCCCGCAAAAAAACGCATTGAAAAAACGCATACATAAGCATACAACTGCTGCGTTTTTTTCAAGCATTTTTATGAGCATGCATGAAAAAAACGCAGCGTTTTTAAGCGTTTGTATGCGTTTTTAGTGCGTTTTTACCGCGTTTGCGTTTTTTTCCAACATTTTTAGGTGGCCCCTCACACTACCCAAACCATGACTTTACTAACCGTAACCCTGACCCTAACCCTAACCCTAACCCTGACCCTAACCCTAACCCTAACCCTGACCCTAACCCTTAACCAAATCATACTTAACCCTAACCCAAACCCTAAACCCTAACTAACCCTAACCCTAACCCTAACCCTGACCCTAACCCTAACCCTAACCCTGACCCTAACCCTGACCCTAACCCTAACCCTGACCCTAACCCTAACCCTAACCCTGACCCTAACCCTTAACAAAACCATACTTAACCCTAACCCTGACCCTAACCCTAACCCTAACCCTAACCCTGACCCTAACCCTTAACCAAACCATACTTAACCCTAATCCTGACCCTAACCCTGACCCTAACCCTAACCCTGACCCTAACCCTTAACAAAACCATACTTAACCCTAATCCTGACCCTAACCCTGACCCTAACCCTTAACAAAACCATACTTAACCCTAACCCTGACCCTAACCCTAACCCTGACCCTAACCCTAACCCTAACCCTGACCCTAACCCTAACCCTAACCCTAACCCTGACCCTAACCCTTAACCAAACCATACTTAACCCTAATCCTGACCCTAACCCTGACCCTAATCCTTAACAAAACCATACTTAACCCTAACCCTGACCCTAACCCTAACCCTGACCCTAACCCTAACCCTAACCCTGACCCTAACCCTAACCCTTAACAAAACCATACTTAACCCTAATCCTGACCCTAACCCTGACCCTAACCCTTAACCAAACCATACTTAACCCTAACCCTGACCCAAAACCCAACCCTAACCCTGACCCTGACCCTAACCCTAACCCTAAACCCCCTTAACTAACCCTAACTCTAACCCAAACCCCTAAATTCCATGGTTAAAAAAAAAAACGCATATGCAAAAAAACGCATACATGAGCATGCCAGTGCGCACATATGCGCATCCATAGGCTATAATGGCCATTTTTAGCGCAAAACGTGCGCATATGTGCGCATGCGCTTTTTTGCAGGGCCAAAAAATGCAACATGCTGCGTCTGGAAAATCCAATCGCACACCCCAAAAAAACGCAGCGCATGAAAATCGCATACATGCGCTTACAAGCGCGCAGGTATGCGCACCCATGTTAAATATAGGGGAAAAAACGCATGCGCACATGTGCGTTTTTTTCCAGCGCTAAAAAACGCAAATGTGAAACCAGCCTAAGCGTTTTATAAACAATGCACGTAGATCCTGGACTTTATAAGGGTGTATCGTATACACAGGCAATGTGACTTGGTCTAAACATGTGCAATTTTATTGCTTTTGTAAAACTCCAAGGGATTAAAAAAACAAAATCAGCCTCTTCTGAGCATGAAGGTATAACAGGAAATAAACAGGTCATTTAGCAGGGCACATATGCAGGGGTACATCATTTCTGTCCAGACCTGTTTCATGAGTTTTATTTTTTTAACAATTTTGTTGAAGCATGGTTGAAAAGCAATGTCTGACTTTCATTTGTTCACTTTCATAGATTTTTAATTTATTATTACTTTTGTCAGATTCAAGTTATTTCTGTGATCATTGTGCGTTTTTCTGTCATTAAACGAGGGGTACCAACAATTTTGACCACGTGTGTATATGTTAGTGTTGGCCCACCTGAACAGATTAGTCCTTTCACCTGGAGCTTTCTCTTTAATCAGATATGAGGTTTGATCCTTCCATGCCTCGGTATCACCTTCAGCCTGAGCTTCAGAAACATCCTTCGTGAAACAGAAGCATTCAACTCTGTGCACAGTTAAGAACAGGCTGCAGCTTACACACACAGACTGCTTCGATTTCCAAGCTGACCCATGAAGTATCTATTCAGAGAGAGAGACTCTGGCATGTCTCTCTCACAGCTACAGCTAACATTTTGGCTGGACACTCACCAGCTTCAGCACGCTTGACTCTGCTTCATACAGCATACTAATATAAAAGTTGTAGGGTAACAAAAGTGCACAAGACCACTGAATGATACCCTTTTAGCTTCAAAGGAAAGTGAAAGGAAGGTGCTCAACTGAGCAGGTTGTGTGCAGGCACAACTTCTATGAATACCTGATGATATCAGCTGTTGCTGTTTCGTGGCTGGGGGTTGATCTATAGGATAGTTGACCAGTTTGGGTGATAACACAATATCAGGCTGCTGCTGTAATAAAGAATCCTTGGGACCAAGATGAGTTGTACATTTTTTATTTCCACTAGAGTTGAGCGACTTTGGTCGGATCAGGTTTCATGAAACAAAATTTGTTTCAGATGAAACTGGTCCGACTAGGGCAAAAAAAAGTCGGAGTTTCGTCTGAAACCCGACCCCAAAGCAAGTCAATGGGGAATAAAAGTCGGCATTGAGTCGCTCAACTCTAATTTCCACAACACGTGTCAACGCTGGACAAGCATCCTTTTCAAATGAAAAAAGCACACCCAGCCTGATATCGTTTTATTGTCGAAACTGGTCATACAGCAGATTGACACACCTAGGGAACACAGGCCCTTGTTCTTAATCAAGGCAAGTCAGGTGCATCTAATCAAGACCTTCAGTGATAGGCATTAACCCTGTCTTACCTGGCTTCGTTCTAAGGGTCATTCATTATTGTGGCAACAACACTATGTCTGTGTGTCCTATCAATTTGGAGGGTACTTTTTTTGGTAACATGTTTTCCCAACCATGGGAAAGGTGATGCAGATTTCTATTCCTTGAATGATCACTCTCTTCATCCATGTGACTTAGTGCCAGCAAATGACAATGCTGAATAAAGAACTTGTATTGGAGAACTGTAATGTTGAGTTGTAGGATCATAACAGATGTTCCATCCCCCAGAAAAAATTGCAATTACAAATGTAAATTAAGTTATGTGAGAGGAGTGATTAAGAAATTTATTCTGGAACCAGCTACAAGTGAACTCAGATGACTTGTGATTTTGCATAACTGATAACAAATCAGAAGCATAGAGGGAGGAGAGCCGCTAACTGCTGTATTGAAATCAATAAGCTAGAAATAACCAACTAGTATCTGAAGAATTAACTCCTCAGCCCAAAATGTAGCTACTGAGTATACTTGGCCATGCTCTGGTGGCTGATCTCCTTAGAAATAAGATGCACACTATGTAACAAAAGTTTTAAAAGCAGGAGAATGAAAGCAGAAAAAAAATTAAAGTCAATTGCAAACATGCATATTTTCATGTTGTCCAACTAACTATACCAATTTCAGAACATAAGAATTACCCATTAACCCCTTTATGACATTGGACATATAATTACATCCCAGATCGCCTCCCTCTGTTAAATACATGCTGATTTGATCAGCTGACTTATTGACTTATGCCCCTAACAGCCGCTGGTGGAATCGCGATCCACCCGCAGCTGTTAACAAGTTAGATGCTGCTGTCAATCTCTGACAGCAGCATTTAACATGATTGTGCTGGAAACCCCACCCATTGGCACCCATGTCCCTTGACCACAGGTCGCTGATGAGTTGGCATGACAACCCCCCGGGGTCTGCAAGAGACCCCTGTGGTTGTCATCGCCGATCTGCTATGAGCACGGCCCAGTGGCTGGCGTTCATGGCAGATGAGCATTTTAGCTACACATAGCGGGGCTGAAGCTACCGGCGTAACAAGAAAAAAAAAAGGTAAAACGCCAGCATTACGTATTTTTGGTTGCCACATGATTGCATTAAAATGCAATAATGGCCAATCTAAAGATTGTATCTACACCAAAATGGTATCAATAAAACTTCAGCTTGGCACTCAATAAATAAGCCCTTACCCAGCCATAGGTCTAGTAAAATGGCTGGGTGAGGCCTGTTTCACACATACGTTTTTTACATCAGCTGCAATCCGCAAAGATGGCGGGACATGGATCCGCAACAGTTTTGAAAGCAACATGTGCTACCAGACCGTTGCTTTGATGGATCCGGGGAAGGCAAAAATTTAAAGGAATCCATGCCCGAGAGAGAGAGAGATTTTGCTTCAGCCGCCAGAAATGGATTTAGGGTTAAATTTCCGCCAAAGGCAAATCTTCCGGGCATGCGCAGTGTGCAAATGCGGATCCGGCCAGCAAAAAAACGTTCCATTGTCCGTTCTGTCATGTCAGCGGACGCCAAAATTTTGGCGGATCTGTAAAAAAATGGATCCAACAGATGACCATCCGTCAAGATCCGCCGATAATGCAGGTCAATGGGGAAAAAAAACGGATCCGCCAAGAAAAATGTCGGATCCGTTTTTTTTTTAAAAACGGCGGATTTTGACTGATGGAGACAAACGGATGTGTGAAAGAGGCCTAAGGGTCTTGAAATATGACATCTTTTTTTTACAAACTGGATTTTTTTAACCACTTAAAAAAGATACATGTTTGGTATCTACGAACTCATAATGAACTGGTAAAAAAAATAAACAATTGTGAATTGCACTTTTTTGCTTTTTCACAGCACTTTAGGGTATGTGCACATGCTGCGGATTCACCTGCGGATTTTTCAGCTCGAATTTGCAGGTAAAACCGCAGGTAAAGTGACCTGCGGTATTCCTGTGGATTGGCCAGCGGTTTTCCCCTGCGGATTGACATCTGGACAATGGAACAGGTGTCAAACCGCCGCGGAATCCGCAAAAAGAATTGACATGCTGCGGATTTAAAACCGCAGCAAATCCGCACTGAAAAATCCGCAGCATGTGCACTGCGGATTTGAAATTCCATTGGCTAACATTGTGCTGTACACTGTCTGCGGAACTGCTGCGGATCCGCAGGGCCAAATCCGCTGCAGATCCGCAGCAGAATCCGCAGCGTGTGCACATACCCTTAACATTTTTTTCCCATTTTTTTGCAGTACACTATATGGTGAAACCAATGGTGTTGATCCAAAATACAATTTTCCACGCAAAAACAAGCACTCAGGCTAGTTTCACACTTGCTTTTTTTTGCAGCGCGTTTTTCCCGCAAAAAAACGCATTGAAAAAACGCATACATAAGCATACAACTGCTGCGTTTTTTTCAAGCATTTTTATGAGCATGCATGAAAAAAACGCAGCGTTTTTATGCGTTTGTATGCGTTTTTAGCGCGTTTTTACCGCGTTTGCGTTTTTTTCCAACATTTTTAGGTGGCCCCTCACACTACCCAAACCATGACTTTACTAACCCTAACCCTGACCCTAACCCTAACCCTAACCCTGACCCTAACCCTTAACCAAATCATACTTAACCCTAACCCAAACCCTAAACCCTAACTAACCCTAACCCTAACCCTGACCCTAACCCTAACCCTAACCCTGACCCTAACCCTAACCCTAACCCTAACCCTGACCCTAACCCTGACCCTAACCCTTAACAAAACCATACTTAACCCTAACCCTGACCCTAACCCTAACCCTAACCCTAACCCTGACCCTAACCCTTAACCAAACCATACTTAACCCTAATCCTGACCCTAACCCTGACCCTAACCCTAACCCTAACCCTAACCCTGACCCTAACCCTTAACAAAACCATACTTAACCCTAATCCTGACCCTAACCCTGACCCTAATCCTTAACAAAACCATACTTAACCCTAACCCTGACCCTAACCCTAACCCTGACCCTAACCCTAACCCTAACCCTGACCCTAACCCTAACCCTAACCCTAACCCTGACCCTAACCCTTAACAAAACCATACTTAACCCTAATCCTGACCCTAACCCTGACCCTAATCCTTAACAAAACCATACTTAACCCTAATCCTGACCCTAACCCTGACCCTAACCCTAACCCTAACCCTAACCCTGACCCTAACCCTTAACAAAACCATACTTAACCCTAATCCTGACCCTAACCATGACCCTAATCCTTAACAAAACCATACTTAACCCTAACCCTGACCCAAACCCCAACCCTAACCCTGACCCTGACCATAACCCTAACCCTAAACCCCCTTAACTAACCCTAACTCTAACCCAATCCCTTAATTTCAATGGTTTAAAAAAAAAAACGCATATGCAAAAAAACGCATACATGAGCATGCCAGTGCGCACATATGCGCATCCATAGGCTATAATGGCCATTTTTAGCGCAAAACGTGCGCATATGTGCGCATGCGCTTTTTTGCAGGGCCAAAAAATGCAACATGCTGCGTCTGGAAAATCCCAACGCACACCCCAAAAAAACGCAGCGCATGAAAATCGCATACATGCGCTTACCAGCGCGCAGGTATGCGCACCCATGTTAAATATAGGGGAAAAAACGCATGCGCAGGTGTGCGTTTTTTTCCAGCGCTAAAAAACGCAAATGTGAAACCAGCCTCACATGGCCATATTGATGGAAAAATAAAAAGTTATGGCTCTGGGAAGAAGGGGAGCAGAAAATGAAAACTCAAAAAATGGAAAAAAAGGTAATATGATCCTTCTGTTATTGAGAAGAGTTATGTGCCATTACTCTCTCAGCTTCCTCACCCCTAATACACATGCCAGAGTCAAAGGAACTCAATTGTGACCCACACTTTATACTACTACTGTCGGCTCAACTAGTGGCAACAATGCCGGTGGTGCTGCTGCTAGCGGTTCACAAAATTTTAGCTGTGGTATGTATTTTTTTCTCTTACACTCCTAGGTCCTTTGCCAGTACCAGTTTTTGATGTATATTTTGGACACAATTATACATCTTACAAACCAACCCTGCAAAAGTAGGGAATCAAGCAGAACTGCTAGGTGGGATAAATGTGACAGCCAACTGGAAAACTTAAACAGAACCTGTCATGCGATTTGTGGTGCTCAAACAATGGGCAGCATAAATCAGAGCCTGGCTGCAAGATTGCATAATATAGTTTGAAGAAGATTTTTTTTAGACTTGACCAAGTGTTTGATGGGTTTCTCACTATTGGAGAGACTTGTCAATCACATGAACCAGTGTGGGGAAAATCCAGTTAAGGGCAACACTAGACTAATTTAGGGTATGTGCACACGTTGCAGAAAATTTCTGCACAAAAACCTGAATCCCTTCCCATAAACCGCACCTATTTTTCCGCGGCGGTTTTTGTGCGTTTTTTGATGCGTTTTTTACCGCAGCGGTTTCTAAAAGCATGGGAGAAGCCTAAACCGCGGAAAAAAACGCAAAATTAATGTGCATGCTGCGGTTTTTACCGTGATGCGTTTTTTTCGCGGTAAAAAACGCATCAATGTGCACACAAAGTGCAAAATGCATAGAAATGACTGTGCAGCTTATTTTTAGCGGTTTTATAGTGAAAACCGCGGTAAAACCGCTAAAAAAACGCTGTGTGTGTAAGTCTCTGCAATGCAAAAAAGAACAGAGTGTACATCCCAGATATGTAAAAATACAATGTTTTATTTATCAAATACAATATCACATGATGTCATAAATACATTATTATAAAGTTCATGAAAAGAGGGTGGAGACAAGCAAATAAATTTGTTCCACCGGGCCTGGCATTAAAAATATATAGAGGTGGGAGAGTAGCAACTTGTAATTATAAAGTTAAACATAATAGCCGCCAAACAGTGCAAAAAATAAATACACTAAATGGATATTTCAACCCACAAAAGGTAATAAAGTGCAACTGGAGTAACATTAATTAAATATCCAGGTCAAAAGGACCAATGTTAGGTAGTTATAAGGGTTCCCTAATGGCTACAAAGAGCCGCTGAGAACAAAATGAGTCCTGGAACACGCAGCCCCAATGCGCGTTTCGCGTTAGCTTTCTCAGGGGCTTCATCTGCTATAACTTTTTTATTTTGATGCTGTGTGGCGGCTTGTTTTTTGCGGGACAAGATGATGTTTTCAGCGGTACCATGATTATTTATATCCGTCTTTTTGATCATGCGATATTGCACTTTTTGTTTGGCGGTCATGATGTTAAAGCTTTATATTTTGCATCGTTTTTTATTTTTTAAGGGGTTCAATAAAGGGGTTAACTAGTGGTACAGTTTTATAGGGTGGGTAGTTACGGACGCGGTGATACCAAATATGGGTACTTTTATTGTTTTTTTTATTTTTAAAAATGAATTTATTAGGGAATTTTTTTTTTATTTACTTAGTGATTTTTTTTATAAATTATTTTTACACTTTTTTTAAAAAAAACTTTATTACAATGTCCCAGGGGGGACATAACTGTCATGTAACAGATCGCTGATCTGTCACATCTTAGATCGCGATCAGCGATCTGTCACAGGCAGTGCTGCAGGCTTCTTCATGCTGGCACTTTGCAGGCATAAGGAAGCCGCCTCCCTGCAGGTCCCTGAAGGTCCCTGCCGCCATTTTGGATTCGGGGACCTGCAGGGATGGAGACCCCCGCAGCAGCGCTGCACATCGCGCTGCTGTGGGGGTCTCAGGGAAGCATGGAGGGAGCCCCCTCCCTCCTGATGCTTCCCTAAACCCCCGGTACACTGCGATCGTGTTTGATCGCAGTGTGCCAGGGGTTAACGTGTCGGGGGCGGTTCGTGACCGCCCCTGACACATAGTGCCGGGTGTCAGCTGTGATAATCAGCTGACACCCGGCCGCGATCAGCTGCACTCCCCTGTGAGCGCAGCTGATCGCGCTAGACATACTATTCCGTCCTTGGGACTTAGGTCCCAGGTCACATGGACGGAATAGTATGTCTAATGTAGGAAAGGGGTTAAAACACGCAGACTTTGTTAGGTAGACAGTAGCATTTACATTTTTAGAATGCTGAGAATTTCTTTTCTCTTTAACCCCTTCCTGACATCCGACGTACTATCCCGTCCATGGGACCCGGGCCCCTATGCCCATGGACGGGATAGTACGTCTACCGCGATCAGCGGCGCCCACGTGGTGAGCGCCGCTGATCGCGGCCGGGTGTCAGCTGATTATCACAGCTGACACCCGGCACAATGTGTCAGGGGCGGTCACGGACCGCCACCGACACGTTAACCCCTTGCACACCGCGATCAAACATGATCGCGGTGTACCGGGGGTTAAAGGGAAGCATCGGCAGGGAGGGGGCTCCCTCCGTGCTTCCCTGAGCCCCCCACGGCTGCTGCCGGGGGCTCCTTTCCTGCAGGCCCCCGAATCAAAGATGGCGACGGGGGCCTTCGGGGGCCTGCAGGAAGCTGGCTTCCTCAGTGCCTGCAAAGCGCAGGCATGAGGAAGCCTTGTGCACTGCCTGTGACAGATCGCTGATCTGTCACAGTGATCTGTGATGTGACAGATCAGCAATCTGTCACAGAACAGTGATGCCCCACCTGGGACTATTTAATAAAGTAAAAAAAAATAAAAATAAAGTGTTAAAATAATTTTAAAAAAATCGCCAAATAAATTACAAAAAAAAAAAATATTCCCCCAAATAAATCCATTTTTTGAAAATAAAAAAAAAACAATAAAAGTACACATATTAGGTATCGTCGCGTCCGTAACGACCCGCCCTATAAAACTGTCCCATTAGTTAACCCCTTTAGCGAACCCCTTAAAAAATAAAAATAAAAAACTAAGCAAAAAATAATGATTTATTATCATACCGCCAAACAAAAAGTGTAATAACACGCGATCAAAAAGACAAATAGAAATATCCATAGTACCGCTGAAAACGTCATCTTGTCCCGCAAAAAACGAGCCGCCACACAGCATCATCAGCGAAAAAATAAAAAAGTTATAGCTCGCAGAATAAAGCGATGCAAAAATAATAATTTTTTATATAAAATAGTTTTCATTGCATAAAATCGACAAAACATAAAAAAACGACCTAAATGAGGTATCGCTGTAACCGTACTGACCCGAAGAATAAAACCGCTTTATCAATTTTACCGCACGCGGAACGGTGTAAACGCACCCCCCCCAAAAGAAATTCATGAAACGCTGGTTTTTGTTCATTCTGCGTCCCAAAAATCGGAATAAAAAGCGATCAAAAAATGTCACGTGCCTGAAAATGGTACCAATAAAAACGTCAACTCGTCCCGCAAAAAATAAGACCTCACATGACTCGGTGGATCAAAATACGGAAAAATTATAGCTCTCAATATGTGGTGATGCAAAAACTATTTTTACAATAAAAAGCGTCTTTTAGCGTGCGACAGCCGCCAAACATAAAAACCGCCATAAATAGTAAATCAAACCTCCCGTTATCACCCCCTTAGTTAGGGAAAAATAATAAAATAAAAAAAATGTATTTATTTCCATTTTTCCATTACGGTTAGGGTTAGGGTAGGGTTAGGGTTAGGGCTAGGGCTAGGGCTAGGGTTAGGGCTGAGATTAGGGTTAGGGGTGTGTTGGGGTTCGGGTTGGAGTTAGAATTGGGGGTTTCCATTGTTTGGGCACATCAGGGGCTCTCCAAATGCAACATGGCGTCTGATTTCAATTCCAGCCAATTCTGAGTTGAAAAAGTCAAATGGTGCTCCTTCCCTTCCAAGCTCTGACATGCGCCCAAACAGTGTTTTACCCCCACATGTAGGGTATCAGCCTACTCAGGACAAATTGCAAAACAATTTTTGGGGTCCAATTTCTCCTGTTACCCTTAGGAAAATAAAAAATTGGGGGCAAAAATATCATTTTTGTGGAAAAAAATGATTTTTTTATTTTCACGTCCGAGCATTATAAAATTCTGTGAAGCACTTGGGGGTTCAAAGTGCTCACCACACATCTAGATAAGTTCCGTGGGGGGTCTAGTGTCTAAAATGGGGTCACTTGTGGGGAGTTTCAATAGTTTAGGTACATCAGGGGCTCTCCAAACGCACATGACACCCGCAGACCATTCCATCAAAGTCTGCATTCCAAAACGTCACTACTTCCCTTCCGAGCCCCGACGTGTGTCCATACAGTAGTTTTCTCCCACATATGGGGTGTCAGCGTACTCATGACAAATTGGACAACAACTTTTGGGGTCCAATTTCTCCTGTTACCCTTGGGAAAATGAAAAAATTGGGGACTAATTGATCATGTTTGTGGAAAACTACGATTTTTTTATTTTCATGCCCGGGCATTATAAACTTCTGTGAAGCCCTTGGGGGTTCAAAGTGCTCACCTCACATCTAGATAAGTTCCTTAGGGGGTCTAGTTTTCAAAATGGGGTCATTTGTGGGGGGTTTCCACTGTTTAGGTACATTAGGGGCTCTCCAAAGGCAACATGACACCCGCAGACCATTCCATCAAAGTCTGCATTCCAAAACGTCACTACTTCCCTTCCGAGCCCCGACGTGTGTCCATACAGTAGTTTTCTCCCACATATGGGGCGTCAGCGTACTCAGGACAAATTGGACAACAACTTTTGGGGTTCAATTTCTCCTGTTACCCTTGGGAAAATAAAAAAATTGGGGACTAATTGATCATGTTTGTGGAAAAAATACGATTTTTCTTATTTTCATGCCCGGGCATTATAAACTTCTGTGAAGCCCTTGGGGGTTCAAAGTGCTCACCTCACATCTAGATAAGTTCCTTAGGGGGTCTAGTTTTCAAAATGGTGTCATTTGTGGGGGGTTTCCACTGTTTAGGTACATTAGGGGCTCTCCAAAGGCAACATGACACCCGCAGACCATTCCATCAAAGTCTGCATTCCAAAACGTCACTACTTCCCTTCCGAGCCCCGACGTGTGCCCATACAGTAGTTTTCTCCCACATATGGGGTATCAGCATACTCAGGACAAATTGGACAACAACTTTTGGGGTCCAATTTCTCCTGGTACCCTTGGGAAAATAAAAAAATGGTGACTAAAAGATCATGTTTGTGGAAAAAATATGAATTTTTTATTTTCACGCCCGGGCGTTATAAACTTCTGTGAAGCACTGGGGGGTTCAAAGTTCTCACCACACATCTAGATAAGTTCCTTGGGGGGTCTAGTTTACAAAATGGTGTCATTTGTGGGGGGGTTTCCACTGTTTAGGTACATCAGGGGTTTTCCAATCGCGACATGGTGTCCGATCTCAATTCCAGCCAAAAAGTCAAATGGCGCTGCTTCCCTTCCGAGCTCTGCCATGCGCCCAAATAGTGGTTTACCCCCACATGTGGGGTATCAGCGTACTCAGGACAAATTGCACAATGACTTTTAGGGTCCTGTTACCCTTGGAAAAATAAGAATTGAGGGTGAAACGATCATTTTTGTGGAAAAAATATGATTTTTTAATTGTACGGCTTTATGTTATAAACTTCTGTGAAGCCCTTGGGGGTTCAAAGTTCTCACCACACATCTAGATAAGTTCCCTAGGGGGTCTAGTTTCCAAAATGGGGTCACTTGTAGGGGGTTTCCACTGTTTAGGTACATCAGGGGTTTTCCAATCGCGACATGATGTCGATCTCAATTCCAGCCAAAAAACGTCAAATGGTGCTGCTTCCCTTCCGAGCTCTGCCATGCGCCCAAATAGTGGTTTACCCCCACATGTGGGGTATCAGCGTACTCAGGACAAATTGCACAATAACTTTTAGGGTCCTGTTACCCTTGGGAAAATAAAAATTGGGGTGAAAAGATCATTTTTGTGGAAAAAATATGATTTTTTAATTGTACTGCTGTACATTATAAACTTCTGTAAAGCCCTTGTGGGTTCAAAGTTCTCACCACATATCTAGATAAGTTCCTTGGGGGGGTCTAGTTTCCAAAATGGGGTCACTTGTAGGGGGTTTCCACTGTTTAGGTACATCAGGGACTCTCCAAACGTGACATGGCGTCCGATCTGAATTCCAGACAATTTTGCATTGAAAAAGTCAAACGGTGCTCCTTCCATTCTGAGCTCTGCCATGCGCCGAAACAGTCGTTCCCACCACATATCAGGTATCAGCGTACTCAGGACAAATTGCACAATAACTTTTGCAGTCCAATTTCTCTTGTTACCCTTGGTAAAATAAAAAAAATTGAACCTGAAGTACTTTTTTTGTGAAAAAAAGTTAGATGTTTATTTTTTTAAATATTCAAAAAAATTCCTGTGACGCACCTAAAGGGTTAATAAACTTCTTGAATGTGGTTTTGAGCACCTTAAGGGGTGCAGTTTTTAGAATGGTGTCACTTTTGGGTATTTTCTATCATATAGACCCCTCAAAGTGGCTTCAAATGTGATGTGGTCAGTAAAAATAAAATGGTGTTGTAAAAATGAGAAATCGCTGGTCAACTTTTAACCCTTATAACTTCCTAACAAAAAAAAATTTTGGTTCCAAAATTGTGCTGATGTAAAGTAAACATGTGGGAAATGTTAGTTATCAAGTTTTTTGGGTGCCATATCTCTGTGATTTAAGGGCATAAAAATTCAAAGTTGGAAAATTGCGAAATTTTCAAAATTTTCGCCAAATTTCTGTTTTTCTCACAAATAAACGCAAGTTATTTGAATGAAATTTTACCACTAACATGAAGTACAATATGTCACGAGAAAACAATTTCAGAATCACCGGGATCCATGGAAGCGTTCCACAGTTATGACCTCATAAAGGTACAGTGGTCAGAATTGTAAAAATTGGCCCGGTCATGAACGTGCAAGCCACCCTTGGGTGTGAAGGGGTTAAAAAAAAAAATAAAAACAGATATTGCTTATGGCTTGTCCATCTCAAAAGTCAGGAAGCACGCTTTCACATGCAGACTATTCTTGGTTTCAGCATTTTTCATCAGTAAAAAAATTAGGATGATGTTTTTAGAGCATCAAGAATGAAATAAAAATGTTTTTATTAGGTGCTGTACTGCAGTATATCACAAATCAATCATTTCACAGTCACACTAACTCTGCAGGTCCAGCACCTCCCTATCATTCAATCATTGGATAATTATTATCAGACTACCAATCCCATTTTCTATATTCCTCATGGCTGCAGTAGTACACAATACTCTGATTTATGTTTTTCTACACCTATTGTAAGGTAGCTGCTGAACACATAGTTGATGGGAGGTATGTATCATGGAGGTGGCTGTCCTCTGGGATGTAAACCTGGAGTAATACTCTAGTACACATAGTACTAAGAGGCTTGGTAGGGCATCTGGGCGAGGTTTATGGGCAGCTGCAGAGATGGGTGGCTCTGTTTGCCCACATACCCCACCCCTGGGTGTGGTTCACATTTTAAAAATGTGACCTGTTTGTCTCACACATGGTCTATGTGTGGAGATGTAAAGGTCAGCCAGGGCAGTAGTCATGGTTGAGCTTATCGGGCTTTGCGGGCCCTGACCTCCCTTTAAATAAAAATCATGTTTCACTTTCAGCTTACTTGTCTCTCCATTCTCTGTGCCATCAGGGTTCTTCCTTTGCTCTCTAAGGACACCTTAGGCCGTTTGTGAAATAACAGAGCCACTGTCCAGTTTTAACTCAAAATGTAAAGCTTTACTCTCATATCTTCGCAGCACATCCAGATTCAATACAGCATATACAGCAGGTTCCACATTACACATCACTCCAGCTTTCCCTTCACTTCTCTCTCTGTCACACAGCTCGAGGTCGGGACGTACCCTGTTGTACATTTTCTTGGCATACTCCCTGTCCAGACTCACTGCCACCGGCTGTTCCCTCAGCCGTTTCTCCCTGGATCTGAGAACATCAGCCCATGCTATGACCTGCCACATGGTGAGCGGGTTACCCGCCTGTCCTGCCATGTCTTCACCTGCAGCTTACACACTTGTAGCTCCTGCAGCTGTTACTGTGCTGTTCCACTTGCTCTGGATGCCTGGGATCTTGCTTGAACACAATGTTATGGGGTATCTAACTTGCCCGGGCTATTAGCCCACCCGAGCTCAATAGGCATCCTTGCTCCTCTGGCACTAATCAGGAAGCTCCCTTCCCCTACCTACAATGACCCCTCCTATATTAGCTATTTACACTACCATACTAAACTAGGTGCACTAAAATGCCCCCATCTAGTGGCCTAACGCTAATATTACACTTTCCCTGTACAACTGTCATGTCGGACGCTATTCACACCACAGCGTCCGGCAGGTAGAGGTAGTTCCACCTCCATCCACTATAGCCTCTGTGGCGCCGGCTTGATTTTCTCAGGCTATCTGGGGTTAATCTAGCTGGAGATCAGCTTGGATGTTTGGTCACGCCCACGGTCTTTAAATAGTCGTGCTGGCCTATGGGCGTCGCCGATTATAGCTTGTGTTTCATACCAAGTGGTTTCGGTCTGGAGTGGAGGTGTTGGAGAGAGAGAGATTCGTATCTGGTGGCGTATGATCCGTTGTTACCTTTTCGCCTTTCCATATTTGTGTTTTGTTGTGCCCTGTTCACATTACTGTATAGCCTGTGTGTATGCGGCGCGGTGCAGTTTAAGTTCTCCCTGTCTGTCATTACTGTGTGGGGCTTTGGTGGTTTGTCTCCTCACTGGGTGGAGGGTGGAGGGTTCAGCTTAGGGCTGAGCAGGAGATAAGGAAAGGTTGGAGGCTCAGGCATTTGCACCATCAGCAAAAACCCTGGGTTGAGGGTCAGACAGGGTTTTCCCTAGTTAGAGGGACACCACAGGGGCCCCGGGTATTTCAGCCTTAGTTGACCTAAGCCCCGCGTGACATTATAATTGGCCTACATTTTTCATGAGTCCATGGATCCCATGGATTCCATAACCCGCCAGTTGGCGGCGCTGTCCTTACAGGTCTCCGAGTTGAAAGGGGCAGTTCAGCAGCAGGGCCTGGTAGTAGCGAAGGTGCAAACGGCATCTGCAGGTATCGGTGCAGAGCCGAAGATCCCGCTGCCAGAACGATTCTCAGGGGAACACAGCAAATTTGTCATATTTCGGGAGGCCTGCAAGTTATACTTCTGCATGCGCCCTATCTCCTCAGGTAATGAGGCTCAGCGGGTGGGTCTGGTGTTATCATTACTGAGTGGTGACCCCCAAGCATGGGCATTTTCCTTACCAGCTGACTCTGCTACATTTCATTCTGTCGATAATGTTTTTTCTGCACTCGGGCTCATTTATGATGATCCTGACAGATTGGCTCTAGCGGAATCTAAAATCCGCGCCCTCCGCCAGGGGGAGCGCTTGGCGGAGGACTATTGTTCGGAATTTCACCGTTGGGCAGTAGACACACAGTGGAACGACCCAGCGCTGCGGAGCCAGTTTATTCATGGGGTTTCAGGGAACGTTAAACAGGCCCTCCTGATGTATGAGACTCCTGCATCGTTGGAGTCTGCCATGAGTTTGGTTATACGTATTGATCGCCGTTTGCGTCAGGGGGCACAGGAGACGCTACCCCTGGGGGAAAGCAGAGGTGCAAGTGTGGTTGCTGCAGTTGAGCCCACTGAACCTATGCAAATTGCGGGGGTGTCACAGGTTAAGCGTCGCGTTCCTGGGTTCAGGAAGCCCGGAGCATGTTTTTACTGTGGTAAAAGAAATCATTATGTTAACGCTTGTCCTGTGCTACCGAAGAAGGTCACACCGGCGGAAAACTGTTAAGCTCAGAGGGTATGGAGGAGGCCCAACTGAGCGTATGCATATCCTCCATGATGGTATCTCAATGTATGCTCCCTGCCAAGGTTATTATCGAGGGCAGAGAGCTACCAATATCAGTGTTTGTGGATAGCGGTTCCGCCACCAATCTCATAGATGAGGAGTTTGCACGCACTGCCGGGTTTAAGATCGAAAAACTCCCTCATCCCATTCAGGTGGTTACCATTAATGCCGCTCCCCTCCCACAAGGGGAGATTATGGAGTTTGTGGCTGAGGTGAAACTCCACATTGGGGTCTTACATTCTGAGTGGGTTACATGTAGGGTCCTCCGTAATCTCCCAGCACAAATGGTCCTGGGTTTTCCATGGTTGTCCAGGCACAACCCGGTGATTGATTGGAAAACTCAGGACATAGTCCAATGGAGTGGTTTCTGCCAGCACAATTGCTTGGCCACATGTGTGTCTGCCGTGACGCCCAGCCTTCCGGAGGCTTTGCAGGATTTTGCGGATGTATTCTCTGAGAGGGGTTGCTCAGAACTGCCTCCACATCGAGCCTATGACTGTGTGATTAGGTTAAAACCCGGGGCCAAATTACCTAAGGCCAGGATGTTTAATATTTCTGGTCCAGAGAGACAAGCTCTGAAAGACTACATCGCGGAGAGTCTGAGCAAAGGACACATCCGGCCTTCGTCCTCGCCTGTAGCAGCGGGGTTTTTCTTCATTAAGAAGAAAAATGGGGGGTTACGGCCGTGTCTGGATTTCCGGGAGTTAAACCAGATTACGATCCGTGATCCCTACCCGATGCCTTTGATCCCTGATTTGTTCAACCAGGTGGCGGGGGTGAAGTGGTTTTCCAAGCTTGACCTCGGGGGGGCGTATAACCTCATAAGGGTCCGTCAGGGGGATGAGTGGAAGACGGTGTTTAACACTCCTGAGGGTCATTTTGAGAGCCTGGTTATGCCATTTGGGTTGACAACCGCGCCTGCTGTTTTCCAACATTTTATTAATGATGTATTTGCTCATGTCCTGGGGAAATTTGTGATTGTATACCTGGATGATATCCTCCTTTATTCGAGCGACCGGGACACTCATTTAGAGCATGTCAGGCAGGTGTTACAGTTGCTCCGGGAGAATAAGCTCTATGCAAAGCTAGAAAAATGCTTATTTTTTGTTCAGGAGTTGCCTTTTTTGGGATATATTGTGTCCGCCGCAGGGTTTAAAATGGACACCGCGAAGGTGCAAGCGGTGCTGCAATGGGAAAGGCCTGATAATCTGAAAGCGCTCCAGTGGTTCCTTGGGTTTGCTAATTATTATAGAAAATGTATAAAACACTTTTCTACTATAGCCAAACCGCTCACGGACATGACAAAAAAAGGTACCGATCTGGCTAGCTGGTCTGAGGTGGCGATACGTGCATTTGAGCGTCTGAAGAACAGTTTTGCTTCAGCCCCCATTCTGGTGCAACTGGACGTGTCTAAACCTTTTGTGGTGGAGGTTGATGCGTCTGAGGTGGGAGTGGGGGCAGTACTGTCACAGGGCTCGTCTTTGAGCGATATGCATCCATGCGCCTACTTCTCCAAGAAGCTGTCGCCGGCCGAACGGAATTATGATATCGGCAACAGGGAGTTGTTGGCAATCAAATTGGCTTTTGAGGAATGGCGACACTTCTTGGAGGGGGCGGCTCACCAGGTCACAGTCATCACCGACCATAAGAACCTGCTCTATCTGGAGTCGGCCAAGCGTCTGTCTCCTAGGCAGGCTCGCTGGGCACTGTTTTTTACACGTTTCAATTTTCTTGTGACTTACCATCCCGGGGCTAAAAACACCAAGGCGGATGCCTTGTCCAGGTGTTTTCCGGGGGGGAGAACCTCGGGAAGAGCCGGTACCCATCCTCCAGGAAGGTGTAGTGGTCTCGGCTCTCACGACTGAGGTAGAGGCGGAGATTGCCGAGGCCCAAGAGGAGGTACTGCCAGGACTTCCCACCAACAAATCATTTGTACCCCTTCATCTTCGTCTTAAGGTGTTGAGGGAACACCACGACTCAGTACTGGCTGGCCATTCAGGGATTAAGGGCACCTTGGAGCTGGTATTGCGTCGTTTCTGGTGGCCCAAAATCCGGCAGGACGTGGTCTGGTACGTGGCAGCTTGCATCACGTGCGCTACGGCCAAGTCGCCCCGAGCCCGTCCTGCTGGCACGCTACAGCCTCTGGGGGTACCTAATAGGCCATGGACAGAAATCTCCATGGATTTTATCACTGACTTGCCAGCCTCGGTGGGGAACACGGTCATCCTGGTGGTGGTTGACCGATTTTCAAAGATGGCGCATTTTGTGTCGTTGCCTTCCTTGCCCAATGCAAAGACGCTGGCTCAGGTGTTTGTGCAGGAGGTGGTCAGACTCCACGGAGTTCCGTCGGACATAGTATCTGATAGGGGAACTCAATTTGTGGCGAGGTTTTGGAAAGCTTTTTGATCACGTCTGGGGATCAAGTTGTCACATTCATCGGCGTTTCATCCACAGTCAAATGGTCAAACTGAGCGCATGAACCAAAATCTGGAGCAGTATTTACGATGCTTTGTGTCCGACAACCAAAAGGAGTGGTCTACTTTCCTTCCTCTGGCCGAGTTCGCGTTAAATAATCACCGCCAGGAATCATCTGGAGAGTCTCCGTTCTTTTGTGTTTACAGTCAACATCCTCAATTTTGTACCTTACGTCAGGGTGACTCGGAGGGCGTCCCGGAGGAGGACCAGCTAGGAGCTCAATTATCATCGGTCTGGAGGAGGGTGAAACAGCAATTGTTGAGCATGAGTGCGAGGTACAAACGGGTGGCTGACAGTAGACGCGTGCCAGGTCCGGACCTGTGTGTGGGTGAATGGGAGTGGTTAGTGACTAAAAACATAAAAGTCAAAATTCCATCTTTAAAATTGGGTCCAAGGTTTATTGGCCCTTTTAAGATTGCTGCCATCATTAACCCAGTTGCTTATCGGTTGGAACTTCCTGCGGTATACAAGATACACAACGTGTTTCACAGGGCTTTATTGAAAAAGGTGGTAGGCTCTGTGGACACGACGCCGATGCCACCTCTGGTCATGGTGGATGGCGATTTAGAGTTTGAGGTCTCCAAGGTAGTGGACTCTCGAGTAGTGCGCCGTACTCTTCAGTATTTGGTACACTGGCGGGGGTATGGTCCGGAGGAGAGGTCTTGGGTACCAGCCCCGGACATACATGCGGATCGGCTGGTCAGTTCTTTTCACCGTCGTCATCCGGACAAGCCGGGTCCTATGAGCCTTGAGGGCCCTGGGATCCCTCGTAGAAGACGGGGTACTGTCATGTCAGACGCTATTCACACCACAGCATCCGGCAGGCAGAGGTAGTTCCACCTCCGTCCACTATAGCCTCTGTGGCGCTGGCTTGATTTTCTCAGGCTATCTGGGGTTAATCTAGCTGGAGATCAGCTTGGATGTTTGGTTACGCCCACGGTCTTTAAATAGTCGTGCTGGCCTATGGGCGTCGCCGATTATAGCTTGTGTTTCATACCAAGTGGTTCCGGTCTGGAGTGGAGGTGTTGGAGAGAGAGAGATTCGTATCTGGTGGCGTATGATCCGTTGTTACCTTTTCGCCTTCCCATATTTGTGTTTTGTTGTGCCCTGTTCACATTACTGTATAGTCCTGTGTGTATGCGGCGCGGTGCAGTTTAAGTTCTCCCTGTCTGTTATTACTGTGTGGGGCTTTGGTGGTTTGTCTCCTCACTGGGTGGAGGGTGGAGGGTTCAGCTTAGGGCTGAGCAGGAGATAAGGAAAGGTTGGAGGCTCAGGCATTTGCACCATCAGCAAAAACCCTGGGTTGAGGGTCAGACAGGGTTTTCCCTAGTTAAAGGGACACCACAGGGGCCCCGGGTATTTCAGCCTTAGTTGACCTAAGCCCCGCGTGACAACAACACACATATTACAGCATATCTACACATACCAATTTATATATATATATATTGTGGCAGGGCTAAGGGTCGTGTAATTGATGGGAGATATGTGTCTCATAAATGGCTTATCTCCATAATGTAAGGCAGAAGTAAAGCATACCAGATATTGTTATTGTTTTTGTTTGAAGGACCTGTGGTGAGGTCACAGTCATGTGACCAGTCAGCTGCTGGGAACGTGGGTGTGGCTACAGCCTTATAATGTGACCTGCTCCTGAACCAGGGAGCTGTATGTGGGGAGGACTACACCTCCCAGCATGTGCTGAGACTCGCGGTCTGAGTCTGCAACCACGAAGGTTTATGTTTTGTTTGCCTAAGCTAGAGGCTATTTTTGGTGATACGCTGTTTTATGGTTTATGACAGAAATAAACCTCATGAACTTTGGAAGAACCGGTCTCCTGATTGTCTCCCGCTGCACCTGAGCGAGTCACATCCCCACAATTGGTGGAGAATGCGGGCAGCGGTCCCAGCAGAGACTTGAGACAGTTGCTGCATGTCCTGGGTGAAGTTTGCAGCGGGGCAACAAGCATTGCCTGGAATCATGGAGGACCTCATGAAACACCTGGTCCAGTCCCAGGCACTGCAGCAGGAAACCAACAAGCTGTTGTTACAGCAGATCCAGCAAAGCCAGCAAGAGCAGCGGCAGCAGTTCCAGCAAAGCCAGCAGGAACAACGGCAGCAGATGCAGCTTCTGGCAACCGCCATCCAGGAGGGCAGGACGAGTGCCCCAACACCAGGTCGGGCTGATGCCACCGACGTCGAGAAGGCGGTAAGACGCGCATTACAAAAAATGACCCCTGAGGATGATGTGGAGGCCTTCCTGACGGTGTTTGAGAGGGTGGCTGAGAGGGAAAAACTTCAGCCAGAGCGGTGGGCGGAGGTACTGGCCCCTTACCTAACGGGGGAGCCCCAGAAGGCGTACTTTGACCTGACGGTACAAGATGCCAGAGAGTATCCCAAATTAAAGGCGGAAATTCTCGCACGCTTGGGGGTAACAATGACTACCAGGGCACAGCGAGTTCATCGCTGGGCCTATCACCGGGACAAACCCCCGCGCTCCCAAATGTTTGACCTGTTGCACCTGGTCCAGAAATGGCTGCAGCCAGAGTCGGCTTCCCCTGCACAGATGGTAGAGCGAGTTGTGATGGATCGGTTTGTGCATTCTCTGCCGAGACCTCTACAGACTTGGGTTGCCCAGGGTGATCCCCAAAATGCTGATGAACTGGTTGGGCTGGTCGAGAGATACCAGGGGATGGAAGGTTCCTTGGGGAAGCAGCCCATTCCATATTGGGGGTCCCAGCAGGGGGCGGAGTCACAAAAAGGGGTGGTGCGTCCAAGGTCAAAAGGGGCGGGGGAGGCGGTGCCCAAGGTCCCCTCGGGTGTTATTTGCTGGAAGTGTCATGGGCCAGGACATATAGCGGCCCGTTGTCCCCAGACCACCGAGCAGATGGACTGCAGCATGGGACGCCGTAGTTCATACTACGCATATCCAGCTTGCAGTGTGAACTCGCTACCTAACAAGGGGCCACAAGCGTGTCCCGTGAAGGTGAACGGTCGAGCAGTAATGGCGCTTCTGGACTCCGGGAGCTTGGTGACCCTTGTGAGGGCCAGTTTTCCTCTAAACATACTCCCGGGTAAAAAGATTGGTGTTCGGTGCATACATGGCGATGCAAAGGACTACCCTATGGCTAGGGTGAAGATTGAAACGGCGCATGGCACCGAGTCGCATGAAGTTGGCGTTGTTCGAGACTTGTTGCATCCCATAATTATTGGCCGGGATTTCTGTCTGTTTTGGGATCTGTGGGGGATGGGTTCTGAGTGTGCTAGCAAGAGCAGGGAACCAATCCACCCCACTGAGGTATCGCCACCACCAGAGGCAGACGAGTTCCCTTTATGTGTCCTTGTTGGGGATGAAGAGGAAGGGTCCCCTGTACCTGACATCCTGGAGTTAGGGGTGGCCGGGGAGAATTTTGGGACTGCCCAACATAGGGACCCCACACTAAGGGAAGCCTTTAACAATGTCACCGTCATTAATGGGGTTGCACAAGAGCCGGGAGCAGACACAAGGTTTCCCCATTTTATGTTGATTGGGGAATTGTTGTACCGGGTCACGAAAATAAGGGAGGAGGTGGCAGAGCAGTTAATAGTACCAGGCCCCTATAGACGAAAAGTGTTGGACATGGCCCATTCACACATCTTGGGGGGACACCTGGGGGTGGAAAAAACCCAGGAACGTATTGTACAGAGGTTCTATTGGCCTGGGTGTCACCGGGAAATAGTAAACTATTGCAGGTCCTGCCCGACATGTCAGTTAACTGCCCCCACATCTCATTTTCGGAACCCTCTTGTGCCACTGCCCATTATTGAGGTGCCATTTGAGAGAATTGCCATGGACTTGGTCGGTCCCTTAGTTAAATCAGCTCGGGGCCATCAGTATATATTAGTCATCCTGGACTATGCCACACGCTATCCTGAGGCCATTCCCCTGAGAAACTCCTCTGCGAAGAGTATAGCCCGTGAGCTGGTCCATGTGTTTTCCCGGACGGGTTTGCCGAAGGAGATCCTGACCGACCAGGGGACACCTTTTATGAGCAAGGTGATGAGAGAATTGTGCAGAGTCTTGCAAATTTCCCAGCTGAGGACTTCAGTGTACCATCCACAGTCAGATGGCCTTGTTGAGAGGTTTAACAAGACCCTGAAGAGCATGCTGAGAAAAGTCATAGAGGAAGATGGTAGAGACTGGGATTGTCTCTTACCGTATTTACTGTTTTCTATCCGTGAAGTTCCCCAGGCCTCCACGGGGTTCTCCCCCTTCGAGCTTCTGTACGGCCGGCATCCGCGAGGTCTCCTAGATATAGCCAAGGAAACCTGGGAAGCCGAAGTCACGCCCCACAGAAGCGTCATTGAGCATGTGGCACTGATGCAGCAGAGGGTTGCGAAGGTGATGCCCATTGTTAAAGAACATCTCCGCCAGGCACAAGAGGCTCAGGCCAGGGTCTACAACCGGTCAGCCAGAGTGAGGCAGTTCAATCCGGGAGACCGAGTTCTCGTGCTAATACCGACGGTGGAAAGTAAGTTCTTGGCCAAGTGGCAAGGGCCATATGAGGTGGTGGAGAAACTGGGAGACGTAAACTACAAGATCCACCAACCCGGAAGACGGAAGCCATACCAGGTTTACCATGTTAACCTTATCAAGCCGTGGCAAGATAGAGAGCCAGCGGTAACTCCGTGCTTGCTGGGCAACCTAGAAGGGGAGGTTGGAGCTGTTACCATAGCGGAGACTCTATCGAAGGCCCAGAAGCAACAGTGCCGGGAGTTACTCCAGAAAAACCGCGACCTGTTCTCAGAGTTGCCGGGGTGCACGAAGGTGGTGGAGCACGAAATTCTGACTGAGCCACATGTGCGGGTGAACGTGAAACCATATCGTATTCCTGAGGCCCGGCGAGAGGTAATCTCCAAGGAGGTGCAGCGTATGTTGAAGCTCGGGGTCATTGAGGAATCCAAGAGCGGCTGGTCGAGCCCGATTGTCCTGGTCCCAAAACCTGATGGTGAATGGAGGTTCTGCAACGATTACCGGAAGCTGAATGAGGTCTCCAAGTTCGACGCTTATCCCATGCCACGCGTTGATGAGCTCATCGAGAGACTTGGACCTGCCAGGTACATAACCACTTTGGATCTGACCAAGGGATATTGGAAGATCCCCATGGCACAGGAAGCCAAGGAGAAGACGGCATTCTCCACACCAGACGGGTGCTTCCAGTATGTCCGGATGCCGTTTGGCCTACAGGGAGCTCCAGCAACCTTCCAGAGGGCGATGGATAGAATCCTTGCACCTCATAAGCTATACGCTGCCGCATACCTGGATGATATCGTCATCTTTACCCCGGACTGGGAGACTCACCTGGAAAAGGTCCAAGCAGTGTTTGACGCTCTAAGAGAGGCGGGGTTTACAATAAACCCGAAGAAGTGTGCCTTGGGGAGAGAAGAAGCCAAGTACCTCGGATATGTAGTGGGGCGTGGCGAGATCAAACCCCAAATCAATAAAGTGGAGGCAATTCAAACATGGCCGAGACCTCTGTCAAAGAAACAAGTTAAAGCCTTCCTGGGGATTGTGGGATATTACAGGAGGTTTATCCCAAACTTCGCCACAATGGCTGCACCTCTAACTGATCTGCTTAAAGGGACAAAGTCAGTGATGGTCAGCTGGTCCGAAGAAGCAGAGTCAGCCTTCCAAGAAATGAAGGGAGCTCTTTGTAAGCAGCCCGTTTTGGTGGCCCCAGACTTTAAACGTGAATTTGTCCTCCAGACAGATGCCTCAGATGTCGGGGTAGGAGCTGTCCTTTCCCAAGAGATACGTGGGGAGGAGCATCCTGTTCTCTACTTGAGTAGGAAGTTGACTTCTTGTGAGAGAAATTACTCAGTTGTAGAGAAGGAGTGTTTGGCCATAAAATGGGCAGTGGACACATTACGGTACTACCTGGTGGGACGGAAGTTTAGGTTAATATCCGACCATGCCCCACTCAGGTGGATGAGGGAAACCAAGGGCAAGAATGCTAGGGTCACCCGCTGGTTCTTAGCCCTACAAGACTTCAGTTTCCATGTAGAGCATAGGGCCGGGAAGCTACATGGGAATGCCGATGCCCTCTCCAGAATCCCTTGCCTGGTAGGTGAAAGTGCCAAGCCCCACGGCTTTAGGCAGAGGGGGGAGGTATGTGGCAGGGCTAAGGGTCGTGTAATTGATGGGAGATATGTGTCTCATAAATGGCTTATCTCCATAATGTAAGGCAGAAGTAAAGCATACCAGATATTGTTATTGTTTTTGTTTGAAGGACCTGTGGTGAGGTCACAGTCATGTGACCAGTCAGCTGCTGGGAACGTGGGTGTGGCTACAGCCTTATAATGTGACCTGCTCCTGAACCAGGGAGCTGTATGTGGGGAGGACTACACCTCCCAGCATGTGCTGAGACTCGCGGTCTGAGTCTGCAACCACGAAGGTTTATGTTTTGTTTGCCTAAGCTAGAGGCTATTTTTGGTGATACGCTGTTTTATGGTTTATGACAGAAATAAACCTCATGAACTTTGGAAGAACCGGTCTCCTGATTGTCTCCCGCTGCACCTGAGCGAGTCACATCCCCACAATATATATACATTTTGAATACTTTACACCGGGACATGCTTAGGGGTCCAGGACGACTACTGTGACACCCTTACAGAGATAAGAAGGCCTACTGTGTGATTTCTCAACTAAACTGTAGGCTATCCAGTCTGAGTGCCCTAGACTGTCACTAAAGTGCTATCATTGGAACTGATTATTTTGCCTGCACTGAAATGCTGTTTAATTTTTTTTATGAGGACTGAAATAAAACAGTCGGACTTGTAAATAGAAATGGTTCCTGTGATACCTCATCCCTCTCCCAAGTGAGTTGCATCACCACACTATGTATAATAATTAACAGTGCGCCCTGACCTCATATCCTTTGGCTATAAAACCCTGCTCTCCCTAGCTTCACCTTTTATATTGTCTGTGATAGACCCCCTGTGTGGCTGCACTAAACCAAGTGATATGGTAACCAGAAGGCATTATGTAGAAGGCTACACCTGACGTCATGAGTCTGCTCTCTGGCTGATGCAATGCATGAAATGACGTTGAGCTTTTTTTTTTGCAGTCCGTGTGAATCAAATCACAAATTGTTGGGACCTGCGACTTTCAGGAAATTTGATTAGATCGCAGATCGATTTGATCATCTCAAAAATACATTTATTTTGCAACAAATCTTACTAGTGTGACTATAAAGAGAAGCAGATTTTACAACTTATTAGAAATTAGGAAACTACTACAAATGACACACATCTCTTCACACAGCAAGTAGTAACTATTTACCATAAGAACCAGTGTTGTATTAGTGGGCCCTAAGGCTTCAAGTGACTCTGGTTCATCCTGAGGTCTTCTATAGAGAAACATGGTCCCAGCAGCATCAAATTTCCTTGGTGTGTCAGGTTGAAGTTTGCCATTAATAAAGTATTCACTCCCATTGCTTTCTTTCAGAGCTACAAAATACACAATAAATATTTATTGTTATTAATTGTGTGAAATACCACAGCACTATTTAATGCAGGGAAGAGAATTATGGTATGTTTAATCATGTGTCAGTATGTCAGATTCAGAGGAACCACACTTTACAAGGTAATCTACATTTTCAGACACCTGATCTTGGTCAGGTTTATTAGGAGTAATGAAGTAAATATTGTTACTATTATTATTTATTTATATAGTCACATTGATTCCATGATGTTCTGTGAGGGAACAATATGTAATTATTTCCAATATAGCTAAATATAAACTAAGGTGTATGATAACGATGATATAATAGACTTGGTAAAATCGCATAGGCTCAGGAAGTCAGAACCCTGCTGCAGTTGGCGTGATGTCGCTCCGTCCGCATCAAGACACTGACTGTGTGGTGGACTCCCTAGGATCCTTGGTTAGGTGAGTATAAACATACTGTATATATATATATAGGGGTAAGTATGATCTGACACCCCCACTCCCCCGCCGACCCCCTGGCGCATATGACTCGCATATAAGCCGACAGGGGGACTTTCAGCCCTAAAAAATGGGCTGAAAATCACGGATTATATGCGAGTATATACGGTATGCATTTAATAAATTCTGGACTGCCCATATGATGATGTAAAGTGTTTAGAAGCTTCTCGTAATTTTTTTGGCAAGAGAATTGTGGACTTGCACAACTCTGGCTCATCCTTGGATACTATTTCAAGATACATGAAGGTTCATCTGTACAAACAATTATACGCAAGTACAAACAAGATGGAAATGTCCAGCCATTATACCGCTCAGTAAGGAGATGGGTTCTGTGTCCCAGAGATGAACGTACTTTGGTCCATCATGTGCATATCAACTCAAGGACAAAAGCAAAAGACCTTGTGAAGTTGATGACAGAAACTGGTAAGATTGTGTCAATATCCACAGTGAAACGAGAACTGTATCAACATGGGCTGAAAGGCCACTCTGCCAGGAAGAAGCCATTACTCCAAAAGAAACAAAAAAAAGCCAGATTAATGTTTACAAATGCACACAGTAACAAAGACCTTAATTTCTGGAGACATGTCCTGTGGTCTGATGAAGCTAAAATTGAACTTTTTGAGTATATTGACCATCATTACCTTTGGAGGAAAAAGGGAGAAGCTTGTAAGACTAAGAACACCATCCCATCTATGAAACATAGGGATGGCAGCATCATGTTGTGGGGTTGTTTTGTTGCAGGAGTGACTGGTGCACTTCACAAAATAGATGGCATCATGAGAAAAGAAGATTATGAGGCAATACTGAAGCAACATCTCAAGACATCAGCCAGAAAAATAAAGCTTGGGTGGTAATGGGTCTTCCAAATGGACAATGACCCAAAGCCTACTGCCAAAATGGTAACAAAGTGGCTTAAGGATAACAAAGTCAATGTTTTGGAGTGGCCATCACAATGTCCTGATCTCAATCATATTGAAAATTTATTGTCAAAGCTGAAAAGGCAGGTGCAAACAAGGCGACCTACAAACCTGGATCAGTTACACCAGTTTTGTCAGGAAGAGTGGGCCCAAATTCCGACCAACTATTGTGAGAAGCTTGTGGAAGGATATCCCAAATGTTTGACCCAAGTCATTCAGTTTAAGAGCAATGGTACCAAATACTAATGAAATGTATGTCAACTTTTGCAAGTAAGTAGTAAAAAAGTCTTAAAACATTCTCTCTCTATCATTATTCTGGCATTTGGCAAATATTAATAATTATGCTAATCCTATTTGACCTAAAACGGGAAAGGTTTATTCTGATTTCATGTCAGATATTGAGAAAAACATGCACATGTGTCTTTTATACAATGTATGCAAACTTCTGGTTTCAACTGTGTATTATATGCAGAGATACCAATCTATATAAGATTTGCCACCTACTGTGAATGTAATCTCTGACCAAGGAGATAGAATCCTCAGAAATGTGTTGAATGGACAGTTGGTACTTTTTCATAAGGAGAGCCTGTAGTTTTTGTGATGTCACAAATTCAAGGGCAGCAGATTTTTCCAAACAAGTGTCAGAGCAGACGTGTCCAGCTGGAATGCTGCCTACACTGTTTGGAAACCCCTCACAAGTGACCCCATTTTGGAAAATAGACCCCTCAAGGAATGAATTTAGATGTACCGTAAAGACCAAAAGTTTGGACACACCTTCTCATTCGAAGAGTTTTCTTTATTTTCATGACTATGGGATTTCATGACTATGGGATTTCTTGCCTTATAAATGGGGTTGGGACCATCAGTTGCGTTGTGCAGAAGTCTGGTGGATACACAGCTGATGGTCCTACTGAATAGACTGTTAGAATTTGTATTATGGCAGGAAAAAAGCAGCTAAGTAAAGAAAAACGAGTGGCCATCATTACTTTAAGAAATGAAGGTCAGTCAGTCCGAAAAATTGGGAAAACTTTGAAAGTGTCCCCAAGTGCAGTGGCAAAAACTATCAAGCGCTACAAAGAAACTGGCTCACATGAGGACCGGCCCAGGAAAAGAAGACCAAGAGTCATCTCTGCTGCGGAGGATAAGTTTATCCGAGTCACCAGCCTCAGAAATCGCAGGTTAACAGCAGCTCAGATTAGAGACCAGGTCAGTGCCACACAGAGTTCTAGCAGCAGACACATCTCTACAACAACTGTTAAGAGGAGACTTTGTGAAGCAGGCCTTCATGGTAAAATAGCTGTTAGGAAACCACTGCTAAGGACAGGCAACAAGCAGAAGACACTTGTTTGGGCTAAGGAACACAAGGAATGGTCATTAGACCAGTGGAAATCTGTGCTTTGGTCTGATGAGTCCAAATTTGAGATCTTTGGTTCCAACCACCGTGTCTTTGTATGACGCAGAAAAGGTGAACGGATGGACTCCACATGCCTGGTTCCCACCGTGAAGCATGGAGGAGGAGGTGTGATGGTGTGGGGGTGCTTTGCTGGTGACACTGTTGGGGATTTATTCAAAATTGAAGGCCTACTAAACCAGCATGGCTACCACAGCATCTTGCAGCGGCATGCTATTCCATCCGGTTTGCGTTTAGTTGGACCACCATTTATTATTCAATAGGACAATGACCCCAAACAATAATAAAGTAACTTGGCACTCAACTGAATGATCCTTTAAAGATGAAGCTTTATTTTATTTTTATGCAGTTTCAGAAATAAAATAAAATAAAATAAAACTTCATCTTTAAAGGATCATTCAGTTGAGTGCCAAATTACTTTATTATTTCACTTGGTCTGGGTAACCTAGTTGTGCACCTTGTGGTTGTGCCACGCTATACTTGACACAAATGACCCCAAACACACCTCCAGGCTGTGTAAGGGCTATGTGACCAAGAAAGAGAGTGATGGGTTGCTACGCCAGATGACCTGGCCTCCACAGTCACCAGACCTGAACCCAATCGAGATGTTTGGGGTGAGCTCGACCGCAGAGTGAAGGCAAAAGGGCCAACAAGTGCTAAGCATCTCTGGGACCTCCTTCAAGACTGCTGGAAGACCATTTTCGGTGACTACCTCTTGAAGCCCATCAAGAGAATGCCAAGAGTGTGCAAAGCAGTAATCAAAGCAAAAGGTGGCTACTTTGAAGGACCTAGAATATAAGACATATATTCAGTTGTTGCACACTTTTTTGTTAATTATATACTTCCACATGTGTTAATTCATAGTTTTGATGCCTTCAGAGTGAATCTACCATTTTCATAGTCATGAAAATACAGAAAGCTCTTTGAATGAGAAGGTGTGTCCAAACTTTTGGTCTGTACTCTATGGAGAGCACTTTGAACCCTCAGGTGCTTCTCAGAAGTTTATAACGTTGAGCCGTGAAAATAATAAAATCACATTTTCCCCACAAAAATGTTTTTCTGGCCCCAAATTTTGCATTTTCATAAGGGTAAGAGGAAAAATTTCACCATACAATTTGTTGTGCAATTTCTCCTGAGTACGCCGATATCCAATATGTGGGGTAATAGTACTTTCGAGGCACAATGCATATTTGAGTTTAGATTTTGCTGGAATAATTTGAGGGTGCCATGTCACATTGGCACAGCACCTGAGGTGCCAGAACAACAGAAACCCCCATATTGTAACTCATTTTACAAACTACACTCCCCAATGAATTCATCTAGGGGTGCAGTGATCATATTGACACCACATGTGCCTCACAAAATGTTATACCATTGAGCGGTGAAGAAAGAATAAATTACATTTTTACCACTAAAATCTTGTTTTAGGCTGGTTTCACATTTGCGTTTTTTTTCGCGGTAATTTAGCGCTAAATAGCGCATGCGTTTTTTTTTTCCTATACTTTGCATGGGATGCGCTTATGTGCGCATACACATGCGTTTGTACGCGTTTTACCGCGCATACATTTTTTTGCGGTATGCGCTCGGGCGCACAAAATGCAACTTGTTGCATTTTTTGTGCGTCCGATTTGCCTCAAAAAAACGCATGCGCGCGCAATGCGTTTTTTTACAGCAAGACACCCAATATAAGTCTATGGGTGCGCATATGTGCGCATTGGCATGCTTATGTATGCGTTTTTTTGCACATGCGTTTTTTTTTTGTTAACCATGGAATTTAGGGGTTTGGGTTAGAGTTAGGGTTAGTTAAGGGGGTTTAGGGTTAGGGTTAGGGTCAGGGTTAGGGTTAGGGTCAGGGTTAGGGTTAGGGTTAAGGTTAGTTAGGGTTTGGGTTAAGTATGGTTTGGTTAAGGGTTAGGGTCAGGGTTAGGGTTAAGTATGGTTTGGTTAAGGATTAGGGTTAGGGTTAGGGTCAGGGTCAGGGTTAGGGTTAGGGTCAGGGTTAGGGTTAGGGTTAGGGTCAGGGTTAGGGTTAGGGTTAGGGTCAGGGTTAGGGTTAAGGTTAGTTAGGGTTTAGGTTAGGGTTAAGTATGGTTTGGTTAAGGGTTAGGGTCAGGGTTAGGGTTAAGTATGGTTTGGTTAAGGGTTAGGGTTAGGGTTAGGGTTAGGGTCAGGGTTAGGGTTAGGGTCAGGGTTAGGGTTAGTAAAGTCATGGTTTGGGTTAGTGTGAGGGGCCACCTAATGTTGGAAAAAAACGCAAACACGGTAAAAACGCACTAAAAACGCATACAAACGCATAAAAACGCTGTGTTTTTTTCATGCATGCTCATAAAAATGCTTGAAAAAAACGCAGCAGTTGTATGCTTTTGTATGCGTTTTTCAATGCGTTTTTTTGCGGGAAAAACGCGCTGCAAAAAAAAGCAAGTGTGAAACAGGCCTTAGCCCCAAGTTTTCAGTTTTTCTAAGGGCTAATAGGAATTTTTTTTACAACAAACTGAGGTCCATTTTTTCCTGAGTACGCCAATACCCTACATGTAATTGGGAAATATTTTTCAGGCACAGTGCAAAGCTCGGAAAGTAAGGAGCACCAAATTTTACTGTTATGGTTTGCAGGTGCTTTGATACACTAGGAGAACCCATGAGGTGCCAGAAAAGCAGAAACCCCCATAAGTAATCACATTTTCTAACTACACCTCTCAATGAATTCATCTAGGGGTGCAGTGATATTATTGACACCACGAACACTCTAAATCTCTGAGTGATGTGATTCAGATGCATCCCCCGAGTGATCCAATCACTATAATGAGGCAGCAGAGTTACTCTGGGCTTTGTCTGGCCTCTGTTCAGTGGTGTCCTTCTTTTCAGAAGTGCACAAAACTGTGGATGATGGCACTTTTATGCAATCCTAAAAAGACGGACACCGCCGGATCACAGGTCAGACAGCGTCCACAGTGCCTTCATCTGCCTCATCAGGCCTGTTTCACACATCCGTTTGTGTCCATCAGTCAAAATCCGCCGTTTTGCAAAAAAAAAAAAAAAAAGGATTTTTCTTGGCGGATCCATTTTTTTCCCATTGAGTTGCATTACCGGCGGATCTTGACGGATGGCCATCCGTTGGATCCATTTTTTGTGGATCCGCCAAAATGCCAGAACGGACTATGCAACGTTTTTTCGGGTGGCCGGATCCGCATTTCTCACTTCGCATGCCCGAAAGACTTCACTCAGCCGCAAATTTAACCCTAAACTCTGTTCTGGCAGCTGAAAAATTCTCTCTCTCTCTCTCCTTCCCCAGGCAGCGGTTCCTTTAAAATTTTTCCTTTGACGGATCCGTTAAAAAAACGGTCCGGTGCCAAACGTTGGGGTCAGTACAGGAACGGATCCATTATCCGCCACTTTAGCGGATTTTGACTGACCAAAAAAACTGATGTGTGAAACAAGCCTTATGGGGAATCTTCAGCTAGAGGTTCCATCTGAATTACATATTTCAGAGATTTACATGGAACTCCCGATGCAAGCGCTCAGCACAGAGCGGAGGATAAATGTGCGCCGAACCTTACTGCGATCTTTGGGAGGCAGAATAAAACATCCACAGCAGATGAAGAATTGGTTTCATTTATTTTTTATGCCGTTCCTCATGCAGTATAAGTGATTAGACGACTTTATTCTTAGGATCGGTGTGATTACAGCAATACCAGATTTATATTGGGTTTTTATGTTTGGCTGCTGTCACATACTAAAAAATGCTTTTTTACTGCAAAAAAAAAAGTTTTGCATTGCCATATTTTGAAAGCTATAATTTTTCCATTTTTTGGCCCACAGAGTCAAATGATGGCTTGTTTTTTGAGGGACAAGTTGACATTTTTATTGGTACCATTTTCAGATACATTACTTTTTTTTATCACTTTCCATTCCGATTTTTGGGAGGCAGAATGAACAGAAACTAGCAATTCAGGAATTATTTTTGGGGGGTCGGTGGGTTTAGGTCATTCCGCAAGTGGTAAAATTGATAAGGCAGTTTTATTCTTCGGGTCAGTCATACAACGATACCTCATTTATATAGTTTTTTAATGTTTTGGCGCTTTTACATTATAAAAATGCCTAAGGCTATGAGCACACATAGCGGAACTCTCGCGGAAGTTACCGCGAGAATTCCGGAATTCCATTCCGCGGGAAAATCGCATTTTAAATTCCAGCGATTTTACAGTGGAAAAATTAGCGATTTGCAAGCGTAATTAGCTTGCAAAATGCTAGTGTTTTCCAAGCAATCTATAGCATCGCTTGGAGAACTGATTGACAGGTTGGTCACACTCGTCAAACATAGTGTTTGACAAGTGTGACCAACTTTTTTACTACTGATGCTGTCTATGCATACTGTTAATCTCACCTTACGACGTCCCGCGCAGCCTTCCCGCCTCTCTCCACGCTCCCGGCATCTTCCAGTCCCAGTAATCCTTTGCGCGAATGACCGCGAGACGTCGCGCTCCCGCGACGTCATCATGAATAACCGCGAGACGTCGCGCTCTCGCGAGACCGCAACGTCATCACGGTCATTCTCGCAAAGGATTACTGGGACCGGAAGATGCCGGGAGCGTGGAGAGAGGCGGGAAGAAGATCGCCAGCCGTGGGAAGGTGAGAATAACACTATTTTTTATTTTAATTCTATTTTTTACAGGGATATGGTACCCAGAGCCCGGAGGACAGTCTCCTCTCCTCCGGACCATGGGTACTATCCGCAAATGTTCTGCTTACTTTTCGCATGGTGGGCACAGCCACATGTGGAAAGTAAGCAGAACAATGCATTCCTATGTGGGCGGAATCGCCGCGATTACGCAAAATTAATGAGCATGCTGCATATTTTACCACGATGTGATTCCGCCACGGGAAAATCCGCAGCATTAGCACAGAATTGCAGAATCCCATAGGATTGCATTGGATGCTGTTTTTATGCGTTTTCGCAGCAAAATCACGCGTTTAAAATCGCCGCGAAAACGCAAAAAAAATGCTACTTGTGATCCCAGCCTAACAGTCCCTGTATTACATTACACACATAAACAGATCTTTAGATACAGTATTTATAAAGTCCTTTTATGACATGTAAATAAGGCCTTTGGCTAGTTGATGGGGCGTTAGTGTCCCCAGGCTAGTCAACTCACTTAGCATGATCTTAGCAAGGGGAACCAGAGTCAGATATACTAAAATTATCAAGGTTTTTATTTATGCATAAAGTTACAATAACAATGCATAAATAATATAATAATTATGAGTAGAGTTGAGCGACTTTTGGTTTTTTAGGGTCGAGTTTCGTTTCGTGAAACCCGACTTTTCCAAAAGTCGGGTCGAGCAAGATCGTCCGATTATAGGGAAAAGTCGGGATCGTCCCAAAACACGAAACCCAATGTAAGTCAATGGGGAATAAAAGTCGGCAGTGAGAGGAGGACAGGAAACACACCTACAGTGCCCATTTGAATGCCAAAAGCATCAATTCTTCTTACTTAAGCTTGTCAACCTTAATTAACTTCATAATACAAGTTACGCACTGAAAAATGGGGGTTATTTGGCTAAAGTTGTGGGGGGGGAGGGCTGGCTCCAGGTTTTCATGTGCCCTGGGCGAAAGAGCGCCCCTTTAACACATACCACAACTCATCATGCTCCGATACGGCAGAGAAAAAGCGGTATAGTACAATGAAAAATACTTCACTTTTTACATCTCATGACAAGGCCCATCTATTTCTCCATACAGAATCATTGGTCCCATATAATGTTTGAAACAGTATATGATGAGCTCCACATAATGCTACAGTATATGTTGGTCCCCATGGATGAAGCTCCACTGTCTTATGGGCCCAAATAATGCTCCAAACATAATGGGCCCCATTTCTAATGCTCTAGTGTATAATGGGCCCTGTAAATGCTGCTCCAGTGTCTGATGTCCACCTTTGGAATGTTCCAGTGTATGGTGGGCCCCATCTATCATTCTCCAGAGTACAGTGCTCCCCAAAAATTGCTGTCCCAACATTGAAAACAATCAAATAAGTCTCCTCGCTAGGGAATCCCTGTACTAGTCTGGACTCCTCGTCGTCCCCATCTGCCATCTCACTGCACAGTATTTCAACCTTGCAAGTGCTGTGATCCTGAGCAAGCAGGGGGGGCCCACTCGTTGGCGACGGCACTGGCACAGGGCCTCTGATAGTATGGTGGTGAGTCTGATGGCGGGTGGGCCGAACCTGCACTTTCATCTGCAGCTTCCTCTTTGTCACCGTGTAAGATGGAACTGTATATGGGAAGGGTAACCTGAGTTTCATCAGGGTCAGATTCAGGCCGTGTAGCGTGCGAGGGGAATGTAGTGGTCTGGGTCAATGTACCAGCAGATTCATCGAGCAGTGGCTGGGCATCAGTGCACTTGTGTCGCCCCCAGGAGTACGGTCGCCACAGTGGCATTACCTTCTTCCTAGGGAGTGTGATGTCATGCTTGGGAGCAACGAACGATCTCTCTAGCAGGTTAACTGATTGGGCGGCGTTATTCCCACGAGTCATGACCCTCCAAACAGCGTTCATGAAGGCAAAGTGTTTGTTTTACGTGGGCAGTATGGTTGCAAAGCTGAACCTTAAAGGAATGTCCAGAAGGGCACCACCAGGAGTGGAGCCTACGGTTAAATTCGACTCCACCTGGGAAACCTCAACCATGCCAGCTACAGAACAGATGCACACATTGCAAGCTTAATTCCGTTAACGAACGAGACTCCGTCATGCCCCGCGGTCCGAGTCCGGCTTACTAGAGGGACACGTGAGGCTCTGGCACATGAGATTGGCCAATAACTGGTGTGTCATGCCCTTACATGTCCGTGGCTGCATGTGCGCTACACTGAAAAGGCCAGCGTTTGTCGCTTACAGGTGCAGATAACCCGCTGAACAACGTTAGTGATGGGGATCACTGATGACAATTATTACCCGCGAACAATGATTTCCCAGTAAGTGCAGGTCAACCGCAGTTCCGGAATTAGGCCTAACCGTCATTCCTGAAAAAATGAAAAACTTACGTATGCAAACCACAGGTGCTGTAGCTTGCTTAACAGCTCGCCAGCCGTTCTCACGCCCAGTATGGATTACACGTGATTGCACAAAGGTGAGAAAGGGTACCGTATCCCCAGATAACATGTATGGATAGTGTACACATTCAAAATATATGTCTATACATCAGGAGGCAGGCTCAGACGGTGTTAGGTCCAGTATGGATTGCACGTGATTGCACAAAGGTTAGAAAGGGTACCGTATCCCCAGATAACATGTATGGATAGCGTACACATTCAAAATATATGTCTATACATCAGGAGACAGGCTCAGACGGTGTTAGGCCCAGTATGGATTGCACGTGATTGCACAAAGGTGAGAAAGGGTACCGTATCCCCAGATAACATGTATGGATAGCGTACACATTCAAAATATATGTCTATACATCAGGAGGCAGGCTCAGACGGTGTTAGGCCCAGTATGGATTGCACGTGATTGCACAAAGGTTAGAAAGGGTACCGTATCCCCAGATAACATGTATGGATAGCGTACACATTCAAAATATATGTCTATACATCAGGAGGCAGGCTCAGACGGGTGTTAGGCCCAGTATGGATTGCACGTGATTGCACAAAGGTGAGAAAGGGTACCGTATCCCCAGATAACATGTATGGATAGCGTACACATTAAAATATATGTCTATACATCAGGAGGCAGGCTCAAACGGTGTCAGGCACAGTATGGATTTGTCGGCCCTGACTACACAGCGGAGGAGCAGGGAGAGGTAAAGATTGCAAATGCTGGGGCCCTGCCCAAGCAAGGGGGGCCCACTCGTGGGCGTCGGTACTGGCACTGGGCCCCTCATAGTACGGCGGTGTGTCTGACGGCGGGTGTGCACCACCACCGTCAGAGACACTTGATTGCACTATGAGGGACCCTGTGCCAGTGCCCGCGCCCAAGAGTCGGCCTACCCACCTGTCCAGGGCAACGGCACTCGCACGGTGTCGTGCGCTAGGTGGTGACCCCGGCCATGGGGGGGAGGCAGCACAGTTAGGGAGTTTTAGAAAGTGGCATATGTTGATGTTGGACATTCAGCTGATGCAAAAGGTGAAATAGGTCAAGTCCCAGGAAGAGGTGGACCAAAGCAAGCCATTTTTCTGTCACCCTATGTGTCATCAGGGGAAGGTGGGACAAAATCCTTGGAAACCCATGCATGGTTCATTTTAATGAAGGTTAGATCATCCACATTTTGGGTTGACAGACGGGTCCTTTTTTCTGTCAGGTGTTACGAAGTGTTACGGGTGGCAGAAAACAAGGAGAGCAACACGGAGTGGACCCTCTGGGTCACGGCCCCAGAGCCCCTGCGGGCGAGCTAGACCAGGTGGAGACACCCCCTATACAGGGAGTGTTAGGGGCAGGCCCACAAGGGATGGAACCGTGACAGCCGGAGCCAAAGGGGCGACTGGGTGAGCACCAGAGGAACTAGGGTGAAGAGTCAGCGGAGCAGCGGCACGGGAGGTCAGTGGTAGGAGGCAGAAGGATGCAGACACATGGAGGGTTTGAAGCAGGTAGTGGCTGGAGGCTGCAAGAGACAGAGAGAGCGGGTGAGAGAGGGCACGGACAAGGAGTCCACAGGGCGCTAGCACACCGGGGAGGAGACAGGGAAACGGAACAGCCAGAGGAGCGAACCGAGAGAGAACAGTCAAGGAAACCTAACAGAGCGAGGGTAGGAGGAGAAGTGTAGCAGGGCCTGAGAGCGTGCAGGGCGCTGGCCAAAAGGACAGCAGTCCGAGAACGATTCACAGGCGTCTTACCTGGGGAGACGCCTGCCAGAAATAGCTGATGGGCGCCGCCATTTTGGGGGCGGAGCCACCGCGTCACATGACGCGGCGCCACCATGTTGGGGGCGGAGCCACCGCGTCACATGACGCCGTCAGAGCTCCGGCCAGAGGAGCGTGGGAGCGACGTCGGGGAGGCCGGAGGTCAGCAGCGGGGATGCGCCGGGGAGCGGGTGCGCGCCGGGAGGTGCGCACAGGACACGGCAGGTGAGTATCAGCGGCGACCGTGACATCAGGATTGATCCAGCTGCACTGAAGACTCTTTCCGATAGCACACTTGCAGCTGGGCAAGCGAGCTCCTGTAAGGCATATTGTGCCAATTCAGGCCAGGTGTCCAGTTTAGCGGCCCAATAGTCAAAGGGGAATGACCTGTGTGGGAGAACATCGATATGGGAGGAAAAGTAGTTTGTAACCATAGTTGACAACTGCTGTCTCCTGTCACTTTCCATCGATGCAGTATTACCAGTTGTGTGAGCGGTACTTGAAAAATCAGTCCATAACATTGTCATGAAACCCCTGTCTCCAACGCCACTTCTGCTGTGTGCACCACGAACACCTCTGCCAAGCTGCCCCCGGCCCGTACGGCTCGTGTGAGAACCATCACCGCTGCTGTGTGCTGGGAATGCCTCAAGCAACCGATTTACCAGAGTTGCTTGTTTATTAGCCAATACTAGGTCAAGGTTCTCCTGTGGCATGATGTTTTGTAATTTGCCTTTATAGCGTGGATCCAGGATGCTGGCCAACCAGTAGTCGTCATCGTTCATCATTTTGGCAATGCGGGGGTCCCTTTTTAGGATCTGCAAGGCATAATCTGACATGTGGGCCAATGTTCCCGGTGTCAATATGCACTGCGAGTGCTGGTTGGAGGAGCACTTTCTGGCAAATCCACATCCCTCCAGTCACGCACAAACCCTGTACCAGACCTTGCCACGCCAACATTTTCACTTGCCCCACGAGATGCATCCTCCTCCCCTAAGTAATCATCCCCATCATCCTCCTCCTCCTCTTCTTCCTCCACCTCGTCCAGGAGAGGTCCCTGAGCAGACAATGGCTGAATGTCATCAAGGAATCCCTCCTCCTCTTCCTCCTCATCAACATTGGCTGCAGAAGCCTGCTCCTTAAGGTGCGTCAAAGTTTGCATGAGCAGACGCATAAGTGGGATGCTCATGCTTAGGATGGCGTCGTCTGCGCTTACCAGCCGTGTGCATTCCTCAAAACACTGAAGGACTTTACAGAGGTCTTTCAGCTTCGACCACTGCACACCTGTCAACTCCATGTCTGCTCTCAAAGTGCCTGGCCGTGTATCCTCCCACAAATGCATTATGGCCTGCCTCTGCTCGCACAGCCGCTCCACCATGTGCAGGGTGGAGTTCCACCTTGTTGCAAAGACGATAATGAGGAGGTGTTTGGGAAGGTGGAGCAATCGCTGCAGCTTCTGCATACGAACGGAGTGTACAGGCGACCGGCGGATGTGCGCGCACAGTCTTCGCACCTTCTGGAGCAGGGCTGTTAACTCCGGATAATTTTTGAGGAAGCACTGCACCACCAGGTTCAAGGTGTGAGCCAAGCAAGGTATGTGGCTGAGTTTTGAAAGGGCTATGGCTGCCACAAAATTACGGCCGTTATCACTAACTACCTTGCCTGCCTCAAGATGTACACTGCCTGAGCCATGACTCAGTTTGTCCCTGAAAGTACTCGGCCAGCACCTCGGCGGTGTGTCTGTCGCCCAAACACATCATCTGCAACACAGCCTGCTGACGCTTTCCACTAGCTGCTCGATAGGGGGACACATCGTGTGCAACAGTGGCAGCTGCAGATGGAGTGCTCGTACGACTGCGCTCTGTGGACGAGCTTTCGCTTCTGGAGGAGGAGGAGGAGGAGGGTCGAACGCCTACAGCCAACTGTTTCCTATACCGTGGGCTAGGCAGCACTGTCCCACCACCGCTGTCCCCTGTGGACCCTGCATCCACCACATTAACCCAGTGCGCAGTGATGGACACGTAACGGCCCTGGCCATGCCGACTGGACCATGCATCAGTTGTGAGGTGCACCTTTCCGCTCACTGACTGCTTGAGTGCATGGACAATGCGGTCTTTCACATGATGGTGGAGGGCTGGGATGGCTTTGCGAGAGAAGAAGTGGCGACTGGGTAGGTCATAGCGTGGTACTGCATAGGCCATGAGTTCGTGGAAAGCTGCGCTTTCCACCAACCGAAAGGGCATCATCTCAAACGAGATTAGTTTGGTGTTCAAACCCAGTGTACGCGGATGAGAGACTGAGTACTTTCTTGACCTACTCATAGTGTCTGGGAGGGTGAGCTGGACTTGAGAGCTGCATATGGTGGAAGTAGCGGTGGACAGGGCGGACTGAGAGAGGGTTGATGATGGTGAAGGAGTTGTTGTTCTTTCTGATGGCCTAGAATCAGTCTTTCGTTGATATAACAGTGGGATTCCCTGACTGCTGTGGCATTGCAACGACACCTCAACATTTGCTGCTGTGCTAACCGGTGGGCTTACAGTGGGGGAAACAATGTAGCGTTGCTGACTACCTTCGTTGTGATCAGCTGCACATGTGGCACTTGAGGTTTGGTGTTGTGTCCACGCTTGCAAGTGCATGCTGGTTAAATGTCTAAGCATGCAACTGGTATTCAAATTTTTCAGATTTTTCCCTTGGCTAAAGGTCTTTGCGCACTTCTTACAGATAACCTTGGCCTGATCATGAGGATTTTGTTCAAAAAAGTGCCACACTGCACTCTTCCTACTTTGGCAGACATTTTGCAGCCTAGCACGCTGTGATCTTTTGACCCTCTGGACAAGCTGTCCAGCAACTCTTTTGATGTTTGGAACCTTTGGAGCGCTCCGGGCCTGCCAGATAACAGCTGTTGCGATGTCGATGTCTGCTGTGGATGCTCCTCATCTGAGCTATTGGAAGCAGCACCCTCTTCCCCCAATGGACGCCAATCTGGGTCAACAACTGGGTCATCCATCACCTCCTCTTCTATGTCATGTGCACCTTCCTCTGTGTCACCGTGTATGGTGGTATAGTGTGCGGGAAGGGGCACCTGAGTCTCATCAGGGTCAGAATCTGGCTCTGTACACTGCGAGGACAATGTAGTGCTCTGAGTGAATGTACCAGCAGAATCATCCATCAGCGGCTGTGCATCAGTGCACTCCATGTCAGATTCATCTTGGCCTGGGTAATTCACCATTTCACTTGATAATCCAGGCATGGTATGTGAAAACAGCTCCATGGAGTAATCAGTAGTATGGCCTGCGTCATCCTTCAATCTTGGTTGGGGTGAAGGACACAAGGAAAGATGTGGTTCATGAACATGAGCCTCCAATGACGACTCAGTGCTTTTACTTTTTACAACTGAAGAAGAGGAGGCGATAGAGCTGGAGGCTGAGTCAGCAATGTAAGACAAAACTTTTTCCTGATGCTCTGGCTTTAAAAGCGGTTTGCCAACTCCTAGAAAACTAAGCGTTCGAGGCCTTATGTAGCCAGACGATGACGCAAGCTCAACACCTCCTGCATTCGGTCCTATTTTGCTCTTGCCACTACCATCAGATCCACCACCAACACCATCATTACCAGCTGCCAACCCCCGCCCAATTCCACGGCCTCTTCCACCAGCCTTCCTCATTTTTGGTAGAAATGTAGACAAAATCCAACAAACTATATAGTAATGTAAAACAAGGTACAAGGTGTCTATAGGACAGGGGAGATTTTTAATTTCTGCACACACTTGTGGACACTGGACACTTATGGATTGTGTGAGGCCCACTGAGTATCTGAGCACTCTGTCACAGGCTCGATGGCAGAGCTGTGACCAAAGTGACTAGAGGATAAGGGAGATTTTTAATTTCTGCACACACTTGTGGACACTGGACACTTATGGATTGTGTGAGGCCCACTGAGTATCTGAGCGCTCTGTCACAGGCTCGATGGCAGAGCTGTGACCAAAGTGACTAGAGGATAAGGAAGATTTTTAATTTCTGCACACACTTGTGGACACTGGACACTTATGGATTGTGTGAGGCCCACTGAGTATCTGAGCGCTCTGTCACAAGCTCGATGGCAGAGATGTGACCAAAGTGACTAGAGGATAAGGGAGATTTTTAATTTCTGCACACACTTGTGGACACTGGACACTTATGGATTGTGTGAGGCCCACTGAGTATCTGAGCGCTCTGTCACAGGCTCGATGGCAGAGCTGTGACCAAAGTGACTAGAGGATAAGGGAGATTTTTAATTTCTGCACACACTTGTGGACACTGGACACTTATGGATTGTGTGAGGCCCACTGAGTATCTGAGCGCTCTGTCACAGGCTCGATGGCAGAGCTGTGACCAAAGTCACTAGAGGATAAGGGAGATTTTTAATTTCTGCACACACTTTTGGACACTGGACACTTATGGATTGTGTGAGGCCCACTGAGTATCTGAGCGCTCTGTCACAGGCTCGATGGCAGAGCTGTGACCAAAGTGACTAGAGGATAAGGGAGATTTTTAATTTCTGCACACACTTGTGGACACTGGACACTTATGGATTGTGTGAGGCCCACTGAGTATCTGAGCGCTCTGTCACAGGCTCGATGGCAGAGCTGTGACCAAAGTCACTAGAGGATAAGGGAGATTTTTAATTTCTGCACACACTTGTGGACACTGGACACTTATGGATTGTGTGAGGCCCACTGAGTATCTGAGCGCTCTGTCACAGGCTCGATGGCAGAGCTGTGACCAAAGTGACTAGAGGATAAGGGAGATTTTTAATTTCTGCACACACTTGTGGACACTGGACACTTATGGATTGTGTGAGGCCCACTGAGTATCTGAGCGCTCTGTCACAGGCTCGATGGCAGAGCTGTGACCAAAGTGACTAGAGGATAAGGGAGATTTTTAATTTCTGCACACACTTGTGGACACTGGACACTTATGGATTGTGTGAGGCCCACTGAGTATCTGAGCGCTCTGTCACAGGCTCGATGGCAGAGCTGTGACCAAAGTGACTAGAGGATAAGGGAGATTTTTAATTTCTGCACACACTTGTGGACACTGGACACTTATGGATTGTGTGAGGCCCACTTTGTATCTGAGCGCTCTGTCACAGGCTCGATGGCAGAGCTGTGACCAAAGTGACTAGAGGATAAGGGAGATTTTTAATTTCTGCACACACTTGTGGACACTGGACACTTATGGATTGTGTGAGGCCCACTGAGTATCTGAGCGCTCTGTCACAGGCTCGATGGCAGAGCTGTGACCAAAGTGACTAGAGGATAAGGGAGATTTTTAATTTCTGCACACACTTGTGGACACTGGACACTTATGGATTGTGTGAGGCCCACTGAGTATCTGAGCGCTCTGTCACAGGCTCGATGGCAGAGCTGTGACCAAAGTGACTAGAGGATAAGGGAGATTTTTAATTTCTGCACACACTTGTGGACACTGGACACTTATGGATTGTGTGAGGCCCACTGAGTATCTGAGCACTCTGTCACAGGCTCGATGGCAGAGCTGTGACCAAAGTGACTAGAGGATAAGGGAGATTTTTAATTTCTGCACACACTTGTGGACACTGGACACTTATGGATTGTGTGAGGCCCACTGAATATCTGAGCGCTATGTCACAGGCAGAAATTGGCTAGTGTATCACAAACTACAAGGTGTATGTAGAATTGGGCAGAATTGGAATCTCCCTAGAGTGCAGGTCTGTAAGAACGGAACATGTCCTCGACTTATTCTCACAGAGTGACTCACTGATAGCTTCACTGTGGCTGTGATAACAGCCGTTACACGGTACTGTGTGAGGAGCGTACACCGCTGTATGGTGTGAAAAAATGCACGCTCAGTACCTCAGCAGGACAAAAAAAAAAATTGGGATTGCTTTTAAAAAAGCAGTTTGCGGAGCAGTGGGTAAACAGCAATGCAGGAATGTCAGGAAGCCTTAGAAGGCAGCCCAACAACCAACACCACTGATACACCACTATATAGCCTCCGCTTGCACTGCACAGTGACTGGTGTGTTGTACAGGCAAAATCACTAGCAGCAGAAGCAGTTTTTTTTTCTTCTTCTCAGCAGGACAAAAAAAAAAAATTGGGATTGCTTTTAAAAGAGCAGTTTGCGGAGCAGTGGGTAAACAGCAATGCAGGAATGTCAGGAAGCCTTAGAAGGCAGCCCAACAACCAACACCACTGATACACCACTATATAACCTCCCCTTGCACTGCACAGTGACTGGTGTGTTGTACAGGCAGCAGAAGCAGTTTTTGGTGTCTTCTTCCCTGCCTAACGCTCTCCCTACAAAATCATCAGCAGCAGCAGCTCTCCATATTCTGAGATCAGCATGAGTAACATGGCGGTCGGCGTGCACGCCCTTTTATACCCCCTGTGACGCCCCCCAAAGCAAGCCAATCACTTGCATGCCCTTCTGAAAGATGGTGGTGACCCGTGCCTATGTCATCACGTTGCCCACAGTGTCCGTGGATCCTGATTGGCTGAAAAAGAGCGCAAAACAAACTTTTGAAACGCAACTTTGGCGCGTAAGTCGCCGACCTCGTGGCCGACCTCATCCTAGGGTCGGGTTTCGTTTCATGAAACCCGACTTTGCCAAAAGTCGGCGACTTTTGAATTTTTTCGACCCGTTTCGCTCAACTCTAATTATGAGTACAGATGTGATTTAATCCCTAGGTGAAAAAAAGATCGAAGAATAGGTCAGGACATAATGACTGAACACGAAGAACTTTGGTTATTCTCAACCAACTTATTCACGTCTCTCATGAATTCTTAACATCAGAAAGATTTCATAGTTGTTCGTATTCAGTCACTACGTCCTGTCCTATTCTCCGTCCCTTTTGTCACTGGTGATGAGGACAAGAAGGTGACCAGCGAGACCGAGATTCCTGAAATGGGGGTTTCTGGGGGAAATTGTGGGACTGCTCAAATGTGGGATCTTACTCTAAAAGAGGCATTTGACAATGTGACTGTGATAAATGAGGTCGCTCAAGAGCCAGGGGCTGACACTGTGTTTCCATATTTTGCTTTAAATGAGGAGCTGCTATATCGGGTCACTAAACCGAGAGAGGAAGTGGTAGAGTAGTTATTAGTACCAAGTCCCTATAAGCGTAGGGTGCTGGTCCTGGCCCATTCTCATGTCTTGGATGGGCATCTAGGAGTAGACAAAACTCAAGAACCGGTGTTTCAGAGGTTCTACTGGCATGGGTGTCACAGAGAAATTGCTAACTACTGCCAGTCGTGTCCTACTTGTCAGTTAACTGCTTCTGTATCCCACTCCGAAATGCCCTAGTTCCGTTCCCATTTGACCAGATTGCCATGAAACATGTAGGGCCCCTAGTTAAGTCCGCCAGGGGGCATCAGTACATCCTAGTAGTGATGGACTATGCAACACGGTACTCAGAGGCGGTACACCTGAGTGTTAGGCATCGGGTTCCTGCAGCTGCACAGCGGGAATCCAGATCCTTGCATTCAGCGGTCTCCCATTCTCCACCGACTGCTCTAGAGCCTGCAGAGCAATCTCGGCGTTCCAGATGCTCTGCTCAGACCAGCTCTGTAGGACTGGTTGTTGCTGCCACCTCTGGGTCAGCAATAGCAGCGCAGGCTGTCCTGCAGCAAGCCACTCCAAAGGCTAAGTCCTCTTGGTGCGCTACTGGGCATGCTCACGAGACGATCTCCCATTGGAGATCGGGAGTCACGTGCTCAGGTCCTTCTCCTGATCTGATTGGTCCAGCCCAGAGATCTGGAAGGTCCTGCACGGCTATAAAAGGTCCACATGGCCGCTCGGCCATGCGCTAGTATAGACTTTACTTGCTACTGTGTGACTGATGATGGATGCATGTACCTGTGAATGACTTATTAAGATCCCCTCCCACTGATACAATGTATATGGATAGGGACTTAGTCTTAGAGTCAGCGCCAGTCAGTAGCACGCTTCAGGCCACGTTGCACATCTACACAGTGCTAGCATCCGACGGTGCGCCCTCTCTTGGGCATTGTCGTACAGCGGCTGCCTCAGTCGCCGCGCTGCAGTCAGCAGCACTTGGGGCATCCGTGGTTGCGACGCCGCATGCACGGTAGGTCTAGACGGACACCAACCCTGTGTCTTGGGCCCGAGTCCTGTGACCATATACCGTGTGTGCACACCTGTGAGGTCAACAGGCTCGGCATTTATGTTTATGCCTTAAGGCGCCTCTGTGAACATAACAGAGTATGCCCAGTGCACACCGGGTGACGTTCAACCCGTGTGCGATATACCGCCATATTGTGCGTCTGCCATTATATAGCAGCAGTTTAACACCTCTGCACGGTAGACCCAGGGCGGCGAACGCAATTTCTATTATTTTATATTTAGTGCGTTCCGCCGTCCCTAACATTATACTAGCGCCAGGGTCTGGCTAGTAATGGCGGACCTGCAGCAGCTACAGCGGTACATTCGGCAGCTGGAGAGCAGGTTGGCGGCTATTGAGAGCTCCACCTCAGCTGCGAATGCTACAGTGGCCGCTGCTCAGGCAGTCACAGAGGCTGTCTCACGTGTGTCCACACCCATGCCTATGCCGACAATAACCCGCCACCCGTTGCCCGATAAGTTTTCCGGTGACAGCACCACCTGCAGGGGTTTCATGAGCCAGTGCTCTATCCAGCTGGAGTTACTGGACACATGATTTCCCACAGAGCGGGCAAAGGTGGGATTTATTGTTTCTCTCCTATCAGGCAGGGCGTTAGAGTGGGCTACACCATTGTGGGAGCGTGATGACCCCGTGGTTCAGGGCGCTGCTCAGTTCCTCATGGCCCTGAAGCAGGTCTTTTTGGGACCACGGATCACGCACGATACCTCTCTCCAATTATTGGCCCTAACACAGTGGTCTCTCTCGGTCAGCCATTATGCCGTCTGATTCCGGACATTGGCTTCCGAACTAGAGTGGCCTGATAAAGCACTCGTCCATGTGTTTTGGAGAGGGTTAGCGGAGCATGTCAAGGATGCTCTAGCAACCAGAGAAGTCCCCACAAGTTTGGAGGAGTTGATTGCCATCTCCACCCGCATTGATCTCCGGTTTACAGAGCGCGGGCTGGAACGTGCGCAATCCAGACAATGAGTTAATTTGGCTCCCACTTTCTCTGAGCCACTAAGATTTCCCGCTCAGGAGCTTACACCTTCTGAACCTATGGAGGTGTCTCACGCAGGCCCCAAGCCACGTCCGATGCGAAGCTCCGCACGCTGTTACCAGTGCCGGCAGTTTGGTCACTCGGCTAGCACGTGTCCTCTGCGGTTGAAAAAACGATCACGTCCAGTGGTCGTAGGTGGTGGTCTAAGTAATATGAAAACCTTTACCCCCAAACCAGTATTCCGAGGGACATTAGATAGCGGTGCTTCTACCTGGGAGGTATAGGTCACGGTTGACTCCAGGGCAGAAGGAAACTTCATGTCCTCATCCTGTTCCCAAAAGCACGCTATTCCGCTGGTACTACTGCCTCGTCCCTTGACCATTAGGGTGGTTGACGGTGCGCCTTTACCATCCCAAGTTACACACCAGACAGCCCCTCTTGGTTTCTCAATCTCACCCTCTCATCATGAGACGTTGTCCCTGTTCATTTTGCCAGATGGCATCGACCAGGTGCTTAATGGACTTCTGTGGCTCCATTACCATTCCCCTCATATAGATTGGTCTTCGGGGAGTATACTGGGTTGGAGCAAGGACTGTGAGGGAAGGTGCATGAGGGGCAGTGTTCAAGTAGCATCCATGGAGGTGCTCACGGATCTTTCCGCGCTCCCTGGACACTACTGGCAGTACGCGGACGTCTTCTCCAAAAAATCAGCGGAGACGCTTCCGCTGCACCATCCTTACGATTGCCCGATAGACCTATTGTCAGGCACGGAGCCTCCTAGAGGCCGTGTGTACCCTCTATCTCTCCCGGAGACAGAGGCCATGTCACAATATATCCGGGAGAACCTGGCAAGAGGGTTTATCAGAAAATCGGTGTTGCCGGCTGGTGCAGGGTTCTTCTTTGTGCAGAAGAAGAGTGGGGAGTTGCGCCCCTGCATTGACTACAGAGGTCTCAACGCCATTACCATAAAAGACAAATACCCTCTTCCTTTGATCTCTGAGTTGTTTGACAGGTTGCGAGGGGCCCGGATCTTTAGGAAATTAGATCTACGGGGGGCATACAACCTGATCCGCATACGCAAAGGAGATGAGTGGAAGACAGCCTTTAATACCAGGGATGGCCACTATGAGTATCTGGTCATGCCCTTCGGCCTCTGTAATGCACCCGCTGTCTTCCAGGACTTCGTAAATGACGTCTTTTGCGATATGCTCTCTACCTCGGTGGTGGTCTATCTGGATGACATCCTCATCTTTTCTCTAGATGTGGCCTCTCATCGGAGAGCCGTCTGCAAGGTCTTCGACCGTTTGCGAGCAAATTCTCTCTTCGCCAAGCTGGAGAAGTGCCAGTTTGAGCAGGAGTCCTTGCCGTTCCTGGGCTATATCATCTCGGCCCAGGGGTTGACTATGGATCCTGCCAAATTGCAAGCGGTAATGGACTGGCAGGAGCCCCATTCTCTAAAAGCGGTGCAGCGCTTTTTGGGGTTCGCTAACTACTACCGCCAGTTCATTCCCCACTTCTCCACACTGGTAGCTACTTTGGTCGCTCTCACCAACAAAGGAGCCAATCCAAAGGTTTGGTCAGAGCAGGTCTCAACGGTCTTTCGTCTCTGAAAACCCACTTTGCTGGCGCTCCCATCCTCTACCATCCCGATGTGGATAAACCCTTTATCCTAGAGGTAGATGCCTCGTCCGTTGGTGCAGGAGCAGTCCTTTTCCAGAAAGATGCTCAGGGTTGGAAGCATCCCTGCTTCTTCTTCTCAAAGACCTTCTCACCGGTGGAGAGAAACTACTCCATCGAGGACAGGGAGTTGCTGGCTATGAAATTGGCCTTTTCTGAGTGGAGTCATCTCCTGGAGGGAGCCCGGTTTCCCTTCCAAGTGTACACTGACCATAAAAACCTGGTCTATTTGCAAGCGGCCCAGCGCTTGAACTCTCATCAAGCTAGGTGGTCGCTCTTCTTCTCCCGCATCACCTTGCATTACTTGTCTGGAGAGAAGAACGTCCGTGTGGATGCTCTCTCACTCGGTGGTCTCAGCGGAGGAAGAGGAGGCTAAGCCTCGGCTAATTGTCCCCACGGAGAGCCTGAGGACCGTGGCTTCGGTCGCTCTAGAGGCAGTTCCACCAGGCAAGACCTTTGTCCCTCCTCGCCTGCGGCCGGAGGTCCTCGCGTGGGCACACGCGTCCAGGGTGGGTGGTCACTTTGGCATTAAGCGGACCACAGAACTCCTGACAAGGTCCTATTGGTGGCCGCACATGGCTCGGGACACTAAAGAGTACATTCAAGCATGCGTCTCTTGTGCTCGGAACAGGTCCTCTAGGCAGAGGCCGGCTGGCTTACTGTATCCCTTGCCGGTGGCAGACAGACCCTGGGAGATGGTCAGCATGGACTTTGTGGTCGGCCTGCCCAAATCTGGTGTCAGCACGGTCATCTGGGTGGTCACCGATCATTTCTCTAAAATGGTGCATCTGGTGCCACTCGCGCGGCTGCCTTCCGCTCGTGGTCTCGCCGCACTGTTCATAAAGCATGTATTTCGTTTTCACAGTAATGCCAGACAAAATAGTCAGTGACCCAGTTTGTGTCTTGATTTTGGAGGGAGCTCTGCAGTCTACTCAGTATCGAGCTCAATTTGTCCTCTGCATATCATCCCGAGACGAACGGGTTGGTTGAGAGAGCCAATCAAACTCTGGTCACATACCTGCGACATTTTGTCTCTACCAGGCTGGATGACTGGGCATCCTTACTACCGTGGGCTGAATTTGCCCTGAATAACGTAGTGGCTGATTCCACTGGTCAGACACCGTTCTTTTTCAATTACGGCCAGCATCCGTGCATCCCTGTCCCGATGCCAGTGTCTTCCACTGATTCCAGGGTGGCAGACTGGGCAGCGGAGGCTCGCGACATTTGGGATCGCACCCAGGATGCTATTCAAGCCTCTAAAGAGAGAATGAGAGCGTCAGCCGACACACATCGGCGTCCCGCTCCAACTTTTGCCCCTGGCGACTTGGTGTGGCTCCCTGCGCGTAATATCAAGCTGCGGGCCGAGTCCTCCAAGTTCGCTCCACGATACATTGGTCCCTACAAGGTCCTCGAGCGCATCAGCTCAGTGGTCTACTGTCTGGCTCTACCACCACACTTGGCCATCTCTGACGTCTTCCACGTGTCCCTTCTCAAGCCTATTCACATGGCTCAATTTTCTGAGTCATCTGCCGGGACATCAGACCTGTCCTCGGATGAGTTTGGGGTCAATGCTATTGTGGGATGCAGGATTGTGTGTGGCAAAATTTTTATTTGGTGGACTGGAAGGGTCATGGCCCAGAGGCCCAGACCTGGGAGCCAGTGGAGAACATCAACGCCCCGCTCCTGATCGCGGCATTTAAGCGTGCCAAGGCTCAGAGGGGAGGGGGCCCTAGGAGGGGGGTGATGTTAGGCGTCGGGTTCCTGCAGCTGCACAGCGAGAATCCAGAGCCTTGCATCCTGCAGTCTCCCATTCTTCTCCTACCGCTCAGGAGCCTGCACAGCAATCTCAGCGTCGCAGGTGCTCTGCTCAGACTAGCTCTGCAGGACTGGTTGTTGCTGCCACCTCTGGATCAGCAATAGCAGCGCAGGCTGCCCTGCACCAAGCCACTCCAGTGGCTAAGTCCTCTCGTCACGCTACTAGGCATGCTCATGAAACGATCTCCCATTGGAGATCGGGAGTCACGTGCTCAGGTCCTTTTCCTGATCTGATTGGTCCAGCCCAGAGATCTGGAAGGTCCCGCATGGCTATAAAAGGTCAGCATGGCCGCTCGGCCATGCGCTAGTATAGACTTTATTTGCCACTGTGTGAATGATGATGGATGCATGTACCTGCGAATGACTCTCCCCTCCCTCTGATACTACGTATGTGGATAGGGACTCAGTCTTAGAGTCAGCGCCAGTCAGTGGCACGCTTCAGGCCACGTTGCACATCTACACAGTGCTAGTGTCCGACGGTGCACCCTCTCTTAGGCATTGTCATACAGCGGCTGGTTCAGTCACCGTGCTGCAGTCAGCAGCACTTGGGGCATCCGTGGTTGCGACGCCGCACGCACGGTAGGTCTAGACAGACACCGACCCTGTATCTTGGGCCCGAGTCCTGTGACCATATACCGTGCGTGCAAACCGCTGAGACCTGTGAGGTCAACAGGCTCGGCATTTATGTTTATGCCTTAAGGCGCCTCTGTGAACATAACAGAGTACGCCCAGTACACACCGGGTGACGTTCAACCCGTGTGCGATATACCGCCATATTATAGCCATTATATAGCAGCAGTTTAACACCTCTGCACGGTGGACCCCGGGCGGCGAACGCACTTTCTATTATTTTATATTTAGTGCGTTCTGCCGTCCCTAACACTGAGAAACTCCTCCACCAGGAGCATAGCCCGGGAGTTAGCCAATATTTTTTCCCAGATGGGCCTACCTGCCAAAAGGAGATCCTGATAGACTAAGGAACTCAGTTTGTGTCCATAGTGATGAAGGAATTGTATAAGGCTTTCCTGATTACACAACTCCGGACATCGATGTACCATCCACAGATGGACAGCCTGGTGGAAAGGTTCAACAAAACCTTGAAGTTCATGCTTAAGAAGGTCGTGCAGAAGGATAGCCGAGTCTGGGATTGCCTACTGCCGTACCTGTTGTTCTCTATCAGGGAAGTCCCACAGACCTCTATTGGCTTCTCATCCTTTGAGCTGCTATACTCACAGGACCCTCATGGACTTCTGGATATAGCAAAGGAGATCTCGGAAGCAAAGGTTACACCCCATTGGAGCATCATCGAGCATGTGTCCCACATGCAGGACCGGATCGCAAAGTTGATGCCGACTGTGAAGGAGAGCCTCCTTCAAGCACAAGAGGCCCAAGCAAGGGTCTACAATCAGGCAGCGAGACTAAGACAGTTTAGCCCTGGAGACTGGGTGTTGGTGTTGATCCCCACAGTGGAAAGCAAATTTCTGGCCAAGTAGCAAAAAGTTGAGGTGGTCAAAAAGTTGAGTGATGTTAACTACAGTACAAGGTCCACCAACCAGGGAGAAAAATCAGTACCACATTAACCTGCTCAAACCATGGCGAGATATGTAACCGGTGGAAGCTACATGTCTGGGGGCCATCCCTGAAGACATGGTTGAGGATGTCACAGTGGTAGAGACACTGTCACCAGCCCAGAAGCAACAGTGCCGAAAGCCGCTTCAATGGAATCGGAATCTGCTTTCGGAGTTGCCATGTTGTACACAGATCGTGGAGCATGAAACCCTGATGTAACCGCATGTGAGGGTGAACCAAAAGCCGTATTGGATTCCCAAAGCCCGATGCAAGGTGACCTCCAAAAAGGTAAGTAGAATGTTGAGCCTGGGATCAAGGAGTCAAAGAGCGGCTGTTCCAGTCGATGAGTGGCATTTCTGTAACAAATACAGGAAGCAAAATGAGGTGTCCAAGTTCGACTTATATGCAATGCTTCAGGTCATTGAGCTCATTGAGAGGCTAGGGTCAGCCAGCTATATCACCAACCTGGACCTAACAAAATGATACTGGCAAATTCTCCTGTCCCCAAGTGCAAAGGAGAAGACAGCCTTCTCTATGCCTGTTGGGTGCTTTCAATACGCCAAGATGCCGTTCGGTTTGCAAGGAGCCCCAGCTACCTTCCAGAGGACAAAGAACTGGATCCTAGCATCTCACAAAAAGTACTCCATTGCTTATCTGGACAACACCATGATCTTCAGCCTGGATTGGGGATGTCACCTGCAGAAGGTCCAGGAAGTACTGGATGCACTGAGGAAGGCAGTGTTTACCATACATTCAAAAAGTGTGCCATCGATCAGGAAGAGGCAAAATATTTAGTTTACATTATCGGGAGGGGCAAAATAAAGCCGCAAGTAAACAAGGTGAAGGCAATACAAAATTGGCTGCAACCGGTCTCCAAGAAGCAAGTTCGGATATGAGAATTGTAGGATACTATTGTCAATTTATTTCAAATTTCACCAAGAAAGCCACCCCTCTGATTGATCTTCTTAAGGGTACAAAGACGTCGATGGCTACGTGGTACTCTCAAGCGGAGTTGGCATTCCAGGAGTTGAAGCTCATTCTATACGAACAGCCAGTCTTGGTTGCACCTGACTTCACAAAGGAGTCCATGGTCCAGATACAGTAGATGCCTCCAAGGTCGGGTTGGGAGCTGTGTTGTCCCAGGTAGTAGATGAGGATGAACATCCAGTCCTATACCTGAATAGGAAACTCTCCTCCTGTAAAAATGACTATGCCATCATAGAGAAAGAGTGCTTGTCTATCAAATGGGTGATGGACACACTTAGGTACTACTTGTTGGGCAGAAAATTCAGGTTAGTCTCAGACCATGCGCCCCTTAGATGGATGAGGGAAAGGAACGGGAAGAATGAACGGGTGACTGGGTGGTTTCTGGCGCTCCAGGTCTACAGCTTCCACGTGGAGCATAGGCCAAGGAAACTACATGGTAACACAGATGCCCTATCCAGACAAACCTGCTTAGTGACTGAAGGTCCTAAAACCTCTTTGGGCAGAGGGGGGATAATTGACAAAGTCACGCGCAAAGTGCTGGAGATGAAATACGTTTCACTGAGGTTATTAGCTTCAGTGATTTAAAATCCAGAAATTTTCTCCAAAACCCTATGTGTTGAAAGGGGTTAAATGGACATTTTAAGGGATGGGTATTTTTGGACATCCATAGAGCGGGTGGGAGATTGTCCACCTTATCTCCACCCCAGGGTGTTGTCTAGGGGCTAAATAGTCGGCCTCTAGAGGCATTCAGTGTTCAGTAGGGCTGGAGAGAGGAACTCCAGCATTTTGTCTCTTGAGAACGAAAAACTGAACCAGTGAGTGGTTATTATCCTGAGCAAGAGGATCTCCGCAGGCACTTATACCTTTTTGTTTTGTTTTTCCTGTTTTTGCCCAAAGGGCTGTGTTTATTTTCACTTTGCATTGGTTTAAGCCACATGTCTAATAAACCAATGGAGGATTTAAAGAGACAGAGTACCTGTATCTGCCTCCATGTCCAGCCGAGTGAGCCGATCTACTACAATATATGTACATCACTACTCACTATAGGTGGGATTTGGGGTTTTGGCTTATTCATCAATTGCAACTTTTTAAAAAGTCACTAATTTTTTGCATAAATCTGCATAAATTAGAAATATAGCAGAATATTTAAGTATGGTTGTCCTAAAGAATGAGTCGGTGGACTCTGAACCACGTTGACGATAAACCTACAATTTTATCCAACCACTAATTGTGTCTTATTCCGGAGAGCGCAGAAACACTTCCAATCCTGCTACTTAAATCTACTGTTTCACGGAAGCTGCTGCAACTGGTTTTTCAGGCTCTATAAGTGTTGTGTCTTACACAACCTCATAAGATGAGCGGTTCTACCTTTAATTTTCAATAGTGATGAGCAAGCGTGCATGGATAAGGTGTTATCAGAGCTCGCTCTTGTGGTAATAGCGTATCTTCGGTGTGCTTAAATCCTAAGTTCTAGTCTAGGCGGCAACATGTCAAATGGCTGTTCGACAGCCGCAACACATGTAAGGATTTCCTATTTGTTAGGCAATCCCTGCATGTGTTGTGGCTGTTGAATAGCCGAGAACTGTCATTACTATCTTAGTAACGGGAAAGTCTTCCTTCACTGAAGACAGAGTTTACAGATTTTACCTATCATTTGAGAGTAAAACATCAGTCCAGGGGCAGAAAGAAGATTTCTCTGATAAAATGTGTTACAAAGTTGCTTATTTTCAAGAATAATTTTGATTTATGAAATTAAATTTAAAATAGCGATAACTTTTTAACCGTGTTATTTCCAGAGCAAACAACTCAGATGGACCAGTGGTTCTCTTAATGAGAAACTTTTAAATCAACCCCTTCAGTCCTTGAAATCTAGAGCGTTACCATTTGTATATTACTACAGATACAGTACATGTAGCCTATAAAATTAGACACATCATTCTTTTTCACGGTAAAACATTGAGACAATACCACCTTGTGAATTGTTATTCTAGCATTGACTTAATTAAGTTCATCTATAAAATGAAATATTACTATGATTTTATAACCTTTGCCGTGATCTTAATATTTCTTTTACTCACCCAGGTAGTTTTTTGATACATTGAGCTGACGAATGTTAATATGGACAGAACCTTTGGGTATCCAGACTACCTCCTCATATCCTTGAGAAATGGGGGAGGGAGAGAGGGGGAACAAGCTGTAAGAGAGATGTTGAACAAAACACTCAATCTTGTAAGCACATCACTCACATCCATACAACAGAACTTTTCTCACTCTCACATGCCACAAATACAGGAATTAATCTGTGCACATACTTAGAAAGCATTAAAATATTTAACGGGACTATTGATAAGTTGCCTCAATACTGGTACACTGCCCACCCAATACCCAATATGACCACTTAGCGTAACCCAAGATGGTAGTGCCAAAGTACTTTACAACTACTTGTTCCTTTATAGAACTTTCTTCCTGTCTATGGAGGCCTCTGACGTGAGCAACGTTCTCATTTACTCTCTGTTCAATGTACTATATGAGATACCTATCCATGGTCCCAATCCTCTTACCGAATGCAATGTAGGCAGTTCCCGTACATTGCATGCAAGGGGTTACCCTGTGCAGCTGTCAAAGTTTGAAAGGGAATAAAACACTATTTAAAAGAGTCTGTCACCCCAAAAACTTCAACCTAAATGCTAATACGGATATATAAAGGACTTAGCCACTATGAACTAATTTTTTGCATTATTACTGCTTTTGTTGTCTAAAAACTGAGGTTTTTTTCAATATGTAATTTACGGCTCGTTGGTGCACCCTTGTTGTGGTCAAGGACTCTATGCACTGTTCCGGTCCCTTAATCGGCATGGGGCGCACTATCCCTTAGCTTAATTGATAGCGCTCCCTTAAACCTCATTCAGATGTCCGATTGTTTTGCGTATGAGAATATTGGACCAATAATTTTTTATTAGACTCTGATCAGAGTTTGACCAGAATGTGTAGTTAGTATCATCAGATTTTCTCGTACATGGAGACAATTTTAAAAAATGCCTTCACCTTCTCCATCCTGGCAGTTTGTGAAAATTGGACTGCACTTGGACGTCATGTGACTTGCATTGCTAATTTTTAGCCATGTCCCCTGACATTTTTCGCCACTCAGTCTGAGAAAAAAAAATCAGACACGTGAACGGCCCAATTATCTATCACAGGTACGAATTCTATCTGTGAAAAACACAAATACTATTTGTACGTGAAAATCTGACATCTGAATGAGGCCTGCTCTCCTTCCTTGCTCCAGACTGTGCATTAGTGTTACAGTTAGGAACGAGTAAAGAGACTGACACTGTGTGCACGATGCTAGGCTCAAGGAGTGTCAGTGTGCCCTTGCGTTTCAGTCAAAGCAGTGCTTGTTCTGGGCAGTATTAGCTAAGGAACAATGTACCCCATGCTAAATGAGGGGGCAAAATGGTGGACAGAGCTCTTGCCCATACAAAAGCAGTGAAATCTATAGGATAGGCATAATTTTAGTGGGAACTGAGTCCCCTACATGACTGTACCAGCAGTTTACTTGGCATTTTGGTGGTGGCAGACTTCCTGTAGAACAACTTGCAGGTAATTTGTAAGTTAAGGTCTGACCCCCAAAAAGATTTATGGAAGGTGTTTTATGCTGTGTTAATATATGATCACCCAGAAGTTTGTATGTGAATTGCTCCCTGTCAAGGGTTTTGCTTGCTTGTGGCAATAATGTATTTATTTAGTATAATTGAGAATTTGTATAATGAAAAACTGGAGCCCCGTAACAAAATTAATGGAAAAGTATGGTGTCATCATGTGTATTCATAAATCATCCCATTGTCTAGATGTTAGATTCTAGTGATGATGGAAATGCATGGAAGATGATTCTGCGTCTGCTTCTTTAATTTGGCAAAACTGTACAAAGTAAACATTTATGTCACTGTCTCTATTGTAATTAATATTGAAGAGTATACGTTTCTATACAGCTGTATATAGTCCTTTCATTTTTATTCCTTACCTGTCTCCAGTAGTGACTGGTTGAAGATTCCCTCAATAGTCTCACATGTATTTCCATCGCCACCACACACTCGACATTTGTCTTCTCTGGCATCAGATCCCAAAATTCGATCACAGCCCACGTGCTAATAGCAAATAAATCAATTTCAATTATACATAGAAAGTCAGTATTTACAGGTGCATCTCACAAAATTTGAATATCATCAAAAAGTTAATTTATTTCAGTTCTTCAAAGCAAAAAGTGAAACTCATATATTATATAGAGTCATTGCAAACAGAGTGATCTATTTCACGTGTTTATTTCTGTTAATGTTGATGATTATGGCTTCCAGCCAATGAAAACCCAAAAGTCATTATCTCAGTAAATTAGAATACTTTATAACACCAGCTTGAAAAAATGATTTTAAAATCCAAAATGTTGGCCTACAGAAATGTATGTTCAGTAAATGCACTCAATACTTGGTCGGGGCTCCTTTGACATCAATTACTGTATCAATGCAGCGTGGCATGGAGGCGATCAGCCTGTAACACTGCTGAGGTTTTATGGAAGCCCAGGTTGCTTTGATAGCAGCCTTCAGCTTGTCTGCATTGTTGGGTCTGGTGTCTCTCATTTTCTTCTTGACAATACCTCATATATTCTCTTTGGGGTTAAGGTCAGATGAGTTTTCTAGTCAATCAAGCACAGCGATACCGTTGTTTTTAAACCAGGTATTTGTACTTTTGGCAGTGTGGACAGGAGCCAAGTCCTGCTGGAGAATGAAATTTCCATCTCCAAAAAACTTGCCGGCAGAGGAAAGCATGAAGTGCTCTAAAATTTTCTGGTAGACGGCTACGCTGACATTTGTCTTGATAAAACACAGTGGACCTACACCAGCAGATGACATGGATCCCCAAACCATCATTGATTGTACAGAGAAATTGCAAAAAAAATGGAATCCTACAGCTGTTTTTTTTTGTTTGCTTTTTTTTTTACCTTGTTCACTAAATGCTAAAACTGACCTGCCATTATGATTCTCCAGGTCATTTCGAGTTCATAGACACTAAACATGTCTAGGTTCTTTTTTAAGTGGTGAAAAAAAATTCAAAAGTTTGTTAAAGAAATAAAAGTATATTGTACCATTTTCCGATACACGTAGTGTCTCCATTTTTCATGATCTTGGCTTGAGTGACGGCTTATTTTTTTCCACGCCGAGCTGATCTTTTTAATGATATCATTTTGGTGCATTTATGATCTTTTGATCACCCTTTATTGCATTTTAATGTTGCGGCGACCAAAAAACATTCTGGCATTTTGACTTTTTTTTCTCGTTACGCCGTTTACCGATAGGGTTCATTCTATTTTTATATTGATAGATCGGGCGATTCTGAACTCGGTGATACCCAATATGTGTATGTTTGATTTTTATATTGTCTTATTTATTTATTTATTTATTTTTTACTTTTGGCATGCTTCAATAGTCTCCATAGGAGACTAGAAGCTGCCATAATCTGATCGGCTCTGCTACATACAGGCAATGATCAGATCACCTTTCTGTAGCAGAATTGCTCACTTGTTATGAGTGCCGACCACCGGGAGTCAGACATCAGTGTACTATTACGCCTGATGTCGGAAAGGGGTTAAAGGCAGTTGTCTGTAGTTGGTGCTCACATGCAAAAATAGTGGTCCGTGGCCACATTATGTAAAGAGACATTAGAATGAAGTGATAACTAAGTGTTCTGAGGTCTCCCTAACAATCGCCGTATAATAAGATCCATAGATAGTGGAGACAATTAGATCAGCTAATTCTGTACCAAGTAATGGGGTCACTTACTGCTGTGTGAGAATATAGCACTATTAACGGACCTACATTAATATACAGTTAGGTCCATATATATTTGGAAAGAGACAACATTTTTCTAATTTTGGTTCTAGACATTACCACAATGAATTTTAAACAAAACAATTCAGATGCATTTGAAGTTCAAACTTTCAGCTTTCATTTGAGGGTATCCACATTAAAATTGGATGAAGGGTTTAGGAGTTTCAGCTCCTTAACATGTGCCACCCTGTTTTTAAAGGGACCAAAAGTAGTTGGACAGATTAAATAATTGTAAATAAAATGTTCATTTCCAGTACTTGGTTGAAAACCCTTTGTTGGCAATGACTGCCTGACGTCTTGAACTCATGGACATCACCAGACGCTGTGTTTCCTCCTTTTAGATGCTCTGCCAGGCCTTCACTGCGGTGGTTTTCAGTTGCTGTTTGTCTGTGGGCCTTTCTGTCTGAAGTTTAGTCTTTAACAAGTGAAATGCATGCTCAATTGGGTTGAGATCAGGTGACTGACTTGGCCATTCAAGAATATTCCACTTCTTTGCTTTAATAATCTCCTGGGTTGCTTTGGCTTTATGTTTTGGGTCATTGTCCATCTGTAGTATGAAACGATGACCAATCAGTTTGGCTGCATTTGGCTGGATCTGAGCACACAGTATGGCTCTGAATACTTCAGAATTCATTCGGCTGCTTCTGTCCTGTGTCAAATCATCAATAAACACTAGTGACCCAGTGCCACTGGCAGCCATGCATGCCCAAGCCATCACACTGCCTCTGCCGTGTTTTACAGATGATGTGGTATGCTTTGGATCATGAGCTGTACCACGTCTTTGCCATACTCTTCTCTTTCCATCATTCTGGTAGAGGTTGATCTTGGTTTCATCTGTCCAAAGAATGTTCTTCCAGAACTTTGCTGGATTTTTTAGATTTTTTTTTAGCGAAGTCCAGTCTAGCCTTTTTATTCTTGATGCTTATGAGTGGTTTGCACCGTGCAGTGAACCCTCTGTATTTACTTTCATGCAGTCTTCTCTTTATGGTAGATTTGGATATTGATACGCCTACCTCCTGGAGAGTGTTGTTCACTTGGTTGGCTGTTGTGAAGTGGTTTCTCTTCACCATGGAGATTATTCTGTGATCATCCACCACTGTTGTCTTCCGTGGGCGCCCAGGTCTTTTTGCATTGATGAGTTCACCAGTGCTTTCTTTCTTTCTCAGGATGTACCAAACTGTAGATATTGCCACTCCTAATGTTGTAGCAATATCTCGGATGGGTTTTTTCTGTTTTTGTAGCTTAAGGATGGCTTGTTTCACCTGCATGGAGAGCTCCTTTGACCGCTGGTTTCCTTCACAGTAAAACCTTCCAAATGCAAGCACCACACCTCAAATCAACTCCAGGCCTTTTATCTGCTTAATTGAGAATGACATAACGAAGGTATTGCCCACACCTGTCCATGAAATAGCCTTGGAGTCAATTGTCCAATTACTTTTGGTCACTTTAAAAACAGGGTGGCACATGTTAAGGAGCTGAAACTCCTAAACCCTTCATCCAATTTTAATGTGGATACCCTCAAATGAAAGCTGAAAGTCTGAACTTCAACTGCATCTGAATTGTTTTGCTTAAAATTCATTGTGGTACTGTCTAGAACCAAAATTAGAAAAATGTTGTCTCTGTCCAAACATAGATGGACCTATCTGTATGCTAGTGCCAATATATAGTTAGCAGACAGCTGAGTCCCACATCAGTCGGTGGATGCGAACTGAACTGTTCGAATATAATAAAATTGAAATATTGTTCAACCAAGAGGAGACGTATTCCGGTGGGCTAAAATAACATTTGATTAATGAACCCACAAAGGGACTGAAATAATGAAATTCAATCAATAGCTCCAAGCTAATAAGAAGTCTATATAGTGGCCAACACAGACACTGCTTTTAAACACAGCACACAATACTAAGTTAAGTTGAAAAATAAAAGATATATTTTAATAATTATTATAGAATTAATTAGTTAGGGTTTATTTGCCTTAAGTCGGAAATAACCTTCGTTGAGTCTTTTGAACAGCTGAGGAGTCCCCAATGAAGAGGACAAAAATTCATCAAGGAACCCGAAGTCCCCTGCTCATAAAAACACCAAACCAAATAAACAAGTTCCACCACACAAACATACATGGAAAGCAAAGTCTATGAGTAGAACAAGATGGACAAAAAAAACACTGTATGGCTACAGTTAGGGTATAAATCTTTACCCTTTTAACCCCACCTGTACAATATGGAGATAATATCACTGGTAGATTTGATGACCTGCAGGATATCCAGGGAAGAGCAGGTACAGTTGGTTGCATAAAAAAATGGTGGCGTGCATTTAAAAAAATGGCGGTGTGTGACCCAAAATGAGGTACATTAATTGACCTAAATTTGTACATTTCAACATTTATGAACTCTTTATAATGAAAATGAATCAATGTTAATCTTCTGTAGGATGGAAGTCTGACGTACAAAATATGTCTTCTGTGTGTCATTCATGTTTTACGAATAACCATAGATTCTTATAGCTGAGTCTGATCTATGGATCAGACACACAGATCTATGATATGGAATCAAGAAAAATCTTTGGATCTTTGTGTTGTCTGATATAAAAATAGACCACCCATAGATGTGTGAATGTAGGCTTTGTCTGTCTAGGAAATTACCCTTAAATATGTTGATACTGGCAACCATTATATCTTGTATCAGCATTTCTGTAGATGGTTGAAAAAACATAATGACTATGAGCTGAAATTCTCTTTAAATAAAAAAATCCTCACTATTAAAGGGATCTGTCAACAGGTTTCTGCTGTTTATTCGGAGAGTGGCGCGATGTAGGGGCAGAAACACTGATTCTAGCCCTGTGTCACTTACTGGGCTGCTTGTTGTAGTCTCAATAAAATCAGTGTATTTTCAGAGGGAGATTATCACTACAGTAGAGGACTAAATGTCTCCTGCTATGCAACCTTGCCCTTGAAGCTTTTTGCCAATACACAGTGTGCACAGAAAGCTGCCAATCAGTGGTGTGGGCGGGGTTATACAGAGCTCAGCATTGAGAGAACTGCTAGATCTGCAGCAGAGAAAACAGCGATCTTATAAAATGACAGCACGCAGACTAGCAAGTGACACATCTCTGGAATCAGGGTTTTTGTTCCTACATCATGATGGTCTCAAATTGCACAGCTAAAACATTGTGACAGAATCCCTTAATAAACTCCTGTGGACCAATCAATATGTTTACATTATTTGGGCTGCATAATCATAGCTACAGTTAGGGATTCTCCAGTCTTTACAGCAAGGTTTTATACTTTCTACTTACAAGGTTTACATTTTACTATTATACATAGTTTTGAATGTCTTGCTTGTTAGTACTCAATATGAGATTCCATTATTTACTTCCATATCATGAAAATCAGTACTGACCATGTGATGGCCACAGAGTTCGTTACATAAGAGAGCTTTGACTACTGTACTGGAACAAACTGTTCATTTGTGTGATCGTCAAATGACCCAGACAAAATAAACAATGGAGATTCATAACGAATGACAGTAAGTGGGTATCTTGAAAACCATTAAGAATTCCGAGATGGAGTATTTTAGAGACCTTTTCATAATACAAAGAGTATGCTTTATTTATTGAAGCCAGAATACCCTTTATGGTGTTAGCTCTTCTGAGGAGAGTAGCCACTTCTTGACACCTTTGTCATTGACCTATTTCCTATGAGAACAAAAGGATGGGGCATATTGAAGTCCAACATGCCCAATGCTTTTTATCCCAACATCAACCACTGGGTGAGAGTCTGAACACTCACTTACACATTCGATAACAGGTGGGTCTTGAAAATATTACCATTAAAAAAGTACATACCTTGCATTCCCCGTTAACACACACATCATAGAATTCGGTTCTACATGGAGTTCCATCTACAACCGCCGCTGCTCTTTCAGTGTAGAAGTTGAACCCTTCAGCTAAGCAGTTCAATGAACAAGCCTTCACACCGCCTTTAGTCACAAAAGGAACAACAGTATTATAGGATTTTATGCCTCCCTTGGAAGAAATCCAGACAAATTATTTTGAAGACTCAACTATCATCAGATTTTGGATTAGAAAATTTCAAAGACTTAATGCTCTTGAATAGTCTTTCTTTGTTGATGGTGAAACAAAGTTTTCACAAGTATAGAAGATGCATCCGTCTCATGGCTACAGGACTAATGATGAAAAGATGTATACGGCATGTGATCGCTCTAGCCAATCACTGGGCTGTGCAGTCGGTGCCATCATCCTCAGCATGACTATTGAGTCCAGTGATTGGCTACAATGCTAATGTGCTGTAGACATGTCATCACTGCAACCATGTCATTATCGTGTCAGATTGTTGTACTCAGGGCCCACCAGTAACACTCACTTTGGAGGCCCACTTTTCACCTGTATTACAAATATTACACGACCCTCATTCACAAATGTACCTACCTCTATATAATAATAAACTGGTAGTTTGGTTAATAAATGATGAGATGCTGCTTTTTTCTATACAGAGTGAATCAATTGAATTATGCCAAGTACTGCCCATACAATGGGGTTTGGGGCCCATATCTGCACAGGGGCCCACCGGGGGATTCCCCTGTTACCCTATGGGCCAGTCCGAGCCTGCATGTCAACATAGACTGGCAGGAGGAAACAGAGTTGAAGCTGGATCGGTAGGGAGTAAGCCATTATGATTTTGATATTTTTAAAGAGATGAAACCTTTGGGCTGATGAAAGTTTAAAGGTGGACCACCTCCTATGTTTTTCTTACATTCATCCAAAGCCGTATACAGTGTATGGCCTGGTTATAAATGCACAAGTTCATTCTATATGTACATATCTCTTATGAAACATTCTTTGACTCTTCGTCTACTAATTCCCTTTTCGTTATTTCCATCTTGCTATGTGCTTTATTAACTTATGTGTGTTGTGAGCTTTGTTGTGTGATAATTCTCTGCCCAAGTCTTCAACTGCCTGAAATATCTTCAATGTCAGTAGCTTTGCCGAAATTGGTATTGTGTTCAAAAACGGAAATCTTACTTTCTATGGTATGTTCACATGGGACAGAAATGTCGGAGCCACAGCAGCCTGGTCCTGTAGAAGGGAGCACTGGGCTGCTATGGCTGCTGAAGCGTCAGGTCTGGAACTGCTGGGGCCGAACCTCCTGTTACTGGGGGAATGATATTGCTGCCGGAGCGAGCCAGTAACAAGGTGAAGGGGGCATGGCCAGTCAGTGTGAGGCAAAATGGGTTGCACGGCAACTGATGCGGTGTTTTCACCAGAGCGGCGATGAGGTGCAGACCACAACCACTATGAATGGAGCGACAGGCCGCGGTGTGAAGAGAAAGGGCAACATGGTGAGGGGCTCACCGAAACCGGCGGCTGTGCGGAGGAGCGTGCGATCGACGGAGCATCGCTGTACGAACGTCTGGGTTGTCGGCTGACATCCCGAGAGGCGCACGTCGGACAGATCAGTACAGCACAGCTCTTCAGGTGACGGGGGCTGTCCAAAGAGACACACGCCGAGAGGAATCCTGCTGAGAGCTCTATTCTTTTGCTCTGTGGATATATGAACTAGGGGCTCAGCAGGAAAAAAGCCGGAGACCGCCCGCTGCACCCAGAAGTAGGACCGTGTGCTGGGCGAGGACACCACACTGACCACCGCCAGCATCCTGCTACCCACGGGACCTTCAGCGAGTGATAGGCTGCACTGCCACGATAAGTGAACTGTTAACCAGAGACTGTTTAGTTAAACAACCATTTATTCAGTTTAGTTTTGTACCCCTTTTACCCTGCTATCTCCCTGCACGGCGTTCCATACTCTTGACTAATTAAATATAGTTAAAGGGAATCTGTCACCTCTTTTTTGAGATATCATATAATGATATCATTCAATTGTGTGTCACATAAGGATTCTCTTAGTACTTTTGCTTCCCCCTGACCCCGCACCTTTCATGCATAAATACCTTTTTTATATCGGTTCAGATGTATGTAAACTGCCGCTGTCCGGTCCTATGGGCGGGGCTTATTCAGCTGCTCCCCCCTCCCTGTCTTGCTCTACACAAGAAGAAATGCATAGAGCAAGACAGGGAGGGGGGGAGCAGGTGAATAAGCCCCGCCGAGCGGACCGGACAGCGGCAGTTTACATACATCTGAACCGATATAAACAAGGTATTTATGCATGAAAGGTGCGGGGTCAGGGGGAAGCAAAAGTACTAAGAGAATCCTTATGTGACACAATTGAATGATATCATTATATGATATCTCAAAAAAGGGGTGACAGATTGCCTTTAACAACCGGCTCTCCAGCATTTGTGTTACTACATCCCAGCACCAGCATATTACAGTATGTCCACACAGAAATGTGTCACAATTTCCATTTTTGTTTGCACATATATTAAATGTAATAAAAAAAAGAGAAGAGCCAGCACTGCCAGTGGTCAGAACGCATAACATGAGGTGCATATGCACATATCTTACTGCATTCAAAATGAGACATTTAGCAAAATATTGATCAATATATTGAGCCACCCCGCCCCCCAAGGCAATCTCATATGGGGGGGTCCTACTCTACATTTTTATTTATTCACTGTGCCATTGCGGCCTCCTAAATGTTTTAAAAGCAAGACCATATCAAATGCAATCCATACCTGAAGCATATCTGCATCACTCCCGTGCAGCCAGATGGAACAGGTGCAGATAAAGGCCAACCAGGTCTGAACACAGACATCTCAGGTTTGACCTCCATCTGGCTGCACGGGAGTGATGCAGACATGCTTCAGGTATGGATTGCATTTGATATGGTCTTGCTTTTAAAACATTTAGGAGGCCGCAATGGCACAGTGAATAAATAAAAATGTAGAGTAGGACCCCCCATATGAGATTGCCTTGGCGTGGCGGGTGTGACGGACTCAGCTCCTGCTGAGCCCATTTTTTGAGTGGACCCTCTGGGTCGTGGCACCCACCCACCGAGGGCGAGCTGACCTTGTGAGAATCCACCCCCTATACAGGGAGTGTCAGGGGCAAGACCAAGGGGGTGAGCCACCACGACTGCTGGGACCAGACGGCCGGCTCAGGGGACACTAGACGAGTGTCTGACGACAAGGACGAGCAGGAAGCAAGACGAGACTAGACGTAGGTGCAAGGTATCTTCATTAGAATAACACAAGATCACATACAGAGAAAACAAGCAAAACGTGCAAGGTGCGCGCGTGGGCATGCCAAGGTCCATAACATGGTACGTGCCAGATGGCACGCCTAGGCACAGGTAATGGCATGATGGCATCGGACTCCGGACTGCTGGCAAACCGACAGGGTCCAGGGATCAGGCTGCGGACGTCAGCTCCGGACATCAGGCCGTAGTCATCTGGTTCCGGACCTCTGGCAACGGTCGGCAGGTTCCGGGCATCCGGCAGGCAAACCAGGGTTCAGGCAAGGAGGCACGACAGATATCCAAGCAGGGTGCGTGTTTAGGGAACACGCCAAGGTCCAAGGCTAGGTGCGTGTGTAGGGGACACGCCAGGGTCCAAGGCTAGGTGCGTGTGTAGGGAACACGCCAGGGTCCAAGGCTAGGTGCGTGTGTAGGGAACACGCCAGGGTCCAAGGCTAGGTGCGTGTGTAGGGGACACACCAGGGTTCAAGACTAGGTGCAAGGCAAGGTGCGTGTGTAGGGGACACGCCAGGGTTCAAAGCGAGGTGCGTGTGTAGGGGACACGCCAAGGTTCGCAAACGAAACAGGGTGCGTGTGTAGCCACGCCAAAGCATAGAATAAGACAGTGCGTGTAGAGACACGCCAAGGTACAAGGTATAAGACAGAGTGCGTGTAGAGACACGCCAAGGTTCAAGGTACAAGACAGAGTGCGTGTTGAGACACGCAAAGGCACAAGACAGGGTGCGTGTAGAGACACGCCAAGGTTCAAGGCAGGGTGCGTGTAGAGACACGCCAAGGTTCAAGGCAGGGTGCGTGCTAGAAGCGACGCCAGGGTTCAAGGCAGGGTGCGTGCTAGGAGCCACGCAGGGGGCACGCCACACTGGCCAGTGCACACGGCTGTACACAAACACGTGGCACTTACCACGGCACAGGAGACGGCCAAGGGGAACCCACGCCGGGGTTCAATGCAAGGACAAGGCAGGGAACAAGGCAAGGAACACAAGCAGAAACAGAGCCAGGTCAGAGCGAGGACAGAGTCTAGCAGCGGAGCGTAGGCAGAAGCCCAGAGCCGGGCCAAGGAAAGACCTTGGGACTAGACAAAGAAACAAGCACTAAGGAGAGGAGAAATGGTGCGTGTGCCAGGGAGCACTACAGAGCACCATAGGAGAGAGCGAGGCAGAGCAAGCAAAGACTGAGACCATAGGGAGGAACACAAAGCAAGGAATAGCAAGGCAGAGAACACAGGGAGGACTACAAGTCAAAGCATAGCATGGCAAAACAGGCGAGGCAGAGAACAAAGGAAGGACTACAAGTCAAAGCATAGCTAAGGCGAGACATAGCAAAACAGACTAAGACAAAGAACAGCAGAAGGACTACAAGGCAAAGCAAGGCAAAGACAAACATGGCACGAGAGACAACACAAGACAAGAGGCGGAATACGAGCACGGAGCGTGTGCAGAGACGCACTACAGAGCAAAGTGCAAGGGCACAGAATAGAGGGAGCAACCCCACAGACCCAGAGCCTTGCAGGGAAGCAACACAATAATCAGGCCCTGAGCATAGGAAGAGGCGGCCTGATATAGGGCAAAGCACCTGCTCCTCCAGGTCAGGACCAGGGGAGAACTTCCGGGATTCTAGACATGACGAGATGATAGCAGAACCAGACAGTGCAGGATCTTAGGAAACGTCACATGATCAGGGTTTCAGACATGACGAGATGATCACTGAACCAACCAGTGCAGGATCCTAGGAAGAACACATGATCCGGGATTCTAGACATGACGAGATGATTGCAGAACCAGACAGTGCAGGATCTTAAGAAACATCACATGATCAAGGACTCCAGACATGACGAGAAGATCACAGAAGGCAGAGCAGAAACGCAGGGATCCTGCAGCTCGGACATGAGGTGAGTCTGCACACAGCTCTAGCGAACATGCAGGACAGCAGACAAAACATGCGCATGCACATCGCTCCAGGAGTTCTTGAGACAAACAGACATGGCAGACATGGCGGACGTGACAGCGGGGTGGCTCAATATATTGATCAATATTTTGCTAAATGTCTCATTTTGAATGCAGTAAGATATGTGCATATGCACCTCATGTTATGTGTTCTGACCACTGGCAGTGCTGGCTCTTCTCTTTTTTTATTGCAAATTGGTTTTGTGGCTGACCACCACTGTTGCCGTGCACGCTGGGTCATGTTCGCCATCTTTTCTGTGTTTATTGTGATTGATCTAGGCTGCTGTGCACACTCACGGCAGCCCCGCCCTGCCCCAGGCTTTATTTATTTTTGCATCCATGTCTGAGCCTGCATTGCCCTTCATCTGTGTTTGCTGGTTAGGCAGTGTGTGGAGGTCAAACCTGAGATGTCTGTGTTCAGACCTGGTTGGCCTTTATCTGCACCTGCTCCATCTGGCTGCACGGGAGTGATGCAGTCATGCTTCAGGTATGGATTGCATTTGATATGGTCTTGCTTTTAAAACATTTAGGAGGCCGCAATGGCACAGTGAATAAATAAAAATGTAGAGTAGGACCCCCCATATGAGATTGCCTTGGCGTGGCGGGGTGGCTCAATATATTGATCAATATTTTGCTAAATGTCTCATTTTGAATGCAGTAAGATATGTGCATATGCACCTCATGTTATGCGTTCTGACCACTGGCAGTGCTGGCTCTTCTCTTTTTTTATTATATATTAAATGTATGCTGCAGACTTTCACAGAAACTTTCATCTCTTCTAATGTAGAGCAAAACTGAGCAAAACTCTAGGAGTACCGGATGCCCTGAGAGGACTATGATGTTTCCTTTTACTAACAGCAAAATTAAATGTTTAAAAGATCAAAATTTCAATCTGAAAGTTTCCTTTGTCTATAAAGTAACACAGACAGTACTCAACTTTATATATTATGCTTACTTATCATCACTGTCCAACATTCCCTATCAGTATATCTTTGGAGCGAGGGAGAAAACAGGAGCACCAGGAGTAAACACAAGGAGAACATACAGACTCCTTGCAGATGTTGTTCTTGGTGGGATTTGAACCCAGGACCCCAGTGCTGCAAAGCAAAAGTGCTATACACTGAGCCACCATGCTCCCCAAGTTACTGTATCTGTCCCCCTTATGTTTTTTGTTGTAGCTGTTAGGCTGAGGCTACATAGCACCACAGGGTACTGCAACCGTGACAAGCAAGTTGCAAAATATCTGACATGGTTGAACTTCTTAAGACTTGCTTGTCGCAGTCTGCGTACCCCCATTCACTTGTATTGTTCTGTGATGTAGCAGAAACACCTAGCTAACTTTGGTCTAGTGACAGGTGTTGCAGCCATAGGCATCTAAGGGCTCACTCACACTGGCGAGTAGCATCCAAAAATTCTCTCATACAAGCGAATCAAATGCTATATACAAATGATCCTCGTCTCAACCTCTGCTGAGATCATTAGCCAAGTGTCATTTTACTGTGATCCAATTCTCTCGCATGAGAGAACACACACAGGTAGGTGTGGAGGAGTAATTTCTCTATTTTCTTCATCGCCGGTGTAATCGGACTGCAATCGGATGACATCTGAGTGCAGTCCAATATTTCTCACACACCCATAGACTTGTATGGGTGAGTGTGAGCCGAGTTTCGCAGCATGCTGCGATTGCACTGTCTCTAAATGGGTTGCTTATGAAATTATGAAAGCTATTCTCACATGTATGTACATGGCCATATTCCTGGTGTTTATATTAATTCTTCTCTGCCTTTTTTTACATTTTTGCCTTTTTCAACAAGGAATGTAGAACTGATATTGTTTTATCATATAGATATTTTATTCCAATTTTTTTTCCCAGATTAAAATCCCTCATTACAAGAAATATATTAAGAGTTCTTGTCCACTCAGTGACTATGGGAACAGGTAAACCAGGGTTAGTTAATCCTGGGAGCGTGAAGGCCCACACTTCCTTGGTTGGTCTGAGTCAAGCTTTAGCTAATGCTGCCATCTGGGCTGTTTTTCTTCCTAAAATTTCTAATTCACCTGTTTTGAATATTTAAACAATGCTTATGGAGTTCGTTTTCCACCGAGAATTTTCAAATGATTACGTTTTATGTGTTGTTTATTCATAAAAGGTGGTGGTGATGCCTGGGGGGACACAGACTGAAGAGGGGCCCTATGCTGTCCAGTATTTTATCATAATCCATGTGTCTGTGACTGAAGCTGTTTGATGTTTTGGAGGTGGAAATGGGCCCTTTACCTCTGGGCCCCTATTCGGCTGCTCAAGTGGCACCAATGGTATGTCTGCCCCTGTGGTGATGTCTGAAACAGGGTATTGGACCAACAGGCAATATTGTAGTAACTGGCTATGGTCCAATGATGCCAGCGGTAATTATTAACTATTTTGAGGTATTAAAAAAAAACACCCCCACTTTGATAACAGAACCATTTTATTTAGAAACAAGGGCCCCGATTCATTTATTTTGTCCTGTTGCATTCGCTGACGTGATTTGCTCCAAATACTTCAAAATGGCACACGCGGTTCATAAATTTGGTGCAAAATCCAAAATGCTACTTATTTTTGGCTTCATCTGTTTGTGTGCAAATTTTTGTTTTAAAAAGTCACAAAAGCACAACGTCTGTCTTGAAAATGTGCCGAATTAAAGATTCCTCCAGAAGATTGAGATGCGTACAAAAATTTCGACAGTTGGTAAAAGTCTAATTTCATGAATCTGTCTAAAACGTCTTGATAAGAAAACGTTGTAGAGTGAAAAGTAAAAAAAAAAGAAAAAAGCAGTGTAAAAAATGGCACAAGTCTTATACAGAATAAGGTGCAAAAACTGGAGAAGCAAGAATGATGACTCGGGGCCAAGGGGTTTTACATCACTAAGTTGTAGCACAGGAAATGTAAAATTCCATGGTGGCCATTCAGAGGCAGGCAAAACGAGATACTTCTCTGTGACATCCATATGCCCCATATACAGCCAACCGGCAGATGTTGTCCTCCTGATAGAAAAACCCTCTAGGCATATTGTTTCAGGATCTTGGTTTGCGAGACACTGACCAATTGTCTTGGATATGTGTCTCATTGGCTTCAATGTCTGAAAACCTCATTGTTTCATAAAACAGAGTTCAGGACTTCCTCCTAACCATCGGAGAAGCCTGCTCACTCCAAGCCCAGCTGTGTTTTACACTGACAAAAGTTTGATAAGTCTTGGCCATAAGCTTACTATATTTTGTAAGCCAATTTGTGAAAGGTTAACATTATGTTAAAATGTCCAAAAAGGGAATAAAAAAATACAGATCTTCTCGTACAAATGTGGGGAGCTCAAAAAGGCGGCCCAGCACCCTGATCACTGGAGGCATACCACTGCATCTGTTGTGCATTAAGCTGTGCTCGGCCTCAGTTCCCCTTTGCACCTCTCACTCTATCTAGGAATGTGCTGAGTTGAGCTTTTCTACTAAATCTTCCACTTTAGATGTAAGTGTGGAATCTCCCAGGGGACAAATTCCCCAGCAAAGCAGCAAGGGAGGAGGTGGTGCGTATAGAAATCTGGCTGACAAAGTAGAGGATAGCCGCTGGGTGTAAAACACTCTGGTTTTGAAAAAAAAAAAAATAATAGTAATTATAATAACTTAGTCATCCATCCTTCTTATTGTAGCTATGAAGAAAGAATGAAGAAAGGTTGTCCAAGAAAATGATCTTCGGAGAAGTTCCAGGAATTTGTGTTTGCTAAGGTTTTCTCTAGGTACTCCAGTTTCCCCCACAAAATATACCAATTGGTTTCTATAAGATTGTCCTTATTGTGTGTCTGTACACTGGAGATCAGGCAATTAGATAGAGGAGTCCCCTTCCCAGAGAACAGGGAATAACATGAAGAGCGACAATTCCTGCGGAATAAGTTGTCGCTATATAAGTAATAGGATGTTACCTCTCAATATACCTATGCAAAATTTAAGCAAAAGGTTTAAAAAACATATTTGAGATTTACGTATCAGGCTGTCATCTGTTAGAAGCAATGAATATATTATCATATACAGAGATTAATAGGACAAGTGTTTGCAATTGGTAAAATTCCCAGCCTCATACTTACATTTAAGGGAACCTGTCACACTGTACATGCAGGTCAATCTGTAAACAGCTTAGCAGAGAGAAGGGGAAGCGGAGCTGAACGATATACTGAATCTTTTCCAACCTGCATAACTTGTACTTTATCCACTAAAGTACCTGGTATGTCTGCAAGAGTCCAGTGGGCGGTCCTACTCAGTGATTGACAGCTATCTCTGCATGCACATACAGTGAAGACCGCCAATCACGATATAGGACCGCCCACTGGACACATACCAGGGATTTAATTGAATAAAACCTTTCATTAAAAAGTTTTAATGAAACTTTCCAACAAAATTGTTTATCAATCTGATCAGCTCCTCCTGTCTATAACATCCTGCCAGCAGATCAGGTACCATTATCAACATGACAGATTCCCTTTAATATTCAAGACACCTACCTCCTTTGTAACTTTTCCAAGAATAATATTTTCCCCTAAATGCCACATTGTCAAATTCTGCACACTGTATCTCCCGAAAATCCTGTGACCCTGGTGGGCAATCCTGGAAAAAAAACAAAAACTTTAGTTTAGTCAGTTATCAAACCAATACGTTATTTCCTCAGATGCCATTAACACTGTGTAGCAATGATAAAGTGCATTGTTATTTTGATTTTGTTTTCTGATCAAGTAGAAAATTAATTACGGTACATAGTGAGTAATTACAAAATAATTGGTCAATCCTGAACTGTCAACAAATTGTAGATTTTATTCAAAATTTAATAAAATCAGCTAATTACATGATTGTGATTTTTAACTATCTAAATTATTGAGGATACAAATCAGATTAATAGTTGCCTCCATAGTGTGAAGATATGAACGGTTGAGCATTGCATGGTACAACCATCCTACTTTCCAATGGAGATCCTGTAACAGAATCTTTTTAAAATGGGTTGCGTTACAATACTGGTTAAAGGTTTTGACAGACATGTTTAAGCAATGGCTTTCCTTCTTGGAGTATGTACATTGTAGATTCAGACTGAAGGCAGAAGAGCCATGAAGTTACACATATGGAAACAAAGAGTAAAAAAACATATGCGATACAAACTAGAATATGTGTTAAGGCTTAGATTCTTTCGCTCTCATGGAAGCAGAGGTAATTCTTTGTCTTCCTTTCCAGTGACAGTACTCATGAGTTTCAGTTTCTTCATAACGATTGATGGTCTTCATGACTGCAATTGATGAAAACCTTCAAGGTTCTAGCAATTTTCTGAACTGGCTGACCTTTGTGTCTTAAAGTAATGATGGACTGTTACCCTTTTTCTTACTTCACTGGTTCTTGCTATATTCTGGCTTAGAACAGTTTTGGAATAGTGCTTAGCTCTATACGGAACTGTGTACCAACACTGCCAAAACATTGCAAAACATACCTGATGGTCACAAACACTTTCTGAAGGCCACTGATTACACAAATTAACTCTTGACATTACATACCTGTTCATTAAAGCCATTCCAGGTATCCACCCGATGAAGCTGCTTGAAAGAATGCCAGTGGTAACGATATGATTAGAGTAAAAGGGGTTACTTTGAGGAATCTAAGGTTTAATATAGATTCTGGTTTGCTTCACATGGGTTTCTTTACTTATTGGTTTCATATATAGTTAGGTTCAGGAATATTTGGACAGTAACACAAGTTTTGCCATTTTAGCTGCTTACCAAAACATATTTAAAATACAGTTATATATCAATATGGGCTTAAAGTGCAGGCTCTCAGCATTAATTTTAGGATATTCACATCTTTCTTGGAGTAAGGGTTTAGAAATTACAGCCCTTTAGTATGTAAATACCTCTTTTTAAAGGGACCAAAAGTAATTGGATATTTATCTCAGAAGCTTTTTATTGGACTGCAGAAACTATTCCCTCATTAATCCATCATCCAATAAGTAGGTAAAAGGTCTGGAGCTGATTCCAGGTGTGGCATTTGCATTTGGAAGCTGTTGCTGTGAATCTACAACATGATTTAAAAGGAGCTCTCAATAGAAGACAAATAGAAATCAGTAGGCTGAAGAAAAAGAAGAAATCTATCAGAGAGATAGCAGAAATGTTACAAGTGGCCCAATCAACAGTTTGGTGTATTCTGCAAAAAAATGAGCACTAATGAGCTTGAGAAATCCAAAAGACCTATCTTTCCATGGGAGACAATAGTGGACATGGTGAAGAAAAACCCTTTACAACATCCACTGAAGGGAAGTAGGTGTTCTCCCATAAAGAGAAGACTTCATGAGGGGAAATACAGAGGGTTCACCACAAGGTGCAAACTATTAATCAGCCTTAAAAATGGAAAGGCCAGATTAGACGTTGCCAAAAAACATCTAAAGATGCCAGCCCAGCTCTGGAAAAGCATTCTTTGAACAGATGAAACTAAGATCAAACTGTACCAGAATAATGGGAAGAAGAAAGTATGGATAAGGCTTGGAATGGCTCATGATCCAAAGCACACCACATCCTCTGTAAAACATGGTGGAGGCAGTGTGATGGCATGGGCATGTATGGCTTCCAATGGCATTAGGTCACTAGTGTTTATTGATGATGTGACTAGGATTATTCTTCCTGCTCAGATTCTATCAAATGTGCAAGGTTGATTGGACGGCGGTTCACAGTACAGATGGACAATGACCCAAAACATACTGCAAAAGCAATGCATGAGGTTTTTTAAGGGAAAGAATTGGAATATTCTGCAATGGTTGAATCAATCATCAGGTGTCAACCCCACTTCACATGCTTAAGACAATCTTAAAGGGATGTATCTCCAAGATCCTATCCCAACATGTAGTAGTTGTAATAATAATAATATTAGCAAATACCTCCAATTAGAAATGTTGTATAGTTTTTCTGATTCACTGTGTCTCTTTTCTCACGTGCAGGCATTGCAGGGACCTTAGGTATCCATGGTTACAACCACTGATATAGTAACAGTTATTTGGCTAGTTGCTAGTGGTCATAACCATGGATGCCTAAGGTTCTGCAATGCCTGCACAGGATGAAAGAGACATAGCAAAGTACCTCTACAAAGTATTAAAAATGAACATCTTATTTACAGTTGTGCCAAAAGTATTGACACCCCTGCAATTCTGTCAGATAATACTCAGTTTCTTCCTGAAAATGATTGCAAACACAAATTCTTTGGTATTATTATCTTCATTTAATTTGTCTTAAATGAAAAAACACAAAAAGAATTGTCCTAAAGCCAAATTGGATATAATTCCACACCAAACATAAAAAAGAGGGTGGACAAAAGTATTGGCACTGTTCAAAAAATCATGTGATGCTTCTCTAATTTGTGTAATTAACAGCACCTGTAACTTACCTGTGGCACCTAACAGGTGTTGGCAATAACTAAATCACACTTGCAGCCAGTTGACATGGATTAAAGTTGACTTAACCTCTGTCCTGTGTCCTTGTGTGTACCACATTGAGCATGGAGAAATGAAAGAAGACCAAAGAACTGTCTGAGGACTTGAGAAACCAAATTGTGAGGAAGCATGAGCAATCTCAAGGCTACAAGTCCATCTCCAAAGACCTGAATGTTCCTGTGTCTACCGTGCGCAGTGTCATCAAGAAGTTTAAAGCCCATGGCACTATGGCTAACCTCCCTAGATGTGGTCGGAAAAGAAAAATTGACAAGAGATTTCAATGCAAGATTGTGCGGATGTTGGATAAAGAACCTCGACTAACAACCAAACAAGTTCAAGCTGCCCTGCAGTCCGAGGATACAACAGTGTCAACCCGTACTATCCGTCGGCATCTGAATGAAAAGGGACTGTATGGTAGGAGACCCAGGAAGACCCCACTTCTTACCCCGAGACATAAAAAAGCCAGGCTGGAGTTTGCCAAAACTTACCTGAAAAAGCCTAAAACGTTTTGGAAGAATGTTCTCTGGTCAGATGAGACAAAAGTAGAGCTTGTTGGGCAAAGGCATCAGCATAGAGTTTACAGGAGAAAAAAAGAGGCATTCAAAGAAAACACGGTCCCTACAGTCAAGCATGGCGGAGGTTCCCTGATGTTTTGGGGTTGCTTTGCTGCCTCTGGCACTGGACTGCTTGACCGTGTGCATGGCATTATGAAGTCTGAAGACTACTAACAAATTTTGCAGCATAATGTAGGGCCCAGTGTGAGAAAGCTGGGTCTCCCTCAGAGGTCATTGGTCTTCCAGCAGGACAATGACCCAAAACACACTTCAAAAAGCACTAGAAAATGGTTTGAGATAAAGCACTGGAGACTTCTAAGGTGGCCAGCAATGAGTCCAGACCTGAATCCCATAGAACACCTGTGGAGAGATCTAAAAATGGCAGTTTGGAGAAGGCACCCTTCTAATATCAGGGACCTGGAGCAGTTTGCCAAAGAAGAATTGTCTAAAATTCCAGCAGAGCATTGTAAGAAACTCATTGATGGTTACCGGAAGCGGTTGGTCGCAGTTATTTTGGCTAAAAGTTGTGCAACCAAGTATTAGGCTGAGGGTGCCAATACTTTTGTCTGGCCCATTTTTGGAGTTTTGTGTGAAATGATCAATGTTTTGCTTCATTCTCTTTTGTGTTTTTTAATTTAAGACAAATTAAATGAAAATAATAATACCAAAGAATTTGTGTTTGCAATCATTTTCAGGAAGAAACTGAGCATTATCTGACAGAATTGCAGGGGTGTCAATACTTTTGGCCACAACTGTATGGTGAAGTTAATTTTCCAATTACTTTTTAACCCCTGAAATGTTGAGGCTTTGTAGGAAAAATGGTTGCAATTACTTAATGTTTCATAACATTATCATGAAGATTCAGGTACTGTCAAAATATTTCTGGACCTAACTGTATGTTTCTTTGTTGTTTTGCTGCCTTAAAGGGAAACTGTTACCATGCGGTTAGTCTGCAGATTAATAGTGTTATTATGCTGTCCGGTGCCTGCATACAGCCGAATGCAGTGAGGAGAAAAATAACTTTATTCTCCTCAGCAGCACTCTGTTTCAGTCACGGAGCAGCACCGGTGCAGGATCAGGCATCACTCTGAATTTATAGAGCGGCCACTGTAACAACGCCCCCGATTGACAGCAATGTAGAGCCAGTGTCAGTCAGGGCTGGGGGTGTGGTTACAGAGTCCGATCTGTATACTCAGAGCGATGACTAAACCCGTGCCAGCGTGGAGAATAAAGTTAATTTTCTCCCCGCTGCATTCGGCTGTGTGCAGGCACTGGGCAGCATCGTAACGCTGTTAACCTGCAGTTTAACCTCATATCGGCAGCTTAATAGCGTTATTTCTGTTGACAGGTTTCCTTTAAGTCTGCATCTACAGTGTGTACATTCCAATAAGAAAAAGGAAAACCACTACATGAACAGATGTGTCCAAACTTTTGAATGATACTGTATATTTATTTTTTATTTATTTATTTTACTCATTTAGATGGAGCCATTAATTCCACAGCGCTTTACAGACATTATTGGCACTGTCCCCGATGGGGCTCACAATCAACATTATCTTGCCCCATGCATCTTTTAAATACATTTGCGCCATTTTTGTTGGAAAAAAAGGGTTGGCTAACATAAAATTGTATATTTTGTAACATAATAATGTTTAGAATTCACATGTAAGTCATCACTTATGTTTTGGATAGGAATGCATTAATCTCTACACTCTTATTCTACTCTACTTACATCGATATTGCATGATCGGTGTCTTTTCCTTTCTCCTAAGCAATACTTCCCTCCAATGGTTGGCCTAAAATCCAATACAGATTTAAAAAATGTTTATTATTAGTAATTATTATTCTTTTTTTCAAGTTACAGTAGGTATTATTTAGTTGTTAGTAGTATAAGATCTATTACTAATGAAGTATTACTTGAAGATTGTGAGCCCTCGCGGGCAGGGTCCTCTCTCCTCCTGTACCAGTTATGACTTGTATTGTTTAAGATTATTGTACTTGTTTTTATGTATACCCCCCTCACATGTAAAGCGCCATGGAATAAATGGCGCTATAACAATAAATAATAATAATAATAATAATTTGCCTATAAAAGACGTGGTCTTGGCAGTGAACACTTTTACCAAATGCTCAGATTGTCTCATCAAATTAAGGAAGCCATACTCACGTCTCCCATCCCTTACCACTACCGTTCAACACTGCCTGGTCAGTCACTTATCTGTACTTTATCCTTATGTACTGGTGAAGCCTGTTACAGGAACATGTGATCGCTGCAGCCAATCACTGACCACAGAGGTGATTTGCTATCAATCACAGCATTTTGTAAAAAATGTGTATTCACGACATCTCCTTTGAGAAATATGATATTTATTTGTATATCTTTGAGAGACATAACTGCCTGAGATTTGCTAGCTCTCTTGACATTTATTTATATAGCACCACCATATTCTGCGGCACTTACCATCACTGGCCTCATTGGGGCTCACAATCTAAATTCCCAATCAGTATGTCTTTGGAATGTGGTTGTAAACTAGAGCAAACACAGGGAGAAGATACAAACTCCTTGCAGATGTTGTCCTAGGTGGGATTTGAATCGAGGACCCCAGCGATGCAGAGTAACAGTGCTAACCTCTGAGCCAGAGCTATGACATGAAAGGATTTGCAGCAATTTTTGGTGGTTAAAAAAAAAAAGTCCAAATTTTGTTGCATGCTAATTTGGCACACATTTGTGACTTTTCATATTTAACAACTCTCTCACCAGTTTTAAACTGGGCATGTAATCTTGGCATGGTTAACTATGTCAATTAGGTTTAAAGTTGACTTATGAATTGCAATTTTTTTAAAAATTTGCCAAAAAAGCTGGAAGCTCATTCCAATTGAGGGGTGTCTTAAAAAGTTTAAAATCAGCTATAGACATGTTACATAGGTTGAAAAAAGACATAGGTCCATAAAATTCAACCCTCCTTATCTATCGCTAGATTATTTATAACCCGCAATGCCATTTGTTGTGAGAAAAACATAAAAACCTTTATTAAATACTGTTATAGTATCTGAAATTATCACCGCTTGCAGTAAACCACAGTCTGACTGCTCTACCTGTAAAGAACTCTTTCTTATTCAGCTGCCGGAATTACCTTTCATCCTCATGTAATGTTATTTCTAAAGAAGTGTAAAATTAATCCATAGCGGTAGAAATAATGCCATTGCAGTCTCTAGCAAAACGGACTTAAAAAATTGAATGATTTCCCTCCCATATGTTGTCCTCTGTTTTTCCTCTTTCCTCTTAATATTAAATCTGATAAGAATGCTGCCTACAATGTAAGTTCAATTGAGAAGGTCTCTAGTCGGAGTACTTTCAACGTTGCTTAAAGTTGTGTCTTCTACCAAAAGATTCCTAGAGAACCGTATGACATCCAAAGCCTCATCTGCCTCGGAGATTGCCAAAGAATCTTTCAAACAGTACACTTAATCACTTAATACTAATGTGACAACCCAGTTATCCTCTAGCTTGTATTGAGTCTTTGACCTATGTACATCTAACATTGAATAATTTTATGTATCGTACCAATATAGTAGAGCTGTTCTTACCTACCTTGGGCTATCACAGTGGCGGATAGAAGAAGATACACCTCCTCCACAGGACCTGCTACATTCTCCCCATGATGTCCAGGGCCCCCATGCTCCATCCACGCCCTCAGGACGGGTCCCAAATGGAACACATTCCCTCTTATAACACCACTGTAGACAGGACATGATCATCATATTGTTTTACTTGAACTTTGAAACACAATGTTTTAGCCAATATGCGTATTTTACAGTCCATTATCATCCATTATGTTATCATTCTGCTTCTCCACGCAGTCTGTTTAATATATCTGCAAGTAATGACTCCATCTCACATGTGATGTGTGTTCTCCCTTTTCAGTAATGCCAATTCCATCATTACTTCAACACATGAAAAGGTGAAAAATGATTACAACTGTCATCATAACATGTATATACTATATAAATTATTGGTAAATTTATTAGTTTTTACCCCTTTTTCTATTGTGTTTGTCTGGCAGATGGTGCCCTCTGCAGCGGGGATGCTGTTGGTGATGCAACGGCTGGTTTTGCTTAAGCACCAAAGTTCACTGCAAACTTCCTGAAAAATGAAACACTTTGGTCATCTATCTTGGGAGTCAGACATTTGACAGTATGAACTCTTTTCTCCTGCACATTACACAATGTAAGAAAAATCCAAATGCAAATCAATTCTTAACTACTTTTATGTTTGTCTTTATAAAGCAAGACATATTGTAGTATGAGTTTTCATAATTTTAGAATATTTTTATATTTTCTTGAATTAGATAAATGACTCTGCTGAGAATGTGGGACAAGCTTACTTTATTTAAATAAGCAATCCCATCAAAATATTTATCCTCTAAATATATTGCAGTCATCATATTATATAGCACTGTGTATTTACAATTGCTCAATTTTCCCTTCTACCCAGGTAATTTGTCTCTTTTCCATTAGGTCTATGACATCATGTGATTCAAAATAGACTAAGGGGACTTTTACACATAGCGATATCGCTAGCGATATCGCTAAAGCGTCTCCGATTTTGTGACACAACAGCAATATCACTAGCGATCTCGCTACACGTGACACGTACCTGCGACCGGCCCCCCCGCTGGATATCGCTGATCGCGCAAGAACGTCCTGGGCCATTTTTCCTCATTGGCGTCCCGCTGGCGCCGACTAGCGACGCATGGACGCAAGCGGAAGTTGTCATCATCGCTGCCGTGTGATAGGCAAGAACGACCGCCGATGGATTGCTTATCGCTGCTGTGTCGCTGGTGAGATCTGCCTGTGTGGCAGCTCACTAGCGACCATATAGCGATGTACCAACGATTCTGACTGGGTCGTATCGTTGTCGGGATCGCTAGTGCATCGTTAAATGTAATGGGACATTAACTGACTCCTTATAAGACATGAAGTCTGCATGAGTCATCACTGCAAAGTCCCTGGCAGGGGAGAGAAGAGGAGCAGCTGGGTCAGGAGTTGAAGAGGGAGATGACTCATTCAGGGAAAAGAGACTTCATGTGTCTACATAGAACTTAAAAAGATTCAGCTACTCAGTTTTTAATCATGTAATATCATAGATCTAATGAAAAAAAATGAATTAACTGGATAAAAGGGAAAAATGAGCAACTGTAAGTACACAGTGATATATAGTATGATGACTGTAATATATTAAGAGGATAAAAACTTTGATGGGAGGAAGGCTTCTTTAACACAATAACTATCACAAGAGGATTTTTTAGGATTTTCTATTGATGACCTTTCCTTATTATTGGCCATCGATGGGTTATTTGGTGCCCGGTGGATCTTCACTAATAACTTATTGATGGTCTATCCAAAGGACAGGCCATTCTTTGAATTCCTACATACCCAGTCTGAAGGCTTAAATATACATAAAATATGGTTAAATATGTCTCATTTCCCAAACTGGAAAGACAAAGTAGAAAAGGACTCTACCCCGTATTTACACTGGCGGGATTTAATTCCATGCTGGAAACGACATTGATCGTCTGCATCATAGGCTTGTCCGGGAGCTTGTGTCGGATAAATGAAATCTTGGCGGGGAGGAGCATTGTTCAAACAGACGCCCATACCAGAACTGTGGGAAAAAACTCCATTACCATCCATAAGGCAATAAGAGCAACACACACATACAGTCATATGTTAAAGTTTGGGCACCCCTATTAATGTTAACCTTTTTTCTTTATAACAACTTTGTTTTTTGCATCAGCTATTTCAGTTTCATATATCTAATAACTGATGGACTCCGTTATATTTCTGGATTCAAATAAGGTTTATTGTACTAACAGAAAATGTGCAATCTGCATTTAAACAAAATTTGACCGGTGCAAAAGTATGGGCACCTCAACATAAAAGTGACATTAATATTTCGTAGATCCTCCTTTTGCAAAAATAACAGCCTCTAGTTGCTTCCTGTAGCTATTTATGAGTTCCTGGATCCTGGATGAAGGTGTTTGTGACCATTCCTGTTTACAAAACAATTCCAGTTCAGTTCAGTTTGATGGTCGGCGAGCATGGACAGCCCACTTCAAATCATCCCACAGATGTTCAATGATATTCAGGTCTGGGGACTGGGATGGCCATTCCAGAACATTGTAATTGTTCCTCTGCATGAATGCCTGAGTAGATTTGGAGCGGTGTTTTGGATCATTGTCTTGCTGAAATATCCATCCCCTACGTAACTTCAACTTCGTCACTGATTCTTGCACATTATTGTCAAGAATCTGCTGATACTGAGTTGAATCCATGCGACCCTCAACTTTAACAAGATTCCCGGTGCCAGCATTGGCCACACAGCCCCAAAGCATGATGGAACCTCCACCAAATTTTACTGTGGGTAGCAAGTGTTTTTCTTGGAATGCTGTGTTTTTTAGCGTCCATGCATAACGCCTTTTTGTATGACCAAACAACTCAATCTTTGTTTCATCAGTCCACAGGACCTTCTTCCAAAATGTAACTGGCTTGTCCAAATGTGCTTTTGCATACCTCAGGCGACTCTGTTTGTGGCGTGCTTGCAGAAACGGCTTCTTTCGCATCACTCTCCCATACAGCTTCTCCTTGTGCAAAGTGCGCTGTATTGTTGACCGATGCACAGTGACACCATCTGCAGCAAGATGATGCTGCAGGTCTTTGGAGGTGGTCTGTGGATTGTCCTTGACTGTTCTCACCATTCTTCTTCTCTGCCTTTCTGATATTTTTCTTGGCCTGCCACTTCTGGGCTTAACAAGAACTGTACCTGTGTTCTTCCATTTCCTTACTATGTTCCTCACAGTGGAAACTGACAGGTTAAATCTCTGAGACAACTTTTTGTATCCTTCCCCTGAAAAGCTATGTTGAATAATCTTTGTTTTCAGATCATTTGAGAGTTGTTTTGAGGAGCCCATGATGCCACTCTTCATAGGAGAATCAAATAGGAGAACTACTTGCAAGTGGCCACCTTAAATACCTTTCCTCATGATTTGATACACCTGGCTATGAAGTTCAAAGCTCAATGAAGTTACAAAACCAATTTAGTGCTTCAGGAAGTCAGTAAAAAGTAGTTAGGAGTGTTCAAATCAAGAAAATGATAAGGGTGCCCATACTTTTGCACCTGTCAAATTTTGTTTAAATGCAGATTGCACATTTTCTGTTAGTACAATTAACCTCATTTGAATCCAGAAATATAACTGAGTCCATCAGTTATTAGATATATGAAACTGAAATAGCTGTTGCAAAAACCAAAATTGTTATAAAGAAAAAAGGTTAACATTAATAGGGGTGCCCAAACTTTAACATATGACTGTATGTTAAATATGGTCAACTAGTATTCAGACATTGACACAATTTTGAAAATATAGCCTGTGTACATTATCACAGTTGGTTAACCATCAAGACTAGATTAAAATTTTACTATTAGGTTTAATTCCAGTGATTTCACAAAATAAATCTATCAAAAAAGAAGAACTTTATAACATTGCTGGGTAGCTTGCTCACCGCTCAGCTTCTCATTTAGTTAAACTAATGGTGTCGTCTTCTGCTGGGTGGCACACTCGGCTAAACCCCATAGACTCCCCCCTTCTAGGCAGCATGATCTATTCTATTGATTTTAACAAGCGTGGATCAGATCTCATTGGCGGGCCAATCGTGGATTTGCTGGCAAATCAAGCTGCACAGTGCTGTATTAAGATTCCATAATAACACTCTGTTCCGATTGTTGTTGTGATACATGGACAACCGGCTGTTTAACTACTACTCTCCTGGTTTACCCTTGGATAGTTGCGTGTCCATAACACTGGGCTCAAAACCCATCCATAGTCTTTTGATTTTGTCATTGGTTCCATACCTTTGGATTTGACCCTAATTATCCTCCTAACATGACTGATGATTCTATTAATGATATAAATACTCTGGTTTTGAACCAACTTGTTAACAATTGTTTATTTTTCATAGCACAATTTATTATATCATGTTTTATTAGGAAACAAAAAGAGATTAAAAAAACCTCTGTGGGCAGTGTGAGCAAGGCGCCGGGAAAGGTCAGAGAGGCCCAGCGCCTGCGCAATGCAGTACTTTACTCTGCCTTCAACAGGGCAAATCAGTACGCCTGCGCAGGAGCTGTGACAGGAGCAAGGAAGAGGACGTCAACACATGAAGATGAGAGGCGCTGGACCCGAATCCGCGACACCCATCGGACCGGACCGGACCCCTGGTGAGTATAATCTAACTTGTTTTTCTTATCTTTCAGGTTACATCGGTGGGGGCGAGCTTATCTACAGCATTACAGAATGCTGTAGATAAGCCCCTAATGGCGGTGGCCACAGCTTATATGCGAAAAATTAGGTGACAGGTTCCCTTTAAAGGTAATTTTAAACAATTTCTGCCATTTTTTTCACATCACAATCTTTATCAAACATATACACTGCACACAGGGTTTTTTTTTATCTCTTTTTGTTTCCTAATAAAACATGATATAATAAATTGTGCTATGAAAAATAAACAATTGTTATGTTTAAAAAAAAAACAAAAAAACCTAACAGAAATAAAGTATTTAAACAATAGACCGTTTTCTAATGATATATTCCCTTTCAGTAGTTAGTAATATGATAATGACTGTAAATACATGCAGGTTATGCCTCTCATTGACAAAGCAAATAAAGCCCCCGTCACACATAGTGTTGCACCAGCGATCCCGACAACGATATGACCTGGTCAGGATCGCTGGTGTGTCGCTATATGATTGCTGGTGAGCTGTCAAACAGGCAGATCTCACCAGCGATCAGGACCAGAGACGCGGGTAACAAGCTCGTGCGTCACTTAGTTAGCCGCTGTGTACCTAGGATACAAGCGTGCTCGCGCTGGGAGCTGGTATCCAAGGTAAACAGAGGGTAACTAAAGCGCGCACGTGCTTAGTTACCTGATGTTTACCTTGTATACCAGCTCCCAGTGTCTGCTTACAGCGCTGGGAGCTCGCTGATCGTTCGTCTCCCGCTGCCACACGCAGTGATGCATGCTGGCCAGCGGGAGAACAACGATCAAAAAAAATGTCCAGGACATTAGAGCACGATCAGCGATAGCCAGCGGGGCGGGCGGTCACTGATACATGTCACACACAGCGAGATTGCTGGTGAGATCACTGTTGCGTCACAAAACTTGTGACTCAGTAGCGATCTCGCTAGCGATCTCGCTGTTTGTGATGGCGGCTTAAAGGCCCTTTTACATTTAGCGATGCACCAGCGATCCGACCCGGTCAGGATCGCTGGTGCATCGCTAAATGATTGCTAGTGAGCTTTCATACAGAAAGATCTCACAGCGATGCAGCAGCGACGCAGCGCACGATACTCACCTTTCACACACACAGCGATCCTGACGTCCTCCCGCCCGCATCCAGCGTCGCTCGTCGTCACAGCAGGAAGTCTCAGCAGGAAGCGCCCGACGAGAAATGGAGCCGGACATTCTCGCGTGATCAGCGATGGACAGCAGGGGAGCCGGTCGGAGGTAAGTATCACACATAGCGATATCACTAGCAATATCGCTATAACGTCACAAAACCAGTGACGTTTTAGCGATATTGCTAGCGATATCGCTTAGTGTAAAACCCCCTTAAGTCAAGAGATTAGTTTTTAGTTGACAAAGGGGAATAATGAAAATGGTGGTACTTACTCTAAGAAACTAGTGATGTAGTCCCGACTGCAAGCTGACCATACAAAGGGATTGGTCTTCATTGTAATATGGGCAGCCATGAGTTTGGCGGTCTCTTGACCACGAGATCCACAACCATTACCGATGCCATCATGGTTCATGCCAAATCTTAGTGTATGAAGGGAAATAGTTTGGTCAACACTCAGTAAAAAAATGAAACCACAATAGTAAATAAACAAAATGCTATTTCTTTAATGCTTTGTTAAGTGCATATTCAGGATCTAAACATTGGTGTGTTGCATTCCTACAAGTACTGCAACCCCTCCTTATTATGGCAAGCCTCACGATGAAGGAACATGATGCAATCTAAGGGGGTCTCCAGGGTTGAACACCCAACAATCATATGTTGTTGGTTTATCCAAAACATAGTCCATAAATGTTTAAACCCTAAAAGAAAACCTTTATATTGTTTCTATCACTTGTGTATTAGATGCAACTTTGAAAAATAAAATTTTTCAAAACAAGTTTCCCCACATTTCTTTTTTTAGATGTCATTTTAGAGATCATGTGGGTTGTGTTTAATTTAACTGGAGGGTAGTCTTCATCACGTTTTAATACATACTTTATAAGGGTATGTAATAAATATACCATTTATAATGGTAGACATAGTGGATATCGTGCCTACAATTATTTAAGAAGAGATCCTTATATTGATGGGAAATTTTAGCCAACTAAGGAGTTTATTCTATATAGGACTTGCTAAGAGAAAAAAAAGGCCAGAGGGGACAGCATACGGCTCAATGATTCCAGGAAGATAAAGGAGAGAATCCCTGTCTTTTGTGCCATACCCTTAGGTACTGCATTAGACATTAGACATAATAGTGTAAGAGTAAACCAATTTAGAGTGTTCCTTTACAAAAGTTTCTCAACATGTTTATGCTGGAGAAACATCTTTAGACAAATGTCTTTTGAACAATATTTGATATTTTTATGAATGTAGTGTTTTACTCACTATATTCAGCATATACATTACAACATAACATATTTGCTGCATGTGTAAAATGCATAACAAATCAATTGGCTCGGTTCACTATATTGAACTAACCAAGCACCCACAGCCAACACTTAAATAGTATATACATACTTTATTCATGAAACAACATAAAACAATATAACATGATTAAACAATATGCAATTAAAAAAGTGCCTCACACTCTCAGAAACATTATGAATTTTCTCGCATAGCGGCATGATGTCTAGCTTTTGAGGATCTGTTGTCTAATTCACTTTGTCAGGCAGCTCCTATTTAAGTGATTTCTTGATTAAGAACAGGAGTGGCAGTAATCAGGCTAGGGAATTTGAACCACAGTTAATTTATGTTGTAAGTGTGTGTGGGGGGGCAGTCACTTTTTCACACAGCACCCTGTAGGTTTGGATTTCTTTTTCCCTTAATAACTAAGACCTTCATTTAAAAACTGCATTTTATGTTTACTTGTGTCATGTTTGACAAACATGCAAAAGTATAGGAAATCAGGAAGGTCACAAACACTTCTTCACACAACTGTAATTTACGATAGGAAGGAAAATCAGATGCTGCATTTGCTGACACATGTTTTGGGGTTTTTGCCCTGAATTAGTGCAAAGACCGAGATCTGGTTGGCTGGGTGAGAGGGTGAGAAAAGTTTTAGGATGCAGTGTGAATTTTTCATTATAACATGAACAAATACACACACACATTCCTATCCATAATTCAATATATTCTGCAGCAGTACAATGACTCCAAAAGTACAGTCAATATCATTAATAATCATCTTCAGAGTAAAGAAGAAGTCTTGGAAGTGATAATACAGCCCCATAGAGCCCTGATCTCAACATTGTTTCTATGTGTGATTGCATGTTGAGACAGAAGGATTTGTACAAGACTACATTTACAGAAGATCTGTGGTTAGTTCCTTAAGTAGTTATGAACAACCTTCTTTCTCAATTTCTTCAAAATCTATATGCAAGTGTACCTTGAAAAGAATTGATGATTTGATGCTGTTTTGAAGGCAAACTGTGGTCACCGTAAATATTGATTTACTGTACATTTCTCTTCTCTTCATTCACTTTTCATTTCGTTAATTGATAAAAGTATTACCATTTTAGATCATTCCAAATAGTATCTAACTAGCTGTTTCCAGCCAGCTAACGCTCGGCACGCTCATTGCTATCTAATTAATGCTGCTGGTGATTAAACTAAAGTAAATAATGACAACATTCAATAGCGCTTACGCAGGTAGTAAATTAAATTAAAATGAAGTTAATAACAATAATAACCATCAAAAATCTGAATAATACTAATGATACATTTTATTCACAGTGTAAAATCGAAAACAAACTGGATTCAGTAAGATGTGCATTTTGGGGGGGCGGGATTATGAGCGGTAATGTGGTGGGGGGTGGGATTATGAGTGGTAATGTGTTGGGGGGCGGAATTATGTGTGGTAATGTGTTGGGGGGGTGGGATTATGTGTGGTAATGTGGTGGGGGAGTGGGATTATGTGTGGTGATGTGGTGGGGGATGGGATTATCTGTGGTAATGTGGTGGGGGGCAGGATTGTGCGGTAATGTGGTGGGGGGGCGGGATTATGAGTGGTAATGTGGTGGGGGGCGGGATTATGTGTGGTAATGTGGTGGGGGCGGGATTATGTGCGGTAATGTGGTGGGGGGCGGGATTATGTGTGGTAATGTGTTGGGGGCAGGATTGTGTGTGGTAATGTGGTGGGGGATGGGGTTATGTGTGGTAATGTGTTGGGGGGCGGGATTATGTGTGGTGATGTGGTGGGGGGCGAGATTATGTGTGGTAATATGGTGGGGGGCGGGATTATGTGTGGTGATGTGGTGGGGGGGCAGGATTATGTGTGGTAATGTGGTGGGGGGGCAGGATTATGTGTGGTAATGTGGTGGGGGGTGGGATTTTGTGTGGTAATGTGATGGGGAGCGGGATTATGTGCGGTAATGTGGTGGGGGGGCGGAATTGTGTGTGGTGATGTGGGGGCAGGATTGTGTGTGGTAATGTGGTGGGGGATGGGGTTATGTGTGGTAATGTGTTGGGGGGGCGGGATTATGTGTGGTGATGTGGTGGGGGGCGAGATTATGTGTGGTAATATGGTGGGGGGCGGGATTATGCGTGGTGATGTGGTGGGGGGGCAGGATTATGTGTGGTAATGTGGTGGGGGGGCAGGATTATGTGTGGTAATGTGGTGGGGGGTGGGATTTTGTGTGGTAATGTGATGGGGGGTGGGATTGTGTGTGGTAATGTGGTGGGGGGTGGGATTGTGTGTGGTAATGTGGTAGGGGGTGGGATTGTGTGTGGTGATGTGGTGGGGGGGTGGGATTATGTGCGGTAATGTGGTGGGGGGCGGGATTATGTGCGGTAATGTGGTGGGGAGCTGGATTATGTGCGGTAATGTGGTGGGGGGATGGGATTGTGTGCAGTAATGTGGTGGAGGGGCGGGATTGTGTGTGGTAATGTGGTGGAGGGGCGGGATTGTGTGTGGAAATGTGGTAGGGGGTGGGATTGTGTGTGGTGATGTGGTGGGGGGGTGGGATTATGTGCGGTAATGTGGTGGGGGGCGGGATTATGTGCGGTAATGTGGTGGGGAGCTGGATTATGTGCGGTAATGTGGTGGGGGGATGGGATTGTGTGCAGTAATGTGGTGGGGGGCAGGATTATGTGTGGTAATGTGGTGGGGGGTGGGATTATGTGTGGTAATGTGATGGGGAGCGGGATTATGTGCGGTAATGTGGTGGGGGGGCGGAATTGTGTGTGGTGATGTGGGGGCAGGATTGTATGTGGTGGAGGGGCGGGATTGTGTGTGGAAATGTGGTGGGGGGTGGGATTGTGTGTGGTAATGTGGTGGGGGGGCGGGATTGTGTGTGGTAATGTGGTGAGGGCGGGATTATGTGTGGTGATGTGGTGGGGGGGCGGGATTGTGTCTGGTAATGTGGTGGGGGGTGGGATTGTGTGTGGTAATGTGGTGGGGGGGCCGGATTGTGTGTGGTAATGTGGTGGGGGGCGGGATTGTGTGTGGTGATGTGGTGGGGGGGGCGGGATTGTGTGTGGTAATGTGGTGGGGGCAGAGCTACTGTGCAGGGGGCGGGATTAGCGAGTAATCACGATGCCTCTTATATATATAGATATATATTTCTCCTCATACAGACGTGTATATATATATTTCTCCTCATACAGACGTGTGTGTATATATATATATAGATTTCTCCTCATACAGACGTGGTAATGTGGTGGGGGGCGGGATTGTGTGTGGTAATGGCAGAGCTACTGTGCAGGGGGCGGGATTAGCGAGTAATCACGATGCCTCTTATATATATATATATATATATATATATATATTTCTCCTCATACAGACGTGTATATATATATATTTCTCCTCATACAGACGTGTATATATATATATATATATATATATATATATATTTCTCCTCATACAGACGTGTGTGTATATATATATATATATATATATATATATATATTTCTCCTCATACAGACGTGTGTATACAGTATATATATATATACACATTTCTCCTCATACAGACGTGTATATATATTTCTCCTCATACAGACATATATATATATATATTTCTCCTCATACAGACGTGTATATATATTTCTCCTCATACAGACATATATATATATATATATATATATATATATATATATATATATATATATTTCTCCTCATACAGACGTATATATATATATTTCTCCTCATACAGACGTGTATTATATATATATATATATATAGATTTCTCCTCATACAGACGTATATATATATATATATATTTCTCCTCATACAGACGTGGTAATGTGGTGAGGGGGCGGGATTATGTGTGGTAATATGGTGGGGGCGGAGCTACTGTGCAGGGGGCGGGATTAGCGAGTAATCACGATGCCTCTTATATATATAGATAAAATGTATATTTTCTATTTACAGTCCTTAAATCCATCGCTTTTTCCCCACTTTTATTTTCTATTTTCAGTGGTACAAATTTAATGTGAATATTGTAACTTAATGTGGGCTCTCAATATTTTAATCTACTAAACATAGAATGTGTATACTGATTAGATTATAATATTTCCACTACAATTGCTAAAGAGACAGTTATAAGGTATATTGTATGTAAATGTGCATTGAGCTTTGAACCACAGTCTTCACTACAAGTAGTTTGTGCAAATAGGAGACATTACAGACACAGTATATGGAACTCACTCACGTGTGTCCCACCTCATGTGCAATTGTGAAAGCTGTAGCAAGACCGATATCTTCATTTATACTGCAGCTCCTCTCTCTTTCACACATTCCACCTACTGGTGCCAGACCTAGGTAGTGACAAAGAAAGAAAATCTATGGGAGTATATTATATTATCTTTCTTCTGGAAATCTTATTTTTCACAATTTTTCATACTGAGAGCATTGTAAAAAAATGTGAATGCCAACCTCAAATGCCAGCGACCTACAAACCTGGATCAGTTACACCAGTTTTGTCAGGAGGAAGGGGCACAAATTCCGACCAACTATTGTGAGAAGCTTGTGGAAGGATAGCCCAACGTTTGGCCCAAGTCATTCAGTTTAAGGGCAATGGTACCAAATACCAATGAAATGTATGTAAACTTTTGACTGTGCAGTAAGTAATAAAAATGCCTTAAAACATTCCCTCTCTCATTATTCTGGCATTTGGCAAATATTAATAATTATGGTAATTGACCTAAAACGGGAAAGATTTATTCTGAGATATTGAGAAAAACATGCACATGTGTCTTTTTATATAGTGTCTTCTGGTTTCAACTGTAGATAAAATGCAAATTACTGGAATTTTTTTCATTAACATATCTATAACAAAATACGTGCATAAATTTCACATGCTGAACCTAAATGTTTATGTAGTACCAACATACTTTTCATCACACACATCACTCATTGTCCCAAATTATTCTACTCCTTTCTGATGTTAGGACCTGATGTTCATGCTTAGCTAAGTGGTGCCACATATGGGCTGGTCATCGCAACTTGTATTAACAGCCTGTTACCAAAGTTCTTTGTGTACAAACCACTGTTTGACTGACTTGTAGCTTGACCAATCCATGTCTTCATTACTGAGAATTCAGTGTTTGAATTGATATGGAAATGAGGCTGAAAATCTGAAGCCTCTCTCCCTCCAGCCTTATCCCCACCCATCACAGCCTTGCCCTGAATAACTTACGGCCTCTATGCTGTGTGATTTCAGGCAAAGAAGCCATTAGTCGAGAAGGAGAACCTGGTTCTGGACAGGGAGCAAGAGCTGGAGTGACAGAGGCTATAGATATACAGCCTCATTTACATATCAAATCAAACTCTGATTTCTCAGTAACGGGGGAGCAGACTGGCCATGTAAAGGTATTGCTGGATTTTTCTATGAAAGAGCTATATGAGCATATAAATAATTTGTAAGGTTAAAATGTTGCTGATTCTTTTTAAATTATGCTATTTCATGCTTGTCAGTTAATCTATGCATGGTCATGTGCACACGTTGAGTATTTGGTGAGTTTTTTACATCAGTATTTGTAAGTCAAAACCAGGAGTGGAAAAATCAGAGGACAAGTATAATAGAAACACGTCACCACATCCGTATTGGTATGCCTTACAAATACTGAGCATAAAGCATGTGTGAAACGCGCATCGGATGTCTGGTGGGTGAAATACCGTATTTTTTGTATTATAAGACGCACTTTTGTTCCCCCAAATTTTGGTGGAAAGTGGGGGGTGTGTCTTATCCAAATCTGTGTGCTGCTGTGCTATATAGTAGGGGAGGGGTAGCTCTGGCATGGTGTCAGAGGGCTGGGGTGGGTTGGCTGCAGGCTGCAGAGTCAGCGGGAAGTCATGTGCTCCCGCTCATTAGTCTCATGTAATAGTCACTGCACCCGCTGTCCATCACCTCGGTGCTGAAGCCGTCACTATATTCACCTTCCGATAATGGCTCCTGTTCCCAGCTCCCCGTTGGCTTTCCTGTGTCTGTGCCGACATCCTCCTCCTGTGAGGGCACATGCAGGAGCTGCTCATTCAGGCACTTCATTGTAGCTTCAGGACCTTCCTTCATGTGACCAATAGGACCTGCAGTCACGTGACTTCCAGTGTGCACTGCGAGTCACGTGACCGCAGGTCCTATTGGTCACATGAAGGAAGGTCCTGAAGCTACAATGAAGTGCCTGAATGAGCAGCTGCTGCCGCGCGCCCTCGCAGGAGGAGGATGTCAGCACAGACACAGGAAAGCCACGGGGGAGTTGGGAGCAGGAGCCATCATCGGAAGGTGAGTTAAGTGTTTGTTATTTTATCATGTGCTTGCCAGCAGGTGAGAATATAGGGACAGGGGGGCCATGTGTGCCAGCAAGGGGGAATATAGGGACGGGGAGCTGTGTCCATGCCAGCAGGGGGGAATATAGGGATGGGGGGCCGTGTGCATGCCAGCATGGGGGAATATAGGGACAGGGGGGTTGTGTGCATGTCAGCATGGGGCATATAGAGAGAGGGGGGCCATGTGCGTGCCAGCAGGGGGGCATATAGAGAGAGGGGGGGCAATCTGAGTGCCAGCAGGGGGGCATATAGTGACCGGGGGGCCATATTCAGGTGCCAGATTAGGGGGCAATGTGCCAGGATGGGGGTTATATAGATACCAGGATGAGGGACATATGATTTGAAATACGGACACTGGCATTGTAATACACACCTTCATTTAACATAAAAAATTTTTTTTCTCTTTTTCTTCACCAAATTTGGGGGTGCGTCTTATAATCAGGTGCGTCTTATAAAGTGAAAAATATGGACTTACTAAAAAGTACACTATATATGTTTATTGCTGTTACATTTTAAACTGTGGGATAAGCATATGGCCACTTCTACTGATTGTGTATTATAATTCCAACCTTATTGCACTATACTTATATAATTATGGTAATTAATCTATGCGTTTCACCCTATAGAAAGGAAATAATGCTTTGAGGTCCCCTCAGTTACTCACCCACGAAAGTGTTTTTGTGTCTATATTTTGGATTTTACCAATATTTTATATCTTGAACTCAATAAATATTAAAGCTTTTAACTTAATAATGATGATTTCAGTCCTGGCATTTTTTAGTGCACTATATAGTATACCTAGGAACGTAACTATAGTGGGCAGAAAAATAAATACCAGGAGAAAACACAGAGCATGCAATAAAAATTGTAACAAATTTTATTCAAGTAAAGTACTACAAAAGACATGTATATAATAGTATGCATTTATGGACAAAAAACAGACAGTATCCACCCACAGTGCCCCACACCTCCATGCTGATGGAAAACAATCCCGGACTATGTCCCCAGGGAATACTTCAACCCCACAAGCAATGTTAATACATAGTACCCAGGCACAGTGGCCTAAATGTAATTACAATAAAGTGAACATCACTCAAGGGCATAAGTGTGAGAAAATAAACCGCAGTGTAAAATTGCGGTCTAAACGTGGGGAAATGAAGTCCCAGGGGCACTTACCGGGAGTGGAGGCAAAGGGGAACCAGGCTGTACCACCCCCGACGCGCGTTTTGCGGCGTCTCAGGCCGCTTTCTCAAGAGGGATATAGTAAAAAAGTCCAATCAGGACCTTAAAATAACCCCTAACCCCGGTCATGTGACCTAAACTGACCAATAGAAAAAGCGCCAACAGCGCATGCGCCCCAATCATTGCAAGAACACAAGGTCTAATTAGGACCTTGCAGAAAAACCCCCCAGCCTTAATCATGTGATCCCAAACTGGCAAATAGTAAAGGCACTACCGGCGCATGCGCTCCAGTCCCCGAAAGTCCCGCAGTACACCACAGGCATCATGTGTCACTGCACATAAACCGGAAGGACCCGGATGTGCGCACCGCACATAAAGATGCCGAGCGCAGAGCAGGGCCATGGAGCACTAGGAGCGATGCGCACGGCCAATTACCATAGAGCCGATGCCAGAGATAGATGGAGTCAATGGGGCAAAAAAGCGTACATGCAAAAAAATATTTATTCTGACCGCTAATTATAAATGGCATGGAAATGTACCAATATTTCCAGCGGTACATATGTAACAACATCAAAACATGACAGTCAATATATACATCAGAATGTAACCAATAACAAATAACGCGGAATGAAAAAATAGTGGATGCATAATACAAAAATAAAGATAAAGTTAGAGTTGCATTTATCAATAACAACAAGAAGCATCCAATATTATAATAGATAAACACTGTTGGCGCTTGAAGATGAATAGTCCAATTGTGTAGGCGGTCACATCACAAATCCACGGACAGGGGAAATGCTGTGTACTGAAGATGAATAAATGTGAAAAAAGAGAATAAAGTTATAAACAAGATTAAAAACAAGAATAAAAGCAAAAAGGAACTGCCACGGAATCAATGGGGGATATGGAATTTGCGAGCAACAAGGGGAAGAGGAAGGAATCTACCACGATGTTAGACAGGGCAAATATCAGTGCAATGGGCAAACAGGGGGGGGGAAAGGGGGGAGAGAAAAAAAAAAAAAGGGGAAGACAGTTTAATATACTGCAGATGTTATAGAAAAGGGACGAAACTAAGGTGTTCATTAAGTCCCTTTGGAGTCATGGTGTCTAATTCCACAATCCACCTCGTTTCCATTTGTGCAAGTATTCTCTTGTTGTCTCCACCCCTGATGCCCATATGCAATACATCAATCCCCCTCACCTTCAACAGACTGCCATCGCTGTTATGATGTAACCGAAAGTGTCGGAGGATCGTTTTCATGTCAGCTGGATCAGGTGCCAACTTAGCCGCGCCAATGTCCCGCACATGCTCCCGAACACGTGTCCTCAACTCTCTAGTGGTCAGACCAACGTAAATTTTTTGACACGGGCATGTGGCGTAGTATATCACATTTGATGTGCTGCACGAAATATTGGTGCGGAGCCATTATGTTCCCGCCTCTAAGAACCCGTTTGGTTCAAGTGGCCCTATCACTGGCTCATTCTCTTGCGGACACTGCATTAGCTGTGCCAATGTCCTGCGCTGCTCCACGTTCTCTTCCTCGAGTGGTATCAGACAGTTTAAAATCAGAAATCGAATTTCGTGCAGCACATCAAATCAGATGTGACCGCCTACACAATTGGACTATTCATCTTCAAGCGCCAACAGTGTTTATCTATTATAATATTGGATGCTTCTTGTTGTTATTGATAAATGCAACTCTAACTTTATCTTTATTTTTGTATTATGCATCCACTATTTTTTCATGCCGCGTTATTTGTTATTGGTTACATTCTGATGTATATATTGACTGTCATGTTTTGATGTTGTTACATATGTACCGCTGGAAATATTGGTACATTTCCATGCCATTTATAATTAGCGGTCAGAATAAATATTTTTTCGCATGTACGCTTTTTTGCCCCATTGACTCCATCTATCTCTGGCATCGGCTCTATGGTAATTGGCCGTGCGCATCGCTCCTAGTGCTCCATGGCCCTGCTCTGCACTCGGCATCTTTATGTGCGGTGCGCACATCCGGGTCCTTCCGGTTTGTGTGCAGTGACACATGATGCCTGTGGTGTACTGCGGGACTTTCGGGGACTGGAGCGCATGCGCCGGTAGTGCCTTTACTATTTGCCAGTTTGGGATCACATGATTAAGGCTGGGGGGTTTTTCTGCAAGGTCCTAATTAGACCTTGTGTTCTTGCAATGATTGGGGCGCATGCGCTGTTGGCGCTTTTTCTATTGGTCAGTTTAGGTCACGTGACCGGGGTTAGGGGTTATTTTAAGGTCCTGATTGGACTTTTTTACTATATCCCTCTTGAGAAAGCGGCCTGAGATGCCGCGAAACGTGCGTCGGGGGTGGTACAGCCTGGTTCCCCTTTGCCTCCACTCCCGGTAAGTGCCCCTGGGACTTCATTTCCCCACGTTTAGACCGCAATTTTACACTGCGGTTTATTTTCTCACACTTATGCCCTTGAGTGATGTTCACTTTATTGTAATTACATTTAGGCCACTGTGCCTGGGTACTATGTATTAACATTGCTTGTGGGGTTGAAGTATTCCCCGGGGACATAGTCCGGGATTATTTTCTATCAGCATGGAGGTGTGGGGCACTGTGGGTGGATACTGTCTGTTTTTTGTCCATAAATGCATACTATTATATACATGTCTTTTGTAGTACTTTACTTGAATAAAATTTGTTACAATTTTTATTGCATGCTCTGTGTTTTCTCCTGGTATTTATTGAATTGTTTGAGTTTATGCCTTTTTTTGGCATTGGAGGATAGACTTGCTGTTCCTTCATACGCCATATAATGAGTAAAGGGTTTTTGATTTCATATAGTGGGCAGAAGTAGTAATGAAACTCGTCACAAGGGGAATTTATTTACAGTCCGTGGATCAATAGCTAGTGGATAACGTTTTGGTTCGCATGGACCTTCATGAGATAAATGCTGTTTTGTTGAACTGGAAAATAAGTAGTCAATACTCATAGGGGATGACACTTTAAATGGACTGAAAGTGGTGAGAGGTATGTCTGCGGTGGGGTAAGGTGGCTGAGAGCCACAGTCAGAAAGCGCTTTCAGCCACCATACCCCAGGACAGAGATACCTCTCACCACCTTCAGTCCATTTAACGTATCATCCCCTATAAGTATTGAATACTCATCTTCCACTTCAACAACACAGCATTTATCTGATAAAGGTCTATGTGGACAGAAACGTTATCAACAAGCTGTTGATCCACGGACTGCAAATAAATTCACCTTGTTTTGCAACATTTCCTTTTGAGTGACGAGTTTCATTACTACTACTGGTACAGATTGGAACCCTACTCAGTCACCTCATCTATCACCTCCGGAGTGCCGTTGATGCTTTTCCATAGTGGGTAGAAGGGCTGCAATTACACCCGAGCCGAGCCCTGAAGACTAAGACAGCCCTTTGACCTCTATTACAAAATACCCCTGTTAGTTGAGAGCTGTGTTGAAGATTTTGCATTGGGGCCCCCAAACAATGTTAGGACACTGAGTGTACCTACTATAATTTGTAAAAAAAAACACATTAGGATTCACCTTCAGTGATTCCATATAAATGCATTCAGCATAAGGCCTTGTACATTATACAATGCCAGAATGTTTTGCAGAATTCTAATATGCCTATAATTTACAGTAGTTAGTATTTTATCCCATATTTTATGCAAATCTGCCAATGGAAGTTGTAGAAAGGAAGTTTCTTATACTGTAACTACAGGAAACAGATTTGCTTGCTGCAGAGCTGAGTGATTGGTTTCTCCAGTGGCTTTACGTGACGTATATGATGAAAATGTTTATATTATTCAATGTTTAATCTAGGTGGAGAAGAATACTATGCACCCTTCGCCTGGGGCGTTACTTTTTTATTTCTTACCAAGTGTTCCACATGGCTTATTTTTGTAAATACAAATGTCATATCTGAAAGAAAACAGACACACAATCATTGGAAACTAGCACAATAATGTGAGATGCATTAATTCATCAATTTTATTTTCTGCACAAACATTTGCTGGAAGGATTCTGAACTGCTAAATGTAGGTTTGTCCATACATGTTTCTGGATTTTGGGGAGAGCAAACTCACAACTAAGCAAATACCAAAAAACCAAACTGTCCTACATTGGACTTACAGAGCCGCGATACTATTTTTACCCGGTTCTCCTTATTTTCGGGGATGGGATCTTGTGTATGTACAGCGGGACAGTATAAAACAACTCTGATTTCTTGCAAATCAAAGGCACTTAAAGGTAACCTGTCATGTAAAAAATGCTTTTAACATGCAGATATGGGGTTAATATTCAGGTCAATTACATTCTAAAGCTGTGCGGCTACTGCACTGAAAGCACAGCTACCGGAAGGAAACTTTATCTCTAGAGGCAACCTCCGGCTTTCATCCATGGCTGGTGCAGCTTCGGTCACCGCTCAGTACATAGCAAGCTCTAACCACATGCCTGGCAGTGACTGACAGCTGGGTCAGCAGTGCAAGAGAGCTAAGCTGGCTGTCAGTCATTGATGAGGCCATGTAATAGCCGCCGTTCACTATTTACTAAGCGGTGACTGAATCTGCATCAGCTGTGTCTCCATGACTGAAAGTAAGAGTAAAAAGATGGTAGTTAATTTTAGTTTGTGTACCTGGTTATTAAGACAGCAGTGTCATGATCAGCAATGCCATTCTCGGTGATTGCATTCCCGTTACGGCTTACAATAGACTTTTGCCACCGACAGAAACTGTCTAGAGATTTTCCAGCATGGTGATTAATTTCCAGGGTGGGCTGTTGAAAAAGTGATTGGTCTAGCATTAATTCGCATGAACCAATTAGCAATTTATGGCTTTATGTGTGAAAGTAAATCCTAGAGCAATGGTCACACTTAATTCCAGTGGAAAATTATAAAACTGGTTCGGGCTTGAATGTATTCATTATATTAATATCCTTTAAAATTCACCTGGTCTTCAGTCAAGAGGATTAACCTTGTCACCATTATGTTCACAATGTTCCCCAGACTTGAGTCCTGGAAAAGTTTGGCAACCTGACCTCCAGGAAACAAGAAAATATCAGTCTTAAAATCAATGGAACAAAGGCAGAATATAAAGAATAATTTTAAAGAAAACCTTTAAAGGGAATCTGTCAGTAGGATCAACCCTACTAAGCCGTCTACATGGACACGTAGAAGAAGCTGAATAAAATGATACCTTGATATCTGTAATCTGATATTTTATTCCAGAGAAATCCATGTGTTTCTTATATGCAAATGAGCAGTTCAGGACTATGGGCAGAACATAGATCTCCCCGAGTGTCTGCTTCCAGATGTTATTTTAAATGAAAGAGGGCATTACCAGTGTAAGACTTATAGATTAGGAGAGCAGATTGTCTGTCTCACACTGGTAACATCCTCTTTCATTTAAAATAAGCTCTGGAAGTAAATTCTCAGGAATATCTGTAACTGGCCCATAGATCTTAACAGCTCTTTCGCATATTAAGAAAAATGTGGATTTCTCTGTAATAAGACATCGGATCACAGATTTCAATGTATCATTTTATTCAGCCTCCTACAACCTACATACCCATAGAACCATAGAGCTGGCTTAGGAGGGATGATCCTACTGACAGACTCCATTTAAGAAAACCTGTTGGGCGATTCCTGCTGCCCAGATTGCGCAGAGATTATATACTTTGATTACCCCTTGCCAGCTCTTACCAGCAGCATCGTAAATGACTGACAGAAGTCTCCCTCACATATACATAGGGAAAAATCAGTCAATCTTTTTTGGGTTCTTCAAAGTATATTTTCTTTGGAATACCGGAGCATGCAGACAGAATGTGATTCATGCAGCTTGTGGTTTGGGTAGCATAAATCGCCTGACAGATTCCTTCTAAATATCATAATGTTTATTGATGGTCTGGGTGTAATACTTACAATGTTCATGATGGCGAGGATATACTGCTCAATGTCTCTTCTCCCATGATAGCCAATCATCATTTTGTCAGCAACGACCAGGGTCTCTACATATCTCTCTGTGCTAACTGATCGTTTAAGTGGAAGAGGCCCACGCTGTGTTTGATTGGACATTGGCCTTAACGGAGGAGGTCTTAGGTTCCTTAACCACCATTGACGATCCCTCCAGGGTTTATCATCTGTTAAAAGAATATTTCCCTTTAAGCTGTCATATTGTACAAAACAGTGACTAATATAATACTTTTGGGAACACACACAAATACTTAAAATAACATTAAAGCAATCCCTATAAAAAACAATGTTACAGAGCATTAAACACATCTGCATGGTTTGTAAAGTGGAATTTTTAAATGTTAGCTTCACATAAGGATATATACTGTGTGAAGGGGGGATATTTTTGCCCAAATTCCTGTTTTAGCTAACACTGAAAACCATATATACCTTAACCATGAACTGCAATAGTTTTGCAATTCAGGTATTGTCTGCACTAGGGTGACCGGATCTCATATGGGGGGAAAAAATGTCAGAATCTTGTTCGTCTGGACCCCACAAAACGATTCCCCTTTCCAGATATTGAGAGAGCCAAAATTTGAGCTCGATCAAACGACGTTAACCCGTGCCGCTCGTCGCTCAAAGTTTGAAAAAATCCAAATTGAGGTATTTTAAGATTTAGGTATTTTGCATAGTCTGTTAGACTATAAAGAATGTGACAACAACTTTGCAGAAATAGCCCTGACCAAATTTTCGAACCATTTGTGGTATTTGAATGCAGAGTTGGTGGGATTATGGTTTTTTGATCCCACCATTACAGACAATGAAAAGTTGTTAATGGCTAATAAATTGCTCAGTAGCACAGATGAACCATCAGAGCACGCTAACCTACATGAGTTGATAATTTTACATAGTTATCTAATCTATTCTAGAGCTTTTGTTAAAGTAGTTTTTGAAACGTCAGAATATAATGCTCGGCATTTGCTTACAACTTGCAGGACATATTGCTTTTGTTCTTCATCTTTTGTCAGAAGGTCGTTAAAGTCGGTTACTTCCTACCTCTTTTAATTTTTCTTTCCTAACTTTTGGATTTACAACCCTAGCGTGCTCTGATGGTTCATCTGTGCTACTGAGCAATTTATTAGCCATTAACAACTTTTCATTGTCTGTAATGGTGGGATCAAAAAACCATAATCCCACCAACTCTGCATTCAAATACCACAAATGGTTCAAAAATTTGGTCAGGGCTATTTCTGCAATGTTGTTGTCACATTCTTTATAGTCTAACAGACTACGCAAAATACCTAAATCTTAAAATACCTCAATTTGGATTTTTTCAAACTTTGAACGACGAGCGGCACGGGTTAACGTCGTTTGATCGAGCTCAAATTTTGGCTATCTCAATATCTGGAAAGGAGAATCGCTTTGTGGGGTCCAGACGGACAAAATTCCGACATCGATTTTTTGTGGTCACCCTAGTCTGCACACTTTACATACTGTAGGTGAAGCATGTTTATTTTACATGATTTACCTGTAGGAAACACATGGCTAATAATCACATTAAAAAACATGCCAATTAGGCTAGTTTCACACTAGCGTTTATTCGACGCAGTGCACGGCGCCGCTAAGCCCCGCCCCCTGCTGGCTCCCTGCCCGCCCCATCCGGTCATCGCCGCCTACTATCGCACATGGACGCTTGCGATCTGCGCACCCTATCTTTAGCATAGGGTGCGCAGATCGTGCGCTGGCCGTGCGCTAGTAGGATTTTGGCGTGTGCTGCGCACTTTTGAAGGTGCGCCCGTGCGCGCTGAACGCAGCATGTTACATTTCGGCGCGCTCAGCGCACCTTCAAAAGTACGCAGCGCACGCCAAAATCCTACTAACTCACGGCCAGTGCACGATCTGCGCACCCTATGCTAAAGATAGGGTGCGCAGATCGCAAGCGTCCATGTGCGATAGTAGGTGTCGATGACCGGATGGGGCCGGCAGGGAGGCGGCAGGGGGTGGGGCTTAGCGGCGCCGTGTGCTGCATCGAATAAACGCTAGTGTGAAACTAGCCTTAGTGGCAAAATTTCAAGCAATTTTCAAATTTTTTTTTCCTAAATTGCACTTTAACTGTAATGTGTGAATGTATCCATATTAATTTTAAAAGCAGCAATGGAGTTTTGTAGTAAATAAAACTTTGTGTTTCCCTGTCTTATGTAAAAGCTATGAAAAAAAGGTCCAGCTGTTTGAGTAGGGCAAGTTGGGTTGGGTTGTTTGGCATATGCAATCTAACATCGGCTATCATCTAAGACATGTACGGCATATCCCACCTCAGGACTTGTACCTATCTATAGAGCAGAGTACAATTGACCCCATCATCCTGACAGATTTAATGACTGCAGGGAATGACAACATGCTCACACATACAGTTGAAACTAGAAGTTTACTTACACTAAATAAAAAGACACATATGCATGTTTTATCTCAATATCTGACATGATATCATAATTAACCTTTCCTGTTTTAGGTCAATTATTATTACCATAATTATTAATATTTGCCAAATGCCTGAATAATGAGAGAGATAATAGAGATAATATTTTAAGGCATTTTTATTTCTTACTGCAAAGTCAAAAGTTTACCATATTTTGCGGATTATAAGACGCACCCCAAATTTTGAGGAGAAAAATAGGAAAAAAAACTTTTTTTAATAAAATGGTGGTGCCTCTTAAAATCCATGCATCTTATTGCTTACCGGGGGTGGTTGCTGCGGTAAAGCATGGTCCCAGGGTTGCTGCTGGATGAGGCAAGTGTGGCATGTTGCTGCTGACCACAGGCTGGGATGAGGGGGTGTTCTGATGTGCACGGCTGTGGGTGAAAATGGCTGGGGTGCTCTGTGGGTGCGGGGGGGTCTCCGCTGGCATTTTGTGAAGGCCCTGAGCTCCCCGCATTTCCATTACTGCGATGCGGTGGCCTCCGCAAAAATGGTCGCTGGGGCGGCGCACGCTCAGATTGAGATCTCGGCAACGAGATCTCGGGTGCCGAGATCTTGTCTCCCGAGGGCCATTTTCCCAGAGGTCACTGCATAGCAGTAATGAATATGTGGGGGGCTCGGGGCTTTCACAAAATGTCAATGGAGCCCCCCACACAACAGAGCATTGCAGCCAATTTCACCCACAGCGGCACACATCGGAACAACCCCTCATCCCAGCCAGCGGCCTGCAGCAACGCGCCACTCTTTCCTCCTCCAGCAGCGACCCTGGGACCCTGCTCCACCATGGCTAGTAAGGAATATCCACATTATAAGATGCACCCAGATTTTCCCCCCAAATTTGGGGGAGAAAAGTACGTTTTATAATCCGAAAAGTACAGTATATTTCATTAGTATTTGGTACCATTGCCCTTAAAGTGAATGACTGGGGTCATCTCAATAGTTGATTGGAGTTCGGGCCCATTGCTCCTTACAAAACTGGTGTAACTGATCCAGGTTTGTAGGTCGCCTTGCTCGCACCTGCCTTTTCAGCTTTGCCCATAAACTTTCAATAGGATTGAGATCAGGGCTTTGTGATGGCCACTCCAAAACATTGAGTTTGTTAGTGACAGACAATTTGGTACTTAATGACCAAGCCAATTTTTCACATTTCTGACCACTGTCACTTTATGAGGTTATAGCTCTAGAACGCTTCAACGGATTGCACTGATTCTGAGAAAGTTTTTTCGTGACATATTGTACATCATGTCAGTGGTAAAATGACTTCGATATGACTTCTTTTATTTATGAAAAAATGGAAATTTGGCAAAAATTTTGAAAATTTAGCAATTTTAAAACTTTTCATTTTTGTGCCCTTAAATCAGAGAGTCATATCGCACAAAATAGTTAATAAATAACATTCCCACATGTCAACTTTACATCAGCACAATTTTGGAAACATACTGTAACTTTTTTTTGTAAGGACGTTATAAGGGTTAAAAGTTGACCAGTGATTTCTAATTTTTCCAAAAAAAATTACAAAACCATTTTTTTAGGGACTACCTCACATTTAAATTGAGTTTGGGGGTCAATACGACAGAAAATACCCCAAAGTGACAGCATTCTAAAAACTGCATCCCTCAAGGTGCAAAAAACCACATTCAAGAAGTTTATTAACCCTTCAGGTGCTTCATGAGAACTAAAGCAATGTGGAAGGAAAAAATGAACATTTTACTTTTTTCACAAAAAATTTACATTGGAACCAAACTTTTTTTATTTTCACAAGGGTAGCAGGAGAAAATGAACCACAACATTTGTTGTGCAATTTCTCCTGAGTACACTGACACGCCGTATGTGGGGGAAAGCCATTGTTTGGGCGCATGACAGGGTTCAGAAGGGAGGGAGCACTATTTGACTTTTTGATTCCAGCCAATTTTGTATTCAATGGCGGGTGCCATGTCGCGTTTGAAGACCCCCTGATGTACCTAAACTATAACCCTAACCGCAACTCTAATCCCAACACAACCCTAACCGCAACCCTATCCAAACCCTAACCCTAGCTCTAACCCTAGTCCCAACCCTAATCCTAGCCCAACCTTAACCATAGCTCTAACCTTAGCCACAACCCTAACCCTAGCCCAACTCAAACCCTAGCCCAGCCCAAATCCTAGCTATAACCCCTACTATAACCCCATCCATAACCCTAACCCTAGCCCCTAACCCTAGCTATAACCCCAACTATAACCCCCAACCATAACTCTAACCCTAGCCCCAACCCAAACCCTAGCTATAACCCCAACTATAACCCCAATCATAACCCTAACCCTAATAGAAAAATGGAAAAAAATACATTTTGTTAATTTTATTATTTTTACCTGACAAAGGGGGTGATAAAAGTGGGTTTGATTTACTATTTTTTTATTTTGACCACTATGATAGGGTCTGTGATAAAAATCTCCTATTGTTGCCAGGATTTTTTTTTTGCGCTCGGCGTTATTCTGTGAATAACAGTGATCACAACACCATGGTCGGTAAAAACAGACCCGAATCATGTTCTCCGGGGTCTCAGCTACAACCTTCTGTAGCCAAGACCCCAGAGATTTTCAAATGCTGGAGGGCGCTATAGCCTTATTTCTCAGCGCCGTTAAAAAGCGCCGTTAAAAAGCGACAGTGAGGAATAAGTAACCTTAACTGCCGCTGTTGGCGGTCATTAAGGGGTTAAGCCTCTTTTTTACCATTTTGGCAGTATGCTTCGAGTCGCTGTCCATTTGGAAGACCCATTTCTGCCCAAGCTTTAACTTCCTGGCTGATGTCTTGCAATGTTGCTTCAGTATTGCCACAATCTTTTCTCATGATGCCATCTATTTTGTGAAGTGCACCAGTCACTCCTGCAGCAAAACAACCCCACAACATGATACTGCCACCCCCATGTTTCACAGTTGGGATGATGCTTTTAGGCTTCCAAGATTCTCTCTTTTTCCTCCAAATGTAATGATAGTCATTATTAGAGTTGAGCGATACCATCCGATACTTCAAAGTATCGTATCGGATGGTATCGGCCGATCTTTAAAAAAAGTATCGGTATCGCCGATTCCGATACCGGAAGTCCCATTCAAGTCTATGGGACTTCCGGTATCGGAATAAGAAAAACCCTTTCCTGCCCTTGTACAGCCTCTCTGGGGTCTGTACGGGCCTTTCGGGGGGCTGTGCCGGCCTGCCAGGGGGTCTGTGCAGGCTCCGGTGGTCTGTGCCGGCCTGCCGGTGGTCTGTGCAGGCTCCGGGGGGCTGTGCCGGCCTGCCGGGGGGCTGTGCCGGCCTGCCGGGGGGCTGTGCCGGCCTGCCAGGGGGTCTGTGCAGGCTCCGGTGGTCTGTGCCGGCCTGCCGGTGGTCTGTGCAGGCTCCGGGGGGCTGTGCCGGCCTGCCGGGGGGCTGTGCCGGCCTGCCGGTGGTCTGTGCAGGCTCCGGGGGTCTGTGCAGGCATCGTCCGATGGGACTACAAGTCCCATCGGGCGATGCCTGCTACCATGACAGTGATTGACACATTAGCCAATGATGGGACAGTAGTAGTCCCATCATCCGGTTAATGTGTTAAATGTAAAAAAAAAAAAAAAAAAAAATTACATGCTACATTCATACTACATACTACATACATGCTACATTCATACTACATACTACATACATGCTACATTCATACTACATGCAACATACATACTACATATATACTACATGCATGCTACATATATACTACATGCTACATGCATGCTACATACATACTACATACATGCTACATATATACTACATACATACTACATATATACTACATGCATGCTACATATATACTACATACATACTACATATATACTACATGCATGCTACATACATACTACATATATACTACATGCATGCTACATACATACTACATGCTACATGCATGCTACATACATACTACATACATACTACATGCTACATACATACCACATATATACTGCATACATACAATACATTCATACAATACATACATAGACATACAGTACATATAACATAGAGTAACATACTTACCAATACTTGTCACATTGTTCCCCGAAGCCATTGTCTTTCCGGAATAAATATTAACATAACAAACCACAAAAATACTCACCCACGATCCGAAGCAGTCCACGAGTGTGTCCCACGACGATCTTGGGTAGAGAACTGCAGCATCAGCTGATGCTGCCGTTCTCTACGGGCTGCAGGAATCCAATGACGGAAGGTAGGTATCCTTCCGCACTGTATTCCTCCGCCACTTAAAAAAAAAAAAAGTCCCTAGTCTCACTTTATGCCATTGCTGTGTGGGAATTTCCCACACAGCAATGGCATAAAGTGAGACTAGGGACTTTTTTTTTTTTAAGTGGCGGAGGAATACAGTGCGGAAGGATACCTACCTTCCGTCATTGGATTCCTGCAGCCCGTAGAGAACGGCAGCATCATCTGATGCTGCAGTTCTCTACCCAAGATCGTCGTGGGACACACTCGTGGACTGCTTCGGATCGTGGGTGAGTATTTTTGTGGTTTGTTATGTTAATATTTATTCCGGAAAGACAATGGCTTCGGGGAACAATGTGACAAGTATTGGTAAGTATGTTACTCTATGTTATATGTACTGTATGTCTATGTATGTATTGTATGAATGTATTGTATGTATGTAGTATATATGTGGTATGTATGTAGCATGTAGTATGTATGTAGTATGTATGTAGCATGCATGTAGCATGCAGTATGTATGTAGCATGCATGTAGTATATATGTAGTATGTATGTAGCATGCATGTAGTATATATGTAGCATGTATGTAGTATGTATGTGGTATGTATGTAGCATGTAGTATATATGTAGCATGCATGTAGTATATATGTAGTATGTATGTAGTATGTATGTAGTATGTATGTAGTATGTATGTAGCATGTATGTAGTATATATGTAGTATGTATGTAGTATATATGTAGCATGCATGTAGTATATATGTAGTATGTATGTAGCATGCATGTAGTATATATGTAGCATGCATGTAGTATGTATGTGGTATGTATGTAGCATGTAGTATATATGTAGCATGCATGTAGTATGTATGTAGTATGTATGTAGTATATATGTAGCATGCATGTAGTATGTATGTGGTATGTATGTAGCATGTAGTATATATGTAGCATGCATGTAGTATGTATGTAGTATGTATGTAGCATGCAGTATGTATGTAGTATGTATGTAGTATATATGTAGTATGTATGTAGCATGCATGTAGTATGTATGTAGCATGTATGTAGTATGTATGTAGTATATATGTAGTATGTATGTAGCATGTAGTATGTATGTAGTATTTTTTTTTTTTTTTAACATTTAACACATTAGCCGGATGATGGGACTACTACTGTCCCATCATTGGCTAATGTGTCAATCACTGTCATGGTAGCAGGCATCGCCCGATGGGACTTGTAGTCCCATCGGACGATGCTTGCACAGACCCCCGGACATCAGCACAGCCCCCCGGCAGGCCGGCACAGCCCCCCGGCAGGCCGGTACAGACCCCCACAGGGTGCACAGCCCCCCGGCAGGCCGGCACAGCCCCCCGGCAGGCCGGCAGAGACCCCGGGCAGTCCACACAGCCCCCCGGCAGGCCGGCACAGCCCCCCGGCAGGCCGGCAGAGACCCCCGGAAGGCCCGAAATGACGGCGCATCATGATGCGCACACACCGCGCATCATGATGACGTCAGGCCGTCAATCAACTGAACTTCCGATTCCGATGCCGAATTCCGATATTGAAAAAATATCGGAAGTCGGTATCGGAATTCCGATACAGCAAGTATCGGCCGATACCCGATACTTGCGGTATCGGAATGCTCAACACTAGTCATTATGCTCAAAATGTTCAGTTTTAGTTTCATCAGGCCACAGGACATGTCTCCAAAAATTAAAGTCTTTGTTCCTGTGTGCATTTGCAAATATTAATCTGGCTTTTTTATGTTTCTTTTGGATTAATGGCTTTTTCTTGGCTGAGTGATCTTTCAGCCCATGTTGATACAGCACTACTTCTGACACAATCTTACCAGCTCCCACCATAATCTTCACAAGGTCTTTTGCTATTGTCCTTGGATTTATATGCACATGTAAGACCAAAGCTTGTTCATCTCTGGGACGCAGAACCCATATCCTTCCGAGTGGTATGATGACTGGACATTTCCATCTTGTTTGTGCTTGCGTATAATTGTTTGTACAGATGAATGAGGCACCTTCAGGTATCTTGAAATTATTTCCAAGGATGAGCCAGACTTGTGCAAGTACACAATTATGTTCCTGATTTCTTGAGACTTTCCCATGATGCTACACAAAGAAGCAGTGTGTTTTAGGTGTGCATTAACATACATTCACAGATGTGTCTCTAATAATCAGAAGCTTCCAAACACATGACATCATCATATTGGTAGTCCAGAATTGTTTAAAGGCATAGTAATCTTAGTGCATGTAAACATTTGACTTTGCAGTAAGTACGTGATAAAAATGGCTTAAAACATTCTCTCTCTCATTATTCTGGCATTTGGCACATATTAATAATTATGGTAATCCTAATTGATCAAAAGTGGGAAAGGTTTATTCTGATTTCATGTCAGATATTGAGAAAACATGCATATGTGTCTTTTTCTATAGTGTATTTAAACTTCCAGTTTCAACAGTATATACAGTATATATATATATATATATATATACAGTATATATGGGTATGCATACTAATTTAGAAATATTTACAGGCTCTACATTTGTACAGTGCAGAAAATGGTTAAAAATATACCTATTACACCACAAGCTGCGTCAAGGTGCTGTCGCTGCAAGGAAGACCGCTTGTAAACCACATGAGGTGTCCCCTCACTGGTCATATTATAGTTTCCACCTGGAGGCAGTGGCTCAATGAGAAATTCATCATCCCCTGACACTATCACTCCAAGCTAAAATAGAAGGTAAAAGGTGTTACAAGAAGAAGTTAAACTATGGCTTCCGCGAGAGATACAATAGCAAGCAAAAGGATAACAATGCTTTGAACTTTTGAATTTAGACTCCATGTCTCACCATCCACCACTGCATTGAACGTGAGACTATCATCATTTTATAGACAATCAACTTGGCTATCTCATACATAAATTTGACTTGCAACTATTTTGCATATGAATAGTTATGCAGATTCTTGTCATGTCACTGCATTGTAACCGTTTTGTTCCTGATGGCTGAAAAATCTTTTTTTCCAGTATATAACAAATTACAACCTGTTCTCACATTATCTAATAGCTCAGTGTGTCATTAGGTTGATTCCCAAGTGAAAGGTCACTGGTTTGAATCAAGAAGCAGCCATACAGAAGATTTACCAAGAAAAGAGCAGCCATACAGAAGGAGCAGCCATACAGAAGATTTCCCAAGAAAAGAGAATCAGCTTCATCCAGCTAAAGACAAAAAGTGGATATCAAGGCTAAATATCAGAGTCAACAAGTTGGCTCATTACAAGGTCTATCAGTTCTGCAATGACAAACACGGCAGTGGAGGTGGCTTGAGTACTTCATAAAAGTGAGATCACAGACGTCCATACAAGCACCGTGCAATGCACGTTCCGCAAGTCTGGAATGGTGGCCCGAAAAAAGGTGAAGAAACCTCAACTTCAATATTGCATAATATTCTAAGAAGCGTCGGCTCGAGTTTGCAAAACAGTGCGAAAAGTGGATAGTAGAAGAATGTAAACGGGTGATTTGGAGTGATGAGACGAAAGTCAATAGACTAACCTCTGATGGGTGCAAATGAGTCAGGAAGAAACAAGGGAAAAAAGGGCTAACAAATTGAAAATTTCAAAGAATTGTCAAGTTTGGTGGAGGAAGCCTAAAGAAATGTGTTTGTTTTACAGCAAAAAACATTGGATACTTGACTAGGATTGTTAATGGTCTCAATGCTGAGCTATATGTGAGTTTCCTACAAGACTACTAACTTCGTACACTTGAGTACTATCGGTATGAAAAGGACTAAATAGTGTTCTAGTAAGTAGTGTTGAGCGATACCTTTCGATATCGGGAAATATCGGATCGGATTGGATCGGACCGATACCCCCAAAATATCGGGTATCGCCGATTCCGATACCAGAAACCCATGCAAGTCAATGGGGCACAAATATCGGAATGAAACTAAACACTTTGTTTCCTTGCACATCCAGTTCGGTAGGGGGGAAGAGTGTGTGCGGGCGGGGTCTGTACGAGCCTCTCGGGGGTCTGTGCGGGCCTGCCGGGAGTCTGTGCGGGCTGCCGGGGGTCTGTGCGGGCTGCCGGGGGTCTGTGTGGGCCTGCCGGGGGTTGTGTGTGTGTGCAGGCATCATCAGATGGGACTACAAGTCCCATCGGGCTCTGCCTGCTACAATGACAGTGATTGACACATTAGCCAATGATGGGACAGTAGTAGTCCCATCATCCGGCTAATGTGTTGAATGTAAAAAAAAAAAAAAACATACATACTACATATATACAACATTTATACAGCATACTACATACTTCATATATACTACATTCATACAACATACATACATACTACATACATACTACATATATACCACAGTCATACAACATACATACATACTACATCATACATGCATACTACATATATACTACATTCATACAACATACATACATACATACATAGTACATACTACATATATACTACATTCATGCAACATACATACATACATACTACATACATACTACATATATACTACATTCATACAACATACATACATACTACATATATACTACATTTATACAACATACATACATACATACATAGTACATACTACATATATACTACATACATACAACATACATAAAACATGCTACAGACATACAACAGACATACTACATACATACTACATACAATACATTCATACATTCATACAATACATACATATAGACATACAGTACATATAACATGGAGTACATACTCACCATCACTTGTCACTTTGATCCCCGAAGCCAGTGTCATCTGTAAAAAATATTAAAATAACAAACAACCAATATACTCCCTGATCCGCAGAAATCCACGAGTGTCCCACGACGATCTCCCGTGGAGAACAGCAGCATCAGCTGATGCGACCGCTCTCTAGGGGCTCCAGGAATACAATGACGGGAGGTAGGTATCCTTCCGCTCTGTATTCCTCCGCCACTGTAAAAAAATAGTCGCTAGTACTTTTGGCATTGCTGTGTGAGAAAGTTCCCATGCAGCTTTTGCCATAAAGTGAGACCAGTGAACTATAGTAACCTCTCAGTGATGCACTGATCATCGTGGGACACTCGTTGATTTCTGCGGATCAGGGAGTATATTGGTTGTTTGTTATTTTAATATTTTTTACAGTGAGATGACACTGGCTTCGGGGATCAAAGTGACATGTGACGATAAGTATGTACTCTATGTTATATGTACTGTATGTCTATATGTATGTATTGTATGAATGTATTGTATGTAGTATGTATGTTGTATGTATGTAGCATGTTGCATGTATGTAGTAAGTATGTAGTATGTATGTATGTATGTTGTATGAATGTAGTATACATGTAGTATGTATGTAGTACGTAGTATGTATGTATGCTGTATGAGTGTAGTATATATGTAGTATGTATGTAGTATGTATGTATGTTGCATGAATGTAGTATATATGAAGTATTTATGTAGTATGTAGTATGTATGTATGTTGTATGAATGTTGTATATATGTAGTATGTATGTTTTTTTTTTTTTACATTCAACACATTAGCCAGATGATGGGACTACAACTGTCCCATCATTGGCTAATGTGTCAATCACTGTCATTGTAGCAGGCATAGCCCGACGATGCCTGCACACACACAAACCCCTGGCAGCCCACACAGACCCCCGGCAGCCTGCACAGACCCCCGGCAGCCCGCACAGACCCCCAGCAGGCCCGCACAGACCCCCGGCAGGCCCGCATAGACCCCGGCAGGCCCGCACAGACTGCGCATCATGACATCATTTCAGCAGCCAATCACAGCCATGCCATTAGTTAACATGGCTAACACAACTGGCTCATTGCATTATGGGAACTTCCGATTCCGGTATTCGATATTTTAAAAATATCGGAACTCCGATACAGCGAATATTGGCCGATACCCGATATTTGCAGTATCGGAATGCTCAACACTACTAGTAAGGCAACGACCCAAAACTTAAGTTGAGATTGGCAAAGAAATGTTTTAAATACAATGAAGCAGAGGTGCACGTTTGGCTCTCACAGTCCCTAGACCTCAACCCAATCTAACATTTGTGGGTAGAGTTGAAGAAAAAGCTGTATACAGTACATACCCAAGTGAGTTGACCAGTATGCACCAACTTTGTATAAATGACCTGGGATCAGATTTCCGTTAAAACATGCTTGAATCTGATCGAGAGTATGCCCAGAGAGATTCAGGCAGTGTTGAAAGCCAAAGGTAGATTTAGAAAATACTAACATATAAATAAAAATGTAAATTTAGATTTTCATGAGCAAATCAGTAACAATGCAATGACTTGACAAGAATTTGCATAACTAATCAACTAATCATATGCAAAATAGTCATAAGTCAATTTATGTATGAGACAGTCAGGATTAGAGTTGAGTGAAACGGGTCGGTCATATTCAAAAGTCGCCGACTTTCGCTGAAGTCGGGTTTCATGAAACGAAACCCGACCATAGCATGAGGTCGGCCACGAGGTGGGCGAACAGAGCGCCAAAGTCGCGTTTCAAAAGATGCTTCCAGCGCCCTTTTTCAGCCAATGATGGAGGACGCACACTGTGGGGAACGCGATGACATAGGCACCATTCACTCAGAGCACTACATTGTCCTCGCAGTGTACTGAGGCAGAATCAGACCCTGATGATACTCAGGTGCCCCTTCCCACATACTATACCACCTTACACGGTGACACAGAGGAAGGTGCACATGAAATTGAAGAGGAGGTGATGGATGACTCAGTTGTTGACCCAGATTGGCATCCATTGGGGGAAGAGGGTGCCGCTGCCAATAGCTCAGAAGAGGAGGAGGAGGATCCGCAGCAGGCAACGACATCGCAACAGCTGTTATCTGGCAGGACCGTAGCAGTCCAAAAACGTGTTACAAAAACCAAAAGAGTTGCAGGACAGCTTGGCCAGATGGTCAAAGTAGCACAGCGTGCAAGGTCTCAAAGACTGCAAAGACCTTTAGCCGAGGGAAAAATCTGAGAAATTTGAATACCAGTTGCATGCTTAGACATTTAACCACCATGCACTTGCAAGCGTGGACGGACTACCAAACCTCACGTACCACATGTGCACCTGCTCCGAATGAAGGTAGTTAGCAACACTACATCGCTTCCCCCACTGTAAGCCCACCGGTTAGCACACCACCAGCAGCAAATGTCGAGGTGTCGTTGTAAGGGCAAAGCAGTCATGGAATCACAATGTTATTGCTACGAAAGACAGAATCTAGGCCATCAGCAACACCATCACCATCACCAACCCTCTCTCAGTCCGCCATGTCCACCGCTAGTTCCACCATATGCAGCTCTCAAGTCCAGCTCACCCTACCAGAGACTCTGAGTAGGACAAGAAAGTACTCATCCTCTCATCCGCGTACACTGGCTTTGAACGCCCAAACTAATCTCGTTAGAGATGATGCCCTAGCGGTTGGTTGAAAGTAAAGCTTTCCGCGAGTTCATGGCCTACGTAGTACCACGCTATGACCTACCCAGTCGGCACTTCTTTTCGCGAAAAGCCATCCCAGCCCTCCATGTGCATGTGAAAGACCGCATTGTCCATGCACTCAAGCAATCAGTGAGTGGAAAGGTGCACCTCACAACAGATACATGGGTCAGTAGGCATGGCCAGGGCCATTACATGTCCATCACTGCGCACTGGGTTAATGTGGTGGATGCAGGGTCCGCAGGGGACAGCGGCGGTGGGACAGTGCTGCCTAGCCCACGGTATAGGAAACAGTTGGCTGTAGGCGTTCGACCCTCCTCCTCCTCCAGAAGCGAAAGCTCGTCCACAGAGCGCAGTCGCACAAGCACTCCATCCACAGCTGCCAGTGTTGCACACGAGGTGTCCCACTATCCAACAGCTAGTGGTAAGCGTCAGCAGGCTGTGTTGAAGATGATGTGTTTGGACGACAACAGACACACCGCGGAGTTACTTGCCGACTACTTGCAGCGACAAACTGAGTCATGGTTGGGCAGTCTGCATCTTGAGGCAGGCAAGGTAGTTACTGATAACGGCCGGAATTTTGTGGCAGCCATAGCCCTTTCAAAACTCAGACACATACCTTTCCTGGCTCACACCTTGAACCTGGTGGTGCAGTGCTTCCTCAATAATTATCCGGAGTTAACACCCCTGCTCCATAAGGTGTGAAGACTGTGGTTGCAACAAGGTGGAACTCCACCCTGCACATGGTTCAGAGGCTGTGCGAACAGAGGCAGGCTGTAATTCATTTGTGGGAGGATACACAGGCAGGCAGTTTGCAGGCAGACATGGAGTTGTCTGGTGTGCAGTGGTCGAAGCTGAAAGACCTCTGTAAAGTCCTTCAGTGTTTTGAGGAATGCACATGACTGGTAAGCGCAGACGACGCCATCATAAGCATGAGCATCCCACTTATGTGTCTGCTCATGCAAACTTTGACGCACATTAAGGAGCAGGCGTCTGCAGCCGAGGAGGAAGAGGAGGAGGGAAGCCTTGATGACAGTCAGCCATTGTCTGCTCAGGGAAGTCTCGTGAATGAGGTGGAGGAAGAAGAGGAAGAGGAGGATGATGGGGATGATTATTTTGTGGAGGAGGATGCTTCTCAGGGGGCAAGAAAAAATGTTGGCGTGGCAAAGTCAGGTACAGGGTTTGTGCGTGACTAGAGGGATGTGGATTTGCCAGATAGTGCTCCTCCACCCAGCACTCGCAGTGCATCATTGACACCTGGAACATTGGCCCACATGTCTGATTATGCCTTGCAGATCCTAAAAAGGGACCCCCTCATTGCCAAAATGATGAGCGATGACGACTACTGGTTGGCCAGCATCCTGGATCCACGCTATAAAGGCAAATTCCAAAACATCAACACAGGAGAACCTAGAGCTAATATTGGCTAACAAACAAGCAACTCTGGTAAACCGTTTGTTTGAGGCATTCCCAGCACACAGCGGCGGTGATGTTTTTCCAATGAGCCGTAGGGGGCAACATGGAAGAGGTGTTTGTGGTGCATACAGTCAAAGTGGCGTTGGACACAGGGGTTTCATGACAATGTTGTGGACTGATTTTTCAAGTACCGCTCACACGACTGGTAATACTGCATCGATCGAAAGTGACAGGAGACAGCAACTATGGTAACAAACTACTTCTCCTCCCATATCGATGTTCTCCCTCACCGGTCATTCCCCTTTGACTATTGGGCCAGTAAACTTGACACCTGGCCTGAATTTGCACAATATGCCTTACAGGAGCTCACTTGCCCTGCTGCTAGTGTGTTATCTGAACGAGTCTTCAGTGCTGCTGGATCAATCCTGACAGAAAAAAGGACCTGTCTGTCGACCCAAAATGTTGATGATCTAACCTTCATTAAAATGAACCTTGCATGGGTTTCAAAGGATTTTGTCCCACCCTCCCCTGCTGACACGTAGGTTGCCAGAAAAATGGCTTGCTTTTGTCCTCCTCTCCAATTACTCCATTTGCAGCTGCTCAATGTCCAACATCAACATATGCCAATTTTTCCACCTCCCTAACTGGGCTGCCTCCCCCCACAGGGCCGGGATCACCACCTGGCGCACGCACCCGTGCGAGTGCCGTTGGCCTGTACAGGTGGGTGGGCACACTCTTTAGCAACGGCACTGGCACAAGGTCCCTCTTAGTAGAATCAAGTGTCTCTGATGGTGGGGGTGCACACCTGCCGTCAGACACACTGGCGTACTATGAGGGGACCTGTGCCAGTGCCAACGAGTGGGCCCCCCCCCGCTTGCTCAGGATCACAGCACTTGCAAAGTTGAAATACTGACCTCTCCCTGCTCCACCGCCGTGACGTCTTCCGCATTTCCTGATAGTGACATTCTGGTCAGAGAGTGTGATGACATCACGTCTGTACGCCCTCTGCCTAAACAGTCCAAGTGCAGTGAGATGGAAGATGGGGACAACGAGGAGTCAAGACTAGTACAGTGATTCCCTAGCAAGGAGACTTATTTAATTGTTTTCAATGTTAGGACAGCTATTTTTGGGGAGCACTATACTCTGGAGAATGACATATGAGGCCCACCATACACTGGAGCATTCCAAAGGTGGACATCAGACACTGGAGGAGCATTTACAGGGCCCATTATGCACTGGAGCATTAAAAATGGGGCCCATTATATATGGAGCGAGCATTATTTGGGCCCATAACACAGTGGAGCTTCATTCATGGGGACCAACATATACTGTAGCATTATGTGGAGCTCATCATATACCGTTTCAAACATTATATGGGACCAATGATTCTGTATGTAGAAATATATGGGCCTCATTACTCTGTATAGCGCACTATGCGGTGGCCATAATACTGTATGGAGTAATATACTGTCCGTTTTTGGAGCTATTGGAGAATTTAAAATGGATATCAGTCATGAGATGTAAGAAGTGAAGTACTTTTCATTGTACTATACCGCTATTTCTCTGCCGTATCAGAGGATAATGAATTGTGGCATGTGTTGAAGGAGCCCATTGACACTCTTTGGCCCTGGGCCCTCGAAACTATGGAACCAGCCCTACCCCCCCCACAACTTTAGCCAAATAATCCCCAGTTTTCAATGCCTAACTATTATTATAAAGTAAATTAAGGTTGACAAGCTTAAGTAATAAGAATTGATGTTTTTGGCATTAAAATGGGCACTGTAGGTGTGTTTCCTGTCCTCCACTCCCTGCCGACCTTGGTTCCCCATTGACTTGCATTGGGTTTCGTGTTTCCGTCGGCCTTCGACTTTTCACGATAATCGGCCAATTTCGTTCGACCCGACTTTTGAGAAAGTTTGGGTTTCATGAAACTCGACTCGACCCGAATAAAGGCAAAGTCGCTCATCTCTAGTCAGGATGATTGTCTGTAAAATGATGGTAGCCTTAAGTTTGAAGCAGTGGATGGTGAGATATGGAACTAGAATGTCAAAAGTTTAAAACGTTGTTATTGTTACCCTTTTGGTCATCAGTGTATATAAGCATACAGAAACATTACAGTTAGGCATTAGGCAAGTTAATCTGGCACATTTTATTCCACTAATCAACACAGCAATGTATATAATTTAAGCATTTAGGACATCTTAAGAGTTATTAAAAGTGTATTAACATTTTTCAAAGAAAGTGCAGTAAACATTGGGGAAGTAAAGCTGCTATAGACATGTCGAAGATATAAAATGCAACTTATTTAATTTCTATGAGTAGCATTTTTTCTCACCAGTCCATTGCAGTTGCTAATAGCCACCTTGGAGTTCAACTGTTGATCCTGTATATGGCCAACATAATGACAGTCCTCATACAGCTCATGTTTCCAATCCAAACCTCCACTCTTCCAGTACTCAACAGTGAAGTGCTGTCCTAGTAGATCTGTTTGCAGGGTAAGGTTGAGCAAGAAGCTAGAACTTTGAGCTTGTAATCGGTAGTACACCTGACGGTCGGATTCATCAGGAATACTTCTTCGAGACCTGCGGAAGCTTGGAGTTGTTCGACGAAGGTCATAGGTCAGGAACTTCCCACTCTGGTCCACCTGGGCAGGGAAGGCGATCTCATAATCGCTCAGTCGAGAGAGGAAATCTGCTGGGTCAGAGGAGAGGACTTCACTGGCTGCTGTCATTCCAACGATGCAGTGACTTGGGCTGAATTACAAGGCACCACGTCAACCACAATAGCAAGCACAACTTGAATGATTATAGGGCCAAAATTTACTAATGGTTGGAACATTGTGTATAATTGTGATGCTAATTTAAAGGGATTGGCCACTTTATCTGTACTTTACCAAATATGCTGTGACATGATTTTGTGGAACTTACTGATACATATGTATTACAAGTTCTCCTCCTTTTCAAAGTGCTCCCTAGTTCTTAGCACAGTGTTCCTTACTGACTGCATAGCATTCATGTTCCCAAAATGGCATGATTGAGATGAATGTGACCTTATAATTCCATTAACTTTCTCCAATTGAAAAAAGCTGTCCCACGTGCAATGTTTTTTAATTGGAGAAGGCTGAAACTTTGAACTTTGACTTACTTTTGTATCTGGCAAACACGGCCTTAAGGCACGACAGAGTCTAAAATTTTATGTTGGCATCATTACCATGGATGAATATTTTGAGAGTCACATATGAATATTATTTTCCATTATTCAAATATGACCCTCCAAAAGAATTCTCAGCCAAGAACATTAATATCAACTGTTCTTTACCCAAAATAATTCTGCATGTTTAGGTTTTCATACTCATTCTTATTACTATTTACTTTCAATATGATCTTCATAGTTTGTTTCCTGCAATTATCAGAAAGAAGAAAACTGTTTCATGGAGATGTATAATTGATGATGTTATCTGTGTTATCTCACATGGGTGGATGCTTCTATACTTCCCACAAGTTGTTTGTAACTGTGTATGTTGTCTACGACTTCCAGGAAAAGTTGGGGATGGTGTTAAGTTCACGTTATTTTTCTCTGTGGTATGCTAAAAACAGTAATAAATAACGGAGTTCTTTGGATTAAAGAGTTGGAATGTAGTCTGAAATAATTCAATCATCTGTTAAGAGTTTAAAGAGGTTGTAAGGCCATTCTCTTTTTACTTTATGACCATATGAGGGTCAATAGCTGCCTTTAATCATTGACAGGGATGGGATTTACATAAATAAATGTGAACTAAAAAGTTGTTAAAATGACTAAATTATAACATTATTTATAAAATATATAAAACTACTCAAAAAATAAATGGGCAGTTGTCACAATAGAACTTGCCTCCGAATCATAAAGTTTATTGCTGGATATTAACACAAATTAGAAGTACTCTACCCGCCTGCAGCTTGCCTCAACTGTTTGGTTATAATATCTGTTTCAGAATTCATTTGACACGTTGGCTCAGCTTTAATTCTTCTCTGGTATTTTTCACTTTACATGGTCAGACTCCAAGAGGAAAATGATGGAGTGACAAATATCTCTCACCTTCTGACCTCTGTTTGGGATTTTTGGATCTTTTGAAACTTGACGACTTTGCTACAGTCATGGTGAAGGCCAAGGCCAGTAGTTCCCAGATAATTTTCATGGTGACCAGTCTTCTTTGGCTCCGCTTTATCTCCCAGTTTCACCATGTCTCTGTTTCTTATACCTTCTCCCCAGGACTACTAATCCAAGGCCTGTAAACACATCTTATCCAATCTTTACAATGTTTTTCAATATTTTTTTATCCTTTTCTCTGATCTGTGTTTAAGTTGCCAAATTTTAATTCTTTACATATGTGTTTATGGACCTGAAAAAAAGAATTTACATATAAATAAATTTTTTATAGAATTTGCCTGAACAATATACAATTGAATGTTCTGAATAATGTTTACCTAACGATAAGAGAAATTGAAATCTAGCATCTTTGTAATATATATTCCATCATTTTATTTGCTTTAACTCCTTAGCGACCAGAGGTATTTTTGGTTTTGCATTTTTATTTTTTGCTCCCCTTCTTCCCAGAGCCATAACTTTTTTATTTTTTTGGTCAAAATGGCCATGTGAGGACTTGTTTTTTGCAGGGCGAGTTGTACTTTTGAATGACACTATTTGCTTTACCATGTCATGTACTCGAAAATGGGAAAAAAATGTTCAAGTGCAGTGAAAGTACAAAAAAAGTGCAATCCCACACTTGTTTTTGGTTTTGTTTTTTTACTAGGTTAACTGACCTGCCATTATGATTCTCTAGGTCATTACAAGTTCATAAATGAAAAAATCCGGCACTCTCTTTGTGAGAAAATTATTGATTCTGTATTCATAAGATAGGAATCCAAAACGTTTATAATGATATAACGTTTCGGTCCCAATATGGACCTTTTTCAGACAATAAAAACCGTTAATGTAGCCCTGTGTGTCCCCTTGTATATAGTAAAGATGAGATCACCATGTGGATGCAGAAGCTGGGGTGCCTGTGACAGTGGCGCCAGACAGAATAGTGGGTGAACCGCTAGAGGTAAGAGGGGTGCCCATGGGTGTGATTGGGGCATGGATATGGGTGTGAATAGTTGTGAAATGGGTGTTGTCAGGGGCATGGCCTAAAATTTACCATGGGGCAGAATGGAGCACGGGGCCAGAATGGAGCACAGGATCCAGAATGGAACACGGGGGTAGAATAGAGCACGGGGGCAGAATAGAGCACGGGGGCGAGAATGGAGCACAGGGGCCAGAATGGAGCACGGGGGCCTGAATGGAGCACAGGGGGCAGAATGGAGCACGGGGGGGGCAGAATGGAGCGCGGGGCAGAATAGACCAGGGGACAGGATCATGGGGCAGGATGGAGAGAGATGGGGCAGGATTGGAGAGAGATGGGGCAGGATCATGGGGCAGGATGGATATGATGGAGTTAGATGCGGCTGGATCATGGGACATCACTTGGCAGAATGGATACTCATGAGGGCAGGATGGGAGAATATATGGCTGGAGCCAGGAATTTGACACACAGGGGCCAGGATATACCATAGGGGCTAATTAAGGGATTATCTGAGTAGCAAGTTGGATATTAAAACTTAAACTTTATTAGGTAAAATTGTAAAAAGCCAAATTAGTCAAACAAAAAAAACAAACGGGTACTACAGTGAAGGAAGTGCCCTATAACCAATGAACAGAAAAGGGGGGGTTGTTAAAAGGATACTACTGGCCTCTCAGATCCTCAATATTAATCTGACCTGATAGCAAAATGAATATAGTTGCCTATAGGGTGAATAGTATATACATAATCTCATTTATATGGTACAAATAAGTGGTGCTTATAAGAAAAGGATGTTATAACCATACTTGTTATTGTGACTTACTTGGGCAAGTGGATGACATATCCTATGGGCAACTATAGTCATTTTGCTATCAGGTAAGATTAATATTGAGGATTTGAGAGGCCAATAGTACCTTATTAACAACCCACCCCCCCTTTTTCTGTTCGATGGTTATAGGGCACTTGCCTTCACTGTGGTACCCCTTTGTTTTTGTTTGACTAATTTGGCTTTTTACAATTTTACCTAATAAAGGTTAAGTTTTAATATCCACCTTGCTACACAGATAATCTATTTTGCGGATTGTTCTATTCCTGCTTTATATACTAATTAAGTGATATTATTACTGCAGTGATGTATTTATTTTATGTTTTGAGGAAACTGTCATAAAGGGGGAGGTGGTCCTCTTAATGTGCAGAGCAACACTGTCGCTTTTTTTCTTCATCTAGAATTGGGGATAAAATTAAGTAATGTGTTCTGGAAGAGGTGCTCTAGATAACTGTGTTATTTCCTGCAGAGATGAGCCCTGGCTGGAAGAAGTGATGGTGGTCTGTGCTGAATGAAAGATGAAAAGCAAAGATGAAGGACTTCACCTAGAGATGTCACTGGTGAGTTAGTGTGTTACCTGTACACTGACACTATACACTGCATACTATATACAGCAGTCCAGTGTATAATGTCACCGGTGATAACTGTATTACCTATACATTATATACAGAACTCCTGTGTATAATGTCACCGGTGATCACTGTATTACCTGTACACTATACACTATATACAGCGCTCCTGTGCATAATGTCACCGGTGAGCACTGTATTACCTGTACACAGACACTGTATACAAAGTACAGATCTCCTGTGCATAATGGCGCTTAAGGTGATATTAGTATTGTGTTTTTTTTGTTAATGATCATTCAGTCACTATGTGGTGGTAATATGTTTTCCGGCCATGGTGTGGTGATTATTTGTTCCTTGTATGTGCTATTATTTGGTCACCATGTGGTAGTAATATGTTGTCTGGTCAAGGTGTGGTGGTATTTGTTCCTTGTATGTGGTATTATTCAGTCACTGTGGTGGTAATATGTTGTCTGGACATGGTGTGGTGGTATTCGTTCCTTGTATGTGGTATTATTTGGTCACTGTAGTGGTAATATGGTGTTTGGTCATTGTGTGGTATTATTTTGTTACTATGTGGTGGTAATTTGTGGTCTGGTCATGTTGTAGTGGTAGTTGTCCCTAGTATGTGGTATTATTCGGTCACCATGTGGTGGTAATATGTGGTCTGGTCATGTTGTGGTGGTATTTTTTACTTGTATGTGGTGTTATTCGGTCACTGTGGTGGTAATATAGTGTCTGGACATGGTGTGGTGCTATTTGTTCTTTGTATGTTGTATTATAGGTCTCTATGTGGTGGTAATATGTTGTCTGGACATGGTGTGGTGGTATTTGTTCCTTTGTGTGTGGTATTATAGGTAACTATGTGATGGTAATATATGATTTGGTCATGGTGCGGTGGTATTTGTCCCCTGTATTTGATATTATTGATCATTTTAAAAATTGAAAAATAAATAAAAATATACCTAAATTGTATTGGATATTTTAACAAATGTTTCATAGGTTACAGTAGAGTGGGGCCAGGCCAAAAGAATCTACCTTGTCGTGGTGGTGGCTTAAAAAGTCTTTTGGCCAAAACAAAAGCTGCTGGATATATGTGTGATCTGGTGATGGAAACTGTTAATGTGTGATTGGTGAGTAGTGCAGTTTTTCCAAGAGAGGGCAGTGGGACTGTGGACAGTTCGAGGGGTGGAGGCGGGGCTGGGGTGGAGCCTGGGCAGAGTCTCAAGGGGGCCCCAAAATGTTGTCAGTATGCGGCCTCGAAATTCCTAGTAGCAGCCCTATCTGTGTGCACACAGGTAATGTTGTCTCCCAGGAAGGTGTGGAGCCGGGACAAAGCAGGAGGAATCTCCATTGTTCTTTACAGCATTTGCTACACTATTACTAAGCACTAATTTATAAGATTTATCACCAGTTTTATTCACAAGCAATTTGTGTCAGCAAAATGACCCCAAATCATATACCCTGGGTACTGCCGATATGTCCAGGTTGTCTGCCCCCTGTGCCATGGTCCTAAATGCAGAAACACTGCGTTTTTCCACATTTCCTCTTTAATATATATACTTTTTGCTGTTAACAATCTGCTCCAATTATTGGGTCATTGCTGTATTTTTTAGGTTTCCCAGTGTATGTATGTGTAGATTTAATGCTGGGATTCTGCACTCTAAGCACCACTTTTTTTTTTGAGGGGGGTTGCCATGGAGAGGTGCTTCTAACCTAAACCTAAGGTCCCTGCCCTGCTCCTATACTCCCTGCTGCCATCTTCACCTTTTATCGGAACCATCTTGTCACTGCAACGTCTGTCTGCGGGAAGTCAGAAGTAACAGAAACACGCTATCAAGCCACGTTCACACGTTCAGTATTTTACCTCATTATTTGTAAGCCAAAACCAGGAGAGGAACAATCAGAGGAAAAGTATAATAGAAACATTGGAGAATAATATATATATATATATAGTTATCTGTAGGATCAAGACAATAAACTCATAAACATTAATTGCTAGAAGATACTGAGTATTGATGGATCAAACTACAAAAAAGACAGAACAAAACATAGGTTTAAAAAAAAAAAAAAAGTGAAGTGTCCGGGTTAGGCTCTAGTGACTAAGAACATGGTCGGTATTGCGTTCTAATAGTTATTTAAAAACACCTACCATATAACTATGCAGACATAAATAAAAACAGAAACAAACACACTGGGGGAACCATAAAGTTCTATAAATGTAATTTGCACCCACCCCCACTGTGACTATTACCTCTGAATAGGAGTGCAGTGGAAAAACGCCAGGTGGTTCACTAATGTGAACAGACTTTTAAGCAGTAGATTCACCGCTGTGAGCGGACTTTTAAGCGGTAGAAGCCAGCAGCATATACTTGCTAATCGTTTAGGAAGTCTCTCAATCAGTAGATAAAAAAACAAATAAATCACCGAGCTCTGTTCCGGCCAGTAACAGGCTCCAGGTGCAGGCAAACGTCCGATAATCCTCCGATAGTGATAGATCCCACGTGAATGGCGTGAGAGCAGGGAAAAGAGCATAAATGATAGCTCACCAGAGTAGACATAATCCAACGGCGGTCAGCATACCAGCCGCATTATAGATTGTAGACACCAGCGGTCAGCGTGGTGTGAGTCCGGCAGGACCTGCGATGATAATCCAGATCACGTGGCGCGCGCAGTCACGTGTTGTCTGATAACGAGAGTGCTGCTTGAGCCAAAATTCGCGAGTATCATTTTGTTTCAATGGTTTATTTTCACCCCTGGTGGTGTGGGGGTTTCTTGCTGAATCAACCCTGCACACTAGCGCCATTGGTATATTAAATATTTTATAATAGAAACATGTCACCATTTCTGGATTTCTCACCCACTCCCGGTTTGGCTTACAAATACTGAGGTAAAATACTGACCAAATACTGAACGTGTGAATGTGGCTTTATGCTGGTTTCACACATCCTGATATTTCCGGTACCGGAAAAAACGGTACTGGAGATATCCGTGTCCGTGTGTGTAACACGTGTGGCAACTGTGAACCTTATCAGTACCACACAGACGGCCGCCGGGGAAGAAGCGCTACAGTAAGCACTGTTCCTTGGCCAACGGTGCACCTAAAATGAAGCAAGTTGATCACTTCGCCTCAGACGGCATTGAGTCCCTGAAGTCAAGTGTAAAGATCGATGTTTCAAATATATTCCTATTTAAAAGTGTATGTATTTTACATGTACGTCAGGTTAGGCTAGTAAAGAGTAAACCAGATTTATTTGTACTGATTTTACTAAGGGGGGGCGCCATTTTGCAGTTCGCCCCAGGCAGCAGGGAGGCTAGGTTCACCCCTGGTTTTATTCATATATATACAGTCATATGTAAAAGTTTGGGCACCCCTATTAATGTTAACCTTTTTTCTTTATAACAATTTTGGTTTTTGCAACAGGTATTTCAGTTTCATATATCTAATAACTGATGGACTCAGTTATATTTCTGGATTCAAATGAGGTTTATTGTACTAACAGAAAATGTGCAATCTGCATTTAAACAAAATTTGACCGGTGCAAAAGTATGGGCACCCTTATCATTTTCTTGATTTGAACACTCCTAACTACTTTTTACTGACTTCCTGAAGCACTAAATTGGTTTTGTAACCTCATTGAGCTTTGAACTTCATAGCCAGGTGTATCAAATCATGAGAAAAGGTATTTAAAGTGGCCACTTGCAAGTAGTTCTCCTATTTGATTCTCCTATGAAGAGTGGCATCATGGGATCCTCAAAACAACTCTCAAATGATCTGAAAACAAAGATTATTCAACATAGCTTTTCAGGGGAAGGATACAAAAAGTTGTCTCAGAGATTTAACCAGTCAGTTTCCACTGTGAGGAACATAGTAAGGAAATGGAAGAACACAGGTACAGTTCTTGTTAAGCCCAGAAGTGGCAGGCCAAGAGAAATATCAGAAAGGCAGAGAACAAGAATGGTGAGAACAATCAAGGACAATCCACAGACCACCTCCAAAGACCTGCAGCATCATCTTGCTGCAGATGGTGTCACTGTGCAACAATACAGCGCACTTTGCACAAGGAGAAGCTGTATGGGAGAGTGATGCGAAAGAAGCCGTTTCTGCAAGCACGCCACAAACAGAGTCGCCTGAGGTATGCAAAAGCACATTTGGACAAGCCAGTTACATTTTGGAAGAAGGTCCTGTGGATTGATGAAACAAAGATTGAGTTGTTTGGTCAAACAAAAAGGCGTTATGCATGCGCTGTATTGTTGACCGATGCAGAGTGACAACTTTTTGTATCCTTCCCCTGAAAAGCTATGTTGAATAATCTTTGTTTTCAGATCATTTGAGAGTTGTTTTGAGGAGCCCATGATGCCACTCTTCATAGGAGAATCAAATAGGAGAACTACTTGCAAGTGGCCACTTTAAATACCTTTTCTCATGATTTGATACACCTGGCTATGAAGTTCAAAGCTCAATGAGGTTACAAAACCAATTTAGTGCTTCAGGAAGTCAGTAAAAAGTAGTTAGGAGTGTTCAAATCAAGAAAATGATAAGGGTGCCCATACTTTTGCACCGGTCAAATTTTGTTTAAATGCAGATTGCACATTTTCTGTTAGTACAATAAACCTCATTTGAATCCAGAAATATAACTGAGTCCATCAGTTATTAGATATATGAAACTGAAATACCTGTTGCAAAAACCAAAATTGTTATAAAGAAAAAAGGTTAACATTAATAGGGGTGCCCAAACTTTTACATATGACTGTAGCACTATTAATTCCGCAGCGCTTTACTGACATCATCGCTGATCCCATTGGGGATCAGAATCTACATTTCCTATCAGTATGTCTTTGGAGTATGCGAGGAAAGCAGAGAACCTGGAGGAAACCCACAAAAACACGAGGAGAACATACAAACTCCTTGCAGATGCTGTCCTTGCTGGCATTTGAATCTGGGACCCCAGTGCTGCAAAGCAACAATGCTAATCAACGAGCCACCGTGTTTCCCCTTAAGCTTTTTTCCTTCTTGCATATTTACTTCTAATTCCAGACTTCACCTACAGACATCATTATGTTTTTTTTTTCATTCTAGATACCAAGTTAATATCATTAAGGGCAAGTGCAGATGAGCTTATTTGCTGTCAGAGAGCAATCACACAAAACATTGAATAGCACTCGGATCAATGTGAGTAATGCATTATGCATATGTGCAATTTTTTCCTCCTCGAAAAGTCAAATCGCAACGTGCCTGACTTTGATCAGATATTCAGATCAAACTTGGCCATGCAAGTCAATCAGTCCGTGAAAAACAACAGACTACATTCGGATGATATCTGAGTGCAGTCTGATATCTAAGCACTCCCACAATAGAGAAGATGGAGAATTTTTTTCTCCATGTTCTCCTCATCTGAGAAAATCAGATCACGCAATGCTGACACTCTGTTTAAACTCTGATCCGAGTTTGATCAGAATGTCAGTTACATAATCTGCCCAATTCTCTTGGATGAGAGTAAATACGGCTGTCTGCACCTGCGCTAAATCATGAATTTCTCAAACTCATTAAAGCACCACTAAGCTAAGTTCCCTGCACTTAGTCTCATACTTACGAGCCACTGTCTTCATTTGTTATCGGCGCTGCTCTGGTCGATCTCCAGCAGTTTGTGACCTTCTGGATCGTTTTTGTGTTTCCTGGAAGATCCAGAAGTCATAACTCAAAGTAGGTCTATGAGAGCAAGAGCAAGGCTCTCAGACTTACATTGAGAGCTTGTGACCGTTACCTCTGACTTCCGTTTTGCCGGGTTCTGCCAGACTTTTTAACCCCTTAATGACTGCCAATACGCCTTTTAACGGCAGCAGTTAAGGGTACTTATTCCTCAGCGCCGCTTTTTACCTTTGCTGAGAAATAAGTGTATAGCACCCCTCAGAGTCGGAATTTCTCTGGGGTCTCGGCTAACAGGGGTAGCTGAGACCCCAGAGAACATGATTCAGGTCGGCTTTTATCGACCCCAGTGTTGCGATCGCCGTTATTAACGGAATAACGGCGACAGCAAAAAAAAAGTCAGATTTCCCATTTAATTTCTCTCTCCTTTGATGTAATCGCACATCAGAGGAGAGAGAAATGGGGTCCCCCGATTCCCTCCCAGTATCTCTGGTGTCCCTAGACCCTCCTGCATTCCCTGGTCCTGTACCCCGATAGTAAGAGCAGCTACTGCGCAGGCGCGGAAGGCACCATCTTGGAGAACATTTTTTTCATCTCCATTAAAATGGCGCGATTACTGACCTGTCAGCAGTCTACATTATGAATATCTAATCAGAGCACCACATACATCAGCCCCGCCTTAGGGCATGAGAATCTCATTAACACAAAACTAAAAATAAAGACTAAGAAACAGACGGATTTCATCAACCAAGGTATCATTTTATTCAGTATAACAGCACCGACCTGAAACTGTGTGTAGGTTACTGTGCACAATCCTGCTGACAGGTTCCCTTTAAGTACCAAATTGGCTCTGTCACTAAGGGGTTAAAGGTCTGGTTCAGAACCAAAATTTGACCAGAACTTGACCTCAGACACTGAATCCCAAATAAATCAATGGGGACCCAAACTTCAGTGCTGTAAAATGGTTGGAGTAAGGGCTATAAGGGCTAGGGGACTGCAAAAGAAATAAACATGGGGCAAGAGCAGGACAATTGCTCTGCAAACAAATGTAGATAGGAAAATGACTTAAAGGAGTTATTTCACTATAGCAATCATGGTAAAATAGGAAGTAGAGATAGGCGAATCCGAACAGTAAAGTTCGACGTCTGTACCAAACATCTACTGTTCGGGCTCGGACACAGAACATGGACTTCACCAGGAAGTCCGTGTTAGGCCGGGGTCACACTTGTGAGTGCAATGCGAGAAACTCGCGCGAGTCTTTCGCATAAATACCCGTCACTGCCGCCGGCACTCGGGACCGGAGAGTGTGGCTGCATGTATTGGTATTGATGTGTGAGTTTCTCGCATTGCAGTTGCAAGTGTGACCCCGGCCTTACTGTTTGGGTTCGGCTGCCCAAACACCAGGTGTTTGTCGCACTGTCATGTGCATGACAGTGTGGCAAACACCGCTTCTGATCTGGGGTGAAATCATTCCCGCCGGTCAGAGAGCCGCGGTTCCCATGCTGTCAAAAGACACTGTGAGAGTCAGCTGTGATCAGAGGTATAAAGCTTACCTCCGGTCACTGGTGTCAGTTGATTGGACTACAGCTCCCATCATCCGACACCTGCTTCCGCTAATTACAGTGAGAGCAGGAGCGGTGGATGGAAGTATTTATCAGTCGTTCCTGCGCTGTAAATAAATAATTTAAAAAAATGGCGTGAGTTCCCCTGTATTTTTGCTAACCAGCCAGGCAAAACTCACAGCTGGGGTCTGCAACCCTCAGCTGTTGGCTTCAGCAAGGCTTTTTATCAAGAATAGAGGGGTCCCCGCACTGTTTTTTTAAATTATTTAAATAATTTTAAAAAACAATGTGGGGTCTCCCCCATTTTTGACAACCAGCCTAGCTAAAGCTCACTGCTGGGGGCTGATATTCTTAGGCTGGTAAGGGGCCATAGATATTGCCCCCCCGACTAAAATTAGCAGCCCGCAGCGGCACAGAAAAGGCACATCTATTAGAAGCGCAAATTCTGGCACTTTGCCAAGGTCTTCCCACTTGCCCTGTAGTGGTGGCAAGTAGGGAGATAATAGGGGGGTGGTTGATGTCACCTTTGTATTGTCAGGTGACATCAAGCCCAGAGGTTAGTAATGGAGAGGCGTCAATAAGACACCTATCCATTGCTAATCCCATATTCACATTGTAAGAAAACACAGACATCCGGAAAAAAGTCCTTTAATTGAAAGAATGACACAGACTCCTTTAATAATATTAATTAAACCATACTTACGACCTTGCCTAATTCCACCGAAGCCCCAGATCTCCTGTAATAAAATGAAAATAAAAAACGATATACCATACCTGTCCATCATTCTGTCCCATGCCGTAATCCATGTCTGGGAGATTAATAGTTTTTAACCTGGACGATGCCAAGATGCAACCGTCCAGGCTGAGAACCACTGGTGACTGAGTGGCTGCGAGCGCACCCTCTGTGACAAGCGCTAACGTCATCAAGGTGGCATCCGGTCACTGAGGCTCCATTCCCAGCCAGGATGAACTGTGGTGACCTCGGTGAGATCCCCACTAGCACCGTGAGAAAAACTCTCACGATGAGATGCTGTGGCAAGACCTTAGAAAGGCAGTTTATGCTCAGAAAACTTTCAACGTGGGTGAGATACAACAATTCTACTAAAAATCACACTAGTCCAGAAAATTTTTTTTCGGGCATAGAAACAGCAACTAAATGGTTGATGCCAATTTTTTTTATTTCCCAGACTACTAAAAAACACATACTAGTCCAGAAAAATTAATTTTTCGGCCTAGAAATGACAACAAGACGGTTGATGTCAAATTTATTTCCCAGACTACTAAAAATACACACTAGTCCAGAAAAAATATCCTTGGGTCCTAGAAATGGCAACTAGATTGCTGATGCCAATTATTTATTTTCTAGACTAATAAATAAACACACACTAGTCAAGAAAAATTATTACAGCAATCAGCCAATCAGAAGCCGGCAGCTGATGTCGGCATGAACGTCGCCGGCGTATAACATCACTGGCATGCGCCGGTGCTTCAAATGGCTGAGAAAGAGGATGCCGCTGGACCCCGGCCAGGTAAGAATATTTTTTTTGTACTGAATGATGGAGACATCTGGGGCTGGATGAGAGATCATATGGGGCAGGATTGAGACACCTGGGGGGGATGGAGACGCCTGGAGCAGGATGGGTGTTCACATGGGGCAGGATGGAGACACATGGGACAGGATGGAGACAAATGGGTCAGGAGGGGAGATCATATGGGGCAGGATAGAGATACCTGGGGTAGGATGGAGACACCTAGGACAGGATGGGAGACCATATGGAGCAGGATGAAGACACATGGGACAGGATGGGAAATCATATGGGGCAGGATGGGAGATAATATGCGGCAGGATGGAGATACATGGGGCAGGATGGAGACACATGGGTCAGGATGGGAGATCATATGGGGCAGGATGGAGACACCTGGGTCAGGATGGGAGATCCTATGGGCCAGGATGGAGACACATGGGGCACAATGGAGACATTTGGGGCAAGATGGAAACATGGAGCAGAGTGGGAAGTCATATGGGGCAGGAAGGGAGATCATATGGGGCAGGATGGAGACACCCTGGGGCAGGATGGGAAGTCATATGGTGCAGGATGGGAGATCATATGGGGCAGGGTGGAGACACCCTGGGGTAGGATGGAGAAATCTGGAGCAGGATGAAGACTCCTGTGTATAAAGTCACTGTACTATCTGTACACTTACACTATACACTATACTATACTATAAACAGAGGTCCTGTGGAAAAAGTTACTGGCGACTCACTGTATTACTTGTACACTGATGATCCCTTTATTACCTGTACACTTACACAATACACTGAATACCATGTACAGCGCTCCTGTGTATAATGACACTTATGGTATTAGTATTGTGATTTAAAAAAAAAAATCAGCATTGTTGTATTCAGTCACTATGTTGTGGTAATATGTGAGCAGGTCATGCTGTGGTGGTACTTGTTCCTTGTATGTGGTATTATTTGGTCACTATGTTTTCATAATATGTGGTCTGATCATGGTGTGGCGGTATTTCTCCCTTGTATGTGGAATTATTTGATCACTATGTGGTGGTAATATGTGGTCTAGCCATGGTGTGGAAGTATTTGTCCCTTGTATGTGGTATTATTCAGTCACTATGCAGTGGTAATATGTGATCTGGTCATGATATGGTGGTATTTGTCCCTTGTATATGGCATTATTCAGTCACTATGTGGTGGTAATATATGATCTGGTCAGGGTGTGGCAATATTTGATCATTGCATGTGGTATTATTCAGTCACTATGTGGTGGTAATATGTGGTCTGGTCATGGTGTGATGGTACTTGTATGGTATTATTGGTCATTTAAAAAAATCTATGCGGCACATTCCCTTAAAGAAAAATAAATAAAAATATACCTAAAAAGAGTTTTAAATATTTGAAGAAATGTTTACTAGGTTAGAGCAGAGTAGGGCCCTGCCAAAGAAGTCTACCTTGTAGTGATGGCAGGCTTCAAAAATCTTTTGGCCAAAACAAAAGTTTATGGCTATGTGTGTGACATGGTGTTCAAAGGGAACTGTTAATGTGTGATTGGTGAGGACGTGGTGCAGAAGTAGAGTTTTTCCAAAAGTGGGTGGTGGGACTGTGGAAAGTTTGAGGGGTGAAGGCGGAGCTGGGGTGGAGCCTGGGTGGAGTCTCAAGGAGGCCCAAAAATTTTGCCAGTATGGGGCCCTGAAATTCCTGATGGCAGCCCTGTCAATCGTACATCTATATCATGAAAATTGTGATCTCAATTGTTAATGATATGTTCCTCTGAACCGCACCTTGTAGCCCACCCAGAACAATCTTTTTCTGCATCTTCTGCTATCCTTAGCTGTTATCTTTCAATGTAAGCTATTTGGCAGGCTGTTTAACTTATTTTGGCTTATCCAAACTGCTCCAGATGTCAAAATTATTATGATATCTGGTAGAGGCAGTGCAGCCAAGGATCCAGTGCGATTTTAGACTGCCAAAGACTTATGCGTAGACAAAAGTAATGTTCCTTTCTGTAAAGAACTGCACACTTTCTCATTTTGCTAGTGGAAGAAAAAACTGTATATGCACCAATTCTATATTATAGTTTTGTTAAGAAAAAATTAGTCGTAATGAATACACTCTTTAAACTTAAAGCCCACTAATTTCATTGTGTGATGCTCGTGAAATCTCTGTTAGAATAAGCTCTTCATAAAACCATTCAAAGGGAATATGTCCGTAGCACCAACCCTCCTAAGCCGTCAACTAAAGCATGTAAGTCATAGGACATAACATAGGAAGTTGGATAAAATGATGCCTTGATATCTACTATCCAATATCTTATTCCAAAGAAATAATTGGGTCAGGCATGGATCTCCATGAAAATCTGCCTCCAGAGCATATATTAAATAAAGAGGGGGCATTACCAGTGTAAGACATCAGCCCGAGCCTATATATCGCTCACTCAGATACAACCTTTTGTCTTGGTATTGCATTAAAACTTCTGTGTTGCTGGATGTTGGCTGCTACATACCCGTGCCTGCAGTTTTCTGACGTCCTCCGCCTGCCTGCGGTTTCCTGACGTTCTATGATTGCCTGCGGTTTCTTGACATTCTACATATACAGTATATGCCTCCCGAGCCGCTGACCCAGCAGCTGTGCAGGGCTGCCTGCTTCTTCTTTGGCCTGGCCCGCATTGTACCTTTAGGCTATGTGCGCACAAACTCTGCAAGATTTCTGCATCTCTTGGCAGAAAAACGCAGTGGAAAATCTGCACTTTTTTTGTGTCTTTTATGCGTTTTTGATGCGGTTTTTCATGTGTTTTTATATGCGTTTTTTGTAAGCTTAATACAGGTATATTACGTAAAAAAAAAGTGATGTAATTTCCTCGTTCAACCTCTTCTTTTTCATACTCCATTGAAGACCATAATATCATTACATACCATGTTCAAATGTATAATGTTTACACACACAAAACAAATATAACTGAATATACAGTGGGGAAAAAGGTATTTAGTCAGCCACCAATTGTGCAAGTTCTCCCACTTAAAAAGATGAGGGAGGCATGTAATTGACATCATAGGTAGACCACAACTATGAGAGTCAAAATGAGAAATTAAATCCACTTTGTCTGATTTGGCAAGATTTATTTTGCAAATTATGTTGGAAAATAAGTATTTGGACACCTAAAAACATGCAAGATTTCTGGCTCTCACAGACCTGTAACTTCTTCTTTAAGAGGCTCCTCTGTCCTCCATGCATTATCTGTAGTAATGGTACCTGTTTGAACTTATCAGTTTAAAAGACACCTGTCCACAACCTCAAGCAGGCACACTCCAAACTCCACTATGGTGAAGACCAAAGAGCTGTTGAAGGACACCAGAAACAAAATTGTAACCCTGCACAAGATGGGAAGACTGAATCTGCAATAGGCAATCAGCTTGTTGTGATGAAGTAAACTGTGGGAGCAATAATAAGAAAATGAAACACATACAAGACCACTGATAATCTCCCTCGATCTGGGGCTCCATGTAAGATCTCACCCTGTGGGGTCAAAATGATCCCAAGAACGGTGAGCAAAAATCCCAGAACCACACGGGGGTACCTAGTGAATGACCTGCATAGAGCTGGGACCACCTTAAGAAAGGGTACCATCAGTAACACACTATGCCACAAAGGACTCAGATCCTGCAGTGCCAGCCGTGTCCCCCTGCTTAAGCCAGTACATGTCTGGGCCTGTCTGAAGTTAGCTAGGGAGCATTTGGATTATCAAGAAGAGTATTGGGAGAATGTCATATGGTCTGTTGAAACCAAAGTAGAACTGTTTGGTTGAAACAAAATTCAACATGTTTGGAGGAGACAGAATGCTAAGATGCATCCAAAGAACACCATACCTACTGTGAAGCATGGGGATAGCAATATCATGCTGGTTCTCTGCAAAGGGACAAGGACGACTGATCCACGTACATGAAAGAATGAATGGGACCATGTAATGTGAGATTTTGAGTGCAAACCTCCTTCCGTCAGCAAGGGCATTGAAGATGAAAAGTGGATGGGTCTTTCAGCATGATAATGATCCCAAGTACATGGACAGGGCAACGAAGGAGTGGCTTTGTAAGAAGCATATAAAGGTCCTGTAGTGGTCTAGCCAGTCTCCAGTTCTCAACTCCATAGAAAACTTTGGAGGGATTTCAAAGTCCATGTTGCCCACCAACAGACCCAAATCACTGGAGGAATGGGCCAACATAACACTGTGTGCCAAACTTGTAAAGACTTACAGAAAACGTTTGACCTCTGTCATTGCCAAAAAAGGAAATATAAAAAAATATTGAAATGAACTTTTGTTAATGACCAAATACTTATTTTCCACCATAATTTGCAAAACAAATCTTTCTAAATCAGACAAGGTGATTTTCTGGATTTGTTTTTTCATTTTGACTCTCATAGTTGTGGTCTACCTATGATGTCAATTACAGGCCTCTCTCATCTTTTTAAGTGGGTGAACTTGCACAATTGGTGGCTGACTAAATACTTTTTTCCCCACTACATATATTAGGTTATATTATAAGTTTAGAAATGAACAGGTGTCAGCCAGATACCCTCATTAATAAAACGGTACATAAAGAGTTAAATAAAGACAGACACACACACACAAGCCTATGTAGGATCATTAACATTAACATAATTAACCTACATATGCTGTAACAAAGCAGCAACTGTCAGAAATCTGTGTGAAATGCAATATCTGCTTATTTTTTAAAAAAAAAAATGTGTGGGCTCCCGCATAATTTTCAGAACCAGCAGAAGGAGGGCCGAAGGATGAGGGCTGAAGTTAACATTCTGGGAAGGAGCCAATAGTCATAAAGGTTCCCAGGCTATTAATATCAGCTCACAGCTGTCTGCTTAGCCTTTACTGGCTAGTTAACAGGGGAACTCCAGAAAAAAATTGACATGGGGACAATAAAATCGAATCAGCAAAGGCTAGGCAGACAACTGCGGGCTGATATTAATAGCCTGGTAAGGGGCCATAGATATTGGCACCCCCCAGGCTAAAAACATCAGCTCTCAGCCGTCCCACAAATTGCGCATCTTATAGATGTGCCAATTCTGGCACTTAACCTCACTCTTCCCACTTGCCCTGTAGCGGTGGCAAGTGGGATTCATAATTGTGGGGTTGATGTCACCTTTGTATTGTCAGGTGACATCAAGCCCACAGGTTAGTAATGGAGTGGCGCCTATAAAACACCTATCCATTACTAATCCTACAGTTACATGGATTTATAGAGACACAGCCAGAATAAAGTCCTTTATTTGAAATAATCACACAGATTCCTATATTGAATCTTAATTTACCATATTTACTGATCGCCTAATTCCCGATGCCCTCGTCTCCTGCAACAAAAATAAAATAATAAACCAACATATAATACTATCCTGTCCGACGTAGTCCATTTAATACTGGGTGTCCCAAGGCGATGTCACGTGTAGAACAGTTCCCGATGTGACCGCTCTACCTGTCCTCCGGTGAAACACTGACAGGAGGTAATTGCTCCTGCAGTGTATCACTGCGCTGCTGTGAGAGTTCACCAGAGTTCATCAGCTTCGGTGCTCTTACTTATGGTACTGCTGCATGAGAACCGGACCTGAGCAGCTGATGAACTCCAGTGAACTCTCACGGCAGCACAGTGATACACTGCGGGAGCGATTACCTCCTGTCAGTGAATCGCGGGAGGCTGGGTAGAGCAGTCACATCTCCCGATGTAAAGATGTCACTGTTCTACACGTGAGATCATCGTGGGACACTCGGTATTGAATGGACTACAGCAGACAGGGAGTATATGTTGGTTTATTATTTTTGATTGCTTTCAGGAGACGCGGGCATGCATTGCGGATTAGGTGTTCAGTGAGTATGTACTTTGTATGTGAATATGTATGTAATTATGTAACTGTTTTGATTTTTTTTTACAATTGAACACAGGCGCTGGATGATGAGATTATTCTCCCATCATCGGATAATGCGGTCTCTTTTATATGTGACAGCAGACATAGCCAGATGGGAGTAGTAGTCCCATCAGACGACGCCTAAGTACAATTACTATGGCAGTTCGTCGCATGGGTACACACATACAGACACCCGCAGACAAATGCAGACTGACACAGACACACGTAGACAGACACAGACACACACATATTCTACGCTCACACATATTCTCTGCTCACACACATATTCTCCGCCCACACACTCTTCCTCCTTCTGACATCATTTCCTTTGACATTTCTGCAGCGTTTTTGGCAGCAATTCTGCAGCAAATACGCAGACCTTTTTACACCTGCATTTTTGCTGCAGATTTGACTGACTCAATTAGTCAATGAGTCAAAAAGGCTGCAGAAGCGGAAAAAGAATTGACATGCTGTAGAAAATAAAACGCTGCAAATACGGACGAAAATTTGTCGATCGTGTGCACAACACTTCAGGGTTGTCATCGCATTATGTTGCTTTAGTATTCAATTACGTTTTTGGGGCATTTCCACTCGTAAAAAAATGCCATGAAAAAGCATCAAAAACGCATCGTGTGCACATAGCCTTAATGTTCACAGACCATGTAATACAGTATGTCAGAAAAATTGATGCCTACAAAATTTTGAAAAGCTTTTTAGCGGTTTTACAGATCACAGAAATGTTCACAGACTAGTGACTACGTAACACTGTATGTCAGAAAAATTGAAGCCTACAAAATTTTTAAAAGCTTTTGTTTACTTTTAGAGGTCACAGAAATATTCACAGACCAAGTAACACTGTATGTCTGGGAAAGTGAAGCCTACAAAATTTTTCTTAGAAATTTACTGCACACTACAGAATAGTGTATTGCTGAGAAATGTAGCCCAGGAAAATGTTTCAACGATTTTTGGGTGTGTTATATAACACAAAAAAGAACCTCAAAGCAAATAATACTTGATAGATCAAAATACATTCAATTTTTCCTATACCCATAAAAAAAACTACAGCTATATATTTTACAATGGACTTCAAAGGTCTAATTCCTGTCTACAGACTGGATTCTGTCACTCTTTCTGCTCCTGAGACCCTCCCTCCCTAGGCCTAATGCAGATTCTATGTGCTGCCAACGATTAGCCCTTAGAAGGGCTGTTAGTATGATGGTTCAGCTTCAGCACCAGTATCAACACTACAGTCCGCGGATTTGTTAAACTGTGCACACTGGTTTAGACAAGCAATCTCTCCGTCAAATACGAAATGTCTCAGGCCTGGGTTCTCCTCTACTCCCCCAGTTCTGCCGCCCTTACCTGTGCTCCACATTTGATTTCACAAGTAGCAATGACTCAATATTTACAGTGTTAACCTTTATTTTTCAAGGCTTTTGCAATTCGCCTTGGCATGATAGATATCACCTTCTGAGCCGAGTCTTGCGTTTTGAAGCTTGTTTCAAATAAGCAGGCTGAAAATGATGTCTGACAGAGCACAAAATGATTCTGTCTGCTTCATTAAAGTCAATAGACCCACCTGCGATTTTACCCAAATCTCATTTTTTCAGCGTTTCAGACGTAAACCTCAATGGAGCCACTGAGGTGCGGCTAAAATGTGATGTGAACATAGCATTTGCTTTCTGTAATGAGGAAGCCTCTCCAGATACCACTCAACCTGAGATTAGGGGAGCATAAACTGCCGACAAGTTCCCCCTCAAGTTACTCTTTGCTGTTTTAAGTTACCTGTTTTATGGTCTATTATGAAAATGCAACTGGTTTCGTAAAATAGGATACACTTTAAGGATCATACTAGGTACGAACAACTAGGTTTAGTAGACTTTAAAAGCAGAAAGGAGTGTATTGGGAGGAGAAGAGAAAAAGTGAACACAGAACATGAGAGCAAAGATTAGAAACAGATGTGAGTGGAAGGGAGGAAAAGTGGAGCGTGGGAAAGAATGAAAAAGGGAAAAGAAAGCAAGCAATGACACCGAACTGTGAAAAACAGACAAAACATACACTTAAAAGTGACAAACAATTGTAGGTTTTCTATTACAGTAAGACTGATGTTATTCACACTAAGGCCGGGGTCAGACTTGTGAGAAACTCGCACGAGTTTCGCATCTCAATACCCAGCACTGTCACCGGTACTTGGGACGGAAAGTGTGGCTGCATGTCTTTCTATGCAGCTGCACACTCCAGTCCCGAGTGCCGAATATTGAGATGCGAGACTCGTGCGAGTTTCTCGCAAGTCTGACCCCGGCTTTAAAGTGATTTGCCCTTACTTGTTTATTGATGGCCTATCTGAACAGTGGGGGACCAGACATCGCACCACCACCGATCAGCTATGACTGGCTGTCCAAAAGATAGGCCATCAATAAAAAAGTGGTAGCCAACCACTTTAAGTATCATGACTTGAGCACTTTTTAAGTTAAAGCAACTGGTATTTCATTAAATAGTAACCATTTAATAAAGCTTAATAAAGCTAATCCAGTGCATTAGGTACCTTTAATATAATTCAAGTGTTTTTATTACAGACTGCTTATATTACTGACAATTCAGCCAATCAGTGAAAAGTGTAGGAGGCCTCTTACCTTCCAGCATGTGCTCTTCTCCACATGCAGCAGCTCAGTTACTGTATATTATAGATAGTGGTAATTCTGTAATGAAATAATATCCATTTGTTTTTGTTTTGTTTTTTTAAATCTCTCTTATTCAGGAAAAATGTCACATACACATATAACATCAATATGGATAAAGACATGTATATTCACATAGTTATCAATATTCATAGATACAAAGGGAAAACAAAGATGTCAAAATAGCATTGGTGACTCGTAAAGTAACAAAGCAGAGTTTAAGTAAAAGTGATCAAGTCTCATAATAACAAACTCTTCAGAGTATATGCCATTCAGCTAATGCAGATAACTGCCTATCAAAATTCAAGGTATCTAATAAAAACAGAACAAAAAAACAAATAGCCTAAAAGAAGATAGTAGGAAAGAAAAGAAGAGAAGAAAAGATGAAGGCGAAAAGGAAAAAGGGAGGGAGGGAAGTGGATGGAGGTTAGGGGTGGTATACACTAAAGAAGGGGCCTACCAAAATCCAACTCTTGCCTGAGGACCAATAAGTCCAGATAGGAACTAGTTTCGATCAACAATTTAAGTGATTAAAAGACTGAAGTATCCAGGAGTTTCACGAACCATAATCCACTCCTGCCAAGTGCAAGTGTATTTGCGGAGCTGCGTGTCTGAGTGGGCAGAGAGTCTTTCCATCCCGCAGATGAAGTCCATCTCCCGGGCCCAATCAAGCACACTAGGTGCCATTGGTAGTTTCCACTTTCTTGGAATAATTGTTCTAAGTGCAGAGATACAATGTCTAAGTAGCCCTGTTTTAACTGTCTTGAACGCACCAGGGATCATGGACAGTAAACCAATCCGAGGGGAACACTCTGTCTCTCCATTTGTTTTTTTAATACAGTAGTTTGGCACATTTTTTGCATATGTCTGAAATTATAGTAGGAACAAAGATGTGAGATGCAGTCACAAACATTTGCAACCTATGTGTTCATCTTGTCAATAAATCAATTTTAATATTTGAAGGGAATCTGCTAATAAGGTCAAACTGTATATAATGGCATGAACAGACATGCAATAGACATGAACAGAGCAGTCCAGAGACGGATGACGGATGCCTACAAAGGAGTTTGGTAGCAGGGCCCGACTTAGTCCTTTTTCACATTTCAGTTTTTTGACGTCAGTCAAAATCCGACAGTGTGAAAAAACGGATCCGTTTCCGTTTTGCCATAAACGGATGACACAGGATCAGTTTTTGATGGATCCATGTTAGCAGGTAGTGCATCAGAGAGAGAGAGAGTGAGTGCCAGAACGGTTTTCGGGGTTAAATGTAATGAAAGGAAAATCGTCTAGGCATGCTCAGTATAAAAAGGCGGATCCATTGGCGGATTCCGTCAAATAATGATTGGCAACAGATCCGTCGCTCATTGGCATGTATTATAACGCATGGCGGACAGCAACGGATCCGTTGCTTTCCGCTGTTTTAACGCAGACAAAAAACGTTTCATTGTCCGTCCACTCCAGAAAGCGGACGCCAAAATTATGACGGATCCGTCAAAAACGGATGCAACGGATGACCATCTGTCAAAATCAGCCGCTAATGCAAGTCTATGGGAAAAAAAATGGCGGATCCTTTTTTTTGCAAAACAGCGGATTTTGACTGACGTCAAAAAACTGAAGTGTGAAACAGGTCTTAGACAGACCTGTGTGGCTGACACTGAGAGGTAACGGACAGGAATCCGTGTTATGCTGACCGGGGTCAGTGAGAGACTGTGTTTTTCTATAGAGCTGAATGTTTAGCGGACATTCTACTGGCGGCTGCATACTACTTGGTTCCTGAGGAGCGGTTTATGCTGTAAACTAATAAACCGAATGAACTTTTTTTAACCCTGAGTGTCCCAGCGGAAGCCTCAGCAACCAGCAAAGCGAGTACCCTGTCCACAGATAGTGTGGGACGTTATAATATACAGACTAATACAGATACTAAGAGTTATATCCAGTATACAGGACAGGAGAAGTGGTACTGTGCAGTGTATATACAGAATGATATAGATACTGAGAAATACACCCAGTATACAGGACAGGAGAAGTGGTACTGTGCAGTGTATATATGCAGAATAATACAGATACTGAGAAATACACCCAGTATACAGGACAGGAGAAGTGATAATGTGCAGGGTATATACAGAATAATGCATATACTAAGAATTACACTCAATATACTGGATAGGAGAAATGGTACTGTGCAGTAGGGTGACCGCAAAAAATCGATGTCGGAATTTTGTCCGTCTGGACCCCACAAAACCATTCCCCTTTCCAGATATTGAGATAGCCAAAATTTGAGCTCAATCAAACGACGTTAACCCGTGCCGCTCGTCGCTCAAAGTTTGAAAAAATCCAAATTGAGGTATTTTAAGATTTAGGTATTTTGCATAGTCTGTTAGACTATAAAGAATGTGACAACAACATTGCAGAAATAGCCCTGACCAAATTTTCGAACCATTTGTGGTATTTGAATGCAGAGTTGGTGGGATTATCGTTTTTTGATCCCACCATTACAGACAATGAAAAGTTGTTAATGGCTAATAAATTGCTCAGTAGCACAGATGAACCATCAGAGCACGCTAGGGTTGTAAATCCAAAAGTTAGGAAAGAAAAATTAAAAGAGGTAGGAAGTAACCGACTTTAACGACCTTCTGACAAAAGATGAAGAACAAAAGCAATATGTCCTGCAAGTTGTAAGCAAATGCCGAGCATTATATTCTGACGTTTCAAAAACTACTTTAACAAAAGCTCTAGAATAGATTAGATAACTATGTAAAATTATCAACTCATGTAGGTTAGCGTGCTCTGATGGTTCATCTGTGCTACTGGGCAATTTATTAGCCATTAACAACTTTTCATTGTCTGTAATGGTGGGATCAAAAAACGATAATCCCACCAACTCTGCATTCAAATACCACAAATGGTTCGAAAATTTGGTCAGGGCTATTTCTGCAATGTTGTTGTCACATTCTTTATAGTCTAACAGACTATGCAAAATACCTAAATCTTAAAATACCTCAATTTGGATTTTTTCAAACTTTGAGCGACTAGCGGCACGGGTTAACGTCGTTTGATCGAGCTCAAATTTTGGCTCTCTCAATATCTGGAAAGGGGAATCGTTTTGTGGGGTCCAGACGAACAAGATTCTGACATTTTTTCCCCCCCATATGAGATCCGGTCACCCTACTGTGCAGTGTATATACAGAATAATGCAGATACTGAGAATTACACTCAATATACTGGATAGGAGAAGTGGTACTGTGCAGTGTATATACAGACTAATGCAGATACTGAGAATTACACTCAATATACTGGATAGGAGAAGTGGTACTGTGCAGTGTATATACAGAATAATGCAGATACTGAGAATTACACTCAATATACTGGATAGGAGAAGTGGTACTGTGCAGTGTATATACAGAATAATGCAGATACTGAGAATTACACTCAATATACTGGATAGGAGAAATGGTACTGTGCAGTGTATATACAGAATAATGCAGATACTGAGAATTACACTCAATATACTGGATAGGAGAAGTGGTACTGTGCAGTGTATATACAGAATAATGCAGATACTGAGAATTACACTCAATATACTGGATAGGAGAAATGGTACTGTGCAGTGTATATACAGAATAATGCAGATACTGAGAATTACACTCAATATACTGGATAGGAGAAGTGGTACTGTGCAGTGTATATACAGAATAATGCAGATACTGAGAATTACACTCAATATACTGGATAGGAGAAGTGGTACTGTGCAGTTTATATATACAGAATAATACAGATGGTGAGAATTAGACCCAGTATACAGGACAGGAGAAGTGATAATGTGCAGTGTATATACAGAAGAATATAGATACTGAGAAATACACCCATTATACAGGACAGGAGAAGTGGTACTGTGCAGTGTATATACAGAATAATGCAGACACTGAGAATTAACTATGTATATTGGACGGGAGAAGTGTACACAACCTACACAATATAGGCTACAGAGACCGCTCCGCACTATATACTGCATTAGAACATATAGCATGGTGTTAGGAGTCAGGTTTCTGCGGTCGCTATGCAGGAATCCAGACCCTCACATTCTGCAGTCTCCTGCTCTTTAAGAGAGATTGCAGAGGAGATTGCCTTGCAGCAAATCTCTCCAGAGGCTAAGTCCTTCCATCCACCTTCTGAGCATGCTCATGAGACGATCTCCCATTGGAGATCGGGAGTCATGTGCTCAGGTCCCGCTCCTGATCACATTGGTCCATCTCGGAGATCTGGAAGCTTCCGGAAGGTCCCGGCTGCTATAAAAAGCACGCCTGGCTGTTCCGCCATGCGCTAGTATAGACCATACTTGCTGCTGTGTGAATGACGATGAATGCATGATTCTGGTGAATGACTCATTTGAAACCCCTACCCTTTGATATTACGCTTGTGTGAGGAATTGAATTCAGTACCAGCGCGCCTCTGCTTCATTGTCCAGAGCTGCTAGCGTCCGACATTGCGCTTGCGTCTAGCATTATCGTTTAGCGGCAGTGTCCTACGCTGCACTGCAGTAGCAGCCCACTTAAGCATTCGCGGCTGTGACGCTACACACACGGTAGGTCTAGAAGGACTTAGTACCTCCATCTTGGCTATTCCTGTGACCCTGTACCGTGTGTGTAACTACTCTGAGTACTTGTGACCTTAACAGGCTCAGCTCTTTTGTTTATGTTCATAGACATCTCTGTGATTTAACAGAGATTACTCTGTGCACTTGGGTGACGGTTAACCCTGTGCACAATACCGCCATATTGCTTCTGCCACCACTTAGCAGCGGTTATTTCACCTACTGCACGGTGGACCCCGAGTGGCGAACGCACTTTATTTATATTTTTTATTTAGTGCGTTCCGCCATTCCTAACATTATACTAGCGCCAGGGTCTGGCTAGTGATGGCAGAACAGCAGCAACTCTTGCAGTGCATTCGGCAGCTTGAGGGCCGGTTGGCCACTCTTGAGAGGGCTCTCTCCGCTGCGCAATCCACCGAAGCTGCTGTACAAGCAATTACTGACGCAGTTACGCATATGTCCACGCCCTCCCACGCGCCGACAGTTACCCGCTTCCCGTTGCCCGATAAATTTTCTGGCGATGGCGCCTCCTGTAGGGGTTTCATCAGTCAGTGCTCTATCCAGTTGGAGCTACTGGCTGCGCGATTCCCTACGGAGCGGGCCAAGGTGGGGTTTATTGTCTCCCTTCTGTCGGGCAAGGCGTTGGAGTGGACTACGCCACTATGGGAGCGTGGTGACCCAGAGGTTCGGACTGCTGCTCAGTTTTTAACAGCTATTAAGCAGGTCTTCCTCGGTCCACGGGTCATGCACGACACCTCTCTTCAGCTTCTGGCTTTGACCCAGGGATCCCTCTCGGTTAGTTAGTATGCCGCTCGTTTTCAGACACTGGCTTCCGAGCTGGAGTGGTCTGACAAAGCCCTTATCCCTGTGTTTTGGAGAGGTTTGGCGGAGCACGTCAAAGATGCTCTCTCTACCAGAGAGGTACCCGCAACTTTGGAGGAGCTGATTGCCATTTCCACCCACATTGACCTCCGTTTTTCGGAGCGCGGTATGGAGCGTGCTCAATCCAAGAGGAAGGTTACCTCAGCTTCCAACTTTTTTGAGCCTCTGGAACTACCTGAGCCAGAGATGCCACCCCCAGAGCCCATGGAGGTGTCTTGCGCCGTTCTCGAGGCGTGTCCGGCACAAGACTCCATTTGCGGTTACCGTTGTCAACATGCTGTTGCTCCAGACAACAGCGCCCCGCAATGGCCAAACTCTGTGCCATACACTGAATAGACTGTCAAGATAACAGGTAACAAATGAGGTATAATAAAAAGCTGAAAGAGGTATGTAATTACCTTAATCCAGTGCCATACAAGAGAAGGGTATAGAGAAGAGGGATGAAAATCCCTGTGGTGTTACTTTTATTCTGCAAATTTTTGTTACTTATATGTTTCTTTTTTACTTTACAGCGATTGTGTGATAAAGGCTCCGGTGGAGCCGAAACGTTCTATATATCGCTTCCATTGCATTATTCTGTTGCGCTCCCAGATTGTGTGTTAATAAAATTTAAACTATTCGGCATGATAATCCACAAGAGTGTGCGGTGAATTATATAATTACTCTATATTGGGACCACCAGGTCCGTTACACCAGCACCTCGTTCATAATAAGACCGAGTGCACGCTAAACCTATTCCTATACTGTATTTATTGGCGTTTGCACCAGTCGTTTCCTTTAATCCATCCATGTCTACTGATACTTTTGCCTACGATTTGGCTACCAGTTCCAGTATACTGTCTCAGGTGACTGGTTCAAATGAGTTCCTTAGGACCCCAGCACATGAACTGAGGACTAGGGATTTTGAAAAGGAGAAACGTAGATTAATTTCCTACGATCTCCATTGTACAACATTAGCTGAATACCACAGGCAGAATAAGATTCCCAGGTGGCTTAGGAGCAATCTTCGCCCTACCCTCTTTTCTGATGATCCAGAATATTGCGATAAATACAAAAAAATCCTCAATAAATGTTCCCTTGATATCATAATTTTAACTGTGGAATATCTCCAAAAAGCCATAATTGAGACAAAACAGAATATTCAGGCAATTGAGGCACAACTCTCAACCACTCTCTCTTCTTCTGAGTGGACCTCCCTAAAGACATGGACGGACAAGGCCTTGGCGGATCACCAAAAAACGCTGCAGGAACGTAAGAGGCAGAAATTCCAACGGGACTCTGAGGATTACTCTAATAATCGTGTATACAAATGGACCGACTCCTCCGCTCCTACAAATTCTTGGCGCCAACCCCGAAATCCACGCAGATATGGGTCCTTCAGCTCAGAGAGCGACTCCTCAACAACTTCTGGCCGCTACCATTTTTTACCGAAGGGCCGCAGAGGAGGACACCAAAGCACAGACCCACAAGGCGATCAAGGAGAAAGGATGACCACACGGTCACAGGTGAGATATCAAACCTGGTGATTAATATATCGGACCATCTCCTCAACCCTGCGGAATTTTCTGTCCTACATAAAGGGCTTTCCTTTTGCCCCACTCCAGCTTGGGACTCATTCCAATTAAAAAAGGACCTTGAACGTTTTTATCGGACTATCAGGCTTAAGACGCACTTTGGCTTGGCCTCAAATTCCACTAGGGATTCAGTACCACCCTCAGGGACTGGTTCAGTACCTGAACTCTCTATTTCAACTTTTGGCCTCCACAATTGGAGCAATTTCTGTCCCCCACGCACCCACCATGCCACTGAGACTTTCATCTCCTTGGTAGACCATGAGGTTAGCGCCCTTTCGCACCAGCAACAACTAGGTTTTTTTCCGTCACATTCCAACCTTTCTCCTACTGAAAAACAGGCTCTATCATCTCTACACAATAATAAGACGATTATCATAAAACCTGCTGATAAAGGGGGAGCTATTGTGGTGATGAACCGTACACAGTACATGAACGAGATATCCCCCCAATTGTCAGACACTGACACCTATGGCATTATACCTATGGACCCGCTTGCCAGCATTAGCAACAAGATTCGCAATGTTATTGATGCATACCTCACCCGTCATATTATTGACCAAAAAAACGCAACTTTTCTTGTTAATCCTCATCCCATCACAACAGTTTTTTACGTGCTACCAAAAATTCATAAATCACTCCACAATCCCCCTGGCAGACCAATCGTGGCCTCTACGGATTCTGTTTTGTCACCTCTCTCTATTTTTCTAGAGAAAATCTTAACACCATTGGTAAAAATAACCAAGTCTTTTCTCCTCGATACAGGGCACTTTTTAGAAATTATTAAGCAACTTGGCACGGTACCACCAGATAGCATTTTGGTCACTCTAGACATCAATAGCCTCTATACCTCGATTAAACATGATAAAGGGATTGAGGCTACAAGACACCTACTTAATTCATCAAACATGTCTAGTGACTCTATTCAATTCTGTCTTGACCTCCTTAACCTGGTACTCTATGAAAATTATTTCATGTATGGGGATACCTTCTATATCCAGAAGTGCGGTACAGCAATGGGCTCAAACATAGCGCCTGCTTACGCTAATGCCTTTATGAATTACTTTGAAGTCACCTACGTGTTTTGTAATGATTTATTTTCACAACATGTCTCAGGATACCATCGCTATATAGATGACATCTTTTTTATCTGGACAGGCACATCTGATTCTTTACAAACCTTTCATTCCTATCTTAACTCCATTCTCCCTGAACTTCGGTTCACGATTCATTATAACACTGAGTCTGTACCTTTCCTGGACACAAGAGTTCTTAAAGACACCAATGGATGCCTCTCAACAGACTTATACTGTAAACCTACAGACTGCAATAGTCTTTTGCATTACACAAGTTGCCATCCTAAAACCACCAGAAATAGTCTACCCCGTTCCCAGTTCAACAGAGTCACACGTATCGTCTCTGACTCCAGAATTCTTAATAAAAGACTGGACACCATGACGCAAAAATTTCAGGAAAGATGTTACCCATTGAGACTTCTCAATAATGAAAAGGCACGTGCCTTAGCACCCCTGTTCCCTCCCCCTCGTACACATCCTAGGGAGAGGATTCCGTTTGTACATACATTCCATCCGTTGATGCCCAAGGTGTATTCCATCATTAGGAAACACTGGCCCCTCCTGGCAAGGGCCTATCCTGGTATCGATTCCTTCAACTTGCCAACATTAATATGCACTAAAAGACCACCCAATATCAAGGACAAGCTTGTGAGAGCTGACATAGGCAGCTCACGCCTTACTACTACACAAAGACTACTTGCTACTCGACATAATGGTACTTTTCCATGTCTAAACTGTGCAGCCTGTTCTAATATCATCAAATCGGACAATATAACCCATCCCAGGACTAGTAAATCCTATCCAATACACGGTTTTTACACATGTGACTCCAATTTTGTTATATATCTGGTGAAATGCCCCTGTGGACTCCTTTATGTGGGTGAGACTACACAGCACATTAAGGACCGTATAGCTAGCCATAAGTCCACCATTCGATGTGGAAAAACCTGGCTGCCATTGCCCGACCATTTTGCAAGATATAGACACTCAGTGGCCCAACTTAAATTCCAGGTCATCGAGCATATTCCCCGCCCTAGAAGAGGTGGAGATCATATTAAATTGCTCAAATCACGTGAGGCCTATTGGATTCACAAATTGGACACTTTGGCCCCTAAGGGCCTTAATAGAGAGATAGATTGGCTACTTTGAACATTTATTAACGTTTTCTCTGTTATTTTACAGAACCGCTAAATTACTGTGATCATAGGTGAGTTTGCCCCACCCCCTGACTCTTATTTTGCATTTATGCTCAGTTTTTTTATTTTTTATTTTTTTCATATCCTCCTCTACATAATTTTTTTTTTTTCTTTTCTCTCCATGAGAGGTTAATATCACTAACAATAGTTATACCTTATCCTGTCATCTTGCATAATGTGCCCATTTATACACTCACCAATAGCCCTGTACATATTGGCTATACTTATACTTCATCCACATTATGCTACCTTTTCTATTTAGAATGCTAGTGCCATTTCTCCTATGCAGGAACGCACACACAGTCACCACCATTTACTATATATGCGTTGCCAAGCCTCCAGCTTGGCAACGCCGCCTTGCCAAGCCTCCAGCTTGCATACTAAAGTCGTTGCTAGGGCATAGCAACGACTTTAGTATGCACACAGCAGCTGCATGACATCACTTCCGGTCTGGGCCGCTCACTTCCGCTCCAGCGTCACACAGGGGCTTTAAAATGCTCACCAGGAGCCATGCAGGCACACATGCCGACTCAGCTAGGCGCGGGAGCGCCGCTTTAGACTGCCTTGTGACTGCTCCTAGGCGCTTTGGGCTTATTTTAGCTGAACACACATACTCCTTATTTAACATTTGCAGGTCCCCACTAGCCATTGATGGTGATCCGGCACCTCTATAAGGATTTTAGCATATGACTAGGTACCATACATTCCTTTTCTATGGTCTCAGTACTGTGTCTCACACATGCTAATTATTTTCACCATTCTTTGCAGTCTCTGTGACACCACAGGGATTTTCATCCCTCTTCTCTATACCCTTCTCTTGTATGACACTGGATTAAGGTAATTACATACCTCTTTCAGCTTTTTATTATACCTCATTTGTTACCTGTTATCTTGACAGTCTAATCAGTGTATGTATATATATATATGTATATATGTAAATTCTTTATTTAACATGTGCTCTACATGCTGTGATCCATGGATTAGTGTACAAGTATGCACCAGGATGACCTTCTTATTGCTTTTTGTTCATATTCTTACTTTTATTCTGCAAATTTTTGTTACTTATATGTTTCTTTTTTACTTTACAGCGATTGTGTGATAAAGGCTCCGGTGGAACCGAAACGTTCTATATATCGCTTCCATTGCATTATTCTGTTACACTCCCAGATTGTGTGTTAATAAAATTTAAACTATTTGGCATGATAATCCACAACAGTGTGCGGTGAATTATATAATTACTCTATATTGGGACCACCAGGTCCTTTACACCAGCACCTCGTTCATAATAAGAACGAGTGCACGCTAAACCTATTCCTAGGTCTTATTGGTGGCCACACAGGGCTCGGGATGTAAAAAAATATATTCGGGCCTGTGCCTTTTGTTCACGGGATAGCCTCTCCAAACGGAGAGTGGCGACGCCCGCCAACACACGGCGGCATCCCACTTTAACTTCCGCTCCCGTTGTCTCCCATGTGTCCCTTCTTAAACCTGGTGATCTTGCCATCCCTGATGCCTTCCTCGTGTCTCGGGTTTCCTTGTCACCTACCCGGACATCAGACTTGCCTTCGGACGAGTCTGAGACCTACACCACTAATAGGCACAAGTTGGCAGGTCGGAAGTCTCAGGGAGGGGGGCCCTAGGAGGGGGGGGTAATGTTAGGAGTCAGATTTCTGCGGTCGCTATGCAGGAATCCAGACCCTCACATTCTGCAGTCTCCTGCTGTTTATCTACTGCAGAGGAGATAGCCTCTGGAGAGATTTGCTGCAAGGCAAAGTCCTTCCATCCACCTTCTGAGCATGCTCATGAGATGATCTCCCATTGGAGATCGGGAGTCATGTGCTCAGGTCCCGCTCCAGATCTCATTGGTCCATCTCGGAGATCTGGAAGCTTCCGGAAGGTCCCGGCTGCTATAAAAAGCGCGCATGGCTGTTCTGCCATGCGCTAGTATAGACCATACTTGATGCTGTGTGAATGATGATGAATGCATGATTCTGGTGAATGACTCATTTGAAACCCCTACCCTTTGATATTACGCTTGTGTGAGGGACTGAGTTCAGTACCAGCGCCAGCACGCCTCTTCTTCATTGTCCACCACTTAGCAGCGGTTATTTCACCTACTGCATGGTGGACCCCGAGCGACGAACGCACTTTATTTATATTTTTTATTTAGTGCGTTCCGCCGTTCCTAACACATGGAGCTGTGTATACACCATGTAGAGTACACATGTGCCAGAGTATATAATGTGGATTCCACACTTTATAATATATACACAGCACTATACTATAGACACATTTCTACGTTATATACTATATAAACAGCAGACATACAGGCAGGCTTATACACAGAAACACACAGATACAGGCAGACTTATATAAAGGCACAATAGACAAAAGGATTTGCACTCTGTAGTGCTAAAGCATGTAAATATGAAATACGAATAGCAATATTGCTCTGGAGAAAAACAAAAAATTGAGACGCTTAGAACATAATTTGGCAAATTCATGCATGTCCACCAGCCAACCACGAGGCGGTCTCAAATCAGCTGGGTCCTACGTGCCTACAGTACAGTGAATACAGCTCTTCGGCTGAAGTCTGAATCTTCTGGGTAGATGTAAATACCTCTCTTTAAAGTCTGAATTTATGGGTAGGTAGGATCCAGTTGCAAATAAACTCCACCACATGCTGGAGATCGGAGTGCTCGGTCAGAGAGCTAATATACATATGACAAAAGACTGACTGGCACTTCCAAGCTAGTGTGAACAGGTGCATACTAGGAGCAGCCATCTCCATATAAAATAAACAAAAAAAGTTGCACTCTGTAGTGCTAAAGCATATTAATATGAAATATAAATAGTAATACTGCTCTGGATAATAGGAAAAAATTGAGATGCCAATTCATGCATGCCCAGCAGCCAACGACAAGGCGTTTTCAAAACTTCTGGGAACCTACGTGTCTAGTATGAATGACTCCCTGTAGACGCAGACATACAGCCAGGCTTATACACACACACAGCGTCAGACATACAGGCAGGCATATGCACACACACAGCGTGAGACACAGTGACAAGACTGTGTGTGGGGCATGGTGACTGAGAGACACATAGTGAGAGTATGTAGAAGATTGAAAGGGTTGTGACCCACTTTTAGTTTACTACTGGAGCACAGTGGTTATTTGCCTGGCTTGACAGATTACCAATTCAGGCCTGGTGCTATTCTCAGTCTGTGAATAGTATTCCAAAGATTCACGTGATATAGAGGGAAAACATACTAATGGCACTGGTTGCAGAAGGAAGAATTTTAAAAATACTGAAGGTTCCATTGAGCACTGTTGGGGTCATAATCCATAAGCAGATAATTTCACCATAAACAGGCCACGACCAGGTGCTCCCTCACAAGATTTCAGACAGAGGAGAAAAAAGAATTATCAGAAGAATGTCCAATAGGCAAAGACCTGGAATCAGCAGGTACAATTGCTTCAAAGAAAACTATAAGTAGTGCACTTAACTTCCATGGCCTGTAAGCATGCTCACCAGAAAAAGATTCCATTGCTGAACAATAATCATGTTCAAGCATGTTTAAAGTTTGCTTAACAACATTTAGACAACCAGGTAAAATACTGAGATAATAAAAGAGACAAAAATTGGAATTCTTTGGATGCCATAATACACACCATGTTTGGAGACCAAAAGGCATTACATATGAAGCCAAAAACACCATACCAACAGTGAAGTTTGGAGGTGAGAACATTGTGGTATGTGGTTGTTTTTCAGCATACATTTCTGGTGAACGTCATGTAATTGATATAAGGAAGAATGGATAATTCTTGATAAAAATCTGCTGCCATTTACCAGGATGATAAATATGAAATGAGGGAGGACATTTCAGCAGGACAATTATCCCAAACACACAGACAAGAAAACTCTCAGCTGATTTCAGAGAAAGAAAATAAAGCTGCTAGAATGGCCCAGCCAAACACCAGACCCGAATCCAACAGAAAATGTATGGAATCAACTAAATCTCAGCGTTCACAGAAGGAGCCTGTGGAAGCTTCAGGATTTGAAGAGCGTTTGAGGGGACGAATAGGCCAAAAACAGATCTGAGCATTGTATGCGACTAGTTTCTCTATATGGGAGGTGTCTTGGAGATCTCCGCACAACGTATTTTGTATGAAGTATTAAATAAATTTCAGTAAGCATATTCAATAAAATTTCTCTGTGTCATTTCTCAGTATAAGGCCGGGGTCACACTAAAATACGGTCCGTAGTTTACAGGTGTAATACGGATGAATGACCCCTAAATAGTGCTCCATAAGTCATCCGTAAGGCTGGTTTCACATTAGCGCTTTTTAAGCGCATGCACGGCCGGGGGTAGCTCCGCCCCCGAGCCGACTCTCTGCCCGGCGTGCCCGCCCCTTGCTTGTAGCGCCGCCTCCTAGCGGACAGCGGCGCCTGCGATCGGCGCACCCTATCTTTAGCATAGGGTGCGCAGATCGTGCGCAGGCCGTGCGCTAGTTGCGCTTTGACCTGCGCTGCGCACTTTTGATGGTGCGCCGTGCGCGCCAAAATCCGAAAAGTTCGATTTTGGCGCGCACGGCGCACCGTCAAAAGTGCGCAGCGCAGGTCAAAGCGCAACTAGCGCACGGCCTGCGCACGATCTGCGCACCCTATGCTAAAGATAGGGTGCGCCGATCGCAGGCGCCGCTGTCCGCTAGGAGGCGGCGCTACAAGCAAGGGGCGGGCACGCTGGGCAGAGAGCCGGCTCGGGGGCGGAGCTACCCCCGGCCGTGCGTGCGCTTAAAAAGCGCTAATGTGAAACCAGCCTCAGCAAGGTGTGGTCGCGTATTTTGCACATGTAAGCACCCGTATGTAATCCGTATGCCATCCGTATGCTGAGATTTTCTCGCCGGCTTGCAAAATGGACATATAATGGAGCCCTATGACAGGGTTTCTAACACAAAAGAAAGAATAGATATAGACACATAGAATACATATATATATATATATGTACACATCATAGAGACACATTATATATATATATATATATATATTTATATTTCACAGAGTTCTTCATAGCAGTATAGTCCCTAATTCAATTGCCGGCTATTGTCAAATCATTCCCCAACCCGACATGAAATGACACATGATTTACATACAGTAAACCATTTCATTTCATGTTTTGTTTTGTATGTCTTTCATTAGTAATTAGATGAGGGTTGATGTGTAAAATTTGGGAGGTGTAGGTGTTAATTTAAGGGGTTAATTCATTGCAAAAAAATGTGCGGGCTCCCGCGGTAATTTGTCAATGTGGGAGCCCACACTTTTTTTTACAACGAATTAACCCCTTAAATTAACACCTACACCTCCCAAATTTTACACATCAACCCTCATCTAATTACTAATGAAAGACATACAAAACAAAACATGAAATGAAATGGTTTACTGTATGTAAACCATGTGTCATTTCATGTCGGGTTGGGGAATGATTTGACAAAAGCCGGCAATTGAATTAGCGGCTATTCTGCTATGAAGAGCTCTGTGAAATATAAATATATATATATATATAATGTGTCTCAATGACATGTATATATGTATATATGTATTCTATGTGTCTATATCTATTCTTTCGTTTGTGTTATAAAACCTGTCAGTGTGATTTTACTGTATCGCGCACTGAACTGCCGGCTTTTCTAAAGGACACCTGGTGCATATTTCTCGCAAGTCACACATCTGGTCCGTGTGTAATGCGTATTTTTAGCGCACCCATAGACTTGCATTGGTGTACTACGGGCGTAGCACGCTGACAATCGCAGCATGCTGCGATTGGCACTGACCGTAGAATACAGACGAGAAATATATGGCTGATAGGATCTGCCCCATAGAGAATCATTGGTCCGTGTACAATGCGTTTTTTTAACGCCTCTCACTCGTCCGTATTCCTCTCTAGTGTGACCCCGGCCTTACAAATAACTTAATTTGTGGACATCTACGATTTGATTTCTTTGCCTGTGTGGATTGGATGGTTTGTTACCAACATCTGGTGAGAATTTCATATCAATAGCACCTTTAAAAAAATATTTACTGGTGCTGCTCAATACTTTTTTCATCTGCTGTATGTGTCCTATATTTTAACCACAGTATGCGTGCTCTCTCCCAGCGTCCTGCCCTGGAAGTCCCCCTGTCTTCTCAGATCTGGTGTTACATGGCTTCAGGCCGCCCCATGTGACAGGCGGGCGTACAGCTGCAGGACTCCATGACGCTTGTCCATCGTGAATGCATTAAGGCACGCCCCCTGAAGAAGCAGCAAACTGCAAAACGTGCATTGGGGAAAGCTGGCTGGTGCACTCCTCAAACTACAGCCATGGGTATTTTACCCCTTAGTGGCGGAGTAAATTTTTGAAATCTGACCAGTGTCACTTTATGTGGTAATAACTTTGTAACGCTTCAACAAATCCCAGTGATTGAGATTGTTTTTTCATGACACATTATACTTTATGATAATGGTAAATTTAGGTTGATATGTTTTTTGTTTATTTATAAAAAATATCAGAAATTTGAGAAAAATTTTAAAAAATTAGCAATTTTCAAACTTTGAATGATAATCCCTTTAATCCAGATAGTCATACCACATGAAAACATTAATAAATAACCTTTCCAACATGCCTGATTTACATCAGCACCACTTGTAATATGCTATTTTATTTTGATAGCCTTTTGGAGGTTTAAAATTGTATCAGTAATTTTTCATTTTTTCAAGGAAATTTACAAAATGTATTTTTTTATGGATCTATCCAGGTGTGAAGTGACTTTGGTGATGCTATATATTGGGAAACCTCCCAAAATTATACCATTTTAAAAACAGCACCCCCTGACATATTGAAAACGTCTGTCAGATAGTTTATTAACCCTTCAAGTGATTTTCAGAAATTAATGCAAAGTGGCATGACAGAAATGAAAATGTGTATTTTTACCACCTAAATGCCGCTAACTTCTGAATGGGTTACAGCAGCCGTCAGACTCTAAAGGTACTGTCACACTTAGCGATGCACCAGCGATATGACGCGGTCAGGATCGCTGGTGCATCGCTAAGTGGTCGCTAGTGAGCTGCCACACAGACAGATCTCACCAGCGACATAGCAGCGGTCGGGGGTCGTTACTTACCTGTCAGACGAGGCGATCCCGACGTCCTCCCGCCCGCGTCCACGCGTCGCTCGTCGGCGCCACAGGAAGCCCAGCAGGAAGCTGACGGCGAGAAACAGTCCTGGACGTTCTCGCGCAATCAGCGATAACCAGCGGGGGAGCGGTCGGAGGTAAGTATCAGACATAGCGATATCGCTGATGCGTCACAAAAACCAGTGACGTTATAGCGATATTGCTAGCGATATAGCTTAGTGTGACAGGCCCTTAAGGCTGCTATTTGGTCATGAATTGCCATGGCAAACATCACATAATCATGATCTGAGTGCACCAATGGAGATAAAGAGGAAACCCCCACAATCTGTTAACCATTTATATGATGTAGTCACTATTGACAGCAGTATCTAAGGGGTTAAACAGATTTGGACGGTGCAATCACTGATCGTGGGTGATGCAGCAAGTTGTCAGCTATGGTAAAGAGCCGACAGCTGCTGGATTGTCACCTGTGTGGAAATGCTATTCTCTTACATCTCAGGTCAGTAAAAAGACGTATTGGCAGTCATTAGGGGATTAAATCCACCCTTTCTATTCATGTTACCAACCTCTTTTCCAGTTGTTTATTTGATGTATAGTTACGCATTCCTGGGTGTGCTTATCACCTGATGTATTGCCCTTCGAGAGTGCTACTTTAATATGGATATGGAGCTCTGTTATAATGTTGCCATAATGCATGGACTGTTGGAGATCCATTTTCGTATAAACTCACACCATGCTTTATAGATCTACCACTTGTGCAGTCTTTATCTAACTCCACCTGGATACTTAATACAATTTCCTTCCATGATAGTTATTGTTCACACTTACCCTAACTGAACTTCTTTCAGTACCCATTGTTTATTACCGTAATGTAGTGCTTACGGCCTCTTATTGTCACTGTTTTGCCCCATCTTCTATCCTTGCCCTTTAACACATACCACAACTCATGATGCTCCGATACGGCACAGAAATATAGGTATAGTACAATGACAAATACTTCACTGCTTACATGACATGACTGATCTATTTTAAATTGTACAATAGCTCAAAAAAAGGACAGTATATTACTCCATATGGTGTTATGGCTACCGCATTGTGCGCCATACAGAATAATGAGCCCCATATATTTCTCCATACAGAATAATTGGCCACATATAATGTTCCATACAGTAAATGATGAGCTCCACATAATGCTACAGTATATGATGGTCCCCATGGACGATGCTCGTGTGTTATGGGCCCAAATAATGCTCCACATATAATGGGCTCCATTTCTAATGCTCCAGTGTATACTGGGCCCCGTAAATGCTGCTCCAGTGTCTGATGTCCCCAATCTGGAATGCTCCAGTATATGATGGGCCTCATGGATGATGCTCCAGTGTATGATGGGCCCTAATAATGCTCAATATATAATGGGCTCCATTTGTAATGCTACAGTGTATAAAGGGCCCCATAAATGCTGCTCCAGTGTCTGATGTCCCCCATTTGGAATGCTCCAGTATATGATGGGCCTCATGGATGATGCTCCAGTGTCTTATGGGCCCTTATAATGCTCAATATATAATGGGCCCCATTTCTAATGCTCCAGTGTATCATGTGCCCCATAGATGCTGCTTCAGTGTCTGATGTCCCCCATTTGGAATGCTCCAGTATATGATGGGCCTCATGGATGATGCTCCAGTGTCTTATGGGCCCTGATAATGCTCCATATATAATGGGCCCAATTTCTAATGCTCCAGTGTATCATGTGCCCTATAGATGCTGCTCCAGTGTCTGATCTGCCCCATTTGGAATGCTCCAGTATATGATGGGCCTCATGGATGATGCTCCAGTGTATTATGGGCCCTAATAATGCTCCATATATAATGGGCCCCATTTCTAATGCTCCAGTGTATCATGTGCCCCATAGATGCTGCTCCAGTGTGTGATCTGCCTCATTTAGAATGATCCAGTATATGATGGGCCTCATGGATGATGCTCCAGTGTCAGATGTCCCCCATTTTGAATGCTCCAGTATATGATGGGCCCCATTTTTAATTAACCCAGGCATGGTATGTGAAAAGAACTGCATGGAGTAATCTGAAGTGTGTGCTGCCGCATCCTTCACTTTTGGTGTGGGTGAAGGACACAAGGAAAGTGGTTGCTCCTGACCAGAAGCCTGCACTTGCGACTCACTGCTTGCATTTTTTTAAACTTCAGAAGAGGAGGAGATAGAGCTGGAGGCTGTTTCAGCAATGTAAGCCAAAAACAGTTCCTGATGCTCCGGCTTTAAAAGCAGTCTACCTACTCCCAGAAAGCAGAGCCTTACAGGCCTTCCAGAGTTACACCATGATGCAGGCTCAACACCTCCTGCCTTAGCTGATATGGTGTTTGGCACTACCAGCAGATGCACCACCACCACCATCAGTACCAGGTGGCCCCCCACGCCCACGTCCACATCCTCTTCCACCATACTTCCTCATGTTTTAGAAAATTGACCCAAAATACCAGCAGATATATGGTACTGTATCAGAAGAGTACAGCTCTATACAGTCTAGGGATAACAGTTAATCTCCGTATATATTTCATGAGTCATACACAGATGCTCACTGGCTCAGTATGGATTACCCAATAAAATAAAAAGGTGAAAAAGGGTACAGTATCACCAGATACAAGGTATATATAGTATTGTGTAAACATTCTGAATCTCCGTATACATTTTAGGAGCCAGACACAAATGCTCTCAGGCCCAGTATGGATTATACAAGAATATGAAAAACTGTAAATGGGTAATGTAACACAAGCGTACAGCTGTATACAGTGTTGGCCAAATTTGAAATCTCGGCATATATTTCTGGAGTCACCCTCAGACGCTCACTCAGTCTGGGTTTGACCATAATAAAAAATGTTGTAAAAAATGTACTGGATAACAAGATAGCAAGTATATATATTATAGGGTACAATTGAAATCTCCATAAACATAGTCCCATAGTCAGTCTCGGACGCTTACTCAGTATGGATTTGACCGCATTACTAAATGTCGAACAAAGGTACTGTATAACAAGATACAAGCTGTATCGAGTATAGGGTAAAAATTGGTATCTCCGATTCACCGTATATATAGAAGGCGTAAACCACACATGCTCACTCACTATGGATGATACCGTAATACAAAATTTTGAACAAAGGTACTGTAGCAGCACATACCAGGTGTATCCAGTCTAGGGGTAATTGTAAATTTCCGTCTATACTTCTGGAGTCAGACACAGACACTCACAGGCTCAGTATGTATTACACCAGAATTTAACAAGTAGAAAAAGGGAAAGGTAGTTGAAGCACACAACAGTATACAGTGTTGTGGTACTTTTAAATCTTCGTATATATTTCAATCTCAGTAAGCCAGTCCAGACTCTCCGCTACTGGAAACTACATGGATACAAGTACAGACGGAAAGTCGAGTGTTAGCAGAAACTTGGGAATTACTCATCGCGGGAAAACCTCCCGGTAGATGTTGCAGAGGCGATGCAGACCCTCAATTACTGTGTCTGTGGAGACAGTGAAAACTGTTCTTTGTGAAGAAAGGATTGCTTTATCGCAGTAGCGTGGATCACATAACCATTACTCGTCTCCATCAAATTATGATCACAGGGAGAGATGTAGACATGGTCCTCACTGCCTATCATGATGTGTCTGGTCATTTTGGAGTGCAAAAGACAGAAGCCACAGACCGTAGGCGATTCTATTGGATTGGCATGAGAGGAGACATTGAAAAATGGTGGCAGGAATGTCACACATCTGTGACTATCACAACTGTGAATGGTGATCATAAAGCACCACTGCATCCGCTTGTAAGTTGACGTCCATTACAAATGGTAGCCATTGATCATCTGAAGGTAGAGGCCAGCAGGACAGGGCATAGCTACATCTTAACCATCATCGATCAATACACCAAATTTCTAGTGGCCGTCCCTGTGAAGGATTTAACTGCCCAGACTACACAGCGGTGGAGCAGGGAGAGGTAAGTATTGCAACTTGCAAGTGCTGTGGCCATGACCAAGCAGGGGGGGCACACTCGTGGTCGACGGTACTGGCACAGGGCCCCTCATAGCACGCTGGTGTGTCTCATGGCAAGTGGGCCCCCCACCATCAGGGACACTGTATTGTACTATGAGGGGCCCTGTGCCAGTGCCATCGGCCATCTGTGGGCCCATCCACCTGTTCAGAGCAATGGCACTTGCTTGGGAGCGCCAGGTGTTGACCCCAGCCATTGGGGGGGTGGGCAGCCCACTTAGGGAGTTTTAAAAAATGGCATATGTTGATGTGTTGGCTGGACATTCAGCTGCTGCAAAGGGCGGAATTGGGCAAGTCCGAGGAAGAGGAGGACAAAAGCGAGGCAGTTTTCTGGTAACCTATGTGTCATCAGGGGGAGGTGGGACAAAATCCTTTGAAACCCATGCATGGTTCATTTTAATGAAGGTTAGATCATCAACATTTTGGGTGGACAGACGTGTCCTTTTTTTTGTCAGGATTGATCCATCAGCACTGAAGACTCTTTCAGATAACACACTAGCAGCAGGGCAAGCGAGCTCCTGTAAGGCATATTGTGCCAATTCAGGCAAGGCGTCCAGTTTAGAGGCCCAATAGTCAAAGGGGAATGACCTGTGAGGGAGAACATCGATATGGGAGGAGAAGTAGTTTGTAACCATAGTTGACAACTGCTGTCTCCTGTCACTTTTAATCGATGCAGTATTAGCAGTCGTGCGAGCGGTACTTGAGAAATCATTCAACAACATGGTCATTAAACCCCTGTCTCCATCGCCATTTCGGCTGTGTGCACCACGAACACCTCTTCCATTGTGCCCACTACGGCTCGTGGGAGAACCAGCACTGCTGCTGTGTGCTGGGAAAGCCTCAAACAAACGGTTTACCAGAGTTGCTTGTTTGTTAGCCAATATTATCTCTAGGTTCTCCTGTGGCATGATGTTGTGCAATTTGACTTTGCAGCGTGGATCGAGGATGCTGGCCAGCCAGTAGTCATCCCTCATCATTCTGGCAATGCGGGGGTCCCTTTTTAGGATCCACAAGGCATAATCGCATATGTGGGCCAATGTTCCAGGTGTCAATGATGCACTGCCAGTGGTGGGTGGAGGAGCACTTTCTGCCAAATCCACATCCCTACAGTCATGCACAAACACTGTATCTGACCTTGGAACGCCAACATTTTCTCTTGCCCCCTGAGAAGCATCCTCCTGCCCAAAGTAATCATCCCTCTCATCCTCCTCTTCCTCTTCTTCCTCCACCTCGTCCAGAACAGTTCCCTGACCAGACAATGGCCGAATGTCATCAAGGCTTCCCTCCTCCTCCTCCGCTGCAGACACCTGATCCTTAATGTGCGTCAAACTTTGCATGAGCAGACGCATAAATGGGATGCTCATGCTTATGATGGTGTCGTCTGCTCTTACCAGAAGTGTGCATTCCTCAAAACACTGAAGGACTTTACAGAGGTCTTTCAGCTTTGACCACTGCACACCCGAGAATTCCATGTCTTCCTTCAAACTGTCTGCCCGTGTATCCTCCCACAAATGCATTACAGCCTGCCTCTGTTTGCACAGCCTCTCCACCATGTGCAGGGTGGAGTTCCACCTTGTTACAAGGTCTATGATTAGGCGGTGCTTGTGGAGGTGGAGCAATCGCTGCAGCTTCTGCATAAGAGTGAAGTGGATGTTTGAGTGACGGATGTGCGAGCACTGTCTTCGCGCCTTATGGAGCAGGGATGTTAACTCTGGATAATTATTAAGGAAGCACTGCACCACCAGGTTCAAAGTGTGAGCCAGGCAAGGTATTGTGTGAGTTTTGCACGGGCTATGGCTGCCACAAAATTATGTCCGTTAACATTGACTACCTTGCCTGCCTCAAGATGTAGACTGCCCAGCCATGACTTAGTTTGTCACTGCAAGTAGTCAGCCAGTACCTCCGCGGTGTGTCTGTTGTCGCCCAAAGACATCATCTTTAACACGGCCTGCTGACGCTTACCACTAGTTGTTCGATAGTGGGACACCTCGTGTGCAACACTGCAGGCTGCGGATGGAGTGCTCGTGCGACTGCGCTCTGTTGACGAGCTTTCACTGATAGAGGAGGAGGAGGATCGAAAGCCTACAGTCAACTGTTTCCTATACCGTGGGCTAGGCAGCACTGTTCCACCGCCGCTGTCCCCAGTGGAGCCTGCATCCACCACATTAACCCAGTGCACAGTGATGGACACGTAACGGCCCTGGCCATGCCCACTGGTCCATGCATCTGTTGTGAGGTGCAACTTTCCACTCACTGACTGTTTTAGTGCATGGACAATGCGGTCTTTCACATGCCGGTGGAGGGCAGGGATGGCTTTTTGAGAAAAGAAGTGCCAACTGGGTAGGTCATAGCGTGGGACAGCGTATGCCATGAGGTCGTGGAAAGCTTCACTTACAACCAAATGGTAGGGCATCATCTCTAATGAGATTAGTTTGGCAATGTAGGCGTTCAAACACAGTGTACGCGGATGAGAGGATGAGTACTTTCTTGTCCTACTCAGAGTGTCTGGTGGGGTGAGCTGGACTGGAGAGCTGCATATGGGGGAAGTAGGAGTGGACCGGACGGAGTGAGAGGGGGTATGTGATGGTATTGGTGGTGATGGCCTAGATTCAATGTTGTGTTGCAAAACCATTGTGATTCCCTGAGTGCTTTGGCCTTGCAACGACACCTCCACATTTAGTGCTGGTGGTGTGCTTAACGGTGGCGGTGGTCTTACAGTGGGGGAAGCGATGGAGCATTGCTGGCTACCTTCAGTCGGAGCAGGTGCACATGTGCTACCTGAGGTTTTGTAGTCCGTCCACGCTTGCAAGTGCATGTTGATTAAATGTCTAAGCATGCAACTGGTATTCAAGTTTCTGAGTTGTTTACCTCGGCTAAAGGTCCTTCCGCACTTCTTACAGGTAACCTTTGCCTCATCAGTAGAATTTTGGACAAAGAAGTGCCACACTGCACTCTTCTTACTATGTTATACATTTTCTGGCCTTGCATGCTGTGCTAAGTTGACCGTCTGGCCAAGCTGTCCTGCAACTCTTTTAGTTTTTGTTCCACGTTTTTGGACAGCTACAGGCCTGGCAGATAACCGCTGCTGCGATGTCAATGCCTGCTGCGGATCCTTCTCCTTATCTGAACAATTGCCAGCGCCACCCTCCTCCCCCAATGGATGCCAATCCGGATCAAGAACTGTTTCATCCATCACCTTCTCTTCAAAGTCATCTACACCTTCCTCTTTACCTTCCTCTGTGTCACCGAGTAAGGTGGTATAGTATGCGGGAAGGGGCACCTGAGTTTCATCAGGGTCAGATTCTGGCTCAATAGACTGCGAGGGCAATGTAGTGCTCTGGGTCGATGTACCAGCAGAATCATCTAGAAGTGGCTGTGCATCAGTGCACTCCATGTCAGATTCATCTTGGACTGGGGAATTCTGGCTTTGACTGGATAACCCAGGCATGGTATGTGAAAAGAGCTCCATAGAGTAATCTGAAGTGTGGGCTGCCGCATCCTTAACTTTTGGTGGGGGTGAAGGACACAAGGAAAGGTGTTTTTCCTGACCAGAACCCTGCACTGACGACTCCGTGCTTGCAGGTTTGGAAAGTTCAGAAGAGGAGGCAATAGAGCTGGTGGCTGTTTTGGCAATTTACGCCAAAACCTGTTCCTGATGCTCCGGCTTTAAAAGCGGTTTTCCTACTCCAAGAAAAGGCAACCTTACAGGCCTTCTTGTGCCAGACGATGACGCAGGCTCAACACCTCCTGCCTTAGCTGCTATTGTGCTTTTGGCAGAACCAGCCGATGCACCACCACCATCAGTACCAGCTGTGCCCCCCTGCCCACGTCCGCGGACTCTTCCACCAAACTTCCTCATGTTTGGGAAAATGTACCAAAAATACCAGCAGAGAGATGGTACTGTATGAGAAGCGTCCAGCTGTGTAAGGTGTGTATTAAAAAAATTAAATCTACGTATATATTTTGTTAGTCACAGACGCTCTCTTAGTATGTATTGGACCGTAATCCAACAAGCAGATATACGGAAGTGTACAGCTGTATACGTTTTTTGTGTAACTAACAATCTCCGTATATATATTTACGGATTGTCACACACACACGCTGACTCTGTATAGATGTGACTGTAATGCGAACGGCAGATATACAATACTGTTTGAGAATCGGACAGCTCTATACGGTGTGTGTATGGAAAATTGTCAATCTCCGTCTATTTGTATAGGGACTGACACACGCTGTCTCTGTCTAATTTTGACCGTTATCAAACAGCAGATATACGAAACTGTTTGAAAAGCGGACAGCACTCTAAGGTGTAGTTCTGGAAAAATGGAAAAACTCCTCAGCTTTTTTTCCAGAGTCACACACAGATAGCTTCTATTTGTCCGTGATACAAGGCGGTACACAGTAGTGTGTGAGGAGCGTACACCGCTATACGGTGTCTGTATGGAAAATTGTCAATCTCCGTCTATTTGTATACGGACTGACACATGCTTTCTCTGTCTAGTTTTGACCGTTATCAAACAGCAGATATACGAAACTGTTTGAAAAGCGGACAGCACTCTAAGGTGTAGGTCTGGAAAAACGGAAAAACTCCTCGGCTCTTTTTTCCAGAGTCACACACAGATAGCTTCTATTTGTCCGTGATACAAGGCGGTACACGGTAGTGTGTGAGGAGCGTACATTGCTTTCCGGTGTGTGAAAAAGTGAACGCTCAGTAACTCACCAGAACAAAATAATAAAAGTTGGAGTGCTTTGAAAAAAGCAGTTTGAACAGCAGTGTGCACACAGCAATGCAGCTAGCAGGTAGCCTTAAAAGGCATCCTAATCACCACCAGCGCTGCTGCACACAGCAAAAATCCTCCCCTTTCACTGCACACTAACTGTACAGTGAAAAGCGCTATCAGCAGAAGCAGTTTTTTTTTCTTCTTCCCTGCCTAACACTCTCCCTGTTCAGAATCAGCAGCAGCACCTCTCCCTATTCTAAGATCGGCAGAAGTAAGATGGCGGTCGGCGGTCACAGCCTTTTATACCCACTGTGACGCCACACAAAGCCAGCCAATCACTTCAATGCCCTTCTCTAAGATGGTGGTGGCCACTGCCCATGTCATCGCTTTGCCCACAGTGTGCGTCCTCCATCATTGGCTGAGAAAAGGCGCTGGAAGCATTATTTGAAACACGACATTGGCGATCGGCGAAACCCGACTTTAGCTAAAGTCGGCTATTTTTGAATTTGACCGACCCGTTTCGCTCAACTCTATCTCAGTAAATTAGAACACTTTATAACACCAGCTTGAAAAGTGATTTTAAAATCCAAAAAGTTGGCCTACTGAAATAAATGTTCAGTAAATGCACTCAATACTTGGTTGGGGCTCCTTTTGCATCAATTACTGCATCAATGTGGCCTGGCATGGAGGCGATCAGCTTGTGGCACTGCTGTGGTGCTATGGAAGCCCAGGTTGCTTTGATAGCAGCCTTCAGCTCGTCTGCATTGCTGGGTAGACAGCTGCACTGACTTTGGTCTTGATAAAACACAGTGGACCTACACCAGCAGATGACATGGCTCCCCAAACCATCACTGATTGTGGAAACTTCACACTAGACCTCATGCAGCTTGGATTGTGGCCTCTCCACTCTTCCTCCAGACTCTGGGACCTTGATTTCCAAATTAAATGCAAAATTTACTTTCATCTGAAAACAGCACCTTGGACCACTGAGCAACAGTCCAGTTCTTTTTCTCCTTGGCCCAGGTAAGACGCTTCTGGCGTTTTCTATTGGTCATGAGTGTCTTGACACCAGGAATGCGACACTTGTAGCCCATGTCCTGGATACGTCTGTCTGTGGTGGCTCTGGAAGCAATGACTCCAGCAACAGTCCACTCCTTTTGAATCTCCCCCAAATTCTTAACAATCCTTTCAAGGCTGCTGTTATCCCGGTTGCTTGTGCACCTATTTCTACCACACTTTTTCCTTCCACTCAACTTTCCATTAATATGCTTGGATACAGCACTCTGTGAACAGCCAGCTTCTTTAGCAATGACCTTTTCTAGCTTACCCTCCTTGTGGAGCGTGTCAATGACTGCCTTCTGGACATCTGTCAAGTCAGCAGTCTTCCCCATGATTGTGGCGCGTACTGAAACAGACTAAGGGACCTTTTTATACACTTAGGAAGCCTTTGCATGCAGGGGTTTTTTGTTAATTATTATAATTTACTGAGATAATGACTTTTGGGTTTTCATTGGCTGTAAGCCATAATCATCAACATTAACAGAAATAAACACTGGAAATAGATCACTCTGTTTGTAATGACTCTACATAATTTATGAGTTTCACTTTTGTATTGAAGAACTGAAATAAATTAACTTTTTGATGACATTCTTATTTTGTGAGACGCACCTGTATTAGACATGTCTATCTGCTGTGTAAGGATAAGAAAAGAGACCATGCAATACGGCGTGCACACCTTGAATATTAGTATAAATAATATATTACATCTAATGACAGACCATTAAAACCACATAAAAATCACAAAAAAGGTGACATACTTAACACCCCCTGGTAAAATGTAAGGTAATGGATACTGTTAGGTGGTTAGCTACTGCAGATCAAAAGTAGTAGTGGTCCCTAATGTATATATGCAGGGAAAGTAAAAAAGTCTATCAACTGTGTTTTTAGAGAGCAGTTTAAAATATTATAGCTTTTATTATTATTAATATTCATTACCAGAAAAGATAAACTGGTGAATTCTATACTTTCCTTCTAGTTCTTCTCCACAAATGTTGCAGCCATTTAATCACGAATGGGTACAGTACCAGCACAAGAGACTGGCAAAACTTTGGTTTGAGTGTTTTCTTGTATCTGGTGATGAGAGTCATCCATTTTTGATAAAGAAAAACGTGGAAGGTAAAATATAAGATTCGATTGCTAAAATGTTGAGAATGTCTACTGGATGCTTTAACACTTGCTAAAATATGTCATCACCCTTCCTACCGCGTCATAGGTAGAAAACCTGCATCCTAAGAATTTACTAGCCCTTTTCTTTTCCCCATTTATGTCATTTCCCTTTTTTGCTTAAATTTGATTGCAAAAGTCAGTGAGTACTGAGTGTGCCATTGTGCCGAACGGAGGGTCTCCATGATATATTTTGTTTTAAGGGGGAGGGTGGTGAGTACAGAGTATGCACGGAAGGGGTCTGCTTGTTTAATACAACAGTCACACTGTTCTCTAGCCATACTCTCTCTTGAAAGACTGTCTGTCCTTTGGGCAGTGCTTCCTGTATACATAGCTGAACTGTCTCATTATAGAATATGTCTGTCAGTATACCTGCATATTGCTGGATCAGCTGCTGCAGCTCAGTCTGTCGATCCGTCTTCTATCACACTATTACTGTCTTTGCATTTAAAGAGGCCAATAATTGGTAAATGAACGTGTCGACAAAAGACATTTGTCCAGCGGGTGATCAAAAGAAAAAAACCTTGATATTAGCAGCATGTAAAAAGGGAAAGTGCTGCCGACAACACGATGCTGTATATAAACAGAACAATTAACGATCATTTTGTTCCCATCCGTCAACCATTGTGAACAGGCTGGTAAATGAGCGCCGTTCAACTCGTACATGGTTCATTAGGTCACTTTTTTTCTGTCTATAACTTTTAATCATTGAATTCAGGTGCTTCATTCAGTTCCATTGTCAGAGGTGTATACAAAGCAGCCACTACAAGAGCAATTCATACAGTTATAGAATGGGGTTGATAAGTGCTGAGGAGCAAAGTGCACAAACGCTGTGCTGACTCAATAACTCCAGACTTCCAAATCTCTGATATTTACATCAGCAGTCGGGAGCTTTATCCCATAGGTTTTCATTGCCAAGCAACTGAATGCAAGCTGTACATCACCAAGCACAATGCTAAGCATTGAATGAAGTCCTGTTAAAGGGAATCTGTCACCCCATTTTCGGCCTATAAGCTGCAGCCACCGCCATCAGGGGCTTATCTACAGCATTCTATAATGCTGTAGATAAGCCCCCGATGTAACCTGAAAGAGAAGAAAAACAAGTTAGATTACACACACCGGGGGCGGGGGCGCGGTCCTGTCTGGCTCCTCCCATTTTTTACAGATGACGTCCTCCTTCTTACTTCTGCCGCAGCTCCTGTGCAGGCGTACTTTATCTGCCCTTTTGAAGGCAGAGTAAAGTACTGCAGTGCGCAGGTGCCGGGAAAGGTCAGAGAGGTCCGGCACTTGCGCACTGCAATACTTTACTCTGTCCTCAACAAGGCAGCGAAAGTACGCCTGCACAGGAGCCGCGACAGAAGTAAGAAGGAGGACGTCATCTCTAGAAGATGGGAGGCACCGGACCGGACCCGACACCCATCGGACCGGACCCCCGGGTGAGTATAATCTAACTCGTTTTTCTTATCTTTCAGGTTACATCGGGGGCTTATCTACAGCATTACAGAATGCTGTAGAATAGCCCCTGATGGCGGTGCCGGCAGCTCATAGGCCAAAAATGGGGTGACAGATTCCCATTAAGCAATGAATATGTGCTCTGTGTAGTGATCAATCACATAGGAAATAACTTTCTGATCACTGGGAGAGCCATGATCCTGAGAATGGGACTTTGCATGGTGAGGTTGACAGATTGAGCATGAATAGGTTGAGCATGCGTATCTTAGATAACCTAGTACAGTCTCATTGAAAATTAATTTATCTCCAGCAGTATCAGAGAATTACTAGAGCAGAGGTGTGCATGCTCAACCTTCATTTCATTCAGATGCTAACGTTACAGAATCCCATGTTCTGAATTGGTGATGTCTCATCAGTGGAACACCCAATGATCAGATAGTTATCTCCTGGTGCTACTGATGAGAGGGTTAAGCATTATTAATTCTGCAATTAGCATTTTCTACTAAGTTATTTTCCACTTTGTAGACTCCTAAAAAATTTCTAGTGAGATACACAAAAAAATTTAAACAATAAATGAGGTGCACAGCTTGACCATCAGAACTTTGTCTAAATTTTAGTCAGAATTCTGACACACTTAAGCTGTGTACACACTTAGAGATGAGCGACTTTGCCTTTTTTAGGGTCGAGTCAGGTTTCATGAAACCCGACTTTCTCAAAAGTCGAGTTTAACTAAATCGGCCGACTATTGGGAAAAGTCGAAGGTCCGACTGAAACACGAAACCCAATGCAAGTCAATGGGGAAGCAAAGTCGCAGGGAGTGGAGGACAGTAAACACACCTACATGCCGGACCGATTTTTTAAAGTGCGCAAAATCTCTCTCTTTCTCTCTCTCTCTCCCCGGACGCTGCACATGTCATCTCGTTGCCCACAGTGTACGTCCTTGCTCAGTGGCTGAAAAAAGTCATGTGCAAGCATTCTGGGAAATCAGACTTTGGCGCTCGTTTTGCTGACCGCATGGCCGACTTCACGCTGTGGTCTGGTTTCGGTCGGCGAAACCCGACTTTGCCATAAGTTGGCGACTTATGAATCTGGCCAACCTGTTTCGCTCAACTCTAGTACACACATGAGTTTTTGGTGAATTTTTGATGATGAAAATTTTTTGCAACATTTCTACAACTAAATTTGATTACTTACATTTCTTTCATTGCACTTTTTACACGTCATTACATCCCATTGTTTATGCTGCGTTTTTTGTCTTTTTTTTGATGTGGTGTCTTGTTTTAAATGATTTTTATACTTCTTGGCATTTGGCTTTAACAGAATTTTATTTATTTGTGGATTACAAGAGTCTTTTATGCATTTCTACCATGGAAATGTAGTAAAAACGCATGTGCATTTTTTACCTGCGGATTTTCATCCAATGCAAGTTTATGGGAATCATAGAATTATGGAATGTTAAAGCTGGAAGGGGCCACCTGGGTCATCCTGTCCAACCTCCTCCTCAATGCAGGATTCACTAAATCATCCCAGTCAGATGTCTGTCCAGCCTCTGTTTGAAGACTTCCATTGAAGGAGAACTCTCCACCTCTCGTGGCAGCCTGTTCCACTCATTGATCACTCTAACTGTCAAAAAGATTTTTCTAATATCTAATCTGTTTCTTCTCCCCTTCAGTTTCATTCCATTGCTTCTCCTGTTTCCATGTGCAAATGAGAATAAGGAGGATCCCTCTACACTGTGACAGCCCTTCAGATATTTGTAGACAGCTATTAAGTTTCCTCTTAGCATTCTCTATTGCAATCTAAACCTTCCCAGATCCTTAAACTCTTCCTTGTAGATCATATTTTGTCGACCGCTCACTATCCTGGTAGCTCTTCTCTGAACTTGCTCCAGTAACTATCTGCACAGCAAAATCAGCGTACCCGCAAGTTAACATGTTGCGGATTTGAAACATGCTCCGCAGGTCAGTTTACAATGAAAAAAAAAGAAGTGCAGTGGGCATGAGATTTCTATAAATCCCATCCACTTTGCTGGAACTGTAAGACGCTGTGTTTTTTGCTCAGCCGAAACCAAACACTCATCATCGGCACACAGGCTTAGAAGATCTGCCCCTAAGTCTCCCCCGAATTTAAAATGCAATTCAGTTTTTTTCCATTACAGCTTGGATGACCATTTATTACAATAAAAAATGCCTTTTCAGAGATTAAAATAACTTGAACCCTAGTAACACCTATTGAAAGTAGCAATCCTATGGCAAGCCTCGTTGAAGGGTTGATGTAATACGCTGGCATTTCAGGCATGTCACTCTTCACAAGGAGTAACATTACCCCGAGACCCCAGTCAGAAACCTATCATACAGCCAAATTAGGTCTCAAACTTTCCTCTGTTGAGGGCAACACCACAAGGCAAATTGAAATTCTGTTTTGGCAAGGCTCATTAAAGGGTCAATATTGACTTTTAGGACTGCTACTTCCAATAGCTGGCACTGGAGTTCAAGCCCTTTTCCTGTCTGAAGAGACAATTTGCATATTTAGTTTCCCAGAGGATTATTACGTGTCCTATACGTCTCCTTGCACTGGCATGTCAAGCATGTCAATCTCCACAAAGAAAAACACTACCTCTTAGACCACATTTATTACACATTATTGGCTGTAGAATATTTGTCCACGATAAAGAGATTTGATTGAACTTGAAATGGCTTGGACTGTGTGTTTTTGGAATCTACAGTCATATGTTAAAGTTTGGGCACCCCTATTAATGTTAACCTTTTTTCTTTATAACAATTTTGGTTTTTGCAACAGCTATTTCAGTTTCATATATCTAATAACTGATGGACTCAGTTATATTTCTGGATTCAAATGAGGTTTATTGTACTAACAGAAAATGTGCAATCTGCATTTAAACAAAATTTGACCTGTGCAAAAGTATGGGCACCCTTATCATTTTCTTGATTTGAACGCTCCTAACTACTTTTTACTGACTTCCTTAAGCACTAAGTTGGTTTTGTAACCTAAATGAGCTTTGAACTTCATAGCCAGGTGTATCAAATCATGACAAAAGGTATTTAAGGTGGCCACTTGCAAGTAGTTCTCCTATTTGATTCTCCTATGAAGAGTGGCATCATGGGCTCCTCAAAACAACTCTCAAATGATCTGAAAACAAAGATTATTCAACATAGCTTTTCAGGGGAAGGATACAAAAAGTTGTCTCCGAGATTTAACCTGTCAGTTTCCACTGTGAGGAACATAGTAAGGAAATGGAAGAACACAGGTACAGTTCTTGTTAAGCCCAGAAGTGGCAGGCCAAGAAAAATATCAGAAAGGCAGAGAAGAAGAATGGTGAGAACAGTCAAGGACAATCCACAGACCACCTCCAAAGACCAGCAGCAGCATCTTGCTGCAGATGGTGTCACTGTGCATCGGTCAGCAATACAGCGCACTTTGCACAAGGAGAAGCTGTATGGGAGAGTGATGCGAAAGAAGCCGTTTCTGCAAGCACGCCACAAACCGAGTCGCCTGAGGTATGCAAAAGCACATTTGGACAAGCCAGTTACATTTTGGAAGAAGGTCCTGTGGACTGATGAAGCAAAGATTGAGTTGTTTGGTCATACAAAAAGGCGTTATGCATGGAGGCTAAAAAACACAGCATTTCAAGAAAAACACTTGCTACCCACAGTAAAATTTGGTGGAGGTTCCATCATGCTTTGGGGCTGTGTGGCCAATGCCGGCACCGGGAATCTTGTTATAGTTGAGGGTCGCATGGATTCAACTCAGTATCAGCAGATTCTTGACAATAATGTGCAAGAATCAGTGACGAAGTTGAAGTTACGCAGGGGATGGATATTTCAGAAAGACAATGATCCAAAACACTGCTCCAAATCTACTCAGGTATTCATGCAGAGGAACAATTACAATGTTCTGGAATGGCCATCCCAGTCCCCAGACCTGAATATCATTGAACATCTGTGGGATGATTTGAAGTGGGCTGTCCATGCTCGGCGACCATCAAACTTAACTGAACTGGAATTGTTTTGTAAACAGGAATGGTCACAAATACCTTCATCCAGGATCCAGGAACTCATTAATAGCTACAGGAAGTGACTAGAGGCTGTTATTTTTGCAAAAGGAGGATCTACGAAATATTAATGTCACTTTTATGTTGAGGTGCCCATACTTTTGCACCAGTTAAATTTTGTTTAAATGCAGATTGCACATTTTCTGTTAGCACAATAAACCTCATTTGAATCCAGAAATATAACTGAGTCCATCAGTTAACAGATATATGAAACTGAAATAGCTGTTGCAAAAAACAAAATTGTTATAAAGAAAAAAGGGTAACATTAATAGGGGTGCCCAAACTTTAACATATGACTGTATTCGTACCGTACCACAAACCAGACTAGTAATAAATCATGTTCCAGTACATTTCAGGAGTTTTAGGGCAATATGAATATCATTACTGGGTCTGATAGAATTTGAAAAACTAAGAAAATACAGGAATTTGGTGACATTTTAATAAAGGAACTCAAGTGGATGGGAGAAAATGTAACAGTGTATTTGAATACAATACTATTGGAGTTTTTCTTATAGCAGTTCATCTTATTGTAATCTTCAAGGTAGTGGATGAACATGTCTTTGGTATACTTGCAGTTCACAAGTTTTATATATTTGTGCAACGGTATATGTGATCATTATACCTAGTCTGTCCAGCTGCATTCTGCCACTCCTATTTTAATTTTGAGAAACAGAAACTGGAAATTCTGAAGCTGTGTTTTTAACAGGTTTCGTTTTCTTGCTTCTTGTGGGTTTTGGCCTCTTTGGGTTAGATTCTGCTACAATTTCTCATTCTGCACAACTCTGTCATTTCTTTTTCCTTTGCTCTCACAAGTCTCTTTACTATGAAATATACAGCATCACCTAAAGATGGATACAGAGTATCCATAAACCACTATTACTAAAGAATATAATCAATAAAGTTTGTTGAACAAATATTAAAAGACATGTAAACAAACAAAAAACATATATATGATGTATTCATAAAGAGGATATGCCAAGCAAGACAGAGAGAGAGAGCAGTGGTGGTAAGTCAAAAGGAAAGAATCATATAGGATAACGGCTTCACAATGACCCGCAATGTGATTCAGCCATTCATCCTATATCAGTATAACCAATTCAAAGACTTTCTCTAGTTAGAAGGTTCAATTGCTGGGGCTGCCCATATAGAACAAATGACAGCTCAGTGCGTACTCATAATGTAGTCAAGCAGATCAGAAACACCACTGCAATAGAACTCCCCGATGCGCGTTTCGCCCACGTGGGGTGGAACTGAAAAAAAATATTTTTTTTGTTTCTTTCTGTTTTTGCCGACTTGTTTACTCAGTTCTACAAGTCATTGCTTTTATGGTATAACACATTTAGACCATGTTACACCCTTGTGATTGTAAGTATGCAAATTGCATACTTCAGGTCAAGTGACCACCCACTCTCAACTGCAATATCAGTGAATCCTAATAGCATGCGGTGTGCACACTGTAAGGATTTAGACTTTTAGCAGTAGACCAGGTTACTGTAAATATTTTTCTGCACAAAACATGCAGCACATTTATGCTACATGAGAACATGGTCTCTTATACTCTTTTTGCTTCATTATAAAATATACAAAAAGTTGGCTTCAGCTGCTTTTTTCTGATAGTCATAACTTTTTTTATTTTTCGGTAGATTTTTTGAGGACTTATTTTTTGAGGAGTGAGCTTTTTTTTTAGTTTGGACAATTATCCATGTCAATGCCAAATACATTATAATGTTATATGTTTTTAAAATATTTTTAACATTTTCTACATTTTTTATTAATACCCTTAAGCTAACATGTGATTGCAATAAATTGCAATACTATACTATTGCAATTTATTGTACAATTATTAGTGTTGAGCATTCCGATACCGCAAGTATCGGCCGATATTAGCTGTATCGGAATTCCGATACTTAGTTCCGATACTTTTTTCATATCGAATACCGGAATCGGAAGTTCCCATAATGCTAGGAGCCCGCTCGATTTGATTCAGCCAATGCGGATCCTCAGAAGTGTGGGCACATCCTGTTAGGCATGTAGGCATGTTAACTACTGGCATGGCTGTGATTGGCTGCTGAAATGATGTAATGATGCACTATAAAAACCGCTGCAGCCGCCATTTCTGGTCACTCTGCTGTGAATTCAGTTAGGGACAGGCTGCTGTTGAAGACTGTGAGGGACAGTTAGAAATAGCGATTCTCAAAACACATATAGTGCTTAACCCAGGCTACATAAACCACCACAGTAGCTTGCTTTTCCCTAGCAGCGCTGTTTTCACAGCTGTCTGCAAGGGCTGTGTGAGTGTAGACCCACGCTGTGTAGTGTGTCCTGCAGGCACGTCTGCTTGTAGGCCGCCCAGCGTGTGTCTCTGCCTCATATACATTTTTCTTTTATTGCTGCTTTTTTTTTCTCCTGTATAGTGTGCTTCCATACGTATCCATATACGTTGGATGCAAACACTAAAGGAGTGGACAGCGGAGCCTTTCAGCAGCCTTTCAGTGCTATAGCCCATTTCTCTGCACTGTTTTTGGCTGTCTGATAGGTCTCTCTGTGTGTGAGTGCAGTTCACGTTGCAGTGTGTTCTACAGCCACCGCTAGCTGTAGTCCGCTCAGCGTGCGTCACTGCCTCATACATAGTCCTTTTTTTGCAGCTAATTTAGCCAGATTTTTGCTCCTATATTAGTGTGCTTCCAACCGCATCCATTGTCATTGGTTGGTTGCAAACACTATATAGGATTAGATAGAGGAGCCTTTTTGCTGGCTTGTGCCCTTCAGGGCCAGCCAGACTACTATCACCCTATTTTTTGTAGCCTCATCAATTGCATTGTAGGTTAGCTTCCTGCATTGTAATCGCTCCAAAAAGTTTGTGATACTATAGCTTTCAAACTTTGGTCACATCCTTTTCTTCCCCCCCCCCAAAAAAAGGAAATAAAGTTCACCAAACACTCCACTTTACAGTTGTCTAGGCCACATTAGATCATATTAAAGTGTAGTACACACACTCTTAGCCAAATTAGTGTTTCTTATACTGGTTAGCAGGTGTTCAGGAATAAGAACACTAAGCCACCCCTTTTTTACTTTTCTGCCTATCTTTATCAGTCTACCAAGATGAAGAAGGCAGGGAGTAAGGCACGTGGTCGTGGCCGTGGAGTTTCAGCAGGGAGAGGACGGGGGGATTCAGCAGGGAGAGGACGTGGGGATTCGGTGTCTGCTGCGGCCACCAGTGACCCGGCACCCCCCACTTTTACCAGGCAACAGTCCTTCATGCGCAGCTTTGTAGGACCTCGCCGTACCCCACTGCTGCGTAACGAACAAATTGAAGCCGTTGTCGGATGGATGGCAGCTAACGCATCCACTTCAATGACTTCCGCATCCTCCCAAGGCCAGAGCACTGAAGAGCAACCATCTGTCTCTTCACCACCTGCCAAATTGCCCAGGCAGTCTGAGAGCCCTGGACAGGAGCCATCTCAATCTTTACTTCTGTTCTCAGAATCTGTTGGCTTGGAAAGAGGTGGCCAGCCAAACAGCATTCTAGAGCGTGAAGAAGAGGGAGTATGCAGTGATGCGCAACTGCTTTGTCCCTCTGAATCTGAAGAGGCAGGTGGGCCAGTGCCTATTGTCAGCACACCTCAGTGCTCATCTGATGATGATGAGACTCAGTTGCCAATTTCTGGTGCGTACGGTGCTGGCGAGACAACCCAGGACCAGCCGGTGCTTGAAGAGGGGAGTGGAGATGATGAGGTCCTTGACCCATCATGGCGTCAGCCACGGGAAGGTGGTGGGAGCAGCTCTGAGGAAGAGATTCCCCGAACGGCCAAAAGAGGAGGGAGAGGGCGGGGGCAGACTTGGTTGCCTATAGCCTCCACTTTGGCACCCGTGAGGAGCAATCCTCTTCCAAAACACAAAACGGGCGCTCCCAGGACTTGCAGTACGTGGTCTTTTTTTGACACAGTTGCAGATGACATTTGCTTTGTCAAATGCAAGCTGTGTCATCAGAAAGTGAAACGAGGGAAAAATGTGACCAACCTCAATACCACAAATATGTGGAAACATGTGCGTACCAAGCACGAGGTGGAGTTACACAGACACACTCAAGATGTAGGTCAACCTTCAGCAGCACCTACCACCTCTTCAGCTCGTGTTGGGGCCTCTTCCTCCAGCTCACACACAGCTGGTTCGGCTTCCTCACTGGAACGCCATGGAAGAACCACTGCCACTGTTGTCCAGAGACCCAGTGAAATTCCACCCACTGAACCACGTTCGCAGTCATCAGCACACTCCCAGGCCACTCACCAGCAATCGGTAGCACAGGCATGGGAGAAAAAGCGGCCATACTCGGCAAACCATCCCCGAGCACTGGCTCTGAATGCCGGCATTGCCAAACTACTGGCCCTTGAGATGCTGTCATTCAGGCTGGTGGAGACTGACACCTTCCGGAACTTTATGTCATTGGCAGTTCCACAATACAATGTGCCCAGCCGCTTTTATTTCAGCAGGCAAGCCGTCCCTGCCCTGCAAAAGCATGTGGAGGGAAAAATTAAAAATGCGCTACTAAATGCCGTCAGTAGCAAGGTCCACCTGACCACCGATGCGTGGACCAGTAGCCATGGACAGGGACGATACCTTTCCCTCACTGCCCATTGGGTCAATGTTGTGGAGCCGGGTACAGATCTGGAGAGTGGCTCTGTACGTATTCTGCCAACTCCAAGGATTGCAGGAATGCAGTCTGTACATATTGAGTCCTCCTCCTACTCTAGTTCCTCGGAATCAGCACTGCGTGAGCCTGTTGGGCCAGATATGAGCACAGGTGTGGCCAAACGTCAACAGGCCGTCCTTAAATTAATTTCTTTGGGGAATCGGAGCCACACAGCACAGGAGCTCTGGAATGCCATCAAGCAGGAGAGCGATGTGTGGTTTGTGCCAGCGAATCTCCAGCCAGGTTTGGTAGTGAGTGACAATGGCCGAAATCTAGTGGCAGCTCTGGGCCTAGGCAACCTCACTCACATACCATGTCTGGCACACGTGCTCAATTTGGTCGTGCAGAGCTTTCTGAGGGTCTCTCCGGATCTTGATGCACTGCTGCACAAGGTTCGCCTAGAGTGTGCTCACTTGCGGCGTTCCAGCATGGCAAGATCGCGCATTGCATCTCTGCAATGACGATTCCGCCTGCCAGAACATCGCATCATATGTGACCTCCCCACCAGGTGGAATTCAACGTTACATATGTTGGAGCGGTTGTGTGAGCAGCAGGCAGCAGTAATGGAGTACCAGCTGCATCAGGCGCAAACAAGTCACACTGTGCGCCGGACACACTTCACCACCACTGAGTGGGCCACTATGAGGGACATCTGCCAAGTTTTGCGTGCCTTCGATGACTCCACGCGGATGGCCAATGCAGATGATGCACTAATCAGCATGACTGTCCCCCTCATCTGTCTGCTTCAAAAAACCTTACAAGCACTAAGTGAGGAGGTTTTTGAAGAGGTCGAGGATGAGCAGTCAGAAATGCCATCTGCTTCTGGCAAATCTGCGCAACGTGCTTCCACACAAAGGCCCAGGCAGGGGACACTTAGTGAGGAGGATGACGAGGAGTCAATGGAGGAGGAGGAACACATCTCTCCAGAGGAGGGAGGTACACAAGGCTCTAGTAGTCAGTGTGTACAGCGAGGGTGGGGTGATGCTGAGCAGGCAGAGATGCTGCATCAAGCTGGGGACAGCGTTTCCGGTCCAGTTGGCAGTCTGCAGCACATGGTTGATTTCATGCTGCAGTGCTTGTTAAATGACCGCCGCATCGCCAACATTCTCCACACGGCTGATTATTGGGTGTACACCCTCCTAGATCCTCGCTACTGGGACAACTTACAAAGCCTCATACCACAGTTGAACCGGGAGCGAAAAATGCGGGAGTACCAAGAAACACTTGTGCAGGCCATCATGTTCTCCATTCCCCCCGCAAGTGTTGCTGGTAGTGCTTTTCAAAGCAGCCATGTGGGTAGAGGCAGTGGAGGAAGCTCTGCACAAAGAGGTAGCAGAGGCAGTGCCGCAGGACAAGGCAAGGCCAGTATGGCCCAAATGTGGAAAAGTTTTGTGGGACCGCCACAAACGGCTACACCATCACAGACGGCTCCAGTCAGCAGGAGGCAACGTTTCCGTTAGATGGTGACAGACTACTTGTCGTGCCCTGTTAGTGTTCTCCCAGGCGGCTCTTCCCCGTTCAAGTATTGGGTCTCTAAGCTGGATACATGGCCAGAGCTTAGCCAGTATGCATTGGAGATGCTGGCTTGCCCTGCTGCCAGTGTATTATCGGAACGTGTCTTTAGTGCTGCAGGTGGTGTGGTAACAGACCGTCGCACGCGACTATCCGCCGATAATGTTGACCGGCTTACTTTTCTGAAAATGAACAAGGCCTGGATCTCACCTGAATTTGCCAGTCCTCTTCCAGAATAAATAATTGGCTGGCAACAGGATCCAGGTCTCCTGTTGTGTCCATGTTTCCATGACCTGAACTTTATTTCCTGGGCTACAGCAATGCCCGTTGTTGCTCAGAAGTGCTGTCTGCACAGACAAAACACTCGCTCATGTGTAAGTGGGGTTCGGTAACGTCAGCTGATCCCCTGCTGTGTGTATGGCAAAGTGTCCTGCTCCCTCCACAATCAAACAACCTCAGATTTACACCTGGCTCCAAGTAGGCCTCGGCCTACTACCTGATTTTCCCTGGGCTCCGACACCGCCAGTTGGTGCTCAGAAGTGCTGTGCGCACAGACAAAACACTCGCTCATGTGTAAGTGGGGTTCGGTAACGTCAGCTGATCCCCTGCTGTGTGTACGGCAAACTCTCCTGCTGCCTACAACTTCTGACTACCTCTGATTTAATATGTTCTCTGATTTGCCCTCTGTCTCCACTCTGTTTTGAGTATTTCCTCCGGCCTACAACACCGCCTGTTTCTGCTCTCAAGTGCAGTCTGCACAATCCACACTTGTTCCTGTGTTACCTGGGTCCTGTAACATCTGCTCATCTCCAGAGGTGAGCACGGCAATGTCTCCTGCTTTGTCTACATTCCCACTACTTGTAGTGGAAATGTGGACAGAGCAGGAGACATTGCCTGACTCACCTCTAGGGAGAAGCTGGTGTTACAGAACCCCAGTAACACAGGAACAAGTGTGGGTTGTGCAGACGGCATTTCAGAGCAGCAACTGGCGTGGTTGGAAGCCAGAGGAAATACTCGAAACAGAGTGAAGACAGAGGCCTAATTGGAGTACGTTGACAGTTAGTAGTAGTCTAGAAACAATCGCAAACTGCCACCAAGTAGGCCTCGGCCTACTACCTGATTTTCCCTGGGCTCCGACACCGCCAGTTGGGCTCAGAAGTGCTGTCCGCACAGACAAAACACTCGCTCATGTGTAAGTGGGGTTCGGTAACGTCAGCTGATCCCCTGCTGTGTGTATGGCAAAGTGTCCTGCTCCCTCCACAGTCAAACAACCTCAGATTTACACCTGGCTCCAAGTAGGCCTCGGCCTACTACCTGATTTTCCCTGGGCTCCGACACCGCCAGTTGGTGCTCATAAGTGCTGTGCGCACAGACAAAACACTCGCTCATGTGTAAGTGGGGTTCGGTAACGTCAGCTGATCCCCTGCTGTGTGTACGGCAAACTCTCCTGCTGCCTACAACTTCTGACTACCTCTGATTTAATATGTTCTCTGATTTGCCCTCTGTCTCCACTCTGTTTTGAGTATTTCCTCCGGCCTACAACACCGCCTGTTTCTGCTCTCAAGTGCCGTCTGCACAATCCACACTTGTTCCTGTGTTACCTGGGTCCTGTAACATCTGCTCACCTCCTGAGGTGAGCACGGCAATGTCTCCTGCTTTGTCTACATTCCCAATACTTGTAGTGGAAATGTGGACAGAGCAGGAGACATTGCCTGACTCACCTCTAGGGAGAAGCTGGTGTTACAGAACCCCAGTAACACAGGAACAAGTGTGGGTTGTGCAGACGGCATTTCAGAGCAGCAACTGGAGTGGTTGGAAGCCAGAGGAAATACTCGAAACAGAGTGAAGACAGAGGCCTAATTGGAGTACGTTGACAGTTAGTAGTAGTCTAGAAACAATCGCAAACTGCCACCAAGTAGGCCTCGGCCTACTACCTGATTTTCCCTGGGCTCCGACACCGCCAGTTGGGCTCAGAAGTGCTGTCCGCACAGACAAAACACTCGCTCATGTGTAAGTGGGGTTTGGTAACGTCAGCTGATCCCCTGCTGTGTGTACGGCAAACTGCTGCTGCCTCCAAATTCAAAATACCACAGCTTTACACCTGGCTCCTAGTAGGCCTCGGCCTGCACCCTGATTGTCCCTGGGCTCCAACAACACCAGTTGGTGCACGGAAGTGCTGTCCACACAGAAAAACACACTCGTTCATGTGAAAGTGGGGTTCGGTAACGTCAGCTGATCCCCTGCTGTGTGGAGGGCAAACTGCTGCTGCCTCCAAATTCAAAATACCACAGCTTTACACCTGGCTCCTAGTAGGCCTCGGCCTGCACACTGATTGTCCCTGGGCTCCAACAATGCTAGTTGTTGCTCGGAAGTGCTGTCCACACAGAAAAACACACTCGTTCATGTGAAAGTGGGGTTCGGTAACGTCAGCTGATCCACTGCTGTGTGGAGGGCAAACTGCTGCTGCCTCCAAATTGTAACTACTTCAGATTTAAACATTCTCTGATTTGGCCTCTGTCTCCACTCTGTCTCTAGTATTTCCCCTGACCTCCAACACTGCCAATTCCTGCTCACAGTTGCCGTCCACGCATTCCACACGTGTTCCTGTGTTACCGGGGTTCTGTAACGTCAGCAGATCCCCCAATATGTGTCCGCCACTGTCTCCTGCGCTGTCCACCTTCCCACTGCAAGCGGTGGGAATGTGGACAGAGCAGGAGACAGTGGCAGACACACATCAGGGGATCTGCTGACATTACAGAACCCCAGTAACCCAGGAACACGTGTGGATTGGGCAGACGGCTGCTGTACGCATAAACTGGCGGTGTTGGTGGTCACGTGAAATCCTGGAAACAGAGTGGAGACAGATGCCTAATTGGAGCATGTTGACAGTCTGTTGTAGCCTACAAACAATCAAAAACTACCACCAAGTAGGCCTCGGCCTGCACCCTGGTTCTCCCTGGGCTCCAACAACGCTAGTTGGTGCTCGGAAGTGCTGTCCACACAGAAAAAAACACTTGTTCATGTGAAAGTGGGGGTCAGTAACGTCAGCTGATCCCCTGCTGTGTGGAGGGCAAACTGCTGCTGCCTCCAAATTCAAACAACGTCTGATCTTAAACTGCCTCCAAGTAGGCCTCAGCCTACAAAATGACTATCCCTGGGCTCCAACATCATCAGTTGTTGCTCGGAAGTGCTGTCCACACAGAAAAAAACACTTGTTCATGTGAAAGTGGGGGTCGGTAACGTCGGCTGATCCCCTGCTGTGTGTATGGCAAAGTGTCCTGCTCCCTCCAAAGTCAAAATACCTCAGCTTTACATCTGGCTCCTAGTAGCCTGATGTAAAGAAAAACACACTCGTTCATGTGAAAGTGGGGTTCGGTAACGTCAGCTGATCCCCTGCTGTGTGGAGGGCAAACTGCTGCTGCCTCCAAATTCAAAATACCACAGCTTTACACCTGGCTCCTAGTAGGCCTCAGCCTGCACCCTGATTGTCCCTGGGCTCCAACAACGCCAGTTGGTGCTCGGAAGTGCTGTCCACACAGAAAAACACACTCGTTCATGTGAAAGTGGGGTTCGGTAACATCAGCTGATCCCCTGCTGTGTGGAGGGCAAACTGCTGCTGCCTCCAAATTCAAAATACCACAGCTTTACACCTGGCTCCTAGTAGGCCTCGGCCTGCACCCTGATAGTCCCTGGGCTCCAACAACGCTAGTTGGTGCTCGGAAGTGCTGTCCACACAGAAAAACACACTCGTTCATGTGAAAGTGGGGTTCGGTAACGTCAGCTGATCCCCTGCTGTGTGGAGGGCAAACTGCTGCTGCCTCCAAATTCAAAATACCACAGCTTTACACCTGGCTCCTAGTAGGCCTCGGCCTGCACCCTGATTGTCCCTGGGCTCCAACAACGCTAGTTGGTGCTCGGAAGTGCTGTCCACACAGAAAAACACACTCGTTCATGTGAAAGTGGGGTTCGGTAACGTCAGCTGATCCCCTGCTGTGTGGAGGGCAAACTGCTGCTGCCTCCAAATTCAAAATACCACAGCTTTACACCTGGCTCCTAGTAGGCCTCAGCCTGCACACTGATTGTCCCTGGGCTCCAACAACGCTAGTTGTTGCTCGGAAGTGCTGTCCACACAGAAAAACACACTCGTTCATGTGAAAGTGGGGGTCAGTAACGTCAGCTGATCCCCTGCTGTGTGGAGGACAGACTGCTGCTGCCTCCAAATTTAAACAACGTCTGATCTTAAACTGCCTCCAAGTAGGCCTCAGCCTACAAAATGACTATCCCTGGGCTCCAACATCGTCAGTTGTTGCTCGGAAGTGCTGTCCACACAGAAAAAAACACTTGTTCATGTGAAAGTGGGGGTCGGTAACGTCGGCTGATCCCCTGCTGTGTGTATGGCAAAGTGTCCTGCTCCCTCCAAAGTCAAAATACCTCAGCTTTACACCTGGCTCCTAGTAGGCCTCAGCCTGCACCCTGATTGTCCCTGGGCTCCAACAACGCCAGTTGGTGCTCGGAAGTGCTGTCCACACAGAAAAACACACTCGCTCATGTGAAAGTGGGGTTCGGTAACGTCAGCTGATCCCCTGCTGTGTGGAGGGCAAACTGCTGCTGCCTCCAAATTGTAACTACTTCAGATTTAAACATTCTCTGATTTGGCCTCTGTCTCCACTCTGTCTCTAGTATTTCCCCTGACCTCCAACACCGCCAGTTCCTGCTCACAGTTGCCATCCACGCATTCCACACTTGTTCCTGTGTTCCTGGTGTTCTGTAACGTGAGCTGATCCCCCAATGTGTGTCCGCCACTGTCTCCTGCGCTGTCCACCTTCCCACTGCAAGTGGTGGGAATGTGGACAGAGCAGGAGACATTGGCAGACAAACATCAGGGGATCTGCTGACATTACAGAACACCAGTAACACAGGAACACGTGTGGATTGGGCAGACGGCTACTGTACGCATAAACTGGCGGTGTTGGTGGTCACGTGAAATCCTGGAAACAGAGTGGAGACAGATGCCTAATTGGAGCATGTTGACAGTCTGTTGTAGCCTACAAACAATCTAAAACTACCACCAAGTAGGCCTCGGCCTACACCATGATTGTCCCTGGGCTCCAATGACGCCAGTTGGTGCTCGGCAGTGTCTTTGGCACGGGTACTCCCTGTTGCCCAGCCTGTTTCCAGCACGCCTGCTGTTTCCGGGTAGTGTCAAGGTCACTATGCCACCAATCCGTTGTCCTGTCGTCTTGCGGCCGGGTTAGCTGACTCTACGGTGCCTGCAGTTTAGGTGACTCCTATGTGGGCTGCGGGAACTGGCACTGAAGGCTGGATCCGTAGTGCCAATGGGACATGGACCCCCTGTAGGACTGTGGGTTTTGGTAACTGCGGCTGGCTTGCGGCTTGGCTACTTTGCTTTGAATGGGTACCTTCTGCTACCCACCCGGGTTCCAGCACTGTCTGCTGGTTCTCGCCAGAGCCTTTGGCCTAGGTGCCTCCATCTCGGTATCCGAAGTCCAGCACCGTCAGCTGGTCCTTGGTAGTGCTTTTTAGCACAGGTACCTTCTGCCTAGTAACCGTGGTCCAGCACCGTCAGTTGGTCCTCGGTAGTGCCATTGGCTTTTGTTCCTTCTGCTACCCATCCGGGTGCCAGCACTGTCTGCTGGTTCTCGCCACAGCCTTTGGCCTAGGTGCCTCCATCTCGGTATCTGAGGTCCAGCACCGTCAGCTGGTCCTTGGTAGTGCTTTTTAGCACAGGTACCTTCTGCTTAGTAACCGTGGTCCAGCACCGTCAGTTGGTCCTCGGTAGTGCCATTGGCTCTTGTTCCTTCTGCTACCCATCCGGGTGCCAGCACTGTCTGCTGGTTCTCACCACAGCCTTTGGCCTAGGTGCCTCCATCTCGGTATCCGAGGTCCAGCACCGTCAGCTGGTCCTTGGTAGTGCTTTTTAGCAAAGGTACCTTCTGCTTAGTAACCGTGGTCCAGCACCGTCAGTTGGTCCTCGGTAGTGCCATTGGCTCTTGTTCCTTCTGCTACCCATCCGGGTGCCAGCACTGTCTGCTGGTTCTCGCCAGTTTCTCAGTCTTCTTGTACCTTCTGCTACATTTCCAAGATCAAGCTTTTTGAAATTGTCTTTGGTAATCCTTATTGATCTCCATGACGACGACCCTGATGATGACGACCCTGAAGACCACACCAAAGAAGACCAGAAATATGACCCTAAATAATAAGACCAAGAGGACAAAGAACATGAAGACAACCACCAAGATACAGAACAAAAGACAGAAGAACAAGAAGCAGAAGAAGCAAAAGCAGAAGAACAGAAAGCAGAAGAACATTAAGCATAAGACTAAAAATCAGCATAGAAGAAATCAAAATTATAAGCAGAAGACTAAGCAGTAAATGGGGGTGAGTCCGTTCCTCCTCGTGGTGCCCCTGGAAAATGCCTGCTGCTGCAGGCCAAACTGAACGCAGACAAATCCTGTTGTAAATCTTTTGTGACAGGCAGAACGTAAGGTGTAATCTTATAACTTCTATAGATAAGTACTACAGGAATGCCTGTCACCATAAGAAAATGAAGACAAAGAAGAATAGGAAGAAGATGAAGAAATAGCATATTAAAATTAATAATAGCTGAATAAGAAGAATATGAAGAATGGAAAAAAAAATTAACGGAAAGAAGATGAAGAAGAAGAAGATGAATAAGGTGAAGAAAAAGTTGATGAAAAAAATGCTACTGCTGCGGATCATGAAGGAGAAAGTGTGGGAGAAGTACAAAAGAAGGTGAAGAGCATGGAAGTTGTGAAACATACAGTACATATCTGACAAAATATAAAAAAGGTTAACATAGTCAATATCTTTTTAACTCCGAACGTATTGAAAAAAAAAATTGGAATTAATGCTATGCCATGTGATTTGAATAAACCACTATGCTTTTAATATCTCCTCCACCTCCCACAATACATTCTACATGATTCTTATTTGTTTTCAATTATGTAGAATTAGCCAACAAGGAAATAAAGGGCTTTTTTTAATTCTGATACCGGAAGTCCCATTGACTTGAATGGGACTTCCGGTATCGGAATCGGCGATACCCGATATTTTTTTCGTATCGGGCGATACCATCCGATACGATATTTTTGGGTATCGAACGGTATCGCTCAACACTAACAATTATACAACGCCAATTCCCAAAAATTTTGGAAGCTGTGTAAAATGTAGCGAAAAGGCAATGACATGGAAATCTCTTCTAGCTATATTATATTCACAACAAAACATAGAACACTAATCAGAAGCTGAAAGTTAGACATTTTTCTGTTTCATTTGAAAAAGTTAACTTATTTAGAAATGTAAAAAAAAAGGGAAAGAGTTAACAAAACGCTGGAAAAGTAAGTTGTAATAATTAGGAGAGCTGAAGGGTCAATTTTCAAGTCACATTGCTATGTGTATAAAGCGTATGTTAGAGAGTTAGAGTCTCTCAGAAGCAAAGATGGTCACAGGTTCAGCAATAAACAACTGCATCTAAAAATTGTAGATCAATTTCAGAACAATGTTCTGATCAAGACACCGACTATTTTACGGATGTCCTGATACATTTTAGCAAGACAATAGTCAGCCACATACTGCATCCATAACAAGCAAGAAGTGTTTAGTTGATGAACTGACCGCCAGGTCTTTCGCGAACAAAAAAAATTTGCTTATTACGAAACAAACAATTCGGCAAAGAAGACCCAGGCCTGTTTATCATCTAGAATCCTACATCAAACAAGAATGGGACAACATTCCTATCCCAAACTCCAGTGTTTCGTCTCCACACCTCCCAGATATATCTAGACTGTTGTAATAAGAGGGGATGCTACACAATAGTACACATGGCCCTATCCCAACTTTATTGAGATGTGCTTCTGCCATCAATTTCTAAATTAGTTGTTTTCATTCAAATGAAATGGAAAAATTGCTAACTTTCAACTTCTGAGCTGTGTTTTAGATTCTGATGTGAAAATAATATGGGTATAAGAGATTTCCAAATCATTGCATTCTTGTTTCTTTACATTTAACACAGCAGCTCCCACTGTTTTGCAACTGGGATGTAGGGCCTGTCTTGACAATCTATTGGCACCGCATGTCATGGGAAGCATTTGTTGTTAAAAACTCTCCCTTACTCTAACCTCTCATATGCCTCTGTCAAGATGGACAGCAGCATCTAAGAGCTTAAACTGATGCAATCCAAGGTAACTCAAAGCGCAGCATTAATTTGGTGCCAGCGAAGCCTGTAATGCAATTAGACATGAGAAGTCCAATGTTTAGGGTGGTAGGCTGCACGGGGTGGCACCTGAGTCAAGATTAGAAAAAAAACAACTATATCTTTCTGGAGGAGGCGGTCCACATTAATTTGTATTTGTGTCTTTAAGACATGAATACAAATGAACCTCCATGAGAACGGGCAGTTCCGGGGTCAGCTTCATGAAATGGGGACCTGGTATGGAGAACATGGGCTGGTCTCTGTGGTATGAAGAATATTGGGGGACTCAGTACGGAAAACATGAGGGGAACTGATATGGAGAACATGGTGGTGAGCAGTGTATGGAGAATCTAGGGTGATTTGGTATGAAGAACATGGGGATTTCGTATGGAGAACATGGCGGGCGTCAGTAGGGAAAACATGGGGGGATGGAACTCAGTATAGAGAACATGGGGTAATCTGTATAGAGAATATGGGGGTGCTTGGTATTGATAATGGTCTAGCATGGAGGCTGGGTAAGGAGAATAAGGGAGCTCAGTATAGACAACAAGGGTCTTGATATGGAGAATGGGTAGCATAGGGAAGCTTAGTATGGAGAGTAGGGGGTTCAGTAAGGAGAAGGGGGATCAGTATGGAGAATGGGTAACATGGAGTACTCAGTAGGGAAAACATGAGGGGGAAGAAAAACAGGCACATATAGAGTAACAGAACAATCATGATAGTATAATAAAAAGGCAATAAATGAATGCCCGGAGCCCACTGAAACAGACAAATGAGCAACAAAGAAATTTGTTATCATGTGAAAAGCACTCAGGTCCTTTGTAAGGGAAATGAATTAATGCAAGTAAAAAGTGCTGGGGAATCTGCACTGAAAAGAGTTAATCCATAGAAGTATATTGCACTAGACTCTGGCAGTATGAATCTATAGTGCTGTGGCAATGAGTATGAACCCCACTGATATCTAATTCGCTGTGAACAATATAATCTGAAAATGCAGCATATCATAAGGGGGGCAATAAAACATCACCACCAGTGTCCCCGCAGTGCAGTACAATACAAGCAGAGAGAAAAAAAAAAGGGTTCAGCACTATGTGTTGTATCTATTGCACAGATGCCCAACGAAGGGGAAGAGAAATATCATTGTGTGTACATACCCATCATGTCCTGGTGCAAAGAGATCGCTGATTTGTGCACCTAGTCCCTCAGGTGTGTTTCCCTTGTCCATACGTCCCAAATCTACTAGGTTCCCTCCCTTGTCCCTGTTGTAGTGAAACCTCCACCAGGGGGAGCTGGTGAGGGAAGAGAGGTTACACACTAAGAGCAGCAACCCTGAGCAACAGCACAGGTGCCACAGGTAACGAGAGAGAATAGTCAGATGAACCGAGTCAGAAAGTAGCAGGAGCAGACGTACCAGAAGGAGCAGCAATACACGTAGTCAAAATACCAAGCCGAGAGTCAGAAAGCCAGAACATGAGCACGGGGTCCAAAACGTGAGACGAAATACGTGGTCAGGGTACAAGCCGGGGAGTCAGATGCCAGAGAGGGAATGTAACAGCAGAGACAAATACCAAGAGACGGGGTCAGAAATCAGTCCGGGTCATACACGTGAATATCAGTCAAAGGCAGGAGGAACACCAAGGTACAAGGGTCAGAGGCTCTAAACTGGAAGCTTGAGCTATCACTAACACTGGTCAGCAGGCTGTGAGAGACTGAAATAGCCCAGCTAGCTCCAGAACGAGGCTGAGATTAACTCCCGCATGACCAGTCTGGAGTGAAGACAGCAGAAAATAAACTCCAGACTGGACCATGACACCTATGTCCTGCAGTGGAAATCTTCACCAAGTTGGTCATGGAAGATTTTCGGGAGATTTCGACTAGAAGACAATTTAACAACTTGACGGCCCAACAACGTAAAGCCACTGATGAATTAAAGACATATTCGGACATAGTGATAAAACGAGCGGACAAGGGGGGGAACATAGTGATATGGCCTCAGGAGTAGAGTTGAGCGAAACGGGTCGAAAAATTTCAAAAGTCTCCGACTTTTGGCAAAGTCGGGTTTCATGAAACGAAACCCGACCCTAGGATGAGGTCGGCCACGAGGTCCGTGACTTACGCGCCAAAGTCGCGTTTCAAAAGTTTGTTTTGCGCTCTTTTTCAGCCAATCAGGATCCACGGACACTGTGGGCAACGTGATGACATAGGCAGGGGTCACCACCATCTTTCAGAAGGGCATGCAAGTGATTGGCTTGCTTTGGTGGGCGTCACAGGGGGTATAAAAGGGCGTGCACGCTGACCGCCATCTTACTTCTGCCGATCTCAGTATAGGGAGAGGTTGCTGCTGATTCTGTAGGGAGAGCGTTAGGCAGGGAAGAAGACAAAAAAACTGCTTCTGCTGCTAGCGATTTGGCCTGCACAACACACCAGTCACTGTGTGTGCAGTGCAAGGGGAGGCTATATAGTGGTGTATCAGTGGTGTTGGTTGTTGGGCTGCCTTCTAAGGCTTCCTGACATTCCTGCATTGCTGTTTACCCACTGCTCCGCAAACTGCTTTTTTAAAAGCAATCCCAATTTTTTTTTTTTGTCCTGCTGAGAAGATAAAAAAAAAGTCCTGCTACTAGCGATTTGGCCTGTACAACACACCAGTCACTGTGTGTGCAGTGCAAGGGGAGGCTATATAGTGGTGTATCAGTGGTGTTGGTTGTTGGGCTGCATTCTAAGGCTTCCTGACATTCCTGCATTGCTGTTTACCCACTGCTCCGCAAACTGCTTTTTTAAAAGCAATCCCAATTTTTTTTTTTGTCCTGCTGAGAAGAAAAAAAAACTGCTTCTGCTGCTAGCGATTTGGCCTGCACAACACACCAGTCACTGTGTGTGCAGTGCAAGGGGAGGCTATATTGTGGTGTATCAGTGGTGTTGGTTGTTGGGCTGCCTTTTAAGGCTTCCTGACAGGCTGGCATTGCTGTTTACCCACTGCTCCGCAAACTGCTTTTTTAAAAGCAATCCAATCTCCCTTATCCTCTAGTCACTTTTGTCACAGCTGTGCCATCGAGCCTATGACATAGCGCTCAGATATCAGTGGGCCTCACACAATCCAAAAGTGTCCAGTGTCCACAAGTGTCTGCAGAATTTCAAAATTTCCCTTATCCTCTCGTCACTTTTGTCACAGCTGTGCCATCGAGCCTGTCACATAGCGCTCAGATATTCATTGGGCCTCACACAATCCAAAAGTGTCCAGTGTCCACAAGTGTCTGCAGAAATTCAAAATCTCCTTTATCCTCTAGTCACTTTGGTCACAGCTGTGCCATCGAGCCTGTCACATAGCGCTCAGATATTCATTGGGCCTCACACAATCCAAAAGTGTCCAGTGTCCACAAGTGTCTGCAGAAATTCAAAATCTCCCTTATCCTCTCGTCACTTTTGTCACAGCTGTGCCATCGAGCCTGTCACATAGCGCTCAGATATTCATTGTGCCTCACACAATCCAAAAGTGTCCAGTGTCCACAAGTGTGTGCAGAAATTCAAAATCTCCTTTATCCTCTAGTCACTTTGGTCACAGCTGTGCCATCGAGCCTGTCACATAGCGCTCAGATATTCATTGGGCCTCACACAATCCAAAAGTGTCCAGTGTCCACAAGTGTGTGCAGAAATTCAAAATCTCCTTTATCCTCTAGTCACTTTGGTCACAGCTGTGTCATCGAGCCTGTCACATAGCGCTCAGATATTCATTGGGCCTCACACAATCCAAAAGTGTCCAGTGTCCACAAGTGTCTGCAGAAATTCAAAATCTCCCTTATCCTCTCATCACTTTTGTCACAGCTGTGCCATCGATCCTGTCACATAGCGCTCAGATATTCATTGGGCCTCACACAATCCAAAAGTGTCCAGTGTCCACAAGTGTGTGCAGAAATTCAAAATCTCCTTTATCCTCTCGTCACTTTGGTCACAGCTGTGCCATCGAGCCTGTCACATAGCGCTCAGATATTCATTGGGCCTCACACAATCCAAAAGTGTCCAGTGTCCACAAGTGTCTGCAGAAATTCAAAATCTCCCTTATCCTCTCGTCACTTTTGTCACAGCTGTGCCATCGAGCCTGTCACATAGCGCTCAGATATTCATTGGGCCTCACACAATCCAAAAGTGTCCAGTGTCCACAAGTGTCTGCAGAAATTCAAAATCTCCCTTATCCTCTCGTCACTTTTGTCACAGCTGTGCCATCGAGCCTGTCACATAGCGCTCAGATATTCATTGGGCCTCACACAATCCAAAAGTGTCCAGTGTCCACAAGTGTCTGCAGAAATTCAAAATCTCCCTTATCCTCTCGTCACTTTTGTCACAGCTGTGCCATCGAGCCTGTCACATAGCGCTCAGATATTCATTGGGCCTCACACAATCCAAAAGTGTCCAGTGTCCACAAGTGTCTGCAGAAATTCAAAATCTCCCTTATCCTCTCGTCACTTTTGTCACAGCTGTGCCATCGAGCCTGTCACATAGCGCTCAGATATTCATTGGGCCTCACACAATCCAAAAGTGTCCAGTGTCCACAAGTGTCTGCAGAAATTCAAAATCTCCCTTATCCTCTCGTCACTTTTGTCACAGCTGTGCCATCGAGCCTGTCACATAGCGCTCAGATATTCATTGGGCCTCACACAATCCAAAAGTGTCCAGTGTCCACAAGTGTCTGCAGAAATTCAAAATCTCCCTTATCCTCTCGTCACTTTTGTCACAGCTGTGCCATCGAGCCTGTCACATAGCGCTCAGATATTCATTGGGCCTCACACAATCCAAAAGTGTCCAGTGTCCACAAGTGTCTGCAGAAATTCAAAATCTCCCTTATCCTCTCGTCACTTTTGTCACAGCTGTGCCATCGAGCCTGTCACATAGCGCTCAGATATTCATTGGGCCTCACACAATCCAAAAGTGTCCAGTGTCCACAAGTGTGTGCAGAAATTCAAAATCTCCTTTATCCTCTAGTCACTTTGGTCACAGCTGTGCCATCGAGCCTGTCACATAGCGCTCAGATATCAGTGGCCCTCACACAATCCAAAAGTGTCCAGTGTCCACAAGTGTCTGCAGAAATTCAAAATCTCCCTTATCCTCTCGTCACTTTTGTCACAGCTGTGCCATCGAGCCTGTGACATAGCGCTCAGATATCAGTGGGCCTCACACAATCCAAAACTGTCCAGTGTCCTCAAGTGTCTGCAGAAATTCAAAATCTCCCCTGTCCTATAGACACCTTGTACCTTGTTTTACATTACTATATAGTTTGTTGGATTTTGTCTACATTTCTACCAAAAATGAGGAAGGCTGGTGGAAGAGGCCGTGGAATTGGGCGGGGGTTGGCAGCTGGTAATGATGGTGTTGGTGGTGGATCTGATGGTAGTGGCAAGAGCAAAATAGGACCGAATGCAGGAGGTGTTGAGCCTGCGTCATCGTCTGGCTACATAAGGCCTCGAACGCTTAGTTTTCTAGGAGTTGGCAAACCGCTTTTAAAGCCAGAGCATCAGGAAAAAGTTTTGTCTTACATTGCTGACTCAGCCTCCAGCTCTATCGCCTCCTCTTCTTCAGTTGTAAAAAGTAAAAGCACTGAGTCGTCATTGGAGGCTCATGTTCATGAACCACACCTTTCCTTGTGTCCTTCACCCCAACCAAGATTGAAGGATGACGCAGGCCATACTACTGATTACTCCATGGAGCTGTTTTCACATACCATGCCTGGATTATCAAGTCAAATGGTGAATTACCCAGGCCAAGATGAATCTGACATGGAGTGCACTGATGCACAGCCGCTGATGGATGATTCTGCTGGTACATTCACTCAGAGCACTACATTGTCCTCGCAGTGTACAGAGCCAGATTCTGACCCTGATGAGACTCAGGTGCCCCTTCCCGCACACTATACCACCATACACGGTGACACAGAGGAAGGTGCACATGACATAGAAGAGGAGGTGATGGATGACCCAGTTGTTGACCCAGATTGGCATCCATTGGGGGAAGAGGGTGCAGCTTCCAATAGCTCAGATGAGGAGCATCCACAGCAGACATCGACATCGCAACAGCTGTTATCTGGCAGGCCCGGAGCACTCCAAAGACAGGTTCCAAACATCAAAAGAGTTGCTGGACAGCTTGTCCAGAGGGTCAAAAGATCACAGCGTGCTAGGCTGCAAAATGTCTGCCAAAGTAGGAAGAGTGCAGTGTGGCACTTTTTTGACCAAAATCCTCATGATCAGGCCAAGGTTATCTGTAAGAAGTGCGCAAAGACCTTTAGCCGAGGGAAAAATCTGAAAAATTTGAATACCAGTTGCATGCTTAGACATTTAACCAGCATGCACTTGCAAGCGTGGACACAACACCAAACCTCAAGTGCCACATGTGCAACTGATCACAGCGAAGGTAGTCAGCAACGCTACATTGTTTCCCCCACTGTAAGCCCACCGGTTAGCACAGCAGCAAATGTTGAGGTGTCGTTGCAAGGCCACAGCAGTCAGGGAATCCCACTGTTATATCAACGAAAGACTGATTCTAGGCCATCAGAAAGAACACCAACTCCATCACCATCATCAACCCTCTCTCAGTCCGCCCTGTCCACCGCTACTTCCACCATATGCAGCTCTCAAGTCCAGCTCACCCTCCCAGACACTATGAGTAGGTCAAGAAAGTACTCAGTCTCTCATCCGCGTACACTGGGTTTGAACGCCCACATTGCCAAACTAATCTCGTTTGAGATGATGCCCTTTCGGTTGGTGGAAAGCACAGCTTTCCGCGAACTCATGGCCTATGCAGTACCACGCTATGACCTACCCAGTCGCCACTTCTTCTCTCGCAAAGCCATCCCAGCCCTCCACCATCATGTGAAAGACCGCATTGTCCATGCACTCAAGCAGTCAGTGAGCGGAAAGGTGCACCTCACAACTGATGCATGGTCCAGTCGGCATGGCCAGGGCCGTTACGTGTCCATCACTGCGCACTGGGTTAATGTGGTGGATGCAGGGTCCACAGGGGACAGCGGTGGTGGGACAGTGCTGCCTAGCCCACGGAATAGGAAACAGTTGGCTGTAGGCGTTCGACCCTCCTCCTCCTTTTCCTCCAGAAGCGAAAGCTCGTCCACAGAGCGCAGTCGTACGAGCACTCCATCTGCAGCTGCCACTGTTGCACACGATGTGTCCCCCTATCGAGCAGCTAGTGGAAAGCGTCAGCAGGCTGTGTTGCAGATGATGTGTTTGGGCAACAGACACACCGCCGAGGTGCTGGCCGAGTACTTGAAGCGACAAACTGAGTCATGGCTGGGCAGTGTACATCTTGAGGCAGGCAAGGTAGTTAGTGATAACGGCCGTAATTTTGTGGCAGCCATAGCCCTTTCAAAACTCAGCCATATACCTTGCTTGGCTCACACCTTGAACCTGGTGGTGCAGTGCTTCCTCAAAAATTATCCAGAGTTAACAGCCCTGCTCCAGAAGGTGCGAAGACTGTGCGCGCACATCCGCCGGTCGCCTGTACACTCCGTTCGTATGCAGAAGCTGCAGCGATTGCTCCACCTTCCCAACCACCGCCTCATTATCGACATTGCAACAAGGTGGAACTCCACCCTGCACATGGTGGAGCGGCTGTGCGAGCAGAGGCAGGCCATAATGCATTTGTGGGAGGATACACGGACAGGCACTTTGAGAGCAGACATGGAGTTGACAGGTGTGCAGTGGTCGAAGCTGAAAGACCTCTGTAAAGTCCTTCAGTGTTTTGAGGAATGCACACGGCTGGTAAGCGCAGACGACGCCATCCTAAGCATGAGCATCCCACTTATGCGTCTGCTCATGCAAACTTTGACGCACCTTAAGGAGCAGGCGTCTGCAGCCAATGTTGATGAGGAGGAAGAGGAGGAGGGAATCCTTGATGACATTCAGCCATTGTCTGCTCAGGGACCTCTCCTGGACGAGGTGGAGGAAGAAGAGGAGGAGGAGGATGATGGGGATGATTACTTAGGGGAGGAGGATGCATCTCGTGGGGCAAGTGAAAATGTTGGTGTGGCAAGGTCTGGTACAGGGTTTGTGCGTGACTGGAGGGATGTGGATTTGCCAGAAAGTGCTCCTCCAACCAGCACTCGCAGTGCATCATTGACACCGGGAACATTGGCCCACATGTCAGATTATGCCTTGCAGATCCTAAAAAGGGACCCACGCATTGCCAAAATGATGAACGATGACGACTACTGGTTGGCCAGCATTCTGGATCCACGCTATAAAGGCAAATTACAAAACATCATGCCACAGGAGAACCTTGACCTAATATTGGCTAATAAACAAGCAACTCTGGTAAATCGGTTGCTTGAGGCATTCCCAGCACACAGCAGCGGTGATGGTTCTCACACGAGCCGTACGGGCCGGGGGCAGCTTGGCAGAGTTGTTCGTGGTGCACACAGCAGAAGTGGCGTTGGAGACAGGGGTTTCATGACAATGTTGTGGACTGATTTTTCAAATACCGCTCACACAACTGGTAATACTGCATCGATGGAAAGTGACAGGAGACAGCAGTTGTCAACTATGGTTACAAACTACTTTTCCTCCCATATCGATGTTCTCCCACACAGGTCATTCCCCTTTGACTATTGGGCCGCTAAACTGGACACCTGGCCTGAATTGGCCCAATATGCCTTACAGGAGCTCGCTTGCCCAGCTGCAAGTGTGCTATCGGAAAGAGTCTTCAGTGCAGCTGGATCAATCCTGACAGAAAAAAGGACCCGTCTGTCAACCCAAAATGTGGATGATCTAACCTTCATTAAAATGAACCATGCATGGGTTTCCAAGGATTTTGTCCCACCTTCCCCTGATGACACATAGGGTGACACAAAAATGGCTTGCTTTGGTCCACCTCTTCCTGGGACTTGACCTATTTCGCCTTTTGCATCAGCTGAATGTCCAACATCAACATATGCCACTTTCTAAAACTCCCTAACTGTGCTGCCTCCCCCCCATGGCCGGGGTCACCACCTAGCGCACAACACCGTGCGAGTGCCGTTGCCCTGGACAGGTGGGTAGGCCGACTCTTGGGCGCGGGCACTGGCACAGGGTCCCTCATAGTGCAATCAAGTGTCTCTGACGGTGGTGGTGCACACCCGCCGTCAGACACACCGCCGTACTATGAGGGGCCCAGTGCCAGTACCGACGCCCACGAGTGGGCCCCCCTTGCTTGGGCAGGGCCCCAGCATTTGCAATCTTTACCTCTCCCTGCTCCTCCGCTGTGTAATCTGGGCCGTCAAATCCATACTGTGCCTGACACCGTCTGAGCCTGCCTCCTGATGTACAGACATATATTTTGAATGTGTACGCTATTCATACATGTTATCCGGGGATACGGTACCCTTTCTAACCTTTGTGCAATCACGTGCAATCCATACTGGGCCTAACACCATCTGAGCCTGCCTCCTGATGTACAGACATATATTTTGAATGTGTACGCTATTCATACATGTTATCCGGGGATACAGTACCCTTTCTAACCTTTGTGCAATCACGTGCAATCCATACTGGGCCTAACACCGTCTGAGCCTGCCTCCTGATGTACAGACATATATTTTGAATGTGTACGCTATTCATACATGTTATCCGGGGATACGGTACCCTTTCTAACCTTTGTGCTATCACGTGCAATCCATACTGGGCCTAACACCGTCTGAGCCTGCCTCCTGATGTACAGACATATATTTTGAATGTGTACGCTATTCATACATGTTATCCGGGGATACGGTACCCTTTCTAACCTTTGTGCAATCACGTGCAATCCATACTGGGCCTAATACCGTCTGAGCCTGCCTCCTCATGTACAGACATATATTTTGAATGTGTACGCTATCCATACATGTTATCCGGGGATATGGTACCCTTTCTAACCTTTGTGCAATCACGTGCAATCCATACTGGGCCTAACACCGTCTGAGCCTGCCTCCTGATGTACAGACATATATTTTGAATGTGTACGCTATCCATACATGTTATCCGGGGATACGGTACCCTTTCTAACCTTTGTGCAATCACGTGCAATCCATACTGGGCCTAACACCGTCTGAGCATGCCTCCTGATGTACAGACATATATTTTGAATGTGTGCGCTATTCATACATGTTATCCGGGGATACGGTACCCTTTCTAACCTTTGTGCAATCACGTGCAATCCATACTGGGCCTAACACCGTCTGAGCCTGCCTCCTGATGTACAGACATATATTTTGAATGTGTACGCTATCCATACATGTTATCCGGGGATACGGTACCCTTTCTAACCTTTGTGCAATCACGTGCAATCCATACTGGGCCTAACACCGTCTGAGCCTGCCTCCTGATGTACAGACATATATTTTGAATGTGTACGCTATTCATACATGCTATCCGGGGATACGGTACCCTTTCTAACCTTTGTGCAATCACGTGCAATCCATACTGGGCCTAACACCGTCTGAGCCTGCCTCCTGATGTACAGACATATATTTTGAATGTGTACGCTATCCATACATGTTATCCGGGGATACGGTACCCTTTCTAACCTTTGTGCAATCACGTGCAATCCATACTGGGCGTGAGAACGGCTGGCGAGCTGTTAAGCAAGCTACAGCACCTGTGGTTTGCACACGTAAGTTTTTCATTTTTTCAGGAATGACGGTTAGGCCTAATTCCGGAACTGCGGTTGACCTGCACTTACTGGGAAATCATTGTTCGCGGGTAATAATTGTCATCAGTGATCCCCATCACTAACGTTGTTCAGCGGGTTATCTGCACCTGTAAACGACAAACGCTGGCCTTTTCAGTGTAGCGCACATGCAGCCACGGACATGTAATGGCATGACACACCAGTTATTGGCCAATCTCATGTGCCAGAGCCTCACGTGTCCCTCTAGTAAGCCGGACTCGGACCGCGGGGCATGACGGAGTCTCGTTCGTTAACGGAATTAAGCTTGCAATGTGTGCATCTGTTCTGTAGCTGGCATGGTTGAGGTTTCCCAGGTGGAGTCGAATTTAACCGTAGGCTCCACTCCTGGTGGTGCCCTTCTGGACATTCCTTTAAGGTTCAGCTTTGCAACCATACTGCCCACGTAAAACAAACACTTTGCCTTCATGAACGCTGTTTGGAGGGTCATCATGACTCGTGGGAATAACGCCGCCCAATCAGTTAACCTGCTAGAGAGATCCTTCGTTGCTCCCAAGCATGACATCACACTCCCTAGGAGGAAGGTAATGCCACTGTGGCGACCGTACTCCTGGGGGCGACACAAGTGCACTGATGCCCAGCCACTGCTCGATGAATCTGCTGGTACATTGACCCAGACCACTACATTCCCCTCGCACGCTACACGGCCTGAATCTGACCCTGATGAAACTCAGGTTACCCTTCCCATATACAGTTCCATCTTACACGGTGACAAAGAGGAAGCTGCAGATGAAAGTGCAGGTTCGGCCCACCCGCCATCAGACACACCACCGTACTATCAGGGGCCCTGTGCCAGTGCCATCGCCAACGAGTGGGCCCCCCCCTGCTTGCTCAGGATCACAGCACTTGCAAAGTTGAAATACTGTGCAGTGAGATGGAAGATGGGGACGACGAGGAGTCCAGACAAGTACAGGGATTCCCTAGCGAGCAGACTTATTTGATTGTTTTCAATGTTGGGACAGCAATTTTTGGGGAGCACTATACTCTGGAGAATGATAGATGGTGCCCACCATACACTGGAACATTCCAAAGGTGGACATCAGACACTGGAGCAGCATTTACAGGGCCCATTATACACTAGAGCATTAGAAATGGGGCCCATTATGTTTGGAGCATTATTTGGGCCCATAAGACAGTGGAGCTTCATCCATGGGGACCAACATATACTGTAGCATTATGTGGAGCTCATCATATACTGTTTCAAACATTATATGGGACCAATGATTCTGTATGGAGAAATAGATGGGCCTCGTCATGAGATGTAAAAAGTGAAGTATTTTTCATTGTACTATACCGCTATTTCTCTGTCGTATCGGAGCATGATGAGTTGTGGTATGTGTTAAAGGGGCGCTCTTTCGCCCAGGGCACATGAAAACCTGGAGCCAGCCTTACCCCCCCACAACTTCAGCCAAATAACCCCCATTTTTCAGTGCGTAACTTGTATTATGAAGTTAATTAAGGTTGACAAGCTTAAGTAAGAAGAATTGATGCTTTTGGCATTCAAATGGGCACTGTAGGTGTGTTTCCTGTCCTCCTCTCACTGCCGACTTTTATTCCCCATTGACTTACATTGGGTTTCGTGTTTTGGGACGACCCCGACTTTTCCCTATAATCGGACGATCTTGCTCGACCCGACTTTTGGAAAAGTCGGATTTCACGAAACGAAACGCGACCCTAAAAAACCAAAAGTCGCTCAACTCTACTCAGGAGATGTATGAAAGGGAGGCCAATAGACAACTATGAGATAGGGTAACATACCGGAGACTGGATCATAACCCTCTAAAGACGTTCTCCGACACCTTGGAGGAGATCCTGTTTAGGGCCCTTGAGCAGGGTATTATCCCTAAACAGATCTTCGAGGGTCTGCTAACTAAATCTCCCAAGATCCCCACCATATATTTTGTGCCCAAGATTCACAAGGACCCCCTTGATCCGCCGGGACGTCCTATCGTGTCGGGCATCGGGGGATTGTGCGAACCCGTTTGTTAATTTATTGACTATTACCTTAAACCACTGGTAGAAGCACTTCCCTCTTATGCCCGTGACACGACGGACGTCCTGGCACGGATTGATGGTATGTCCTTGGAATCTGATATGCTCCTTGTCACTGCAGACATCGAGTCTCTATATACTTGTATTCGCCATCAAGATGGCATTGATGCATAGAGGTTTTTTCTTAGGAGCAGAAAACCCACCTCTGTTAACTCCCTTTTACATGCTCAATCCTGCCACCCACGTACAACTATTAGGACCATCCCAGTTGGACAGTTTCGACGCATCAGACGTATCTGTTTATCAGAAACCAAATTCCAACATCAGGCGGATGAACTTGGGGATCGTTTTATAAACCGGGGATACAGCCGTCGCTGTGTCAAGAGAGGTCTTAATAGAGCTAGGAAGACCAACCGACAAAGCCTTTTACGTTCAAACCCCAAAAAACAACAGCAGCAGGGTAGCGTTAGGTTTATTTCAACTTTTAATGAGGGGTGAGATGTGATGAGGGACATCCTTAACAGACATTGGAACATCCTTAAAACTGAACCCTCACTGGCTAACGTGGTCTCTGAGTACCCTCTAATGACATATAGGAGAAGTCCCTATTTGAGGGATATGTTGGTATGCTCTCACTACGTCCCATCCATCAGGAGCCCCTTTGGTACTTGTGGCCCCCCCGCTGGGATGTTTTCCTTGCGGAAACTGTGTGGCATGCAGAAATGTCGCACGGACTTCATCGTTTCAATCAGCTGACGGCATAAAAACTTTCCACATACGACAACACATAACCTGTAACACCAGTCAGGTGATTTACTACGCAACCTGTGGTTGCTCTAAAATTTATGTTGGTCTAACAAACCGTCAGCTTAAAGTACGTGTTCGAGAACACGTCCGTGACATTGAGGCAGCCAGGACAGTTTCCGATATAGCACAACTTAAAACAATACCCAGGCATTATAGGATGGTGCACAATTGTGACCACAAGTCTTTTTCTGTAAGGGGTATCCAACATCCAAAAGTGATATCAGAGGTGGCGATATTAAACGCTTCCTTGCTCCGAAGGAATGCAGGTGGATCATGGTCCTTGGGACCATGACACCACATGGTTTAAATGAGTCGCTTAGTTTTTCACCTTTTTTATAGACGTTTCAGTTCTGCCTTCTAAATTGAGGTGTCTCCCCCTTTTTTAATTTTATTTTCCCTGTTTTAATATTTTAACATTTTTCTGATTGTATGTTTTTTGTTTATTCTATTTATCCTTTATCCGGCTTTAGATACAGCGGCGCATGTTGTCTGAGTTGTGACCCTGTTCTTCAGTGGCGCCACCCATCATGATCACAGTGAAGAACTAACAGAGATGAATTAACCAAGATTCATGACCAAATACATCATCTAATTATTAATTTTTTATGTTTTATATATACCTTTGTAATTTATTTGATCAATGTTCTTTATTATGTCGCTTATTTGCTTTTTTTCATATTTTCCAGTTGTGAAATTATTACATTTAATTACATCTGCGATATGTAAATTTACGTAGGTGGTAAAGGGGATTTTCTCTTTTTTCCACCTATGTTTGTTCATCCCTTTGGGTTTTATCATGCTCCCATGTGCATTTTTGTGAGATATTTACCCCTTTGGGACTTATCATGTCCCTATAGATCTTAGCCGCTTGCATATGTGCACTGCTGTGTGAGAACTTTCTCATTTAATGGCTGTGATATGTTACTAAACACTGCTGGGGGGGTTGGGGCTGGTGTTGCCTGGGAAACGGTCTAGCTCCGGCCGCTCCCACGTGAGATCCGCTTACTGCCCTTTTCCCCTTCAGTGTTCTGGCTGTTGCCCCGGTGAGGACTCATTGCTCACCGCCCCCTGGGTGACGTTAGACACTCTGCAGCAGCCTTTAACAAGTGCTCCCATTCGCCAGCAGTGCACATGTGTGATACAGGCTCTCTGATTGGCTGGTATCCATCACATGACCGTTTCTGGCTGGATATTTAACTAGGGCCTATTTACATTCTAGCCACGCCCCCGAGGAAGCAGTATTTTCACCACGAAACACGTGTTGGGGTGCACAAATCAGCATGCTCTTTGCACCAGGACATGATGGGTGTGTGCACACAATGATATTTCTCTTCCCCGTCGTTTGGGCATCTGTGCAATAGATACAACACATAGTGCTGAACCCTTTTTTTTCTCTCTGCCTGTATTGTACTGCACTCGCTACTGCGGGGACGCTGGTGGTGATGTCTTATTGCCCCCCTTCTGATATGCTGCATTTTCAGATTATATTGTCCACAGCGAATTAGATATCAGTGGGGGTCATACTCATTGCCACAGCACTATAGATTCATACTGCCAGAGTCTAGTGCAATATACTTCTGTGGATTAACTCTTCTCAGTGCAGATTCCCCAGCACTTTTTACTTGCACTAATTCATTTCCCTTACAAAGGGCCTGAGTGCTTTTCACATGATAACAAACTTATTTGTTGCTGATTTGTCTGTTTCAGTGGGCTCCGGGCATTCATTTATTGCCTTTTTATTATCCTATCATGATTGTTCTGTTACTCTATATGTGCCTGTTTTTGTACTGCTTTAGATAGATCTGGACTCTAGCATTCTCTTGTTTCTTTCCAATTTAGTGGGAGTCGGCTCTGTTGATTGAGACTACATGCAGCATAATTCTTGTACTTACAGTAATGGATTAAAAATGCTGCTTTGGAGAATTTTCTTTACAACATGAGTGGGGGCAATGTGGAGATCATAGTTCATAAGTGAGTATGATTTATAATGTTGAGGACAGTGTGGTGGTTTTGGTCTGACTGGGTGGTGTGACTATCATATTTCACTAGGGCAGACAGTGTTGTGGGAATATTTTATAGGAGAGAATAACGAAGAGACCATATACCATAAGTGAGGCAGTGTGGGGTTATTTTTTGTGCACGGAGAAAAGTGAGGGGCAATACTTTATTTAGGTGCACAGCTTACGATTTATATAGGGCAGAATGTGGTTGGATATTTTTATTCGGAACCATTACTATGACACTGTGATGACACAGAGACAAGCTGTGGATGTGAGAAGTCATCACTGAGTCAGGTACTTAGATCTAAGGTGCATTTACATTGTGCAGTTGCAGCCATTAACCCCTTACCTACAATTGACGTAATATTCCGTCCATGTGACCATGGACCTAATTACCATGGACGGAATATAACGTCATCGCGATCAGCGGCGCCCACGTGGTGAGCGCCGCTGATCGCGGCCGAGTGTCAGCTAATTATCATAGCTGACACCCGGCACAATGTGTCAGGGGCGGTCACGGACCGCCCCCGACACGTTAACCCCATGCACACCGCGATCAAACACGATCGCGGTGTACCGGGGGTTAAAGGGAAGCATCGGCAGGGAGGGGGCTCCCTCCGTGCTTCCCTGAGCCCCCCACGGCAGCGCAATGTGCAGCGCTGCTGCGGGGGACTCCTTTCCTGCAGGTCCCCGGATCCAATATGGCGACGGGGATCTCTGGGGGCCTGCAGGAAGCTGGCTTCCTCAGTGCCTGCAAAGCGCAGGCATGAGGAAGCCTGTGCAGTGCCTGTGACAGATCGCTGATCTGTCACAGTGATCTGTGATGTGACAAATCAGCGATCTGTCACAGGACAGTTATGTCCCCCCTGGGACATTGTAATAAAGTAAAAAAAAAATAAAAAAAAGTGTAAAAATAATTTTTAAAAAATCGCTAAATAAATTAAAAAAAAAAAAAAAATATTCCCCAATAAATTCATTTTTTGGAAATAAAAAAAAAACCAAACAATAAAAGTACACATATTTGGTATCGCCGCGTCCATAACGACCTGCCCTATAAAACTGTCCCAATAGTTAACCCCTTAAGCGAACCCCTTAAAAAATAAAAATAAAAAATGAAGCAAAAATAATGATTTATTATCATACCGCCGAACAAAAAGTGCAATAACGCGCGATCAAAAAGACGCATAGAAATATCCATGATACCACTGAAAACGTCATCTTGTCCCGCAAAAAACGAGCCGCCATACAGCATTATTAGTGAAAAAATAAAAAAGTTATAGCTCGCAGAATAAAGCGATGCAAAAATAATTAATTTTTTTAATAAAATTGTTTTCATTGCATAAAAGCGCCAAAACATAAAAAAACGACCTAAATGAGGTATTGCTGTAACCGTACTGACCCAAAGAATAAAACCGCCTTATAAATTTTACCGCACCCGGAACGGCGTAAACGCACCACCCAAAAGAAATTCATGAAACGCTGGTTTTTGTAAATTCTGCGTCCCAAAAAACGAAATAAAAAGCGATCAAAAAATGTCACATGCCCGAACATGATACCAATAAAAGCGTCAACTCGTCCCGCAAAAAATAAGACCTCACATGACTTGGTGGGTCAAAATATGGAAAAATTATAGCTCTCAATATGTGGTGATGCAAAAACTATTTTTACAATAAAAAGCGTCTTTTAGCGTGCGACAGCTGCCAAATATAAAAACCGCCATAAATAATAAATCAAACCCCCCGTTATCACCCCCTTAGTTAGGGAAAAATAATAAAATTTAAAAAATGTATTTATCTCCATTTTCCCATTAGGGTTAGGGCTAGGGTTAGGGTTAGAATTGGGGGTTTCCACTATTTGCGCACATCAGGTGCTCTCCAAACACAACATGGTGTCTGATCTCAATTCCAGCCAATTCTGCGTTGAAAAAGTCAAATGGTGCTCCTTCCCTTCCAAGCTCTGCCATGCACCCAGTGTTTTACCCCCTCATATGGGGTATCAGCCTACTCAGGACAATTTGCAAAACAACTTTTGGGGTCCTATTTCTCCTGTTGCCCTTAGGAAAATAAAAATTTGGGTGCAAAAATATCATTTTTGTGGGAAATTTTTTTTTTTTTATTTTCACGCCTGGGCGTTATAAACTTCTGTGAAGCACTCGGGGGTTCAAAGTTCTCACCACACATCTAGATAAGTTCCTTGGGGGGTCTAGTTTCCAAAATGGTGTCAATTGGGGGGGGTTTCCACTGTTTTGATACATCAGGGGCTCTCCAAACGCGACATGGTGTCCGATCTCAATTCCAGCCAAAAAAGTCAAATGGCGCTGCTTGCCTTCCGAGCTCTGCCATGTGCCCAAATAGTCATTTGCACCCACATACGGGGTATCAGCGTACTCAGGACAAATTGCACAATAATTTTTTGGGTCCCGTTACCCTTGGGAAAATAAAAATTGGGGGTGAAAAGATCATTTTGTGGAAAAAATATGATTTTTTAATTGTACCGCTGTACATTATAAACTTCTGTGAAGCCCTTGTGGTTTCAAAGTTCTCACCACATATCTAGATAAGTTCCTTAGGGGGTCTAGTTTCAAAAATGGGGTCACTTGTGGGGGGTTTCCACTGTTTAGGTACATCAGGGGCTCTCCAAACGCGACATGGCGTCCGATCAGAATTCCAGCCAATTTTGCATTGAAAAAGTCAAACGGCGCTCCTTCCCTTCTGAGCTCTGCCATGCGCCGAAACAGTGGTTCCCCCCCACATATCAGGTATCAGCATGCTCAGGACAAATTGCACAATAATTTTTGCAGTCCAATTTCTCCTGTTACACTTGGTAAAATAAAAAAAATTGAACCTGAAGTAATTTTTTTTGTGAAAAAAAGTTAAATGTTAATTTTTTTTAAATATTCAAAAAATTCCTGTGACGCACCTGAAGGGTTAATAAACTACTTGAATACGGTTCTAAGCACCTTAAGGGGTGCAGTTTTTAGAATGGTGTCACTTTTGGGTATTTCCTATCATATAGACCCCTCAAAGTGGCTTCAAATGTGATGTGGTCCGTAAAAATAAAATGGTGTTGCAAAAATGAGAGATCGCTGGTCAACTTTTAACCCTTATATCTTACTAAAAAATAAAAATTTTGGTTCCAAAATTGTGCTGATGTAAAGTAAACATATGTGAAATGTTACTTATTAACTTTTTTGTGTGCCATATCTCTGTGATTTAAGGGCATAAAAATTCAAAGTTGGAAAATTGCGGAATTTTCAAAATTTTCGCCAAATTTCCGTTTTTCTCACAAATAAACGCAAGTTATATGAATGAAATTTTACCACTAACATGAAGTACAATATGTCACGAGAAAACAATGTCAGAATCACCGGGATTCATGGAAGCGTTCCTGAGTTATGACCTCATAAAGGGACAGTGGTCAGAATTGGAAAAATTGGCCCGGTAGTTAACGTGCAAACCACCCTTGGTAGTGAAGGGGTTAAACGACCGCTGTACTGCTATTGAGGCCAATCAGCAGTCGCATAATAATATGTATAGACCGGATGTGGCATCGCTTTCATGTGCACAGAACAATTGTTAACATGATGGTCCTGTGCACATAGAATAGCATTGTTCCCAGCAGCACATGTGTACACAGGAGAACTTGTTGCTGATAACAATGTATAACAATATATAAAAGGAATCTCACTCCAAAAATGCCAATTATTCTGCATACATATTTATATAGGGGACATAGCCTAGGCATATACAGTTTTACCTTAACTTAATACTTGATTTTTTTATATGCAAATGAGGATGCTTCTGTGCACCCTTGGTGCGGCTTATGCCTTTGTGCAACGTTACACCCATCTATTTGCATATTAAAGCAATTCCCTTGTTATCATTGACAGAGGTCCTTTAGTAATAGTAAGTGCTGTCTAAAATAACTTTGCATTTCAGCGCTTGTGCCCTGACACTAGAGGAGCACTGTCAGTGTGAATGCGCAACCAATGCAACTGCAGGTGTATTCTGGGGCAATGAAGTGAGAAGACAGCATATCACAACGCTTTGTCCCACTCCTCCCTGAAGACGCTGGCTCGTTACTTCCAGATACAACAAGGGACAGCCGCAGACTGACAGGATCCAGGCATAAGAATGTGCCCACACAGTCATTGTGTGCACACCTGCACTGACACTTGGAGTGTGCTTCTGTGCTCTTCCAACGTGGGTGCGCATGCGTAGACAGGTAATCTGATGTTAGACTGTGCTCGCTCTTACCAACGGATCACTATCAATCAAGACAAGGAACTGACTTTAAAGGGAACCTGTCACCAGGTTTTCCCCATGTAAAGTCCAACCAGCACCGATAAGCCTCTGTTACAGCATTCTGGTATGCTGTCTGTATGTTCCAAATCTAAGTAAGTACAAAAAATATATATTTTATTTCACAGACGGCACGGCCCAATTCAATGAGCGTCTCTGGTCTTTCAGGCGGATCTGCCTGAAAAAGACGCTGTGTAAGTGCTTGGGGCAGCATGAATGCCAAATACGGCCCTGGTGCCAGCTGTATAATGCATCCGGCATGCTGTATTGAACCTACTCAATATATATATTAATTTTTCTTACAAACAGGTTATAAAAATGTGATGGTGATGTTGTAAGTAGCAATCTAGAAAATTAAAGATAGATGTGGAGATCCAACAAATAAGGTACGTGTGGATCTATTGAGCAACATTGTTATCTACGCTAGGAACAAAATGCATGTGTGAAAAAATAATCAAAATATAATTATGCTTCTTCTGTAAGGGCAGGGAAGTGAAGCCTGATAATAAAACTGATAAAAGGCAGAAATAGGAATAGAGCCAAATTCCTAAGACATTTAGTAATTAGTTGGCCCAAAATGTCAAGTTTTTTTGGTAGTGCTGAAGATTAACAGAATGCCGCACATAAAATGATATACATCAACAGGTCAACTTCAATATTGTACATAACATTCTACCTCCCCTATACTCTACATAAACATGCATGCCTGGCTCCGTAGGGCATGCATGTTTATGGCAATATGAAAAGGGAGAAGAGCTTCTGCAATACACTTGGCTTATCTCTAACACATGGCTAACTTCTCACACACAGCTTATCTCTTGATAGAATCAAGGAATAGAACAAAAGAATTGGGTTTAAAATTCCAATGTGCCCATTTATGACTTTTCAGTCTGTACCACTGGGAATCAGTTGGGAAGTCACCATACATAATCCATGTCTATATGGACAGATCCCACCATGGTGAATCTAATTTCTACAAGCAACCAAGTACGATTTGATCAAAATCGGCTGTCAAACTCTGAATGTAAATACCATTGACTGGTAGCAGAAAAAAATGTAATGTATTAGAACGTTACATGACTTTTAATAATACAGTGAATAAAGAGGCTGTCTACAAGTGCCCCACAATGGTAATAAGCTGACCACAACAGGAACCAATGGCAGATACAAACATCTTTAATCTGCAGGGAATCTAGAGAAAAGTGTTCAACTTTTCTGCAGCACAACTGTAGGGCAAATAACACTGGAGTGCCCACTGAATTAAATGGTCTGTAAACTGTAAAAAGGTTTGTATATGCAGCAGAATGTAAATTGTAGCAACAGGAAAGACAGTTTTCACATGCTAACTTTTTGGTATCAATGGCTTCCTCTTCATCCATTTCTTCTGTGATTTCAACCACAGGAGGGCATGGATTTTTGAGAATGGAATAGTTCTCTTTAAAACTAGTTAGCTCAACTTTAAGTCGAATAATATCGACTTCAGCCAGTTCAACTAGTCTTCAAAGCCTCAGACGGAATGTCAGTATAGCTCATTTGGTCAAACTGTCGGGGGTCAAAGTGCGCTAGACCTTGGATCAGGTTTTTGTTTTTTGACAATTTGCTTTCAATGCTCAGTGTTGCCTGGTCAATGATGACAAAAAACCTGATGCTGAAAACTTTTGAGAGGGTCAGAAGAAAGTTCATCCTTTGCTAACTCATTAGCAGAATTGCCGCCTTTTTCTACATCTTACCTCACAAACAGCAGAATAAAAAGCGATAAAAAAAGTCCTACATGTCCCCCAAACCGTTCTTCTCTGGCTCCATGGCTGATGGTTCATGGTCCCTGATGGTTATTATTCACTTTGCAGCTATACTATAAGGTGCTGCAGCCCAGTGCGGAGACTGACAGAGACCCCCAGAGCCACAAGACCACTGCAGCCCAGTGCTAAGACAGACAGACTTATCATTTCATGCTAATTATTTTTGCTAATTATTTTTACATTATCAGAAAACCCCTGTAGTCTTTGATCACATGCACCATTTTTGCTGTGGATTGATCTACAGTGTTGGCAGGAAATATTCTGCGCCTTTGCAGCCTTTTCACTTGCATTTTTTTTGTCCCATTCTTTTGAATAGAAAAAAAAAACGCTGCAGAAATGCTGAAAGACGAAGGCAACAAATTTATAAAAAATAGCATCTTGTGGCCAGTGTCCATGTCTGGCCGGTGCCGTGTCTGGCGGCTGTAGTGGGACAGCGCGGAATAGTATATTTAACTGCACCATTCCACACAATAGTGTATTAAGCCCTGTTCACACGTCGCTTCTGCAGTGTGGTTGGTGGCCTTGCCTGAATCCCCCTAAAATAGGATTCACATATATCCCCCAAGGAGTTTATTCCCGCCGTAAACAACTATGCTTAAAATAGAGCTTGACTTTCAAGACGCTTTCCATAAATCAACAGTACAGATGAATGTAAGAAATTTTTAATATATTTTTATCATAGAAATCAGCTTCCTTCCCTCTTATAAGACAAATCATCCTCCTCCCATGTCTCCTCATCTTTTCTAAAAAAAAAACTGCTCAAATCTTTCTTTCTGAGATAAAATGGACTGCCATCTCACCGCAGTGTCCTTCAATAGCACAGCCCATTATACTCTATATTCGGAGAAGGAGAGAAGAAACAGGCAGATGGAGAAATGGAAAGATTAAGGTGAGCTTTCTAGCAAATCATTTATCTCACCTCAAAGATGATTCACATCCAAGACAGCTTACCTGCTGCATAATCTCCTCCATGCTGCAGCAGCTAGCTTACTAAAAATAAGTGACGAGAAGGAATCCCTCACTGTGTGCTATGCTGTGTATTGCAGAAATCACAGCAGCCAGTCTCTTCTAATCAACTTAAAGTCGATTGTAAGTTTGAGATAAGGGCATCCAAAAGGGAAATGGGTGAAAATGCTGGATACAAGTCATGTAATTATGTGCTTTTGGCTGCACATAGTCCATCAAATGTATTGGGCCAACTCCTCATGTTGAGGAGTTAGTGGCTTACTCCTGTACAGCGGCCCACCGAGGGATTCACATGATCCCTAGTAGGGCAGTCTGCGCCTGCACAAAGGATAGCTTCTTCTTAAAATTTAATTGAAAGTATGGTTATGGAGCACCCAACCAGTGCTATCGGGGTACTCGGCACCGGGCCCGTTGGTCTCAATGGGAGTTGTCACGGAAGCTGTGACCCGTTCCGTGGCCCTGGGGCTCCATGGCTAAAGGGGGTGAAAGAACAATGAAACAGAATTGATGAATAGTTTGTGACGCCACCTGTGGTGTTCGGCAAGGGAGATGTTAAGCCGACGCTGCATGCAGATCCTCTGGGACTGGTGGTGTGTTGCAGCCAAGATAGTGAAGCTCCCCACAGGTGGAGCTGTAGTCCCAGGGCAGTGTAGATGTAGGGGTAGTTGAGAGGTGCAGGCAGTGTAGAAGCTGGTACCCAGATGTAGCGGTACCAGGTGTGTTGGCGCAGGAATGAATGGAGGACACCAGGGCTTGTAGTTCCAAAGCTTTACTCACAGTCTGTAGTACACACAGGTGCCGGCCTCCGTGCTGTGTCCTCCGGGTCAGGGACTCAGTCGACCTCCAGGCAAGATAGGACGCTCTGCCAACATGTGCCTTTCTGAACGTCTCCTCTATAGCGCCTTTAAGTGTGAAGTACTCCTAGTACTGAGTTACACTGGAGTTCCTCCTGACAGATGTTCCCAAGAACTCTACTTGTACGACAGACAGCTGTAGCCTGCTTCGGGGACTCCTTACTCCTGAGTCCCGGCTCACTATCAATGTTGCTGTTGTGCCCCCAAGTCTTAGATGGGAGTAGTGCATTTACAGCCCACTACTCCACTGGTGTCTGCTGCAGAACCATTAGTGTCCATACAACCTCGGGGACCGGGCCCCGGCCTTGCGCTTGGAACTTCTAGGCAGGGTTCTTCCTCTAACCCACGTCCTCTGTTCCCTTTTACTACTATGTTCCATACTATTCTTTCCTTCTTATGGAAGATCAGCTTTCTGTTCAATGTCCTTCTCTTTCTTTCCTTTCCCGTGCCAGCAGACCCAGGCCACTGAGATCTGCTGCAGCACCTCCTTCCTCCATCCCTCTCCCAGGGATCTTCTTTCCTCACTCCTCTGAGTGACTCTCTTGACTGACTGAAATTCTAAACCTTCCCACTCTTTTATGTATTCTAAACTCCACCCGCCTCCCAGCACGTTTCGTGTTCCAAGCAGGGAGCCACCAAAGGTGCTCTGCTACACTCTAAGCAGGGAGCCACAATGTGGCTTTGCTGAACTACCGTGTTGTGTTGCAGTGTGGTTGGAGCCTCCAACTCACCTGGATGGTGGGGTACCACACCTCAGGAGGAGGTGCAGTACCTGTGTGGCAACTGAACCCTCAGGGGCACCATAGTTATACTGCCATTTCATTTTGAAAAGCTCAAGAGTATAAATAACTAATGTAAACAAAAAGAAATAACTTAAACTTAAGAACCATGCAGGGAAAATGTGTTAATACCACTATCCAAGAAGTATCATTTCTCCTTGTGGAGATTGACATGCTAAGCATGCAAAGATCAAAAAGACTAAAGCCGCAATGCTCCTCTAGGAAATTTGCAAATTGTCTCTTCAGAGAGGAAGAGGACTAGAACTCTAGTTCCACCTATTGGAAGTAGCAATCCTAAAAGTCAATGACGACCCTTTAACAAGACTTGTCACATGACTTAGGATAAAAGCCAAAGCAGAATCTCAATTTGCAGACAGTATTTCGGGGTACTGCCCCTCGTCATTGCAAAGTGTGAGATCTGGTTTGGCTGTGTGATAGACGTCTGATACATCCAGCAACCAGTCGGAAGTAAAATTGAGCTTAGCTTGACAATACTTTATTGCACAAAGTGGATGATTCATTAAGCAGTTTAAGTTTTCATAATATGGCTTGAAATATTGCAACATTAGGTTCTTTTTGCTGCTAGTGTCATCCACTCTAAAACAGTAGGCTAGCCCTAGTAAGTGTGGCCAAGTGCTTCCTGCAAATTCATCATAGTCTACACCACTAAAAAGGTGAAACACAAAAAGAAAGCACAGAATAACAAATGTGCAAAAATGCCCTGCAGTAAAAAATATGACAATAATCAGCAAGTGCTGGTAAAAAGATGACAACAAATACAGGGTATTTAGTTGATATGTTTTTTTTGCAAAATAGTGTATACCAAGCCACTCCACCTCATCAAGGTAACCCTTAATGGAGCAGTCCCTATCCAATGTATTTAAATCCTGAACATATGAACAGTGTCTAAATGAACAGGATTAAGACAGGCGCTTCCTAGTATGGGCACGTGGTGTAAGACGGCTCTTTATGTGCATGTCACACGAGAGGAAAAAAAGGGATTAAACACACATGAGACATGCACAAATGTGAACAAGTCGGTCGGACAGTGTTCACACCACCCACTGACTGAAACACAAAAAGAAAGCGCAGGGTATTTTTGCACATTTGTTATTCTGTGCTTTCTTTTTGTGTTTCAGTCAGTGGGTGGTGTGAACACTGTCCAACCGACTTGTTCACATTTGTGCATGTCACATGTGTTTTTAAACCACTAAAAAAGTGTACATCATGACAGAGATGTAGTCCAGTCCCTGAATGGAGTACATGTCCTCTGGTAGTACACAGCAGCTAAAAATGTACAAATAAATTAAGAGTCTAATCTTGATAAATCGGGGCCAAAGTGTCTAAAATACATAAGATTATTGCATGCAATGGACTTCACTTTTCAAGCACAATTTGAGATAGGATCGTAACATAAGATCTCATATTCATGTACAAGTAAACCGTGGCTCAATGGGTCATGAAAAATGTATTTCACTCAGACATGAAGTTGACTTGAAGCATTTGTACTGGAAATGAGCAGAATGATCTGCGAAGGATCGAGTTTGAGTCGAATTTGCTAGTCCATCTGATTACACTTTGCGAGAAGTAATAAATTCCATACTTGTTACAAATTCCTGTAATTTGAATGTAAAAAAAGGTGGAAAACTGATAAGTTTCACATTGTTTGTTTAAATACAGCCCCAATGTGTTAGCTATTCTTAGGGTACTGTCACACTTAGCGATGTACCAGCGATCCCGACCAGCGATATGACGTGGTCAGGGTCGCTGGTACATCGCTAAGTGGTCGCTAGTGAGCTGCCACATAGGCAGATCTCACCAGCGACATCGCGGGGGTCGCTACTTACCTGTCACACTAGGCGATCCTGACGTCCTCCCGCCCGGCTCCACGCTCGTCGCTCATCTCTCCACAGGAAGCGACGCAGGAAGCTGACGACGAGAAACAGTCCTGGACGTTCTCGCGCGATCAGCGATGACCAGCGGGGGAGCGGTCGGAGGTAAGTAACAGACATGGCGATATCGCTAGCAATATTGCTATAACGTCACAAGTTATAGCGATATTGCTAGCCATATCGCTTAGTGTCACTGGCCCTTTACATACCAATGTAATAAACGAATGCTTTATGACAATTTAATTCCCTGCAGAGAGCTGTAATAAATTAAAATAGACTGGGTTTCTTTTACTTCCACTATCAAAACAAACAGCTATGGCAATCTAGACACAATACTTTACAGTGCAAAATGTTCTTAGCGTTTCTTTATTTTCTGTAACATGGTGGTTAGCCTAATTTATAACATGCAATCCTCATTTGCCCTGTATACTGTTTATCTAGACTTTATCTCTCAGATCTAGAAGACTCAGCAAAGAAAACCTGATTGTGCAAGAACTGTATACAGTACATGCAGAGGTGTAGCTCCATGCTCCCAAGCCACAACAGAAAATGTATTCTTATCCTCTCTTGCTGACAACTTATCTTCCAAAAGGTAGGGGAGAAAACAAGGGGAACTGCTACCTTGGATCTAATCCTTATAAACAGGGAGGAAATGGTTGAGGAGGTAAAAGTGGCTGGGGCCCTAGGAGGTAGCGATCATGCTATTTTCGATAACTAGAGGAGGAAGACCTGTGAAGACTCAGACGTCAAGGTTAGATTTCAGAAAGGCAGATTTTAATGGATTCAGAAAGAGAATTGGAGGGATCCAATGGCTGGATATCCTTAAGGACAAAAATGTCCAGGAAGGATGGGAAATCTTGAAAAATGAAATTCTCAAAGCACAATTGCTAACAATTCTGAAAAGAGGGAAGAATAGGAAGTGTTTAAGGAAACCAGGATGGATGAACACAGAACTTAAGCACAAGCTAAAAAGGAAGAAATAAATGTTTATAAAATGGAAAGAGGGAGGCATATCTAAAGAAGAATATAATGCTGTCTGCAGAACCTGCAGGGCACGAATCAGATTATTAAAGCTGACAATGAATTGAGGCTTGCAAGAGATGTCAAAAGCAATAATAAAGGATTTTGGGGATATGTCAAAAGTAAAAGAAAAGTCAAAGATGCTATAGGATTTTTTACACAATGAAAATGATGAAATGGTAAGACAGGATGTTGAGAAGGCCGAACTTTTAAATTCCTATCTTGCATCTGTTTTCTCTCAGAAAGGAAATGTAACATCAACTATTCTTCACTGTATTATTAAGGGAATAGAAGAATCCAGGATATCTATAAACAGCAATATAGTGAGGAAACACTTAGCTAACCTAAATTAATTCAAGTCTCCAGGTCCAGATGAATTACACCCCAGAGTACTGAAGGAGACAGCAGAAGAAATTTTTGAACCGCTCTCCATAATCTTTGAAAATTCGTGGAGATCAGGAGAAGTCCCAGACTGGAGAAGGGCAAATGTTGTTCCTATCTCAAAAAGGGGAAGAAGGTGGACCCAGGCAACTATAGGCTGGTGAGTCTGACTTCTATACCAGGAAAGATCTTTGAACAAATTATTAAACAACATGTATGTCAGTACCTGGATAAAAATGAAGTGATTAAACAGAGTCAGCATGGGTTTGTAACTAATAAGTCAAGTCAGACTAACTTAATTTCCTTCTATGACAGAATCACTGATTGGGTGGATCAGGGAAATGATGTAGATATAGTATATCTTGACTTCAGCAAAGCATTTGGCAAAGTATCTCACACAATCCTTATTGAAAAAATGACTAAGTATGGAATGGATAAGGCAACTGTTAGGTGGATTCATAACTGGCTTAGTGATCGGACCCAAAGAGTGGTCATAAATGGCTGCACATCCAGTTGGAAGAATGTCTCAAGTGGGGTACCACAGGGCTCTGTCATGGCCCTGTATTGCTCAACATCTTTATCAACGATTTAGATGAAGGAATTGAGGGTAAACTGATTAAATTTGCTGATGACACAAAGCTAGGAGGGATAGCTAATACTAGAGAAGAGAGAAGATTCAAAAATATATAAATAAAGTGGAGCAGTGGGCAGCAACTAACAGAATGGTTTTTTTAACAAGGAAAAATGCAAAGTACTACATCTGGGCAATAAAAATGAAAAAAGCATATACAGAATGGGATGAATAGGGCTAAGCAACAGCACATGGGGAAAAAGACTTGGGTATACTAATAGATCACAGACTGAATATGAGTCAACAGCGTGATGCCGCAGGAATAAAGGCAAATGCAATTCTAGGATGTATTAACAGAAGCATACAGTCTAGATCACGTGAAGTCATTATTACCCTCTACTCCTCTTTGGTCAGACCTCATCTGGGATACTGTGTCCAATTTTGGGCACCACATTTTAAAAAAGACATCAACAAACTGGAGCAAGTTCAGAAAAGAGCGACCAGAATGGTGACCGGTCTGCAAACCCTGTCTTATGAGGAAAGGTTGCAGGATTTGATAATGTTTAGCTTGCAAAAGAGAAGACTGAGAGGAGACTTAATAACTGTCTACAAATATCTCAAGGGCTGTCACATTGCAGAAGGATCATCTTTATTCTCTTTTGCACAAGGAAAGACTAGAAGCAATGGGATGAAACTGAATGGGAGGAGACAGATTAGATATTAGAAAAAACTTTTTGACAGTTAGTGATCAATGTATGGAATAGGCTGCCACGAGAAGTGGTGAGTTCTCCTTCAATAGAAGTCTTCAAACAGAGGCTGGACAGATATCTGTCTGGGATGATTTAGCGAATTCTGCTTTGAGCAGGGGGTTGGACCAGATGGCCCAGGAGGTCCCTTCCAAATCTACAATTCTATGATTCTACCAAAACATCGGACTGGTTTTACATTGTACAGGATTTATTTGATATAAGCAATTTAGATTTAATTTATATAATAGTTCTAATAATATTTTTATCATTGTAAAGGGGGCCCGAGTGCCAGCTGTGATGAGGGGCTTTAACTCTTCAGCACCCTGGCGCCCCCGAAACTACAATTTTGGTGTTGGAGTGGCATGTGTACGAACCTTTACCCACCTGTGGGACCAGAGCCTGATCAGGATTAAGTGTCTCTGTTTGATGTGACTTCACACAAACGTCCTCCAACTCTGCGTTCTTTTTCTTAAAGGGTTTAATTAGGAACAAATTCTTGCAGCACAGTTACAGTCTATCCGTCACCATAAAGTTTTAACATGCCATCTTCTGCACAATTCCTGATCTGATCATGACGCTTCCCGTCCTGCACCTTCTCTGAACCCAAGGCCCGCAGAATCCTCCCGTTGGCCGTCACTGGACGCTCCCCGGTGATTGAGGTAGTACCCCCCCTGAGAAGGGGTGGTGATCGAATTTCCAGATTAAAAAAATGAGAAGCATACTGGATTCATACCTTAGAAACTCTTGCTCCGATGGGTATGAACAGGGAATATGATCTATTGTCATTTTTACGATTTATACGTAACATAAAGTTTGGGTTTTTTTTTTCCCCTTCTCTTGATTGCTATGCTTATGTGGTCTATTGTCCACTAATTTTCCATTTCTATTTTTAGAGCTGTTTATACTGAACCATGGATAACATCCATCATGAGCACCTGTCTTGCACATTGAATAGCTCACCAATAACTTCACTCTATCTTGGATAATCCAATTAATTCCTCTTTTCTCTATAGGGTTAAATCTCTCTATTCATGAAATGATCTGCCTTTACATTCCTTTGTTTCCCTTTGAACACCTCTCCGCCCCCTATTCTATCAGTAATGCCCACTTCGCTTGTATATACATGATGGTGTAGGGAAGGTGACCAGACGGACTTGTCAGAATAGAGAAAGGAAGGTTTGCACAGTTTAGACAGGTGTCAGTACAGTGGGGAAACAGCTAGGAAAGTGTAGTGGATGTGCATTACCTTGGGTTGACCTTTAGAGGGCAGGGAGGAGTGTGAGCATAGGACTTGACATCAGCTTAGGGCTTAAGAAACCATTGGTCATGGGGGCGGAGTTAGAGGGAACCGGGAAAGATATAAATTTGACAGGAGGGTTCCAGAAAGTTCCAGTCCCCAGGGGGAGCTCAAGTGACGAGGAGTCTGTGACAGTTGTCGCACTGTGAGGAAAACCCAACCAGGGGGACTGAGGAGAAAGGAAGTCAGGGGGGTGGTCCTGACACAAAGTACCGCAGCACAGACGAGGCCCCGGGGAAACGCATACCGAGTTGAAGACGATACCTGACCAGAAAAATTACTGTAGGTGTACGGACCTATGGCGGCCACAGTGACTGAGCTGACAGGAACGTCGTTAAGCAGAAAGGGACGGTGCGTGTATTTACGTCCCTGGTGATAAGTACGTTGTGTGTGTAACGGGGCCTGGACATGGAGGGCCGTGAAGAGAATTGGCGGTGTATTGTGAGGGCCGTCAGTCGGACGGCGGGAAATAAACTTGGACCTGTTGCACCCGAAATCTTGCCTCCAGCTTGTGTCTGTACGTCTCTATGCGGTATCCAGAGGGACCACCCCCCCAGCCCGGCCCACCGACCCTACATTGGTATCTCCTTTCCCACCATAACAATGGCGGTGGAATGCTCATAGCCAGCAGTGAAACGCACAGCCATGCGTTTTACATCACTTCCGGTTAAGTGATGTGAGGTGGAATGCATATCTGCCCTCTGGGATGCACAAACACTCCCACTGACATGATTTCCGGCTTTCCTCCTGACGTCGCACTGCTCTTTTTCCCATCCACCGACCTTTTTATGCCTGGATACCTGCAGCAGACCAGCGGTGGAAGCTGTGTCTACACCACCAGGGTACAGGTAATGTCCACACAGCCACCAATTTCCCCTTTTTTACTGAATCGCTACTCTTATGCTTCATTCAGAGCCTTTTTCATTACAGGCTGCTACTATGAGCCTCCTTGCTGACTGAAATCAGCTCAGCCCTCTTGTATACCGGTATGGTTAACCCCTTAAGCTCACTTTAACCTCATAGACGTTTTTAGCATTACTATAACGCGGCACATTTTTGCTTTTACAGGCTGTAATTCACATAGCCTCCCTCAAAATCCATAAGACCTACGAGGGTTTGTTATATGGGTTTGTTCAAACCATAGGGTGTCCCTTCATTTCCATCTATCACCACATATTCTACAGTATTTTATCTTATTCATCACAGGTCTTAACCCTTTAGATATCTTTTGTCGATTTCATTCTGGTTCTATTTCTCTCTGGAGTACGGTATGTTAATCCTCTCATACTTCTATTACCACATATAGATTGTGCCTGATATTCCTTTCTTCTCTGATTTATTTCACACATTATCTTTCAGCAATTAATTTTTTTATTTTTGTATATACTTCTGTTTGTATAATATTTACTATTTTTTTCATATCCTGATTTTTGTTATGATTTTACATGTACTGTGTCATTGTTTATTTTTCTAGTTACTGATGAAGATCCACGTTTAGGATTGAAACGTTTAACGTATTATCTGGGATGAAATAAAACATCATTTTCTATTTGAAATTCAAGTTGAGTGCCAGGTTCTTCTTTATATGTTGCCCATCCTGTCACAATAACAGACTGCCACTTGCAATCTCAACTGGACCCTAGGTCCTGGTCAATTTCCAGATGGTGGACCCAGACGCTGCCCTGAGGTTCGCTTCCTGGCCTCTCCCCGAGAGTGCTCCCCTGAAGTTCAGCTTTCAACTTTCTTTTTCCTTCAGATCAGCCCACTGACTGTCACGTCTTGCTTGCTCCAAGCTACTGTTGCAACTGACTACACTCCTCCAACTGTTGAGACTACTTAGCTAACATTTACCTTATCTAATCTGCTCTACAGTACCACCTAGTGTCCTGATAACATATCTGCATTTCCCTAAGTAACTCTGTCAGTTCAAAAGAAAGGGCACATGCACTACTGCAACCCCTCTACATACATCCCTTCTTAAACAGGGTCGTCCTCAACCATCAAGATGTCTGTAACAAACTGGTTAAACACAATTTTCTCTAGTCACCTTCCACGATAGCCACCTTGGAGGTTGTCTCCCCGCCCTAATAGGGGACAGGAACACAAAGAGGTTAAATAACCCTCCCCTTCCTGCTACCTCAGTGTTTTTCCTGTCCCCTATCGGGGCATGAAGAGGTCACAAGGGGCTGCCGTGGCCAGCGAGCGGAGCCCCTATATACTTACAGAGCTGGGCAGCCGAGGTCGGGGGGAGGTTCGCCTCTCCTCCTCCAGGTGCTGCTCCCGTCTCCACCGCGGTGTGACTCGGGACATGGCCGCCCCTCCCGCGCCCTCCGGGGTAAAGGGGTACGGTGCCTGCCAGGGTCCTGCACAGCTCCCCGGCTTCCTCCCAGCGCCACATTGGAGCCAGGGTGCGTGCATCAGAGGGGGCGGGCAGTCGACCGGAAGTGGCAGTGACGCGCACTTCCGGTTTGCGGCCTCCGGCGTCCTATGAAGGGGAAACGCGTGCCGGCTCCCGGGGAGACCCGAGAAACGATCACAATGGCGGCGGGGGTCGACCATATCCTCCCCAGGGACGAGGGAGGAGCACCAGGAATGAACGCCCCAATCACCCTTAAAAGGGTGCAGCAGCTCCAGGTAAGCGCAGAGTGTGTGTGCAGAATGGACGGTGAGAAGCCCTCAACTGCAGCATCTGCAGAGCCCAGCGTTCCCCCTCCTACTGTGAGTAGCGGGGCCGGTCCCTTGCCTGTCAGACGAACTAGTGGCACAGGTCTGAGTAAGCTCTTTTCTTGCAGGAAGACAAAGCCTCTGCCCCTAAAAACCCCGCAAGTGTGGTATATGTGGTGCCAGGTTTCCTTCTGATTACAGAAATAAGTTATGCCAGCTGTGTATGCAAAATAAACCTCCCTGTTTGACAGCATAAAGACTCTCATTAGAAAGGAGGTTCAGACCTCCATAGCAGCCCAAACCCCGGCACAGGGCCGTACCCCAAAAAAGAGGAAAAGGGCACCTATAGAAGCCGACTCAGACTCAGGAGAGGTCCGTTCCTCTGGGTCGGAGGAGATTTGGGAAGATGAGGGCTCCACGTCCACCTCCAGTCATGATACAAAAAAATACTATTTCTCCTCGGAGGATATGGAGGAGTTAGTTTCCATGGTAAGAAATACCATGGGATTGGAGGAGGAGGTTAGGCTCTCAGTCTAGGATGAGATGTTTGGAGGGTTGAAACCCAGAGGTAGAAAGGGTTTCCCGGTTCATGAGGTTACACAGGATTTAATAACTCAGGAGTGGTCCTCCCCCGAGAAAGCACTTACGGTGCCCTCTGAGCTAAAAAAATCGGTTCCCCCTAGAAGGTGATAGTTCCATTTGGGAGATCCCTAAGATAGACGTCCAAGTGTCTAAAGTCACTAAGAAGACGTCCTTGCCCTTTGAGGATGCCTCCCAATTGAAGGATCCGATGGATCGCAAAATAGAGAGCCATCTTAAAAAGTCCTGGGAAGCCTCTATGAACATGCTCAAAGAAAATATTGCATCCACCTGCGTAGCCAGATCGTTGTTTTTCTTGCTACGTGCGTTGGAGGACCACCTGTCTGGGGGCACTCCAAGGGAAGAAATCTTAGACTCCCTGTCAATCCTCCAAAAGGCAACAGGCTATTTAGCTGATGCTTAGGGAGAAATGGTACGGGTGGCAGCAAGGTCCCTAGTCCTCTCAAACTCGGCCAGGAGAGCCTTGTGGCTGAAGTCATGGGGAGGCGACATCACTTCCAAAACAAAACTTTGTGCCATCCCCTTCCAGGGACACTACGTGTTCGGGCCGGTCCTCGATGACATCCTTGAGAAGGCTTCTGACAAGAATAGGTCACTGCCGGAACAGAAACCCGCAAAAAGGTGGTTTTTTCGTCCCTCAAGGCAACAGACTTCTCAAAGGGCATTCAGAGGGAAGGGCAAAATGGGTCGATGGAGTTACCCGAAAGGGGGTAAAGGAAGAAACATCCTTGTGCCCCAACAGCAGCAGCCCCCGGAAAAGCAGTGACTCCCGGGTAGGGGGTCGACTCACAGTTTTTTGCCCAATGGCAGGCCATGACCTCGAACCAGTGGGTCCTGCACACTATACAATTTGGGCTAAAACTGGAGTTCGAGCACCCCCCCCGCATGCCCTAAGGATTACCCCAGCGCATTCCCCAAGTCTGCAAAAAGTTCTGTGGCTTCAGTTAGAAGAACTGCTACGGGAGCAAGTGGTCTCGTATGTACCTCCTCAGGAGGAGGGCAGGGGACATTATTCTCGCCTGTTCCTGATAAAGAAACCCTCAGGAAAGCACAGGCTCATTATAAATCTAAAACCCCTGAACCACTTCATCAAGTACCGTCGATTCAAGATGAAGTCAGTAAGATCAGCGATTCCTCTTATTGGACGAGGCTGGCAGATGGTGACAATAGACCTAAGGGATGCGTATTACCACGTACCCATTCATCCGGACCACCGGAAGTTTCTGAGGTTTGTGGTCACCCATGACCGAGGAATCAGCCACCTTCAGTTCAACGCCCTGCCGTTTGGGTATCCCCAGCACCAAGGGTGTTCAAGAAAATCATCAAAGAGGCAGTCATCTTCATTTGGCTTCAGGGGATATGCATTGTACCGTACCTGAACGATCTGCTTATCGTCGCCCCATCAATAAACCGGCTGAACCAGGACGTATCAAGGACCCTACAGATTCTCGAAACTCTAGGGAGGATACCAAATCTCCAGAAGTCAGCCCTCTGTCCTTCCCCGAGGAAAAAATTCCTGAGGATCCTCTTGGATTCAGATAACAGGACGTCCTTTCTTCCCGAAGATCGTCAAAAAGACCTTCGGCAGAAAATAATCCGGTTCAGAGACCAAAGGGCGCCGACGCTGAGGGACGCCATATCCATTGTGGGCTCTCTGACAGCGTGCATCCAGGCAGTGTCCTGGGCACAAGCTCACACGCGAGTCCTCCAGTCGTATGTTCTGACAAATATGAAAAAATATCCAAACAACCTGTCAAAAAGGGTTCTACTTCCAGGACATGTAAAATCGGCCCTCTGGTTGTGGCTGAGCTACCGAAACCTGAGGCGAGGAGTAAGCTGGGATCAGCTTCCTCTAAAAATACTATGCACCGATGCCAGCCTGAGGGGCTGGGGAGCCATGGTCGAAGATTCATACTTCCAGGGACAATGGCCCCAGAACATAAAGGCTGGATCTTCAAACCTAAGGGAGCTGACGGCAGTGGAAGAGTCACTGAAGGCCGCAGCAGCCCTTGTCAAGAACCATCATGTCCGGATATACCCCGACAACGTGACCATGGTGGCATATCTCAGGCATCAAGGGGGCACAAGGTACGCCAGCCTAAAGAAAGTAACAGCAAGGATCCTCCTCTGGGTAGAGAAGCACCTGTTATCCATTTCCGCAGTACACCTGAAGGGGTCGGAAAACATCCAGGCAGACTTCCTGAACAGGAAGGACGTCCATCCAGGAGAATGGTGTTTGAACCAAGAGGTGTTCCAGGCTCTAGCCTCAAGATGGGGGGATCCAGAAGTCGACCTGTTCGCGAATGCACAAAATACAAAGGCTGCGACCTATTTCTCCCTCAGTCCCACGTACGGAGCCAGGGGGACAGATGCATTTGCCCATCCATGGGTCTTCAGACTGGCCTATGCCTTTCCACCAATCCCGATGCTGGCAAAGACCCAACAAAAGATCAGGGCAGACGGAGTCAAGACGATCCTGGTGGCTCCGATGTGGCCAGGACGAAGCTGGTGCAGCGCTCTGTTGGACATGGCCCAGGAAGGTCCCTTGCTATTACCCCAGAAGTCCGACCTCCTTTTTCAAGGTCCATTGCTACACCCGGACCCAGCCAAGCTATCCCTAGCAGCCTGGTTATTGACGGCCAAAGGGTTATCGGATGAGGTAATACGGACCCTTCAAAAGAGTAGAAAGCCGATAACGAATGCAATCTACCGGAAAATATGGAAAAGATTTTCCTCCTGGTGCCTCCCGAAGGTCCCTGACCCCTCCCATCCAAATATTGCCCAAATACTAGACTTCCTACAGAAAGGGTTAGATTTAGGGCTTACTCCGAGTACATTAAAGGTACAGGTATCTGCCCTAAGTACCTTTTTTGACCAGGACCTAACCCATCACCGCTGGGTCAAGCGGTTCATGATAGCAGCAGGCAGGATTTGCCCTTCGCTCACTAGCCGGGTTCCCCCCGGGATCTTAATTTAGTGCTTAATAGCCTAACACAGGCCCCGTTTGAGCCCCTGTCAGATGTTCCATTAAAAATGCTCACACTCAAAACAGTGTTTCTCGTGGCGATCACATCAGCTAGACGGGTGGGGGAGCTACAGGCTCTTTCAGTACAAGAACCTTATCTTCTACGCAATTCAGACAGTATAGTACTATGCCTAGACCCCTCCTTTATGCCCAAGGTGGTGTCAGACTTTCATAGAAGCCAGGATATCGTGTTGCCCTCATTCTGCCCAAATCCTTCTAACCCGAAGGAAGCGAGATTTCATATCCTGGATGTTCGCAGGGTAGTTCTCCGTTACCTCGAAGCAACCAAGGATTGGAGAATTGATCAGAACCTGTTCCTTCAGTATTCAGGAAGAAATAAAGGGAAGAAGGCGGCAAAGAATACGATAGCGGGCTGGATCAAGCAGTCCATCTCTTTGGCATATTCTGCAAAACATATCTCTCTTCCGGAGTCGTTAAAGGCCCACTCCACTCGATCAGTCGCTACGTCCTGGGCAGCAAGGGGAAATACGTCTTCGGGGTAGATATGCAGAGCGGCCACCTGGTCCTCAGTGCACACCTTTACTAGACACTATAGACTGGATTTCAATAGGGATCTGACGTTCGTCAGACGCGTCTTGCAAGCCGTAGTCCCTCCCTAAAAAATTAACGTTGGCATGACTCCAAGGTGGCTGTCGTGGAAAGTGACTAGAGAAAATAGAATTAGACTTACCGGTAATTCGGTTTCTAGGAACCTTCCACGACAGCCTTAATTTCCCTCCCTATATGACATATTAACCTGATGATTCCTGCTCTACTGGCGGTAACTATTCATGCTAGTATGTTCAGAAAAAACACTGAGGTAGCAGGAAGGGGAGGGTTATTTAACCTCTTTGTGTTCCTGTCCCCTATTAGGGCGGGGAGACAACCTCCAAGGTGGCTGTCTAATTCTATTTTTCTATCATATCAAGACATTTTACTCTATAATACACATAAAACATTTAGTATTCTTGTCACAGGCTCCGTAAGCTTTAGCTGGTTCTTCCGGACCCAGGCTCCACTAGGTTGGAGCCCCGTAACAGGAGTTCAAGTTCTTTGTTTTAATCAGGGTCCAGCAGACCCAGTCATACTGCTCCTGAAGGAAACCATTTTTTTTTTCTGTAGCCACTCAGTCCTTTCCTGCTCCGGGTAACTAGATACAGGACAAAATAATGGCCACACAACAACTTTAGCTTCATCCTCATCCATTAGATCAGCACACAGTTCACACAGACCTGATTCTTTCAGGTCATTTCTTCCTTCAGGTCCGGTGGACCACATGCTGACAAGTTATGCAGTCCTGATCCTTTGGGTCTTCCAGAAATCCAATGTTTTCCCCCTCCCTTCTGTGAATGCTCCAAGACTTCATGCAGCCATGGCAGTTAACCCTCCAAGGGTTTTAGTTCCGTAATCCAGCAGCGGAGGCGCAACGAGCGCAACAAAACTTGGGAGGGGGAACCACAATTTTACCACATTCTTTTTATGTGCAGCCAGTCTGACTGACAAATTTTCTTTAGCAACCATGGCCATTCTGACCTCCTTTACATCCGGGCTCCTGCCCACAAAACACAAACAGTCCTTGGTTAGCATTGATCCAGACATTGTTTGGAAAACTTCCAAGGCTCCTGCCCTCAGGGACGCAGAGCAGTCCCATCAGCTTCATTTTCTTTTCTAGGTGCAACAGGCACAACTTTAACAACTGAGTTACAGGCCAGTTTCAGTCACTGTCCCTTATCCTGGGTGGGTACCGGATTCCTCCCAGTCCCACTCAGCATCAGCAGGGGTCCATGCCCGTGTATCAGACATTCCAGGTGGCACCCATCCTTCTGAGGTGCCAGAACAGGAAGCTGCAGGCCTCATCGGCTCAGTGGGCCTCAGGTGCAGGGCCTTCCACACCCGATCCCATTCTACATAGGCCTGAAGCTCTTCATCCTCCCCCGGTGGCAGCAGATCCACAGCCACAGCGTAGAAATCCCAGGGTCCTCTTTCCTTGTAAAATGCCACCCGGTCTCCCTCCTGCAGTGGCCGCTGGTACCTGACTGAGCTGGCGCTGACAAAGACCTTGTCAAAGGTCCGTGACTCCCGGATGAAGCCATATCCTGCAGCCTGGTTGATGTGGACCTGGACCCCATCTGCTTCTCTGCCCGCCATGGCTCCTCCTCCTGGCTGGCACAGCTCCTTCCAGATCTCTTGCTCCCGCCGCTTCACCTCGACCACCTCCACAACCCAGGCCGCCTGCCCGGGGGATGGGTATGGGCCTTCTCCCTGTGGTGGTTGAGGGGGCTGAGAAGGCACGGGACCGCACATCTGCAGATGCACGCTGCAACTCCGGGGTTACGGCATGTGTGGGTATCACCTAGGGGTCACAGGAGCGCCATTCTACACCGCTTTCTGGCAGCTCCAGGACAGTGGCAGGAGGGTCGGGTGTTGTGAATTCACTTTCTTGCCTACCTCTGGTTACTAGTGAAGGTAGTGGAGCTGGTTATATTGACAGAGGGGTCGCGACTCGCGAGTTCTCTTTCCGGGCTCCCTCTGGTGGTTACAGGAGGTAATGGAGCTGATCTAATTAACAGAGGTCTGCCACCTGACAATGAGGAGGACGATTGGACATCTGGAGTTTCTGACTGGATTTAAGACAGCCGACTCCCTCTATCCCTGCTGGTGATTTTTTTCCTGCCTCCTGATGTCTTAGTTTCCAGCTCAGTCCCTGCATGCTCAAGCTAAGTGTTCTTTTGCTATTGTTCACATTTGATTAGGTTTTGTCTATTCTGTGTTGTGTGGTCAGCCAATCCCTGCTGGGGCTGTGCTGAATTTCCATCCTTATGTTACTGCTTGTGCCAGTTTGTTTTTGTCTTTTAGCTCTGTCTTCAGAATATGCCAGAGTGCTGATATAGTGGGCGAAGTCTAGTTACTTCAGTACTTTTCTATCAGATGTGTTGGACATTTTTTGCAGGGTTTTTTGCGTGATTGCAGACAGTGTCTTGCCTTTCCTGTCCTGTCTAGATAGTGTGGGCCCCATCATTTGCTTAGCCTATTTTCCTACCTGCGTTTGTGTTTTCATCTTGTCTCACCGATAATATGTTTGCGGGCTATCTATTCCTTTGGGGTCTGCTCTGGGGCAGTTTAGATTTCCCCTCTCTTGCTTTAGGATTATTTAGTTCTCCGGCTGTGTCGAGGCGCCTAGAATCATCGTAGGTACACTCCACGGCTACTGCTAGTTGTGTGGATAGGATCAGGGGTCTGCAATCCACTTAGTTACCAACCTCTCTGGTTTTCTGTGGCTTAGCTTGGTCTTGCTTTCCTCCTCGGTGACCCAATCATAACAGTCGGGGGGTCTGGGGCCCAGCATCACTCACCGCTGCTTTTGGCTGCTCAGGGCTGGATGTTAGGTCTCCCTCTCACCCCGTGGAAGGTGTCGGGGCATCCTCCGGATCTTCAAACGCCAGCTCCTGCAGCAAGGAATCCTCGGACCCCGCTTCTCTTTCCACCCAGGGGTTGGACTCCTCTTCCAGATCAGCCTCTGCCTCCTCCTCTTCCCGGTCCCACTGCCCGATTCACGGCATCCGCCAGAAGTGTCCGTCATCCTCCCAGGGGTAGCGATCCAGTTCAAAGGCCTCTCGAAAGTCGCATACTCCCCACAGCCATCCAGGATGGGCCCGTTCCTGCTCTCTCCTCCACTTCCATTCAATGTGGCCGATACCACTGCAGGCCCGAGTACAGGAGTGTGCCATGCTGTCCACCGCCGGCTGCTCCCGCAAAGGCGCTGTACAGCCTGCCACGTGTGTTGCTACTTCCTGGCCCCTCTTGGGCCAGGGCTAGGCTGACTCCTGCCACTCCTCCGTCTCCTCCCCTTCAGGGATCCGTTCCATAAGCTGTATCTTCTTTTTCTTTCACTGTGGCTCTGCTCACCAAGTTATGGGGCCTCGGTACTAAGCACCATCCCTGCTAGCCAGATCTTCATGCCATACTCTTCACATGATGCCCACGATGGGCAGAGCTTTTGCCATCCTCCGCGCCATTTTTCGTCTTGTTAATACTCACGGCCGCCATCTTGACAATGTTGGGGTTTCTTCCATTTTCTTTGGGCATCAGTCGGTTACCCTGCTCGTAGCACCACTTTGTAATGGGGGCCCAAGTGCCAGCTGTGATGAGGGGCTTTAACTCTTCAGCACCCTGGCGCCCCGAAACTACAATTTTGGAGTGTTCGCTGGTGTTTGAGTGGCATGTGTATGAACCTTCACCCACCTGCGGGACCGGAGCCTGATCAGGATACAGTGTCCCTGTGGGATGTGACTTCACACAAATGTCCTCCAACTCTTCGTTCTTTTTCTTAAAGGTTTTATTAGGAACAAATTATTGCAGCACAGTTGCAGTCCATCTGTCACCATAAAGTTTTAACATGTCATCTTCTGCACAATTCCTGATCTGATCATGACACTTCCCTTCCTGCACCTTCTCTGAACCCAAGGCCTGCAGAATTCTCCCGTTGGCCATCACTGGACACTCCCCGTCTATGTTGCCCATCCTGGCACAATAACAGACTGCCGCTTTCAATCTCAACTGGACCTTAGGTCCCGGTCAATTTCCAGACGGTGGACCCAGACACTGCCCCAAGGTTCGCTTCCTGGCCTCTCCCCGAGAGTGCTCCCCAGAAATTCAGCTTTCATCTTTCTTTTTCCTTCAGATCAGCCCATTGCCTGTCACGTCCTGCTTGCTCAATCATGACCCAACGTAATCCCTTCTTGATTTTTCTGTTCATCACAGGCTTGTAAGTCATTTTTTAGCACCTTCCCTCTTTTAAACTGTTAGTTATCTTGGTCTGAACTTGCCATGATATTTAAAGGATTAAAATGTCTGATTTTGAGCTATCACCAACCCTGGCAGTGTGGGTGGTGGTGTCTGCTGGATGTTACAGTTGACTCCCTTAAATCCTTAAGACGATTATAATGAGAGCAATCGGGGCTACCGCCTGGGGCCCATGGCTCTGTTGGGCCCAATGGCTAGATTGCCTTCATTATAATGTTTTGTGCCCCACATCTCATGGCAGTGAGCCTTCATGACATCACTTGCAGGGGCGACACTCTGCACTGCAAAGAAAAGTTCTGTTTCTGGCTCAACACCTCTGATCAGAGCCGGAGAGATTACATTGTCAGTATCCACTGAGAAGAACAGTGCGCAGTGACAGGAATCTACTGAGTATTCATTGGAATTGAAAACCGTCATATGGTCAGTAGAGACTAGTTCAGTCCCTGAAACAAGCATCACTGATGACTAAGGATGGGCGAACCCGAGCAAAAAAGTTTAGGGTCTATACCGGACACCCAATGTCCGTGCACAGACTCCAAACTGTTTAGTTCATCTACCCGAAAAGTTTTTGAAAGGCTGCAGCGTAGCCAATCAACAAACTTTTCCAGTGTGGGCACTTACGGTTCAACCAGACAAGAGTTGGCTCAATCACAACTAGGACACGTGTTGTCATGGCTGTGATTTGCTTGCACACTGTGTAATTAAAAAAAGATGTGCGGTCCCCTCTATTCTTGATAACTAGGGCAGGCTGCAACCCCCAGTAGTTAGCTTTATCTTGGCTGGTTATCAAAAATAGAGGGGTCCCACGCCTCTTTTTTAAATTAATTAAATAAATGATGAGGAATAAATTTGGTCAAAAACTTGGTGTCTTTTTATTTTATTAAAAGAATTTTTATTTAATGTTTGTGTGTGTTTTTTAACCATTTTCTAGTCTAGGGTTAATAATGGATAGGTGTTTTATTAATCCAGCTTAATGTCACCTTCCAAAAACAAGGTGACATTAACCCTTTATTATTAGCCACCGCAACAGGGCAATGGGAATAGAAAGGCTAAGTGCCAGAAAAGGCGCATCTTATAGATGCGCCTTTTCTGGGGTGTCTGGGGGCAGATTTTTGTAGCCGGGGGGGGGGCAAAAACAATGGCCCCTCTCAAGCTATATCTGCCCTCACTAACTGACTTTCCCTCTCTGGTTGAGAATTTACCGCGGGAGCCCATGCATTTTTTTTTCAAAGAATTAACCCCTTAATTTAACACCTAGATGTCCCAAATTTTACACACATACCCTAATCTAATTATTAATCAAAGACATATAAAAAAATTTATGAAATGGTTTACTGTATGTAAACCATGTGTCATTTCATGTCGGGTTTTGGAATGATTTTACAGAAGCCGGCACTTGATTTAGCGGCTATTCTGCTATGTAGAACTCTAAGAAATATAAATATATATGTCTCAAAGACGTGTGTGTGTGTGTGTGTGTGTATGTATGAGTGTGTGTATATATATATATGTGTCTATATCTATTCTTTTGTTTGTGTTTTAACCTGTCATTGGGCTCTATTATATGTCCATTTTGCAAGCCGGCGAGAAAATCTCGGCATATGGATGCAATATGGATGTCATAGAGATGCTTACATGCGCAAAAAACGCAGCTACACTTTGACAACGGATGACATACGGATCACTGTTTAGGGAACATTTCTGCGTATTACGACCATAAAATACGGTCCGTATTTTTATACGTTGGGTCTGACTCCAGCCTAATAGTAACAGTTCACGTGGGGAATCCACAACCAATACAGTTCAGGATTGGATTCTGACAAAGAATTGAGGTTCTGGAGCTTTAAGAACCTTTATTAGTTAGGAGCAGTACTTGCAGGTAACTACAAGAGAGCTCAAAGTCTCTTGGTGGCATAAAGGCAGAAGAGGGAATATATGGCAATATGTACAGTCCTGAAATCCCATATTCATTTTCTCAGCTGGTCATGGTATGTGCAGAAATATACTTGAAGTAAATAATGGATAATTTGCGGTGAGGCAGGGACCCTCGATTTCCTCAACACGTGGAGCAATAGATTCTTCTGTACACAATTAGTGCGACGTACTGCTGGAAAAACACGCCTTAAACATGACAGCGTGGACCCAGGGTTAAAAAAAAAGGTTAAAAGTCTTCAGCCATCTTGGCTGTAGAAGTCAGGGGAAGATCCAAGGCGTTAGGCATTGCTGTAAGTCTTGAGATGAAGAGAAAGATGAACCTCCAGGCTTGGAGCCTGGAGGGGGGTCAGGAGACCCCCTCACATGAGATCTGCTCTGGGTCACATCTTGAACCAGATTCCTCAGGGAACTTTCTAGAACCCTGTCTTGTCTAGACAGACACTGGAGGTAGCTCCTCCCATTGAACCTTGGTGACAGGTTTACTGACCAATAGGATAACTCTCAATTCCTGGGTCAAAAATTGCTGGGTGTACAAATTTGTCTTGGCCACCATGAGGTTTACAAAATCCTCAGAGAAAAAGACTTTGAAAAAGTCTATGTCTGTGAGGCCAATGGTGTCAAATTGTATTCCTGATTGTGCCACAAAATCAGGAATCTGTGGCTTATAATCTTTGGCGGGTGAGGTCTATACGGGGTCTGCAATGGTGGGTGCAGGTTCAGTTTATGTCCTGAGGTGTCTTTGTGGCAGTTCGGAAAAGGAGGATGAAAAATAATGGAAGGTGGTATTCTCTTCCTCATCAGTTTCAGAGACAAGGAAAGCGTATGCCTCCTCCACTGAATACCATGATTGGGAAGAGCGGAACATTTTTTCACGTATGCGGTGTTTGTGTGTACCAAATTTAATTCAGGTGTGTGTGTGTGTGTGTTTGAGTGTTTTACTTATTTTTTTTTTATTTAGAAGAGAAAAAGAAGAAAATAATCTAGAAAGAAAAAGATAAAAATAAAATAAAAAGAATGTAAAGATTTGGTAAAATAAAAAACAAATTTGCTAACAGTACGTCAGTAAAAATAAATTACTGAGCTCCCGCAAATATCTGACACCAACCCTGACTATAAAAATATTGTAGGAGTTGCCAATTACTACAGTATATTTTTACTGTCTCTAATCTAGTCCTATCAACTAATTTAAATAATTTCTTTAATTCTTTTTTCACACACATGAAAAACAACAACTGGATGCCAATCAGTGATATGTCGCTGATCTGTGCTCGACGACTGTAGGATGCACACACTGATGTGATTCTTTTTTTCTGTGCTATCTGACACTAATCCTGACTATATTCAGAAAAAAAAATACTGTAGTAGTCGCTGGTTACTGCAATATATTTTTTCTGTCCATAATCTAGTTAAAGTCTAAATTATTATTTTTTATTCTTTTCCACAGAAAAAAAACAACAAAAACTGGATGCTGATCAGTGTTATGTCGCTGAGCACTCAACGACTGTAGGACACACGTACAGATGTGATTACTCTTTTCCACACTATCTGACACTAACCCTTACTATTAGAGTTGAGCGAAATGGGTCGAAAAAATTCAAAATTCGCCAACTTTCGCCAAAGTCGGGTTTCATGAAACGAAACCCGACCTTAGCGTGAGGTTGGCCACGAAGTCGGCGACTTTAGCGCCAAAGTCGTGTTTCAAAAGATGCTTTAGCGCCCTTTTTCAGCCAATCAGGAAGAACGGACACTGTGGGCAACGTGATGACATAGGCAGCGGTCAGCACCATCTTGGAGAAGGGCATGCAAGTAATTGACTTGCTTTGTGTGGCGTCACAGGGGGTATAAAAGGGCGGGGACGCCGACCGCCATGTTACTCATGCTGATCTCAGAATAGGGAGAGCTGCTGCAGCTGCTGATTCTGTAGGGAGAGCGTTAGGAAGGCAAAAAGAAAATAAAAACTGCTTCTGCTGCTAGCGCTTTTCACTGTAGTTACTGTGCAGTGAAAGATGAAGATTTTTGCTTTTGTGCAGCAGCGCTGGTGGTGATTAGACTGCCTTTTAAAGCTAGCTGCATTGCTGTGTGCACACTGGTGTTCAAACTGCTTTTTTAAAAGCAATCCAAATTGTATTGTTTTGTCCTGGTGAGGTAGTGAGTAGTGTTGAGCATTCCGATACCGCAAGTATCGGGTATCGGCCGATACTTGCTGTATCGGAATTCCGATACCGACTTCCGATATTTTTTCAATATCGGAATTCGGCATCGGAATCGGAAGTTCAGTTGATTGACGGCCTGACGTCATCATGATGCGCGGTGTGTGCGCATCATGATGCGCCGTCATTTCGGGCCTTCCGGGGGTCTCTGCCGGCCTGCCGGGGGTCTCTGCCGGCCTGCCGGGGGGCTGTGTGGACTGCCCGGGGTCTGTACCGGCCTGCCGGGGGGCTGTGCCGGCCTGCCGGTGATCTGTGCACCCTGTGGGGGTCTGTACCGGCCTGCCGGGGGGCTGTGCCGGCCTGCCGGGGGGCTGTGCTGATGTCCGGGGGTCTGTGCAAGCATCGTCCGATGGGACTACAAGTCCCATCGGGCGATGCCTGCTACCATGACAGTGATTGACACATTAGCCAATGATGGGACAGTAGTAGTCCCATCATCCGGCTAATGTGTTAAATGTTAAAAAAAAATAAAAAAAAAATAAAAATACTACATACATACTACATGCATGCTACATACATACTACATGCTACATACATACTACATATATACTACATACATACTACATACATACTACATACATACTACATGCATGCTACATACATACTACATGCTACATACATACTACATGCATGCTACATACATACTACATATATACTACATACATACTACATACATACTACATACATACTACATGCATGCTACATACATACTACATGCTACATACATACCACATACATACTACATACATACTACATACATACTACATGCTACATACATACTACATATATACTACATGCATGCTACATACATACTACATGCTACATACATACCACATACATACTACATACATACTACATACATACTACATGCTACATACATACTACATATATACTACATACATGCAACATACATACTACATGCTACATACATACCACATACATACTACATACATGCTACATATATACTACATGCATGCTACATACATACTACATATATACTACATGCATGCTACATACATACTACATGCTACATGCATGCTACATACATACTACATACATACTACATGCTACATACATACCACATATATACTACATACATACAATACATTCATACAATACATACATAGACATACAGTACATATAACATAGAGTAACATACTTACCAATACTTGTCACATTGTTCCCCGAAGCCATTGTCTTTTCCGGAATAAATATTAACATAACAAACCACAAAAATACTCACCCATGATCCGAAGCAGTCCACGAGTGTGTCCCACGACGATCTTGGGTAGAGAACTGCAGCATCAGATGATGCTGCCGTTCTCTACGGGCTGCAGGAATCCAATGATGGAAGGTAGGTATCCTTCCGCACTGTATTCCTCCGCCACTTAAAAAAAAAAAGTCCCTAGTCTCACTTTATGCCATTGCTGTGTGGGAATTTCCCACACAGCAATGGCATAAAGTGAGACTAGGGACTTTTTTTTTTTTTAAGTGGCGGAGGAATACAGTGCGGAAGGATACCTACCTTCCGTCATTGGATTCCTGCAGCCCGTAGAGAACGGCAGCAACAGCTGATGCTGCAGTTCTCTACCCAAGATCGTCGTGGGACACACTCGTGGACTGCTTCGGATCGTGGGTGAGTATTTTTGTGGTTTGTTATGTTAATATTTATTCCGGAAAAGACAATGGCTTCGGGGAACAATGTGACAAGTATTGGTAAGTATGTTACTCTATGTTATATGTACTGTATGTCTATGTATGTATTGTATGAATGTATTGTATGTATGTAGTATATATGTGGTATGTATGTAGCATGTAGTATGTATGTAGTATGTATGTAGCATGCATGTAGCATGTAGTATGTATGTAGCATGCATGTAGTATGTATGTAGCATGCATGTAGTATATATGTAGCATGTATGTAGTATGTATGTGGTATGTATGTAGCATGTAGTATGTATGTAGCATGTATGTAGTATATATGTAGTATGTATGTAGCATGTAGTATGTATGTAGTATGTATGTATGTGGTATGTATGTAGCATGTAGTATGTATGTAGCATGCATGTAGTATATATGTAGTATGTAGTATGTATGTAGTATGTATGTGGTATGTATGTAGCATGTAGTATGTATGTAGCATGCATGTAGCATGCATGTAGTATGTATGTAGCATGCATGTAGTATGTATGTAGCATGCATGTAGTATATATGTAGTATGTATGTAGCATGTAGTATGTATGTAGTATGTATGTAGTATGTATGTGGTATGTATGTAGCATGTAGTATGTATGTAGCATGCATGTAGTATATATGTAGTATGTAGTATGTATGTAGTATGTATGTGGTATGTATGTAGCATGTAGTATGTATGTAGCATGCATGTAGCATGCATGTAGTATGTATGTAGCATGCATGTAGTATGTATGTAGCATGCATGTAGTATGTATGTAGTATGTATGTAGTATGTATGTAGCATGCAGTATGTATGTAGCATGTATGTAGTATGTATGTAGTATATATGTAGTATGTATGTAGCATGTAGTATGTATGTAGCATGCATGTAGTATATATGTAGTATGTATGTAGCATGCATGTAGTATGTATGTAGTATGTATGTAGTATGTATGTAGCATGCAGTATGTATGTAGCATGCATGTAGTATGTATGTAGTATGTATGTAGTATGTATGTAGCATGCAGTATGTATGTAGCATGTATGTAGTATATATGTAGTATGTATGTAGCATGCATGTAGTATGTATGTAGCATGTAGTATGTATGTAGCATGCATGTAGTATGCATGTAGCATGTATGTAGTATGTATGTAGTATATATGTAGTATGTATGTAGCATGTAGTATGTATGTAGCATGCATGTAGTATGTATGTAGTATTTTTTTTTTTTTTATTTTTTATTTTTTTTTTAACATTTAACACATTAGCCGGATGATGGGACTACTACTGTCCCATCATTGGCTAATGTGTCAATCACTGTCATGGTAGCAGGCATCGCCCGATGGGACTTGTAGTCCCATCGGACGATGCCTGCACAGACCCCCGGAGCCTGCACAGCCCCCCGGCAGGCCGGCACAGCCCCCCGGCAGGCCGGCACAGCCCCCCGGAGCCTGCACAGCCCCCCGGCAGGCCGGCACAGCCCCCCGGCAGGCCGGCACAGCCCCCCGGAGCCTGCACAGACCACCGGCAGGCCGGCACAGACCACCGAAGCCTGCACAGACCCCCTGGCAGGCCGGCACAGCCCCCCGAAAGGCCCGTACAGACCCCAGAGAGGCTGTACAAGGGCAGGAAAGGGTTTTTCTTATTCCGATACCGGAAGTCCCATAGACTTGAATGGGACTTCCGGTATCGGAATCTGCGATACCGATACTTTTTTTAAAGATCGGCCGATACCATCCGATACGATACTTTGAAGTATCGGACGGTATCGCTCAACTCTAGTAGTGAGCGTTCATTTTTTCACACACCGTACAGCGGTGTACGGTCCTCACACAGCACCGTGTAATGGCTGCTATCATGGCCAAATTGAAGCTATCTACGTGTGTGACTATGTAAGGAAAAGTCGAGGAGTTTGTTTGTTCTTACAGACCTACACCTTATAGTTTTGCCCATTTTTAAGACAGTTTAGTATATTTGCTGTTTGATTACATTCAAAACTAGAGAGAGACAGCGTGTGTCAGTCTGTATACAAAAACACGGAGCTTGACAATTTTACATACACCGTACAGCGGTGTATGTGCACGTTCCTCTCTCAGTACCGTGTAACGGCTGTTATCATGGCAAAATTGAAGCTACCTACATGTGTGACTCTGTAAGGAAAAGCCGAGGAGTTTGTCCGTTCTTACAGACCTACACTCTAGGGAGATTCCAATTCTGCCCAATTCTATATACACCTTGTAGTTTGTCATACACTAGGCAATTTCTGCCTGTCACATTGCGGTGTAATATAAACAGGGCCTGACAGAATTCAACTGTGTCCTGAAGTCTAGAGAGATTCCAATTCTCCCCAGTCATCTATACACCTTTCTTACACCATCCACAATCTGCCTGTCACATTGCGGTGTAATATAAACAGGGCCTGACAGAATCCAACTGTGTCCTGAAATCTAGAGAGATTCCAATTCTCCACAGTCCTCTATACACCTTTCTTATACCATCCAGAATCTGCCTGTCACATTGCAGTGTAATATAAACAGGGCCTGACAGAATCCAACTGTGTCCTGAAGTCTAGAGAGATTCCAATTCTCCCCAGTCCTCTATACACCTTTCCTACACCATCCAGAATCTGCCTGTCACATTGCGGCGTAATATAAACAGGGCCTGACAGAATCCAACTGTGTCCTGAAGTCTACAGAGATTCAAATTCTCCCCACTCCTATATACACCTTGTACCTTGTTATACAGTACCATATAGTTGGTGTTTTTTTGGGCACATTTTCCCCAAAAATGAGAGAAGAGTCTGTGGAAGTGGGCAGGGTTTGGCAGCTGGTAATGTTGGTGTTGGTGGTGGATCTGCTGGTAGTGGCAAAAGCAAAATAGCACCTAATGCAGGAGGTGTTGAGCCTGTGTCATCGTCTGGCTCCACAAGGCCTCGAAGGCTCCCTTTTTTGGGAGTAGGTAAACCGCTTTTAAAGCCGGAGCTTCAAGAACAAGTTTTGGCTTACATTGCTGACTCAGCCTCCAGCTCTATCGCCACCTCTTCTGAAGTTTTAAAAAATAAAAGCACTGAGTCGTCATTGGAGGCTCATGGTCATGAACCACACCTTTCCTTGTGTCCTTCACCCCAACCAAAATTGAAAGATGCGGCAGGCCACACTACAGATTACTCCATGGAGCTGTTTTCACATACCATGCCTGGGTTATCAAATGAAATCGTGAATTACCCAGGCCAAGATGAATCATGGAGTGCACTGATGCACAGCCACTGATAGATGATTCTGCTGGTACATTCACTCAGAGCACTACATTGTCCTCGCAATGTACTGAGGCAGAATCTGACCCTGATGAAACTCAGGTGCCCCTTCCCGTACACTATACCACCATACACGGTGACACAGAGGAAGGTGCACATGACATTGAAGAGGAGGGGATGGATGACCCAGTTGTTGACCCAGATTGGCATCCATTGGGGGAAGAGGGTGCCGCTGCCAATAGCTCAGAAGAGGAGGAGGAGCATCCGCAGCGGGCATCAACATCACAACAGCTGTTATCTGGCAGGCCCAGAGCAGTCCAAAAACAAGTTACAAAAACCAAGAGTTGCAGGACAGCTTGGCCAGATGGTTAAAATAGCACAGCGTGCAAGGCCTCAAAATGTCTTCCATAGTAGGAAGAGTGCAGTGTGACACTTTTTTGAACAAAATCCTAAAGATCAGGCAAAAAATATCTGTAAGAAGTGCGCAAAGTCCTTTAGCCGAGGGAAAAATCTGAGAAATTTGAATACCAGTTGCATGCTAAGACATTTAACCACCATGCACTTTCAAGCGTGGACGGACTACCAAAACTCACGTACCTTATGTGCAACTGCTCCCAAAGAAGGTAGTCAGCAACACTACATTGTTTCCCCCACCGTAAGCCCACCGGTTAGCAGACCACCAGCAGCAAATGTTGAGTTGTCGTCGCAAGGGCAAATCAGTCAGGGAATCACACTGTTATTGCAAAGAAAAACTGAATCAGAAAGAACACCAACTCCATCACCATCATCAACCCTCTCTCAGTCCGCCATGTCCACCGCTAGTTTGACCATATGCAGCTCTCAAGTCCAGCTCACCCTACCAGAGACTATGAGTAGGACAAGAAAGTACTCATCCTCTCATCTGCGTACACTGGGTTTGAACACCCACATTGCCAAACTAATCTCATTCGAGATGATGCCCTATCGGTTGGTTGAAAGCGCAGCTTTCTGCGAACTCATGGCCTACGCAGTACCACGCTATGACCTACCCAGTCGCCACTTCTTATCTCGCAAAGCCATCCCAGCCCTCCACCTTCATGTGAAAGACCGCATTGCACATGCACTCAAGCAGTCAGTGAGTGGAAAGGTGCACCTCACAACTGATGCATGGTCCAGTAGGCATGGCCAGGGCCATTACGTGTCCATCACTGCGCACTGGGTTAATGTGGTGGATGCAGGGTCCACAGGGGACAGCGGTGGTGGGACAGTGCTGCCTAGCCCACGGTATAGGAAACAGTTGGCTGTAGGCGTTCGACCCTCCTCCTCCTCCTCCAGAAGCGAAAGCTCATCCACAGAACGCAGTCGCACGAGCACTCCATCTGCAGCTGCCAGTGTTGCACACGAGGTGTCCCCCTATCGATCAGCTAGTGGAAAGTGTCAGCAGGCTGTGTTGAAGATGATGTATTTGGGCGACAGACACACCGCGGAGGTACTGGCCGACTACTTTCAGCGACAAACTGAGACATGGCTGGGCAGTCTACATCTTGAGGCAGGCAAGGTAGTTAGTGATAACGGCAGGAATTTTGTGGCAGCCATAGCCCTTTCAAAACTCAGACACATACCTTGCTTGGCTCACACCTTGAACCTGGTGGTGCAGTGCTTCCTCAATAATTATCCGGAGTTAATAGGCCTGCTCCAGAAGGTCCGAAGACTGTGCTCGCACATCCGCCGGTCGCCAGTACACTCCGTTCGTATGCAGAAGCTGCAGCGATTGCTCCACCTTCCCAAGCACCGCCTAATTATCGACGTTGCAACAAGGTGGAACTCCACCCTGCACATGGCTGAGCGGCTGTGCGAACAGAGGCAGGCCGTAATGCATTTGTGGGAGGATACACGGGCAGGCACTTTGAGGGCAGACATGGAGTTGACCGGTGTGCAGTGGTCGAAGCTGAAAGACCTCTGTAAAGTCCTTCAGTGTTTTGAGGAATGCACATGGCTGGTAAGCGCAGACGACGCCATCATAAACATGAGCATCCCACTTATGCATCTGCTCATGCAAACTTTGACGCAAATTAAGGAGCAGGCATCTGCAGCCGAGGATGATGAGGAACAGGAGGAGGGAAGCCTTGATGACAGTCAGCCATTGTCTGCTCCGGGAACTCTCCTGGACGAGGTGGAGGAAGAAGAGGAGGAGGATGATGACGGGGATGATTATTTAGGGGAGGAGGATGCTTCTCGTGGGGCAAGAGAAAATGTTGGCGTGGTAAGGTCTGGTACAGGGTTTGTGCGTGACTGGAGGGATGTGGATTTGCCAGAAAGTGCTCCTCCACCCAGCACTCGCAGTGCATCATTGACACCGGGAACATTGGCCCACATGTCAGATTATGCCTTGTGGATCCTAAAAAGGGACCCCCGCATTGCCAAAATGATGAACGATGACATCAGAAGTGGCGTTGGAGACAGGGGTTTCATGACCATGTTGTGGACTGATTTCTCAAGTACCGCTCACACGACTGGTAATACTGCATCGATTGAAAGTGACAGGAGGCAGCACTTGTCAACTATGGTTACAAACTACTTCTCGTCCCATATCAATGTTCTCCCTCACAGGTCATTCCCATTTGACTATTGGGCCGCTAAACTGGACACCTGGCCTGAATTGGCACAATATGACTTACAGGAGCTCGCTTGCCCAGCTGCAAGTGTGCTATCGGAAAGAGTCTTCAGTGCTGCTGGATCAATCCTGACAGAAAAAAGGACCCATCTCTCGACCCAAAATGTGGATGATCTAACCTTCATTAAAATGAATCATGCATGGGTTTCCAAGGATTTTGTCACACCTTACCCTGATGACACATAGATTGCCAGAAAAATGGCTTTCTTTGGTCCTCCTCTTCCTGGGACTTGACCAATTTCGCCTTTAGCAGCAGGTGAATGTCCCACATCAACATATGCCATTTTGTAAACCTCCCTAACTGGGCTGCCTCCTCCCCCCATGGCCGGGGTCACCACCTAGTGCATGCAACCGTGCGAGTGCCATTGCCCTGGACAGGTGGGTGGGCCGACTCTTGGGCACGGGCACTGGCACAGGGTCCCTCATAGTGCAATCAAGTGTCTCTGACATTGGGGATGCACACCCACCGTCAGACACACCGCCGTACTATGAGGGGCCCAGTCTCAGTGCCGATGCCCACGAGTGGGCCCCCCTTACTTGGGCCAGCATTTGCAATGTTTACCTCTCCCTGCTCCTCCGTTGTGTAGTCTGGGCTGTCAAATCCTTCACTGGGGCTGCCACTACAAATTTGGTGAACTGATAGAAGATAATGGTTAAGACATAGCTATGCCCTGTCCCGCTGGCCGGGCTCTAGCTTCAGATGATCAATGGCTTCCATTTCTTATGGACGTTGACTCACAATGAGATGCAGTGGTGGTTTTTCATCAGCTTTCACAGTTTTCCTACCCACAGACGTGGGACATTCCAGCGCACATTTTTAAATGTGCCCTCTCATGCCAATCCAATTGAATCACCTGCGGCCCGTGGCTTCTGTGTTTTGCACTCCAAAGTTACGTGACAGATCATGATAGGCAGTGAGCACCATGTTTACATCTCTCCCTGTGATCAAAATTGGATGGATATGAGTAACGGCAATGGGATCAACGGTACTGCGATACAGCAACACTTTCTTCACAAAGAAAGACTTTTGCTCTCTCCACACACTAATTAATTGAGGGTCAGCATCGCCTCTGAGAATTGTGACGGAAGTTTTTCCCGTGAATAGTAATTCCTAGATTTCTACATTCACTAGACTTTATGTCAGTTACTGTATGCATCTCATTTCCTATTGCGGAGAGTCTGGACTTTCTTACTGAGACAGAAAAATATATGAAGATTAAAAATACCACCAAAAGTGTATACTGGTGTACGCTTCAAATACATTTCCTTTTTTCGACTTTTTAGATTGTTGTCTAATCCATACTGAGAACACGGAGATTTTAAATGTTTAAACTATGCTATATATACCTGCTATCCAGTGATAATGTACCCTTTCTCAACTTTGTCCAATCACGTCTAATCCATACTGGGCCTGAGACCGTCTGAGCCTGCCTCCTGATATATAGACATAGGTTTTTAATGTGTAAACTATGCTACATATATGTATGTGTTATCCGGTGAAACTGTACCCTTTATCAACTTTCTAGAATCTTGTCGAATCCATACTGGGCCTGAGAACGGCTGCCGAGCTGTTAAGCAAGCTACAGCACCTGTGGTTTGGACACTTAATTTTTTGCATTTTTTCAGGAGTGCCGGTTAGGCCTAATTCAGGAATTGCAGTTGACCTGCACTTACTGGGAAATCATCGTTCGCGGGGAATAATTGGAATCACAGATCCCCATCACTAACGGTGTTCAGCGGGTTATCTGCACCTGTAAGCGACAAAAGCTGGCCCTTTCAGTGTAGCACGCATGCAGCCCCGGACATGTAAGGCCATGATAGACCTGTTATTGCTCGATCTCGCGTGCCAGAGCCTCGCGTATCCCTCTAGTAAGCTTGACGCGTATCGTGGGGGCATGCCGGAGTCTCGTTCGTTAACAGAATAAAGCTGAAAAATCGCTAGCACAACTACAAATGGGCATACCATACCACACACAGAATCGACAAAACTTTCAATATATGCATCTTTTCTTGAGGTGGCACGGTTGTGGTTTCCCGGGTGGAGTCCAATTAAGCCGCAGGCTCCACTCCTGGTGATGCCCTTTTGGACATTCCTTTAAGGTTCAGCTTTGCAATCATACTGCCCCCGGAAAGCAAACACTTTACCTTCATGGTTTGAATTTTACATTTTTATTCCAGCCTTTCTTGACTTCTTAAGGGCATGACAAGCCTATATCTGTGTCTCCTCCACCTCCTCCTTTTACTCCTCCACCTCTTTTCTAAATGTAGTTGCCCTTTTCCAAATGATAATTTTTGTCTTCAGAGCATTTTTTCGGCTTTGGGACACCTTTTAAGGTGTTTTGTAATTGTTTTCTATGTGTTTGTATGTGTTTGTGTTTCCCTGCCATTGTTTTCAATGTGGTTCGACGAACATTCGACGAACTTGCCTCCTGTGCGACGAACCAAAACACTAGCAGGGTGGCTCAACACTACTACTGATATATAGACATACATTGTTAATGTTTAAACTATGCTATATATACCTGCTATCTGATGATACTGTACACTTTGTCTACTCTTTATATTCTTGTCTAATCCATACTGAGCCTGTGAGCGTCTCTGTGTGACTGATGGAATATATATGGAGATTGACAATTATCCTTTGACTGAATAGAGCTGTACATTTCTGATACAGTGCCATATATCTGGTGTTATTTTGTGTCTATTTTGTGCTAAATTTTGAAGTTTGGTGGAAGAGGCCATGGACGTGGGCGTGGGGGGGCAGCTGGTGCTGATGGTGGTGGTGCATCTGCTGGTAGTGGCAAAAGCACAATAGCAGCTAAGGCAGGAGGTGCTGAGCCTGTGTCATGGTCTGGCTCCGAAATGCCTGGAAGGCTACCTTTTCTGGGAGTAGGTTAACTGGTTTTAAAGCCAGAGCATGAGGAACTGGTTTTGGCTTACATTGCCGAAACAGACTCCAGCAAATATGCCCTCCTCTTCTGAAGTTTAAAAAAATGCAAGCACTGAGTCGTCAAGTGCTGGCTCCTGGTCAGGAAGAACCCCTTTCCTTGTGTCCTGCACCCCCATCCAAAGTGAATGATGTAGCAGGCCACACTTCACATTAGTCCATGTAGCTCTTTCTATCATACCATGCCTGGGTTATCAAGTCAATTCGTGAATTCCCCAGTCCAAGATGAATCTAACATGGAGTGTGGGTGGCCAGCCAGGGCAGTGGGGTTAATTGGTACCGGGCCGGTGTCTCACAGGGATGTGTCACGGTGGTGGTGACCCGTTCTGTGGCCCTGGGCATCCATGCAAAGGGGTGAATTACGTTTATAGGTGAATGATACGTGACGCCACCTGTGGTTTCTGATTAGATTGACCAGGGCTGCAGTGTCGCTTCTCTGGGACAGATGTTGTGGTGCAGCTAAGATGTAGAAGCCCTGCACAGGTAGGGCCGTAGTCGCAGGGCAGATGAAAGAGTTGGTAGATGGTGTGCAGCGCAGGATGTAGCAGAGCCGTGTGCCAGGCGCAGGAGAAAGATGACAGACACAGTCGTGCAGTTCCTTTACCTGTACTTGGTAAGTGCCATCCAGGACCCAGAGTACAGATGGAGAAGGAGTTGGTCAGCCTGGAAGCCAATTTGGAATTCTCTCTCTGCAGATAGGTAGTGTGGCCTCTGTTCTAGCGCTTATCTGAGGTACTCGCAGTGCTGAGTTCAATGAAGTTCCCCCTGTTGACTCTCTTTTGGAACTTTCTCGTATGGCTGGCAGCCGTAGCCTTTTTCTTCTGGCTCCCACACATCGCTGCTGGGGCCTCCGAGCCTTAGTTGTGTACAGAGCATTTACAACTGCTACTTTCGGCTGCAGGAACGTCAGTGTCCCTACAAACTCGGAGACCGGAATCCGGACCATGCGCTCCAGCTAGGAGTGAGCCTTAACTCTGCTCATCCTCCAGCTCCCCTTCTCATGTTCACATACTTCCCCTTCCCTTCACAGACTGCCCTAACTTACCTCCTCCCGACCACAGAGAGCAGCTCCTGAGCAGTCAGGTTCAGAGGTCTCCCTGCTGGCCTGGAGTGGTGTTGCTGGCCTGTGTTGTGTGTTGGTTTAACTGCTAGAGAGATCCTTCGTTGCTCCCAAGCATGACATCACACTCCCTAGGAGGAAGGTAATGCCACTGTGGCGACCGTACTCCTGGGGGCTCCACAAGTGCACTGATGCCCAGCCACTGCTAGATGATTCTGCTGGTACATTGACCCAGACCACTACATTCCCCTCGCACTCTACACAGCCAGAATCTGACCCTGATGAAACTCGGGTTACTCTCGGGTTACCCGACCCATATACTGTACCACCTTACACGGTGACAAAGAGGAAGGTGCAGATGAAAGTGCAGGTTCGGCCCACCCGCCGTCAGACACACCGCTGTACTATGAGGGGCCCTGTGCCAGTGCCGTCGCCAACGAGTGGGCCCCCCCTGCTTGCTCAGGATCACAGCACTTGCAAAGTTGAATTACTTACCTCTCCCTGCTCCACTGCCATGACGTCTTCCGCGTTTCCTGACAGTGATATTCTGATCAGAGAGCGCAATGACATCACGTCTGTACGCCCAGACTAGTACAGGGATTCCCTAGCAAGGAGACTTATTTGAGGAGACTTATTTAATTGTTTTGACATCACGTCTGTACGCCCTCTGCTTAAACAGCCAAGTGCAGGGAGATGGACGATGGGGACGACGAGGAGTCCAGACTAGTACAGGGATTCCATAGCGAGGAGACTTATTTAATTGTTTTCAATGTTGGCACAGCAATTTTTGGGGAGCACTATACTCTGGAGAATGATATATGGGGCCCACCATACACTGGAGCATTCCAAAGGTGGACATCAGACACTGGAGCAGCATTCACAGGGCCCATTATACACTAGAGCATTAGAAATGGGGCCCATTATATATGGAGCATTATTTGGGCCCATAAGACAGTGCAGCTTCATCCATGGGGGCCAACATATACTGTAGCATTATGTGGAGCTCATCATATACTGTTTCAAACATTATATGGGACCAATGATTCTGTATGGAGAAATATATGGGCCTCATTACTCTGTATAGCCCACTATGCGGTGGCCATAATACTGCATGGAGTAATATACTGTCCGTTTTTGGAGCTATTGGAGAATTTAAAATGGATATCAGTCATGAGATGTAAAAAGTGAAGTATTTTTCATTGTACTATACTGCTATTTTTCTGCCGTATCGGAGCATCATGAGTTGTGCTATGTGTTAAAGGGGCGCTCTTTGGCCCAGGGCACATGAAAACCTGGAGCCAGCCCTACCCCCCCACAAATTTAGCCAAATAACCCCCATTTTTCAGTGCGTAACTAGTATTATGAAGTAAATTATGGTTGAAATGCTTCAGTAATAAGAATTGAAGTTTTTGGCATTCAAAAGGGCACTGTAGATGTGTTTCCTGTCCTCCACTCCCTGCCGACTTTGCTACCCCATTGACTTGCATTGGGTTTCATGTTTCAGTCAGCCTTCGACTTTTCACGATAATCGGCCGATTTCGATTGACCCGACTTTTGCGAAAGTCGGGTTTCATGAAACTCGACTCGACCAGAAAAAAGGCAAAGTTGCTCATCTCTACTTACTACAGTTGTGCTCAAAAGTTTACATACCCCAGCAGAATTTTTGCTTTCTTGACCATTTTTCAGAGAATATGAATGATAGCACCAAAACATTTTCTCCACTCATGGTTAGTGGTTGGGTGAAGCCATTTATTGTCAAACTAGTGTGTTTTCTCTTTTTAAATCATAATGACAACCCAAAACATCCAAATGACCCTGACAAAAAGTTTACATACCCCATTTCTTAATACCATGTATTGCCACCTGTTAGGGCTGACGGAACCTACCAAATATAAAAAGATGGTAATGAGGTGCATTCGCAGCCCAGGGTCCACCATGCAGAGTTGGTAACCTGCTGCTCAGTAATGGCGGATGCTATATGGCGGTATAAAAGGACACACGCGGGTTAATGTCACCCTGTGAGTACAGAGGCGGACTCTGTTTCCTCACAGAGCCGCACTACCGTGGAACATAAATGCCAGAGCCTGTTGAAGCTCACAGAGCTCGACAAAGGGAGTGCACAGTATGCAGTCACAGAACTCTGCACCAAGGACACGGGGTTAGAGTCCCTCTAGACCTACTAAGCGTGTGGCGTCGCACCTGCGGATGCCACTAATTGACGCTGGCTACCGTGGAGTGCCGACAAAGTGGATCGTAGCGTACAGACAAAGCCACCACTTGGTGCTGATGCCGGTCTCTGACTCCTCCCCCTACCTACGCCTCAGCCTGGGCGCTGACAGGCAAGGCTACACAACACATGGGTACCAACGGTAGGTGTTTCATAATGAGTCATTCACCAGAGACATTCATATGTGCATACAACTCTCACTCCACATGGTCTATATTAGCGCACGGCCGTGCGATCCTTTTATAGGTGCAGCCTTCCGGGACCTTCCTGATGGCCCAATCCGGGCTGCTTGAGGACCTGAGCATGTGAAATCCGAACACCAATAAGCGGTCATCTCACGGGCATGCTCAGATGGGGAAAAGCAGTACTTAGTCCCAGGAGCGTCTGCTCGCCGCTGACTAATGTCTGATGCTATGGCTGAGTCTGGAGTAGCAGAAGCAACCAGATGCATAGCATTAGCCTGGGCAAGGAGCCGGGACCGATGTTTTTGCTGAGCAGGAAACTCTGTGGCTGCAGAAGAATGGGAGACTGCAGAGGACACAGCTTGAGATTCCCCCTGTGCAGTGGGGAAACCTCGGCGCCTAAGGACCCCGTCACACATAGCGACTCACCAGCGATCCCGACAGCGGTATGAACTTGTCAGGATCGCTGGTGTGTTGCTACATGATCGCTGGTGAGCTGCCAAACAGGCAGATCTCAGCAGCAATCAGGACAGTGACACACGGGTAACAATTGACGCACGTCGCTTAGTTACCTGCAGTGTACATTAAGATACCAGCGCGCTGGGGCAGGGAGCTGGTAACAAAGGTAAACATCAGGTTTCTAAGCGCAGCACGGTGCTTAGAAACCCAATGTTTACCTTGGTTACCAGCTCCCTGCACCAGCGCGCTGGTATCTAGCGTACACATTGGGTTTCTAAGCGGCGCTTAGAAACCCGATGTTTACCTTGGTTACAAGCTCCAGCTTGCTGATCGCTGGTCTCCCGCCTGCCACACACAGCGATGAGTGCTGGCCAGCAGGAGACCAACAATCAAAAAAATGTCCAGGCCATTCGAGCATGATCAGCGATACCCGGCAGGGGGGGCCGGTCGCTGATAAGTGTCACACACAGCGATCTCACTGGTGAGATCGCTGTTGCATCACAAAACTTGCGACTCAGCAGCGAGATCGCTGTGTGTGACGGGGGCTTTACAGCCCCCTCTAACATCAATGACAGCTTGAAGTCTTTTGTGGTAGTTGTGGATGAGGTTCTTTATTTTCTTGGATGGTCAAAACGCAATGTGAAAGCACCCTTAATGGCAAGGAAAAAAACAATTGTGCCTTGTTTATTTATGTCATTTACTAGTTGACATCCATAATGTGTTCACTGAATTGTATTGTGCGATATGAAATATGATTCTCTTATTTTATGATTTGAACCATTTATTTTTAAAAAGTAAACAAAGTTATTTTTGCAAAGCTACTTTTTAATAGCTTTGTGGAAAACAAATCTCTGACCTTTTTTTACCTTTTTTTTGTAACCATAATGTACTGGTCTTTGAAGATGCATTTTTATATAACAGTACACTCTGTCTGCAAAGAAGAAGAAATGAGACTAAAAATTTAGGCAGAGTAAGTGCTCTCATATACAAGAGTGCTGCCTCCAGATCACTATTAACCAGGGGTGGGATTAACATTTTTAACAGGTTCTGTGTTTGTGTGTAAGAAAACCACACCCATTTAAGCCACACCCATTTTAAGCCACACCCATCTACACGCACCTTTTCCTCGAAGATATACAAATAGGGGCGCAGTCAAGGAGCTGTTCCCTATAGGCAGCACAGGTCCCCAATAGACAGCACAGGTCCACAATAGGCAGCATTGTTCTCTATAGGCAGCACAGGTTCCGAATACGCAGCTTTGGTCCCCAATAGGCAGCACAGGGACCCAATAGCCAGCACAGGTCCACAATAGACAGCACAGGTCCACAATAGGCAGCATTGTTCCCTATAGGCAGCACAGGTCCCCAATAGTCAGCACAGGTCCACAATAGGCAGCATTGTTCCCTATAGGCAGCACAGGTCCCCAATAGGCAGCACAGGTCCCCAATAGGCAGCACAGGTCCCCAATAGGCAGGCACAGGTCCCCAATATGCAGCATTGTTCCCTATAGGCAGCTCAGGTCCCGAATAGGCAGCACAGGTCCCCAATAGGCAGCAAATACTGACCTGGCGTTGGAGTACCATACACAATGACAGGCAGTGACACGTCTGAAGTAGTCCCGCGGTTGAGGCCTCCTGGATGGCCAGGCCCCGCACCGCCCGTCCTGCTCCTCCGGGTGTGCACACACACACATAGTATTGCTACATCCAGTAGGAGTCTAGAGTTCCAGTTCTCTTCTTTTCTGAAGAGACAATTTAATAATAATAATAATAATAATCTTTTTATAATGCTAACATATTCCGCAGCGCTTTACAGTTTGCACACATTATCATCACTGTCCCCATTGAGGCTCCCAATCTAAATTCCCTATTGGTAAGTCTTTGGAATGTGTGAGGAAACCAGAGAACCCGGAGGAAACCCACGCAAACACAGGGAGAACATACAAACTCCTTGCAGATGTTGTTCTTGGTGGGATTTGAACCCAGGACGTCAGCGCTGCAAGGCTGCAGTGATAACAACTTAGCCACCATGCCACCCAATTTGCATATTTGAATTTCCAGATGAGCATTGCATGGCCTGTAAGTCTCCTTTCTCCAGTTCTCCACAAGAAGAAACATAACCCCTTACACCAACTGTGTGGAGTTTGTAACGGGTAAAGACATGATAATACTACCTACAGATGGCAGCAATCCTATATACACTCACTGGCCACTTTATTAGGTACACCTGTCCAACTGTGTGTTAAGACTTAATTTCTAATCAGCCAATCATATGGCGGCAACTCAGTGCATTTAGGCATGTAGACATGGTCAAGACAATCTCCTGCAGTTCAAACCGAGCATCAGTATGGGGAAGAAAGGTGATTTGAGTGCCTTTGAACGTGGCATGATTGTTGGTGCCAGAAGGGCTGGTCTGAGAATTTCAGAAACTGCTGATCTACTGGGATTTTCACGCACAACCATCTCTAGGGTTTACAGAGAATGGTCCGAAAAAGAAAAAAAATCCAGTGAGCGGCAGTTCTGTGGCCGGAAATGCCATGTTGATGCCAGAGGTCAGAGGAGAATGGGCAGACTGGTTCGAGCTGATAGAAAGGCAACAGTGACTCAAATTGCCACCCGTTACAACCAAGGTAGGCAGAAGAGCATCTCTGAACGCACAGTGCGTCGAACTTTGAGGCAGATGGGCTACAGCAGCAGAAGACCACACTGGGTACCACTCCTCTCAGCTAAGAACAGGAAACTGAGGCTACAATTTGCACAAGCTCATCGAAATTGGACAGTAGAAGATTGGAAAAACGTTGCCTGGTCTGATGAGTCTCGATTTCTGCTGCGACATTCGGATGGTAGGGTCAGAATTTGGCGTAAACAACATGAAAGCATGGATCCATCCTGCCTTGTAGCAACGGTTCAGGCTGGTGGTGGTGGTGTCATGGTGTGGGGAATTTTTTCTGGGCACTCTTTGGGCCCCTTGGTACCAATTGAGCATCGTTGCAACGCCACAGCCTACCTGAGTATTGTTGCTGACCATGTCCATCCCTTTATGACCACAATGTACCCAACATCTGATGGCTACTTTCAGCAGGATAATGCGCCATGTCATAAAGCTCGAATCATCTCAGATTGGTTTCTTGAACATGACAATGAGTTTACTGTACTCAAATGGCCTCCTCAGTCACCAGATCTCAATCCAATAGAGCATCTTTGGGATGTGGTGGAACGGGAGATTCGCATCAGGGATGTGCAGCCGACAAATCTGCGCCAACTGTGTGATGCCATCATGTCAATATGGTCCAAAATCTCTGAGGAATGCTTCCAGCACCTTGTTGAATCTCTGCCACGAAGAATTGAGGCAGTTCTGAAGGCAAAAGGGGGTCCAACCCCTTACTAGCATGGTGTACCTAATAAAGTGGCCAGTGAGTGTATATTGTGAAGCGGTTATTGCAATAACTACATAATTAATTCAAGTAATCACTCTAAATGTGATATTCCGTTAAACTATAGGTGTTTGCTGTAGATTATATAATTAACTCCATTACTAAAAGGGGTTGTCCATTTTTTGGCCAATTCATTCAGACTGAAATTTTTCAAGTCAGCTTTGAAGAAAATTTTGCTGAAGTAATATCCACCATATTCATTGAGAGGCACATACACTGTAGTTGGAATCAACTCCAACTATGAGCATGAATAGATTTTTACTCTAAATTGTGTGTGTAAATCATAGTGAACCTGTCAGGCTGCACTTGGTCACAACCCTCTCATCAAGCCCAACTGCACCAACAAGCTATCCAGGTCCTGTGACAATTACTCCATCCACAATAGGACCTGTCTGCTCCACTTTAACTGTTCACAGAACTTGAGAACAAAAATTAATTTTCAGAGGCTTACATCATATTTATCCCATTTATATAACTTTATTTTGGCCATTTCCTTTAAAATGAAGTTTTTAAAATAATTTGAGGTTAAAGACAATTCTATGGGCATTTCTCTGGGGTATTTTGTGATCCTAGTGAATTATTAGCCCAGAGCAGAACCTTTAAGGAATAGTAGGGTCTCAATATTATTATTTAGAACCAAAAGAAAAAAAGACCTCTAAGAATTAACTTTTATTGATATATATTTCAAAAATCAATTTTTTCTTAAAAATGGTGCAATACAAAAGTATACGGGCCAACAGGGAATAAGTATAATAACGTAATATACAAAAAAGCTAATCTCTCCCAGGAAAGCCCTAAGAAATCACCCTACCTGTCAGCAGAGGTTGGCACCCTGGTTGTAGATGTGATGGTGCCCCCGCTCAGCGTCGGTAGCCCTGAATGTCCCAGGGCACCCTTGACATACTAGACACTGAAAAATACACAAAAATCACACACACATAGAATGTTTTTCACACAAAGTATCCCTAGTGTGGAGACCCAATGGCTTCATAGGAAGGTGAGTAGATATCTAAAAATCCTACATTGCTATAGGTCATCTAAATGGAATGTAGCCAAAATGTGCAATCACACATAAGTTGGCTTTTATCATCAGTGATGCAAAAAACATAAATAAAGGACTTGGACAGATATATAAATGGCCTAGATAGATAATAAGTCCTATTTGTCTGATGACTGAGGACAGGAGCCGCAGCAGAAGTAAGAAGGAGGATGTCATCGCTAGAAGATGGGAGGCGCCGGACTGGACCGCGACACCCATCGGACCGGACCCCTGGGTGAGTATAATCTAACTCGTTTTTCTTATCTTCTAAGTTACATCAGGGGCTTATCTACAGCATTACAAAATGCTGTAGATAAGCCCCTGATGGCTGTGGGCCGCATCTCATAGGCCAAAAATGAGGTGACAGATTACCTTTAAACAGTGTACCCTGCATTATGAACTGCTGGCCCACAAGTTCCCCTTGGATCAAGATAAAATTGCATTCCTGGAGTCACAACTGGTGGAGAGGCTCTGGCATGGCTCAATTCCCTATAGGAGAGAAGAGATCATGTAACCTCGGATCTGTAGGTCTTTCTTGAGGCATCTGTGTCATTCTATCATTTAAAAGACTTTTTTCTGTGTGTGTGTGTTTTTATACAATACTAGCTGAAGAGCCCGGCGCTGCCCGGGCATAGTAACTAACTGTGGTTAGTTATGGCAAATTATAATTATCCTCCATCCCATAGTCCTGTGCCCATATACCCATCATACATATCCTCCATCCCATAGTTGAGTGCCCATATACCGTCACACATTCTCCATCCCATAGTCCCATGCCCATGTACCCATCACACATCCTCCATCCCATAGTCAAGTGCCAATATACCCATCACACATCCTTCATCTCATAGTCCCATGCCCATATACCCATCATACATATCCTCCATCCCATAGTCCCGTGCCCATATACCCATCCTACATATCCTCCATCCCATAGTCGAGTGCCTATATACCCATCACACATCCTCCATCCCATAGTCCCATGCCCATATACCCATCACACATCCTCCATCCCATAGTCCCATGCCCATATACCCATCATATATATCCTCCATCCCATAGTCCCATGACCATATACCCATCATACAAATCCACAATCCCATAGTCGAGTGCCCATATACCCATCATACATATCCTCCATCCCATAGTCCGATGCCCATATACCCATCATACATATTCGCCATCCCATAGTCGAGTGCCAATATAACCATCACACATCCTTCATCCCATAGTCCCGTGCCCATATACCCGTCATACATATCCTCCATCCCATAGTCCAGTGCCCATATACCCATCACACATCCTCCATCCCATAGTCCCATGACCATATACCTATCATACATATTCGCCATCCCATAGTCGAGTGCCAATATAACCATCACACATCCTTCATCCCATAGTCCCGTGCCCATATACCCGTCATACATATCCTCCATCCCATAGTCCAGTGCCCATATACCGATCACACATCCTCCATCCCATAGTCAACCATTATGACATCATAATGAGTAGCGGGGCTTGCAACCTATGATGACATCAGCGCTCGCCATGGCAACCATTATGACATCATAATGAGGGGCAGGGCTTGACACACACACTTTTTCCGCATTATGTAGATAGGGGCAAAATTGTTTGGTGAATTGGAATGCGCGGGGTTAAAATATCACCTCACAACATAGCTTAGGACGCTCTCGGGGTCCAGACGTGTGACTGTGCCAAATTTTATGGCTGTAGCTGCGATGGTGCGGATGCCAATCCCAGACATATACCCATCCTACATATCCTCCATCCCATAGTCGAGTGCCTATATACCCATCACACATCCTCCATCCCATAGTCCCATGCCCATATACCCATCACACATCCTCCATCCCATAGTCCCATGCCCATATACCCATCATATATATCCTCCATCCCATAGTCCCATGACCATATACCCATCATACAAATCCACGATCCCATAGTCGAGTGCCCATATACCCATCATACATATCCTCCATCCCATAGTCCGATGCCCATATACCCATCATACATATTCGCCATCCCATAGTCGAGTGCCAATATAACCATCACACATCCTTCATCCCATAGTCCCGTGCCCATATACCCGTCATACATATCCTCCATCCCATAGTCCAGTGCCCATATACCCATCACACATCCTCCATCCCATAGTCCCATGACCATATACCCATCATACATATTCGCCATCCCATAGTCGAGTGCCAATATAACCATCACACATCCTTCATCCCATAGTCCCGTGCCCATATACCCGTCATACATATCCTCCATCCCATAGTCCAGTGCCCATATACCGATCACACATCCTCCATCCCATAGTCAACCATTATGACATCATAATGAGTAGCGGGGCTTGCAACCTATGATGACATCAGCGCTCGCCATTGCAACCATTATGACATCATAATGAGGGGCAGGGCTTGATACACACACACTTTTTCCCCATTATGTAGATAGGGGCAAAATTGTTTGGTGAATTGGAATGCGCGGGGTTAAAATATCACCTCACAACATAGCTTAGGACGCTCTCGGGGTCCAGACGTGTGACTGTGCCAAATTTTATGGCTGTAGCTGCGATGGTGCGGATGCCAATCCCCGACATACACATACACATACACACACTTGAGCTTTATATATTAGATGACTATGGGGTTAGTAATGGGGGAATCTTATAGACGCCTCTCCATTACTACCCTCTGGGCTTGATGTCACCTGACAATACAAAGGTGACATCAACCCCCCAACTATCACCCAACTTGCCACCGCTACAGGGCAAGTGGGAAGAGTGAGGCTAAGTGCCAGAATTGGCACATCTTACAGTTGCGCCTTTTCAGGGGTGGCAGAGAGCTGATGTATTTAGCCTGGGGGGCGAGTATCCATTGCCCCTTCCTATTCTATTAATATCTGCATGCAGCTGTCTGCCTAGCCTTTGCTAGTTATTAATTATAGAGTGAACCTACGTAATTTTTAAGGTGGTCCCCAATTTTAATAGCCAGTAAAGGCTTAGTATACTGCTGTGAGCTGATATTAATAGCCTGGGAAGCTCCATGGGTATTACCCCCTTCCCAGGCTATAAACATCTGCTCCTAGCAGTCGGCTTTCCTTCTGCTGTTTAAGAAAATTATACGGGAGTCTACGCCATTTTTTTCAGAAAAATAATCTTTTAATTAAATACAAGTACAGTAAGCTGCACACACTGTGCTAATTGCATATGTCACTGCCATCTATATATCTATCTATTCTATGTGTATATACTGTATGTAATCCATCTGTCCTGTCCTGCTGTGATTTTACAGTACGTTGTTGCTGAATTGCCGGCTTTTTTTTCTATCTATCTATAATCTACTTCAAATACTTTAGCGGCAACACAATTATTTTCCCGCACCAAATTTTATAGATTTTTTAAGATTTTAAGAAACATGCTCGTGTTTTCGATCACAAATCCGAATGTGCTATATTCGTGCCGAATTTACGTTTGGCGACCATTTTCCAAACATATTCGCTCATTTCTAGTCATAACTACTCCAGGGAATGTGGTGTGCTGTGGCATAATATACAGTAGCCGCACCCCTCTAAACTTTATTCCAGGTACACTAATAGTTCTGAGCTACATTGATTTGGTCATGCAACCAGTGGCACAGCCATTTCTTCAAAGTGTCTAGGAAAAATTTTTTAACACAAGGACAGGCTGTAAGTTATTCATACTATATTGAGCAGCGCGTATGGCCTAAACATCCTGCAGCATTTGATTATTTGTGCATTAATAATGTCTGTTGATCCAGTGATTTCCATAATTTCACAACTTGGTGTTGCAATTTCATTGTTGAGGGGTGCATAAACCAATTATCAAAGACAGACAATACTTGTGTTGGAAATAATTTTATTAATTTCCAATTAAAACAAATATTGCAGATAAGATAGAAAATGTCTGCGCTGGATAAACCACACGGATTAGGGAACAACACAAAAATTATAAAGATAAGTGGCAATACATATGGAAGTCTCAATAGACACATATATCCAATGAAAAACGAAATATTCACCAAACTGACATATTCTGAAAAAAAAAAAAAAAAATCACGATACCAGAGATCAAACTAATTGAGACCATATACCAACACCATACAAAAGGATTTAAAAATCAAACATGTAAAATAGGCATATAAAAATGGAGACACTACAAGGGAATATATATATATACTGTACCTTAGGTGCATTCAAAAAATGTGCAAGGCCACATAAAGGAGACCAGAATGTAGCGATTATATAGGAGCTAGTGAAATTGAAGCTCCGTCGCTGCAGTGGTAATCAAATGCTGTGTTATGCACTTGCAGGGTCCAAAACAGGATAAAGTACGTTTCAAGCACTGAGTCCAGCAATAACTGCTGAGAGAACTGTCCCGGCCGGTATAATCGCTACATTCTGGGCTCCTTTATGTGGCCTTGCACATTTTTTGAATGCACCTAAGGTGTGTGTGTATATATATATATATATATATATATATATTCCTTTGTAGTGTCTCCATTTTTGTATGCCTATTTTACATGTTTGATTTTCTATCTTATCTGCATCATAATCAAGCGACCTAGTGGTGTGTTGTTTTGTCTTGCAGCGGATATTCCTCTCATAGTATTAGCGCCCCCAATTTATTTATAATTAAAACAAATATTGCTTGAATTATCATGGTAAAAATGCAGCAAGCAACCTCAAAAAAATTGAAAAACTTCTGGTTTGGTATTGTTCAGACAATATATTTTTCTCATAGGGAACAAGTTAAATATTATCCTCAATTTTACAACAGTTTGTGACTTCATGTCTACTTGCAGCCAAAGCCATAACCTTATAAATATGTGAGAACACTTTGAGAAAGCCTTCAGTGTAAACAAGTCACAGACCAATAGTTCCTATGCACAAATACATTTTGATTAGTAATGGGGTTTCAGTACAAATATGAGTTAAAGTTATATTTTAAAGCAAAAATCTAAAGCATGCCTTATATGCCAGGTGAATTGTCAGATTGCTCCATCTTCCCTCTATAGAGTTCTATGGGCAACAGCTGTAACCTGATTCCTCAGTGTACAAACTCAAATGAATTGATTCTTTAGTGATTTCAGAGTGAGTGATCAGTGCAGGAGGCAGGGGAGATGAGGGAGAGAAGTCTGATAAGTAAACAGTGTTTTTTGTAAGAAAATATATTACAAAAGTTCTTATTTCCTTATTCTATTGATTTATTAATTATGCAAATATTAGAAATGTAAACATTATATGTAGATATGTAAATTTAATAAAATAATCACAGAGGGAGAACATCACATGAGTATGCTTTATGCTAAGTTTAGCCCAAACCACACTGCAGTGATCTGTGGTGACGTCGCTGAGCTTGAACTGCGGTGAACTCAGTGACTTTTTCCTACAGTGATGAAATAATCGCAGTTCAGCCCGGCTGGTAACGCAGCCTCATTGGCCTTCTGTAACCTCGATGAAGTCACCGCTAGTCACGATTTCTATGTTCTCATCCTTTTTGGCTGTAGTTTTTGTCACTTCTGCATTTTGTCATTGCTCTTAACCCTATAGATACTTTACAATAACATGAGATGGTGTCATCCATCCACAGCAGTTGCTCAGGTAGTGCAGCTCATCCAGGAAGGCACATCAATGCGAGCTGTGGCAAGAAGGGTAGCTATGTCTGACAGTATCCAGAGCATGAAGCAGATACCAGGAGACAGGCCAGTACACCAGGAGATGTGGAGGGGGCTGTAGGAGTGCAACAACCCAGCAGAAGGACCGCTACCTCCTAGAAGAACAGGAGAAGAAGTGCCAGAGCCCTCTAAAATGACTTCCAGCAGGCCACTAACAGCTATGGAAAAACCTACAAAGATGTCCACTTGGCTAAGTGGGCCATACCCTTAAGCCATAACATTAAATTAACCAAAAAAAGGATTTCTAAATGGCAAATCCAAACTTATTAGACAGAAGTTCTTAAAGGGAATCTGTCACCCCATTTTTCGCCTATCAGCTGCCGGCACAGCCATTAGGGGCTTATCTACAGCATTCTGTAATGCTGTAGATAATCCCCCGATGTAACCTGAAAGATAAGAAAAATGAGTTATATTATACTCACCGGGGGGTGGTCCGGTCTTGATCCAATGGGTGTTGCAGTCCGGTGCCTCCCATCTTCTAATGGTGACGTCCTCTTCTTTGATGCCTGTCATGGCTCCTCCGCAGGCATACTGCTCTGCCCTGTTGAGGGCAGAGCAGAGTACTGCAGTGTGCAGGCGTCGGGAGAAGTCTGGTGCCTGCGCACTGCAGTATTCTGCTCTGCCCTCAACAGGAGTTGAGGGCAGAGCAGGCAGCAAAGAAGCAAAGAAGAAGACATCACTGTTAGATGATGGGAGGCGCCGGACCGGACCGCGACACCCATCGGACCAAAACCGGACCCGGACTGCCCCTGGGTGAGTATAATGTAACTCATTTTTTCTTAAGCCCCCGATGTAATCTGAGAGATATCTACAGCATTACAGAATGCTGTAGATAAGCCCATGATGGCTGTGTTGGCAAAAAATGGGGTGACAGATTCCCTTTAATTGTAAAGCGTAGCACAAAATCCAACATAAGGGTTTAAGCAAAAATATCAAATTTTATTAAAAGTAAACAACAGACAAAAACTGGTAATATGGTGAGGGAAAAACAGCAGCTAAAAGGCTGATGTAAATGAAGATGGAACAAAATATATTACATCGGGAAGAGAAAAACATGTGTCCTCTGACCACCTCCGCACATAGTTTTCTAATTATGCTGGTATGTAAATTATTTGGCCTATAAACTTAGTTAGCAGTGTGAACAGGGAATACAAGTATGGTAGCCTGATGATGAAATTTCTATTAGAAAGAGCATCTGAAAGAGGTGATGCCTATAAACTAAACTGCTGTAGGTTAAGAGCAATGATGTCAGCATAAATGTCTCAGGGCATAAAGATTATTGATCAAGTAGCGAATAATATCAAATGACATTACCCTGAAACATCTTGTAACTAAAGTGCAGGAGTGCAGGTGGGACACACAGGAACTTTGTGAACTTAAAATGTAAGTCCGCAAGGACAGGGTCCTCTCCCCTCTGTACCAGTCTTTCATTGTAAATTTGTTTACTGTAAATAGCTATATCTTTGTATGTAACCCCTTCTCATGTACAGCACAATGGAATTAATGGCGCTATATAAATAAATAATGATAATAATAACTTCGACGTGCGTTTCACCGTCTTGGCTTTGTCAAGAGATTTTTTTACCTCACCATATTACCTGCTTTTGTCTGCTATTTATGTTTAATAAAATTTTTTTTTTTTTTTATAAAACCCTTTATCTTGGACTTTGTGCTGGACTAACAGCTATTTGTCTGCTCTAACTGTCAGAATTAGACTCTATGTCTTGTGAAAATCCATGTTGTCCAGCATCAGGTCCAAACCATCACTGCTCTAGAGGAGATCTGCATGGAGAAAAGGGCCAACATACCACCAACAGTGTGTGCGAACCTTGAGAAGACTTACAGAAAACGTTTGACCTCTGTCATTGCCAACAAAGGATATGTAAAATATTGAGATGAACTTTTGTTAATGACCAAATACTTATTTTCCATCATAATTTGCAAAATAAATCTTGCCAAATCAGACAAGGTGATTTTCTGGATTTGTTTTCTCATTTGAGGCTGGAGTCACACATGCAAGAAACTTGGACGAGTCTCGCATCTTAATATCCGGCACTGCCGCCAGCACTCGGGAGCGGAGTGTGCGGCTGTGTCATGATACCAGTGCTGGATGACCGGCACTTCTGGGGTTAATGTTTTGATCTCAGTGCAGACTCTTACCTGCACACCTGGGACCTATTATGGTGGCCTCCCATCGGTTCTGGGAAAGCTTCTTATAGCCTCAGGAAGCTCCCATCTCCTGTCAGTTATACTTTCGCCCTTGGCATAGTGTGGTGACCCCTGAGTGTGTTTGTGCAGTGTTCTGGTTGCTTGATTCTCTGTGTACGACTCGGTCTGTTTCCTGGATATTGCTTTGGATTCTGCTTGGTACCTTCTATGTCTGTTTGGTTTTGACTTCTGCTTGGCCCTGACTATCCATTCTGTCTCATCGCTGGTACTTTACTGATATCTCTGTGTATGACCTCAGTTTTGCCTGACTCTGAGTATTTCTGTATAGTGTCCTGCCATCTCTGAAAGCAGGATGCTAAGCCCTGCCCCCTTGCAGTCACATGACCGTAGGTCCTGTGACTGCTTGCTAAACTTCAGCGTCCATAGGTCCTGTGTATCTGTACTTTCTGGCTGTACCTGACCCCGGGCCCCCCTACAGTGCAGGTGAGTCCCTGCTCAGCGGAGGCTGCATGCCGGCGCTGACAGGATCCTGACAGGCTGCATGTATTTCTATGCAGCCGCATGCTCTGCTACCGAGTGCCAGCTGCAGTGCCAGGTATTAAGATGCAAGACTCGTCCGAGTTTCTCGCATGTGTGATCCCAGCCTTACTCTCATAGTTGTGGTCTACCTATGATGTCACTTACAGGCCACTCTGATCTTTTTAAGTGGAAGAACTTCCATAAATGGTGGCTGACTAAATACCATATATACTCGAGTATAAGCCTTCTCATCTTATACTTGAGTCATTGTCCCAAGGGGTAGGCAGGGAGGAGGAGCGCAGGAATCTGTGGCTGTCAGATCATACTCACCCCCTCCTGGCACGGTCTCTGCACTTCCCTGCTTCTCAGATGGTCTCCGGCGCCATAATGGATATGCACGTGACTCCACTCCCATAGGCGTGGAGGACATATTCATTACTTTAATGAGCGGTACCATGTGACCGCTGAACACTGAAAGGAGCTGCCGGTGCCATAGACCATCGGAGAAGCAAGTGTAGAAATGCGCCAGGAGGGGGTTGGTATGACAGGGAGGACGGGGGGAGCCATGCGATATTCACCTGTCTCTGTTCCACCGTCGCGTGCCGCTTTGTATTCCGCGTCCTCTGGCTGTGATGTTCAGGTCAGAGGGCGTGATGATGTGGTTAGTGCGCACCCTCTGCCTTAACAGTCACTGCAGAGACCTGGAAGACAGAGCGGCGCATGGTGGTGGAACGGGGACATGTGAATATCGCAGGTGCCGGGGCCCTGAGCCAGCAGTGACTCTGGCATTTGATCCCCATAGCGCACCGGTGTTCCCGCCTGCTCAGGACACCGGTACCTGGGACCGAGTGACGAGAGGTGAGTATGTCATTTTTTTTTAATCACAGCAGCAGCATATGGGGCATATATATATATATATATATCTGTGGAGCATCTTATGGGGCCATCAACCTTTATGGAGCAGCATATGGGGCAAATTATTCTATGGAGCATCTTATGGGGCCATCAACCTTTATGGAGCAGTATATGGGGCATATTACTCTATGGAGAATCTTATGGGGCCATTATTAACCTTTGTGCAGCATTATGTGGGGTATATTTTTTGTACGGAGCATTTTATTGGGCCCATCATGAACTTTATGGAGCATTATATAGGGCGTGTTTTGTATGGAGCATCTTATGGGGCCCATCATGAACTGTATGGAGCATTATATGGGGTCCTGATTCAATATGTATATTCAAAAACATTTAACCTATTGATGTCTCAATTAGTTTTACTTTTATTGGCATCTATTTTTATTTTTGAAATTTACCAGTAGCTGCTGCACCTCCCACCCTAGGCTTATACTCGAGTCAATAAGTTTTCTCATTTTTTTGTGGCAAAATTAGGGGCCTCGGCTTATACTTAGGTTGGCTTATACTCGAGTATATATGGTACTTATTTTCCCCACTGTGTGTGTATATATACACATACACACTACTGCCGTGTGTTACATTATCAAATCTAAATTGTCATTCTTAACTTTCTATGAACTGCATTATTAGCATGGCAACCAATGGGAACCAAGTATTAATGTGACATTAAGACGTACGAATAATAATACAGTATACGGTGATTTTGGTTCCAACGATGTCTGAACGGTTATATGTTAAGTTTATGGTGCTAATTAACAATATGACTGTCACGCTTGGTATGTGTAAGTTCAGTGGATGGCACAACATATATAAACAACAGGATAGAAAAAAAGGGAGAGGAAGTCTCTAACTATAGGGAGCGAGGGAAGGGGCACCTCCTAACAATAACCTGTGCCTATCCCTAAGCTCCCCTAATGCCCTATGCGGGTCCTTCCCCCCACCACTGTCACATGCATTGTCCCTAGCTGTCACCATACTATACCCTGGCTAGTACACTGGCTGGCAAAGATACTAGCCTCACCACTGCAGATGGTATCAGCACAGGGGAAATGACAAGCATGAGACAGACAAGGAAAGGGAAAACAACACTTAGCTTCAGCCTCTGCTGCAAAGCTCCCGACAGCAGAGGTTACGGAACCAGGAACCAGAACTCAACAGAAGCAGCAGATACACCGCTGGCATCAGAGAGCAACAAACTCCTAGGCTGGTCTTCATAGAAGAACTCTATTACCAACAGTCAGCTGATGCATCATGTGTTGATTTAATCAGCTGATCAGCAACAAAGCAGCTGCCATCAAGGAAACTGACATTAACCCTTCCTGACCCAAAAGGAAAAAGCAACATTTAGATTATAGCAGAACCAGAGCTGTCACGAATCTAAAAAATTAATCGTGACAGTACACCCCTCAGTGAGGACCTTAAACCCTAGACTTCACCGGAAATGACTTATGGTAAGGATGCCTCAACCCACTAGGATTTACCCCGTAGTCACCTGATCCTCAGGTTTATGGCAAATGCAACCCAATGGTAATGAAAATAGCGTAGGCTCCGGAGGCGCAACAAATCTCCAGAGCGACGACCTGTGGAATACGTTATGTATTCGCTTTACTGGGGTAACTTCAACTGGAATATCCTAGGGCTGACAACGGCCGATACCTGATATAGCCCAATCACCATAGAACTCCAGGTCCCAGACACGTACTTCCACTTGATGATTTTAGCGGACACCCACACATATTCATTCACACACAGGTACGGACTTGAATGTTTATTTCTACACATACTTTGCTAACAGATAGTAATCTCCTTGAGGAACAGACAATAGAGGCGTCCCCCGTGTCACCAGTCTAATACCCTCACTATATTCAGAGGGAACCACCACCCTCCTCTGATCCCTCCGCCTGAGAGGACCCTGAAAGTCAGAGTTTACTTGTGGTGAGGGTTGAATCTTGCCCCTACTCCCTGGTAGCACCTTAGCTGCCTCCACTGGAGAAGACGGGGTAGATTTGAGAAGGACAGCAGAGACTGTAGCTCCCAGGCAACAGTCTTTACAAGACTTGTCCCAACTAACTACTTTCCTGGACAACCAATCTGTGACCGGATTGCGTCAGCCAGAGTAGGCCTAAGACAATGGGAGTTGGCATACCCTCCAAGATCTAGCATGATAGGGACTCTTCATGAAGAGTTCCTATGCGCAAGTTAATATTGTCTAGGACTTGGGATAAACTCCTCTGGCTGAGAGGGACAGAGTCAATGGCATGAATGGAAATGGGTCTCGCTAGCATTCTACCAATCAGACCATGAGTCTTAACAAAGCAAGAATCCACCAAATTGACTTCAGCTCTACTATCCACACTAACGAACACATCAGATGAAAAGGAGAATTGAGACGTGAAGGTGGAGGAAATGTACACACACTGGTCGTCTCCCTCCACACAACCAGGCGAATGTGTTTTTTATGATGGAGTACATACTTTGGTGCAAGCTGGGCAGAAATTAATTTAAGTACCAGTTAGGCTGGTTTCACACTTGCGTTTTTTTCGCGGGATTTTAGCGCTAAAAAACGCATGCGTTTTTTTTCCCTATACTTTGCATGGGATGCGCTTATGTGCGCATACACATGCGTTTGTATGCGTTTTTCCGCGCATGCGTTTTTTTGCGGTATGCGCTCGGGCGCACAAAATGCATCCTGTTGCATTTTTTGGGCGTCTGACTTGCCTCAAAAAAACGCATGCGCACGCAATGCGTTTTTTTACAGCAAGACACCCATTATAAGTCTATGGGTGCGCATATGTGCGCATTGGCATGCTTATGTATGCGTTTTTTTGCGCATGCGTTTTTTTTTTTACCATTAGTTGGACAATGGAATTTAGGGGTTTGGGTTAGAGTTAGGGTTAGTTAAGGGGGTTTAGGGCTAGGGTTAGGGTTAGCTAGGGTTTAGGGTTAGGGTTAGGGTTAGTATGGTTTGGTTAAGGGTTAGGGTTAGGGTCAGGGTTAGGGTTAGGGTTAGTATGGTTTGGTTAAGGGTTAGGGTTAGCTAGGGTTTAGGGTTAGGGTCAGGGTTAGGGTCAGGGTTAGGGTTAGGGTTAGGGTTAGGGTCAGGGTTAGGGTTAGGGTTAGGGTCAAGGTTAGGGTTAGGGTCAGGGTTAGGGTTAGGGTCAGGGTTAGGGTTAGTAAAGTCATGGTTTGGGTTAGTGTGAGGGGCCACCTAATGTTGGAAAAAAACGCAAACGCGGTAAAAACGCACTAAAAACGCATACAAAAGCATAAAAACGCTGCGTTTTTTTCATGCATGCTCATAAAAATGCTTGAAAAAAACGCAGCATTTGTATGCGTTTGTATGCGTTTTTTCAATGCGTTTTTTTGTGGGAAAAACGCGCTGCAAAAAAAAAGCAAGTGTGAAATTAGCCTTAGACCAAAAAAAAAATATGTCCTGTTCCACAGTGAATCGCAGGCAACCAAGTTTGATAGGAGACTCCTCCAACATGCATGGGTTGTCCATCTGCACCAGTGTGTCCTCCTGCCTAGAAAGAGCAACAAGGGGTAGATTCTGTGTATGTCTCTCCCTGAGGTGCCTATGGACCCAGATAGCAATGGCCATGGTGGCTTGCAATGACCCAGGTGTAGTATATTGCAGCAGAGCATCCTGAAATCTACCTGACAGAAGCTGATAAAAATGGCTCCTAAGAGCAGGGTCATTCCACTGAGTGATAGTGGTCCATCTTCGAAACTCTGAGCAGTAATCCTCAACCTGTGCCTATCCCTAAGCTCCCTGTCACGACACAGCTGTTGGATGACCTGAGACCAGGGGCCCCTTCCCTGTCCCTGACACTAGGGTTCATCCTAGCTTGCCTTATTCCCCAGGATACCTTTGAACGTGAAGATGCTGGGGTCACCACCCTTGCCTTAGCTCCAGAGTTATCCCTCCATCTGTTCTCTTTCCAATCAAGGGAAGAGGGATGCTACCATGCACCACAGTACACCAATCTGACAAACAAGGACACAGAAACGAGAGTTAACATAAAACACTAGGCATTCAAACTATTCACTCAAATATAACAGAGAAATGCACCAGGAAGGGGAATAAACCAAAGTAGAGGAGGGAAGGAAATTACCAGACTTACAAACCACGCAACAGTCACAGATAACTCTTTCAGAACTACTTCTCATATGAAGTCCTCTCCTCCTAAACCATGCAGAAAAGCTAGCTCTGATATGTATTTGAATCAGGAGCCAGATTACAAAGGGAACGGGAATGGCTAACTGAGCTCAGCTGAGAGCTCAAGGTTTTCCAACCTGGCCAATTAAGCCCTGTTCTGCCAAAAGGAATAAACATCATTAAAATGAAGAAGAGCGTCTTCTCAATGCAGGAGTAGGAGCAATCAGACACAGCAGTCTTCTGTCTCCTCTCTGTTGTGAAAACCCGTGACACTCCACTAACGCCCTATGCGGGTCTTTCTCCCCTGCCGCTATCACATGCCTAGTCGATAGCTGTCACCTCACTATACCCTAGCTACTCCAATGGCCGCCAAGGATGCTAGCATCACCACTGCAGATGGTATCAACACAGGCGAAGTGACAAACACGAGACAGGCAAGGAAAGGGAAAATTGTTATGAATGGGTCACCGAGGAGAAAAAAGCAAGACAAGCTAAGTCACAGAAAACCAGAGAGGTCGTAACTATGCAGATTACAGATCCCTGATCTTACCACACAACTAGCAGTAGCCGTGGAGCGTGCCTACGATGTTCCTAGACGCCTTGTCACGGCCGGAGGACTAAATAAGCCTAAAGCAAGAAAAGGGAAAACTAACTAACCAGAGCAGACCCCAAAGGAATAGATAGCCCCCACACATGTATTGACGGTGAAACAAGATGAAGGCACAAACACAGGCAGGAAAATAGGCTGAGCAAATGATGGGGCCCAAACTAACTAGACAGGAAAGGAAAGGAAAGACACTGTCTGCCACCTGCAAAAAAACCCTACAAAAATCATGTCCAACACTTCTGAAAGCAAAATTAACACTGAAGTCACTAGACTTCTCCCACTATATCAGCACTCTGAAATATTCTGAGACAGAGCAAAAAAGAGACCGAACTAGTAAGGGACAAAAAGCCAATTGGCAAAATACTGATAAATAAGAGTGGAAATTCAGCACAACCCCCAGTCGGCGCTGGCTGACCACACAAAAAGCTGAATAGACCAACAAAATCAAGTGTGAACATTAGCAGAAAAACTTAGCTTTAGATGACTGGAACAGAGCTGAAAACCAAGAGCTGACAAGCCAGAAGGAATCACCAGCAAATGAATAGGGCGTCGGCTGTCTTAAATCCAATCTGAGAATCCTGAGGTCCAATCGTCATCCTCATTCACAGGTGGCAGATTTCCACTGATCAAATCAGCCTCACTACCTCCTGTTACCACCAGAGGGAGTCTGGAAGGGGAGCTCACAACTGGTGAACCAGAGAATGAACTCACAACAGTACCCCCCCTTGAGGAGGGGTCACCGAACCCTCATCCACGCCACCAGGTCGATCAGGATGGGCCCAGTGAAAAGCACGAACCAATCTATTGGCATGAATATTGGAGGCAGAGACCCAAGAATTATCCCCCTGACCATAACCCTTCCATTTGACCAAATACTGGAATCTCCGTCTAACCAAACGAGAATCCAATACTTTCTCTACCTCATATTCCACATTGCCTTTGACCAACACAGGGTCAGGAGGTGCTGCCATAGGAACCACTGGCTCAACAAACCTCTTCAACAGAGATTTGTGAAATACGTTATGGATCTTGAACATAACTGGAAGAGCCAATCGAAATGAAACAGGATTAAGAATTTCCAAAATCTTATAAGGACCAACAAATCTTGGCTTAAATTTAGGAGATGCAACATTCATAGGAATATTCTTAGACGACAACAAAACCATATCACCCACTTTAAACCGGGGACCAATGGTCCTATGCCGGTTGGAAAATCGCTGGGCCTTTTCCTGAGAGAGTGACAACTTATCCACCACTTGGTCCCATATCTGCTGCATTCTCTTAACCACAGTGTCCACACCTGGGCAGCACGAAGATTCCACTTGCCCTAAAGAGAATCGAGGATGAAACCCAAAATTACAGAAAAAGGGTGACATCAAAGTGGCAGAACTAGCTCTATTGTTCAGTGCGAATTTGGCCAAGGGCAAAAATGAGACCCAATCATCCTGATCAGCAGATATACAGTAAAACATCTCAAATAAGACTCCAAGGTCTGGTTTGTTCTCTCAGTCTGTCCATTGGTCTGGGGATGAAACGGAGCAGAAGGATAACTGAATTCCCAGATTGGAACAAAAGGCCTTCCAGAATCTGGAAACAAACTGGACTTCTCTGTCGGACACAATGTTCTCAGGAATCCCATGTAACCGAACCACCTGTTGTAAAAACAAGGGCACCAACTCAGTGGAAGATGGCAACTTTGGGAGTGGTACAACATGGACCATCTTCGAAAATCTATCACAAATCACCCAGATAACAGTCATTCTCTGAGAGATGGGAAGATCAGAAATAAAATCCATTGAGATATGGGTCCATGGCCTCTTGGGCACCGGCAAGGGCATCAGCAACCCACAAGAACGAGAACAGGGTTTAGACCGAGAACAAGTCCCACAGGACTGTACAAAATTCCTGATGTCACGAGATAAGGCAGGCCACCAAAAGGACCGACTCACCAAATCTCTGGTACCAAAAATACCTGGATGAGCAGCCAATGCGGAGCAATAAATTTCAGACATCACTCTCTTTCTCCACTGGTCAGGAACATACAATTTTCCCATAGGGCAACGCTCAGGTTTATCCTCCTGAAATTCCTCCAGGGCGCATCTCAAATCGGGCGAAATGGCAGAAAGAACTACCCCCTCACCTAGGATGGTAGTAGGCTCGGTCACACTAAGAGAATCAGCAAAGAAACTCCTAGAAAGGGTGTCTGTCTTAACATTCATAGTGCCCGGAAGAAAAGAGACCACAAAATTAAAACGTGTGAAAAACAAGGCCCATCTAGCCTGTCTAGGATTCAAGCGTTTTGCCAACTCCAGATAAATCAAATTCTTGTGATCGGTGAGGACCACAACTTGATGTCTAGCTCCCTCCAACCAATGTCTCCTCTCCTCAAATGCCCACTTCATGGCCAATAATTACCAATTCCCCATGTCATAGTTGCGTTCAGATGGGGAGAACTTTCGAGAAAAGAAGGCACAGTGATTCATCTTAGAAGTCACAGGGTCTTTTTGGGACAAAACAGCTCCTGCACCAATCTCAGAAGCATCTACCTCCACCTGAAATGGAAGTGAGACATGAGGTTGCCGTAAAACTGGAGCTGAAGTAAATCTCTGCTTAAGCACCTGAAATGCTGAGATAGCCTCAGGAGACCAATTCAGCACATCAGCGCCCTTCTTGGCCAGATCAGTCAGTGGTTTGACAATACCAGAAAAATTACCTATAAATTTACGACAAAAATTAGCAAAACCCAAAAACTTCTGGAGGGCCTTCAAAGAAGTAGGCTGAACCCAATCATAAATGGCCTGTACCTTGGCTGGGTCCATTTCAATAGTCGATGGAGATAAGATAAATCCCAAAAATGAAATCCTCTGTACACCAAAGAGGCATTTCGATCCCTTAACAAACAGGGAATTCTCCCTCAAAATCCGGAACACAGTCCGGACGTGTTCCACATGAGAATCCCAATCACTAGAAAAGATCAAAATATCATCCAGATAGATGATCAAAAACTTATCCACAAAGTCACGGAAAATATCATTCATAAAGGACTGGAAGACAGAAGGGGCATTAGTGTGCCCAAAAGGCATCACCAGGTACTCAAAATGTCCCTCCGGAGTATTAAACGCCGTCTTCCATTCATCCCCATGCTTGATGCGAATAAGATTATATGCCCCCCTGAGGTCAAGCTTAGTAAACCAGCAGGCACTCTTAACTCTGGAGAATAAATCAGACATCAGAGGTAATGGGTACTGATAGTTAACCGTCATCTTGTTAAGGGAACGATAATCAATACACGGTCTTAATGAACCATCTTTCTTGGCCACAAAAAAAACAGCACCTAAAGGTGACGAGGATGGTCTAATATGACCCTTCTCCAATGACTCCTTAATATAGGATCGCATAGCATCATGTTCGGGTACTGATAAGTTGAAAAGCCGACCCTTGGGAAATTTACACCCAGGCATCAACTCAATTGCACAGTCATAACTCCTATGAGGCAAAGAAGCAGACTTGCTCTCACTAAATACATCAGAAAAATCGGCTAGATAATCCGGAATATCATGAGACTGAGGAGAGGTGGAGAAAACAGGAGCGTCCCTAAGAACACACTGACAACCCCAAGTCACCACAGACCCAGATTTCCAATCCAAAACTGGATTATGAATTTGCAACCAAGGAAAACCCAGAACAATAGTATCATGCTAATTATGCAGCACCAAAAATTTACAATTTTCTTGGTGGTCTGGAGCAACTCGCATTATCACCTGGGTCCAAAACTGAGGTTTATTCTCCACCAAAGGAGTAGCATCAATACCCCTCAAAGTAAAAAAAGAGGCGTCTGCAGAGGCGTCATGGAAAAACCACAACATTTAGCAAAATCCAGATCCATCAGATTCAACGCTGCTCCTGAATCCACAAAAGCCTTCGTGGAAAATGTGGATAAGGAGCAGATCAGAGTAATTGCCAAAAGAAACTTAGGTTGTATACTGCCCACAGCATATGTGTGTGCAAAACGTTTCTCTCGTTTTGGGCAGACAGAAATAGTATGAGAGACGTCTCCACAGAAAAGACACAGCTTATTATGCCTTCTAAACTCATGACGTTGAGCCCTAGACAAAACCCCATCACATTGGATAGGTTCAGACGTTTGTTCAAAAGGTGGCAGCGCCTCCCGTGTAGTTTTACGTCCACATAAACGCTGATCAACTTGAATGGCTAATGACATAGAATCATCCAGACCAGAAGGAACAGGAAATCCCACCATAACATCTTTTACGGTCTCTGATAAACCCTTCCGAAAGAGAGCTGCCAATGCACTATCATTCCATGTAGTAAGGACTGCCCACTTTCGGAATTTTTGACAGTATAACTCTGCAGAATCCTGACCCTGGTTTAATGCCAACAGGGTTCTCTCAGCTTGATCAACAGCATTAGGTTCATCATACAACAACCCCAAGGCTTGAAAAAATGCATCCACATTAGTCAGAATAGGATTTTCAGGTGTCAGAGAAAAATCCCAATTCTGGGGATCGCCGCGCAGCAAGGAGATGACAATTTTAACCTGCTGCACAGAGCTCCTCCATGAACTAGGCTTCAAGGCCAGAAATAATTTACAATTATTCTTAAAATTCAGAAATTTAGACCGATCCCCAGAAAACAAATCAGGAGTAGGGATCTTAGGTTCAGCAGCATGTGACTGAATGAGGTAGGTGGAAATTCCCTGCACTTCAGCAGCCAGCTGCTCCACACGATCAGACAATTGCTTAATCTCCATTAGGAAAAAGAAAAAAAAATCCTCCTACGGCCCCAGAGAAAAAAGAGGAAAGAATATATAAAAAAAAAATTCTGACACTTTTTTTTTTTCTTTCTTTTTTTAACAACTCCTCTCTGCTTTTGAGTACCCTAGAATCTGCAGTATGGCTGGTGATTCTGTTATGAATGGGTCACCGAGGAGAAAAAAGCAAGACAAGCTAAGTCACAGAAAACCAGAGAGGTTGGTAACTATGCAGATTGCAGATCCCTAATCTTACCACACAACTAGCAGTAGCCGTGGAGCGTGCCTACGATGTTCCTAGACGCCTCGTCACGGCCGGAGGACTAAATAAGCCTAAAGCAAGAAAAGGGAAAACTAACTAACCAGAGCAGACCCCAAAGGAATAGATAGCCCCCACACATGTATTGACGGTGAAACAAGATGAAGGCACAAACACAGGCAGGAAAATAGGCTGAGCAAATGATGGGGCCCAAACTAACTAGACAGGAAAGGAAAGGAAAGACACTGTCTGCAACCTGCAAAAAACTCTACAAAAATCATGTCCAACACTTCTGATAGCAAAATTAACCCTGAAGTCACTAGACTTCTCCCACTATATCAGCACTCTGAAATATTTTGAGACAGAGCAAAAAAGAGACCGAACTAGTAAGGGACAAAAAGCCAATTGGCAAAATACTGATAAATAAGAGTGGAAATTCAGCACAGTCCCTAAACTGAATAGACCAACAAAATCAAGTGTGAACATTAGCAGAAAAACTTAGCCTTAGATGACTGGAACAGAGCTGAAAACCAAGACCTGACAAGCCAGAAGGAATTATCAGCAACTGAATAGGGCGTCGGCTGTCTTAAATCAAATCTGAGAATCCTGAGGTCCAATCGTCATTCTCATTCTCAGGTGGCAGATTTCCACCGATCAAATCAGCCTCACTACCTCCTGTTACCACCAGAGGGAGTCTGGAAGGGGAACTCACAACTGGTGAACCAGAGAATGAACTCACAACAGAAAATGATATTCAACTTCAGCCTCTGCTGCCAAGCTCCAGACAGCAGAGGTTACAGAGCCAGGAATCCAAACTCAACAGAAGCAGCAGATACTCCGCTGGCACCATAGAGCAACAAACTCCTAGGCTGGTCTTCATAGAATAACTCTATTACCAACAGTCAGCTGATGCATCATGTAACGATTTAAAGGATGGTGGGAGTGGCCACCACCCACATTAGCTGACCAGCAACAAAGCAGCTGCCATCAACGAAACTGACATTAACCCTTACTGGCCCAAAAGGAAAAAGCAATGTTTAAATTATAGCAGAACCAGAGCTGTCATGAATACAAAAATGAACCGTGACAATGACTTTGGTTTTGCCAGATTGGCTCAAGTATCTGAGATATTTAATATTTAATTAATTACAGTAGAATTATGGCATCAAAAAAATTGCTTTTATGGCATTGTAGACCTACAAAATGAAATACAAAATAATTATATGGGATATTTCATTACTTAAGACACTCTTAAAGAGTCAAAAACCCACCAAAAGACATAAAAGCTATTGCATTTGTTATCACACACAAGTTGCATTGGCGGAATGCATTATTTTCATGGATAAATTATCTCAAAAACTAAGATCAATTCGGCAAAATGAATGGGATTTTTTAATTCAGCACCTTCAAAATACCCTAAATCCATTCAAAAATACTTGGCATCTGAAAAAATGTTTTGTAGACTGGTGTAATTGTAGTATTGAAATTGTCCATGTAATGTTAACACTAAACACATTGGACATAAATTTCACCATTGGCAGAGGAGATGCATTATTGAGAGATTTGTCATGTATGACAGGTTATGAAAAAATTGCTGAAAGATACATCACATGTTACTGATGTGCTAAAAATATAATTAAACGCCCTCTCATAAGGTTCTAGTATATATGATTTAGCAGGGGGTTGGACCAGATGACCCAGGAGGTCCCTTCCAACTCTACCAATCAATCTATGATTCTATGTATTACACCCCTGTTGATAGCGTAAGGCCATGTGCATACAGTATGTTGCGGATTCTGCTGCGGATCCGCAGCGTTTCAGGCTTTGCGGGTCCGCAGTAGATTTAGCTGCGTTGTACAGTACCATTGTTTTCAATGGTAAACTGAAAAACGCTGTGCACATGCTGCGGATTTTTCTACGCGGATTTGCTGCGGGTTCAAATCCGCAGCATGTCAATTCTTTGTGCGTAATCCGCAGCGGTTTCACACCTTCTCCATTGTAGAGGTGTGAAACCGCAGGGCTAAACCCCAGGCTAATCCGCAGGTAAACCGCAGGGCTTTTGACCTGAGGATTTACATGCGGATTTTCCCAAATCCGCAGCACCTAAAACTATGTGTGCACATAGCCTTAGGAAGACCAGTCTCTAGGGATTATCGCTATCACAGCAAACATCCAAAAAGTGACCTCCTTCCTTCCCAAACTGCAGGTAAGGCACCGTTATCTCAAGAAGTAAAGTAAAAGTGGAACATGAAAATACTTAATCATGTAGTCAGGGTCTGACATACACTCATTTTTTCAGTCATGGACTGGAGTATGCGCAAACAATAATGCTTCCACACCAAAGAGTAGTTAGATACCAGTTTTACACAGGTGCTCTGCTGAGTATTATCATGCTGCAGACTATAAAAGAGAATACAACACTGAACAGATTAATCAAAGGCATAAAACCCGACTATTGCATCTACTAATTCACAGGTAACGTAATTTCTGATGTGAGTAGTTCACTTGACTTATCTTCCCCATCTTTCAAAAAGCACTAAAACTACTTATCCAAAAGACTTCAGCATTTTCTGCCCCAACAACTTTATCGTTTCACTCCTATTGCCTATTCCCCTACAAATTCAAGTCCAAAACCATGATTTAAATCCAACCACAACCATACATCTAAAGTGATTTTGTCCACTTGAAGAGACCCCTTAAGAAATCCGGACTAAGACCAGTCATCTAAATTAATTGACAACCCAAATTAATTTAGACCTCAGACAAGACCTCCTAACTAAATTCAGACCAAACACTGCAGGCCAGATTCCACTACAGCATATGGTGAAACATGGTGGTGGCCATGTCCTTATGTGTGGCTACACAAGTATAGTTGTGGGAGTTATATTTCTTTGAAAGTATCAAGAATTCACATGTATACTGAAGGAGAAGATGCTATTATCACTACATGCCCTCGGTAATGATAATTTAAAATACACGTCTGTTGCATTTCTGAAAAAGAACAGGGTGAAAGTGATTCAGTGGCCAAGTATGTCTCCTGATCTGAACCCAATAGAACACATATGGGGTATTCTGAAGAGACAAGTTGAGCATCATTCTCCATCCAGCATTCAGGCTCTAAAAGAGGTCATTCTTGAAGAATAGAAAAAGATAGATGTTGCAATATGTGGCCCACTTGTTCATGCCATTCCTAGAAGACTTGGTGCTGTCCTGAGTAATCACGGAGGTCATACTAAATTCTAGATACAGTAGTTTTTGATGAGAAATGTATTCATTTTTGCATCAACTAATTTTAGTCAAATGTAACATTTTGTAATGCCAGACCAAGAAGAAAAGGTTGTGGAATCATGAATTATGTAATCCTGGCATTGATTGACATGTTAATGATATGCAAAAGATGAAAAAATGGCAACAAAATTTTCGAAACTTCTTGCATAAATACACACAGTTACATGCCTTACAATGCTATCCGCATATCGCGCTGAATACACTTGGGCGCACGAATCATCAAGATGCACTGCAGGAAGCCCCCTTTGCAATTGCTGACCAATCACATCCCAGATGTGCTCGATTGAAGACAAATCAGGAGATACTGCAGATAATGGTATTTTTAGGTCATGCAGGGTTCTCACAGTAGCATGAAAAGCATACGGCCTTGCATTGCTATGAAAAACAGCTCCTGGGTTTAACATGGCGAAATGCTAAGGAGTGTGTATATATATATATATATATATATATATACACACACACACACCGTATATACTCGTGTATTAGCTGAGTTTCTCAGCCCCTTTTTTGGGCTGAAAAAGACTCTCTCGGCTCATACATGAGTCATACACCTAAAAGATGTAGCAGAGCTGGATATGCAGATGCCAGAAGGGTGAGTAGGACTGGGAGGGTGAGTCAGCCATGCCATATTGACCTATCCCCGTTCCAGCGCTGCTCTCAGTCTCCTGGGTCCTCTGGTTGTGACGTTCAGATCAGAGGCTGCGATGGCGTGTTTAGTGCGCGTCCTCTGCCTGAACAGTCACTGCAAAGCCAGCGACGCTGAGGAGCAGCGACGAGAGGTGAGTATGTAATTTTTTTTAAAAATCGCAGCAGCATTATATGGGGCATATATTAATATGGAGCATGTTATGGGCCACCATTAACCTTTCTGCAGCATTATATGGGGCATATATTAATATGGAGCATGTTATGGGGCTATCATTAACCTTTCTGTAGCATTATATGGGACATATATTAATATGGAGCATGTTATGGGACCACCATTAACCTTTGTGCAGCATTATATGGGGCATATATTTATATGGAGCATGTTATGGACCACCATTAACCTTTGTGCAGCATTATATGGGGCATATATTAATATGGAGCATGTTATGAGCCACCATTAACCTTTCTGCAGCATTATGTGGGGCATATATTAATATGGAGCATGTTATGGGACCACCATTAACCTTTGTGCAGCATTATATGGGGTATATATTTATATGGAGCATGTTATGGGCCACCATTAACCTTTGTGCAGCATTATATGGGGCATATATTATTATGGAGCATCTTATGGGGCCACAATTAACCTTTCTACATGCAGCATTATATGGGACGTATTTTAATATGGAGTATCTTATGGGGCCACCATTTTACTTTGTTAGTATCTATTTTTATTTTTGAAATTTACCAGTAGCTGCTGCATTTCCCACCCTTGGCTTATACTCGAGTCAATAAGTTTTCCCATTTTTTTGTGGCAAAATTAGGGGCCTCGGCTGGCTTATACTCGGGTCGGCTTATACACGAGTATATATGATATATATATATATATAGAATATATATATATATATTGCTTTTTTGTATATATATAGTTTTGATTGAATCATGTGCTGTATAAAAATGGTGAGCACAGTGCCCACGTTTGCTTTTTGCTAAGGATTCCATTTTCTACTTTTCTACCACACAGGCACTGTCTTCTCTATAAGGTGACCATATTGAATCTAAATAAACATGCACAGATCAGATTTGTAATCATTGCATTTTTAAGGCATATTTATTAAAATCACAGGGAGGTGATTTACAAAATACTTTGATTATGTTATTGAATCAGTTAATTCTGACTTTACTGTAAGTAGGATATGTATGAGATGTGCCTCTGGTCAAAAATTTGAGCAGAGCTATCAGATCCCTTTAGAAAGAGTTGCTGAAGTCTAAAAGTAATTCTACCTACCTCCTCCACAAATATTAAAATTATTACATTTCATCTTCAACCCAGCCTGTCAGGGGAGATAACCGAAGTGATCTTGCGTCATTTTAGGTTTAGATATTTCTGGAGCACAGGCCTGAGGTCAGGAGTTGAAATACTCCTCACTGTCAAGAATTTTTCTGAAGGCATGAAAAACTGAGGACTTCCAGTAGCTGGATTCTAATACTGCGAAACATCAACAAATTGCAAAAAAAAAAAAAGGGACATTGAACATGGTAGCAATTATGCGTCAAGTCCTGTCAAGTCAACGTAAAAGGCACTGATCATCAAAGCCCACATCTCAGGTCAGCTTCATTATCTGCCTTTCAATTATGTCCTGCATTTTACCTGGTTTACCATCACTCAGTTGTAACTAAGAGCAGAGGTTACATTTCAAACACAAATGGGAATTTTAGACAAGAAAATACCGGTATGTGGTGCCTCCACGCTCTAGGCAGTGAGAGCAGAAACTATGTCCAGACACAAGAAAGTATCCTACAAATTAAGAACAGTCATAAAAGCTAAACAGCTAAGGACAAGTTAGAATGAGACGTGTTCTCCTGTAACAGATGGAAAAGCGACATCAGATCAGGCGCCGAAAAGAATGGGCAGAATTTTGCAGATGTACAAAGCAATAGAAAACATGAAAAAAGTATGACTTTTAGGATTATGACATACAACAGTGTTACTATATTATCTGGCTGGAAAGCTGTCACTTGAGTTTTAATAAGAATTGGCGAAGACTTCACAATGAGTAATTATACTTCATAGTTAAAATTAGGGGAAAAAATAAAGTTCTACACTTAATAAGTGATATACTAAGTATTAGCAGAGCTATGATCCGTTACGATCGTCACATTTAAAGAATCACTTACATGACGCCCATTACAGATCCCCACATAAACCTACAGTTATTAATCCGGATTACAACAGAATAAATTCTTACCGAATTAACGGCAACGTGTTGATTTTGCCTAGTGAGTTGGAAATGGCTTGCAGCGCCGCGACACTGATGTTTCTGGGACCTGGACTTTGGAAGTGCTGCTTTTTTTTAAAGCAATCTATAAGCAGTGGATGATTTTTCTGGCAGCTGCATGCCTTAACAAAAAAAGGCAAAAAAAAAAAAAAAAAGCATTGACCTCACATAATTAAAGGGGCTGTGTTTAAAGAAACACTCCCAGATGGTGGGTGAACATTTTTTTGTAGAGGTATTTGCGTTTTTAAGGTATAATTGGAAAGAAGGGAGCAGAGTAAAAGCAGCTTCCAGACTTCTTCCTGCCAAAAGGAATCTTAAGCACATGGTAGAGGTGTGACTGGCAGAAGAGGGGTTAAGTTGCCACAGGGGCAGTGGGCCTGTCTGATGCTAAATAGGTAGGAAGGGCTAAACTATGTTACGACCCCCTTTGGTACCTCTTTTATAGCAGTATGTTCCCAGGGCATGCACTTTTTTGCAGAAAAGTGGAAGAAAATCTTTTTTTCTTTGAGATTGCGGCTATTGATCTAGTTTAAGATCCAAGTATTAATAGAGTCCTTGGTACGTGTCATACAGTGTATAAAGAATTAAAGATCCCTCAGTTCAGAGTCCAAATATTCTAGCTTTTTTTGTCGTTTGCAGACATCGTACTAACGTATGGCTTAAACACCAAGTACAGGACTCCATGAAGGTGTTTAACACAAACACAGAATGTGTATTGAGCATAAGGAAAAAAAAATGTGCTTTTTTGCCACCACAATTCACTGTAATTGTATTATCACTGCCAAGTGGCACTATTGCATTTTATTATAAAGGTACTGCTGACCTCTACTGATAGAATGTGGTATTACATGCAAAAGCATGTAGGCAGGAAAAAAAATGGAGCAATATACACTTATGGACCAATTTAACTTGGGGGAATGAGTTCTGATTCCTCCACTCATCTCTAGAGTTTGTCTTCAAGCTTTGCATTCAATGTCTGTTTTCAGCTTATTGTCCACTTCACAACTTCCTAGCCATGCATACATGTCTGTCCACTATTCCATCCTTCTAAAACTTAAGATAAGCAAAACAAAATTCATAATGTTTCCCCATCTCACTCAACTCCCCCAACCAACTTACCTATCCATCACAGTCAATGGCTGCTCACTATTCCTAGTCCCACAAGCTCGTTGCCTTGGGGTGTCATGATCCAAGGTGGATCTGACAAGTAAATGGACAAAGTGAACTTTTTTTCCTTTGGCTTGGTGCCAAAGTGGGTTGATTGCCCCTGGTGGCCATTAGAATTATTACACGTGGTGTTGTTTGTTCTAAGTTGCCCCGGTGGTGGTGAGTAGTATTACACTTTAGTTTTAATGTGCATGTATTACAAATCAGGTGTGAGGCTCTATAAAAGAGTTTCCGGTGTGTTTGATGATCGTTGGTGATATTGATAGTTCGTCATTTGGGAAGCAAGGGTGATGAAGGAGCTGAATGAGAGTCCTGGGCAGCCCAGCCAGAGGGGTTGAGTCAGCTATGGAGTCTGCAGGGACTGCTGGCATGGATTGGTGGAGTCCAACAATGTGGTCTGCAAGAAGGCTGACCACATGGCGTGGTGGAGTCGCAGTTTATGGTGTCAGCAGGAAGTGCTTGCATGGCTTGGTGGAGTGGTGACTATGGTGAGAGTTGCACTCAGCATGCTGGACTTGGTTGCTGAAAACTGGACTCAAGCATGCTGGACTTTTTGGCAGAAGCTGGACTCATCTTTGGGACTCTGTTTACTGGGCAGCTGCAAATGGTGGTGGACTCTGCTCCAAGGCTGCACTATGGTGATAGATCCGGTTATGGTGATGGATCCGGTTGGAGGAGAAGATGCATGCAGGTGGTGGGCTCTGTTGCTAGGAGCGACAGCTAAGCAAAGCTAAGTGGTGTTCCCCCTGTATTGTCATTTTCCCTTATGTGTGTTTAGTGTAGTGGTGGGATTAGTTTCCGCACCAACCAATTCCCTAGTGAGGGTTTAGGTGATGGGCGAGTCAGGGTTTGAGGTACGCGTGCGTTGCCCGGTGCGGAACCGGCATAGGGAACGTTAGGGGTGCAGGGACACTGGCTCAGGGGAGTACAGGAGTCTCCACGTCCCTATTCCCTATCGCAGGGCCCACCATTGTTATTGTTACCTACTGGAGGTTTCCCCTTTATTGTTTAAATTTGCCTTACTGGAGGCGGGATATCCAGACTACTGTATATATAACGTGTATTACCTAAATTCGCCAGTTGGAGACGGTGTATCCAGCTGCACGTTTTATTATTTAAATTCACCCTACTGGAGGCGGTGTATCCAGGGTCGCGCGTCCAGCTAGGGGGCACTGTGTGGACAGGCTTATAAGCATTTCCAGTGTCCTGATTGGAGTAGGATGCTGAATGATCGTAATATATCTGAAGGTGGGTGGCCTTGAGATGAAGGCTTGATTATGTGCTGATCAGCAGAGCAGTTCTTTCATGCCAGTGTATTAGGGAGAAGTCTTCAGGTAGCTGGTTACTACTGTGGTGTAGTGACAACTGTGCACCATATAAGGTGGCCAGGGTAGGTCACATGAGTGAATGCTGGGACTCGGTTGGTCCGTATGAAAGGTTTCGTCTGGGCTGACGTGAGACCGACTGAATAATAATCTTTACTTTCATATAGCGCTAACATATTCTGCAGCGCTTTACAATTTGCACACATTATCATCACTGTCCCTGATGGGGCTCACAATCTAAATTCCCTATCAGTATGTCTTTGGAATGTGAGAGGAAACCCGCGCAAACACAGGGAGAACATACAAACTCCTTGCAGATGTTGTCCTTGGTGGGATTCGAACCCAGGACTCCAGCGCTGCAAGGCTGCAGTGCTAACCACTAAGCCACCGTGCTGCCCCACTGAAGGAAGATGGGTCTGCCTTCCTGTACACGTGAGACGTGTGTGTGAGAGTTCCCTGGAGGGAATGAATGTCTGCACTGAGAAGCAGCCATGAGGTAAACCTGGACAGGGGATATAACTCTGAGGCTAGAGAGCCTGTGTACTGGACATTACACAACCTGTGTGACCATAGGATAAGCAGAGTGAAGCTCTGTCATGGACGCTATGCTGTTTATATGAACTTTCTATTGCTGTGTGCTTATGATGCCTAATAAACCACATGGACTGTTGGAGTTATGTTAAGAAACCTGTGCCGGATGTGATTTATTGGCTGCCAAGCGAGTGTCCCCTACTTGAATGACAGCGCTACCTTACAATACACACAACCTCCGATCCTCACAAGATCACAGTCTCTACTCCCCTCTTATCTCCTCTTCCCACAATCACATAAAAGACTTCTCCCATGCATCCCCCCTACTCTGGAACTCCCTACCACAACATAACAGACTCTTGCCTACCATGGAAACCTTTAAAAGGAACCTGAAGACCTACCTCTTCCGACAAGCTTACAACTTACAGTAACCATTATTCCCAGGGGTGAACCTAGCCCCTATGCAGCAAAACGGTGCCACCCCACGTAGTGAATTTTTAAAATCGGTAGACATAAATCTGGTTCATACTGATTTATATCTATCCTGTAAAACTGACTACAATGGTGACATTTTAATTTAGATAAACAGAAAAAAAAGATGTCCAAATACAAGGATGTCAGCGCCATCACACGCACATACAAGAATAACACAGAAGTATCCAGAACAAGGGTCATTAATGGCAATGTCAGGCCTGGCACAGGCATACAGACACACAATGATGGCTGCAGAGCAGTGGCCCTGTAGGCAGACACAGTCCTGCATCCTTATAGCACCGGAGGCAGCACTAATTGCCAATCTATTATCTCTTTCAAAATATCATCTTCAAAATATCATCTTTGGATGTGAGTCCTGGGAAGCACTGCCGTTCATGGGCAGGATGTGTTTGTTTTGATTTACTTGTCCTGTGTGAGCCTGTGTTTGGCTCTTTCACTTGGATCCACCCGAGGCAAGCTGTAAGCCCTGTTTATTGAAAAGTATCTCAGAAGGATTTTTGAGGATACACGATCTAAAGCCATATTAGTCTTCCATCAGGTGAGTGCATAAAATTGTGCACCCATCAAAGACTATTATATATTGTGTTTACGCACTTAGGGCGCCACGATTTGTCTGTTCTTCTCTCCCAAATAGGGTTTTTTTTCATATACGGTAACTGTAAGGGGGTGAGATCAAATTACCTCCTTGCTTACCTTCCTTTAATTGTCTTCCATCAGTTTGTGTACATATGCTAATGTTGATAATGCGTTTGATAAATATTTGCGGCACTGCTACATAGTAAGATGTATTATCGCTTACATTTATTTTATTGCCACATTTACACGTGTGCTACCATTCTTTAGAGAACTGTCTTATATTGTGTTGTGTTCCTTTAGTGTAATACTGTATATAATATATGTGGTGTATAACAGTTTAGAGAAAGTAAGGTGCATCCTTTTGGGATATTAGAGGACACATTAGTATATAGTTCTTATAGATAAGGGTAGATGTAGTTCCTTTATGGGCCACTAGATGGGGGCATACCAGTGTGCACTGTAGGTATAGTTTATAGGATGGTTATAGGGGGTTAAGTGTAGGAGGGGCTGCCGGGTGGTAAGACAGGAGTTTCTAGGAAGTTAGGTCAGACGGGCCCAGGGTGCCCAAGTGTCCACATGGGCTATAGGCCCGGACAGGTCAGCAGTCACATAACGTTAAATCACTGCAGCCCATGTTATCCACAGCCACTGTGCATCATAGCAGTGGGCAAGAACAGGGAAGGAAAGATGTGGCGACACATTGGCTGGGTGGATGCCTATAGGGCAAGAGTCGGTAGGACGGAGATGAAGGAAGTTGGAGCTTCGATGAGATGCATTACCAGAGGCAACCAAACCTGGTGACTGATGATTTCGAGTCTGGGGCAAAACAGGCAGAAAGAATTGTAAACATGGCGAGGTTAGGCCAGGAAGGAACTGGGGAGCAGTCTTGTCATGGTTTGTTTGGAAGTTTTGACTGGTACCTCAGGGGTAAAGGCTTTTTGGCCTCTCTCTGGCTGTGAGAGGGCTTTAAATAGCCTCAGCTTGGCTCCGGTCTTTGTCAATTATACTTCTGCCCTCGGCTGAGTAGTTTGATCCTTGTGTGCTTGTGCCTTGTGCCTGCTCTTTGTATGTTATCCTGTTTCTGACCCGGTTTGTTTCCCCGCTTTGGCTTTTGTCTATTGATTCTGTACTGCTCGTTAGTTTTCCTGGTTTCTGACTTCTGCTCCATCCTGACTGCCCATTTTTCATGTCCCCTTCTGCTGCCCTCTACAGTTTCTGACACTTGGCTTGTATTTGACTCCTCTTCTGTACCTTGCTCTTGTACCTCACTGTCCTCTTGGTAATGACATCGGCTCTCCTGACCTACTCCTGTTCTGTCGGTGTCTGCCGTTCTCTTCTATATTCCCCGGGAGCGTTGCGGCTGGCTCTGCCCCAGAGCCACCCACTGCGGTCATGTGCCACAGGTCCTGCACATCAGCAGTCGCATCCCATCCCGGTAAGCTTTCTGTGTGCTGCCCAGCCTTGCTTGTCTGGGACATAGAGGGACACATGTACTGAGTGAGCTTTTTCAGTCACGGTGTTCCTGATATTATAACTGACCAACACAGTCTCCTGGCACTGGGGGTAGTATGGACTCTATGCACACCCTTTCTGAGCAGGTGAAACACCTGACTCAGATGATGCAGAAATTCACTATGGAGCAACAAGTTCTTGCTGAGACTCAGCAGCAGGTATCTGATGCGGTGCAAGCAGCTTTGTCATCAGGGGTTCAGGAGGCAAGGGCTAGAGATGTTACTCTAATTCCTCCTGAACCTCTGTTTAAATTGCAGGATACCTCTTCTGGGGACAAAGTGAAGCAGCAAGAAGCAGCTGTGCTTTTTTTGTGGGGAATCTGGACACTGGAAGGACTGTCCCTCTTGCCCTTCATCGACCAAGGTGTTGGGAAATGAATAGGTCTGGGTAGTTGTCAAGGAGACTACCCAGACCCTCAGGTACACTTTTCCTCATTCTCTATATTTTTTTGTGCAAGTGGAACTGCTGGTGGATGGTTGTCCTATTTTTCTACAGCTTTTGTTGACTGCGGTTCATCCATCAACTTGGTCAACCCTCATTTGCTTTCTCAATGCAAGATAAGGACAGTCAGGCTTAAGACTCTGATTAATGTGGTGGCTATTGACTCTTCTCCCCACACAAAAAAAGGAATTCTCTATGTGTCGGAGATTTTTTCACTCAATGCGGCTCTGTTCATGTTGAAAAAATAAGTTGTTTTGTCTTGGAAAATATGCCTGCTGAGTTGGTGTTGGGGATGCCTTGGTTGCAACATCACAACCCCGTCATCAATTGGGAGACCGGGAAAATTGTTCAATGGGGGCCTAAATGTGTCAATCGATGTTATAAATCTGCATTTTTGTATGAACCTGTCGGATCTGTCTCTGTGTCGTCTGTCATTCCTGGAGGGTATTCCGGAGTATCTGAAGGACTTCGAAGATGTGTTCTCTAAAAGCGAGGCCGAGGTTTTACCGCCATATAGACCCATTGATTGAGCCATTGAGTTGGTTCCTGGGGCTAAGTTGCCTAAAGCCCGTCTGTTCAATTTGTCTGGTCCTCAGCATTTAGCCATGAAGAAGTATATTGCAGAAAGCCTCTAAAAGGGGCATATACATCCTTCCGTCTCTCCAGTGGCTGCCTGGTTCTTTTTCGTTAAAAAAGATGGCAGTCTATATCCGTGCCTCGACTTTTGAGAACTTAATAAAATAACCGTGAAAAACACGTATTCTCTTCCCCTTAACCCAGATCTATGTAATCAGTTGTCTGGGGCTAAATGGTTCTCCAAACTTAATCTCCGGGGAGCAGAGGCATAGCTAGGGTTTTGGTTCAGGGGGGGCGAAACTTCTGAGTGGGCCCCTAACCAGAGAACCTCAGCAGATGACCACGCTGTTGCCAAAAATAATATATATATATTCCATTATTGTGGCATCAGCGTGGCCCCTCAGTGCGCACCACAATAATGGAAGAGAGAGCGTCACATTGCGCTCCCTCTCCCATCATTACCCTCTTCCTCTGACACACATCGGGTGCACGATGATGTCACTTCATCGCGTCCCCACTGTGTGCCGGTCTGACTGCAGCGCAGCTCCTGACATCAGAGCAGAGCCGCCGCTGAAATCAGCGTGGGAGCTAGGAGGAGAGGTGAGTATAGTGTTTTTTTTAATTTATATAGTGAGTCCTGGTTGCATGATTATAATAGCCTGTATGGGGAGGCAGCACGATACCGGCATGAGGGGGCAGCATGACATACCCTGTATGAAGAGGGGGCAGCAATGCATGATACCCTGTATGATGGGGGCAGCATGATACCCCGTATGAGGGGGGTAGTGTGATACCCCGCATGAGGGGAGCAGCATGATACCCCATATAAGGGAGGGCAGCATGACACCCTATGAGGGGGGCTGCATTATATTCTGAAGGGGCTACATTATATTCTTTGGAGGGGCTATGTTATACCATATGAAGGGGGCTACATTATAGAGAAAGAAAGAACAGAGAGAGCAGAGAGAAAGAAAGAACAGAGGGAGAGAAAGAGAGGAAAGAAAGAATAGAGAAAGAGAGAAAGAAAGATTAGAGAGAGAAAGAAAGATTAGAAAGAAAGAGAGAGAGAACGGCAGAGGGGAAAGAAAGAAAGAACAGAGAGGAAGAAAGAACAGAGAGAGAGAGAAAGAAACAGAGAGAAAGAAAGAGCAGAGAGAGAAACAAACAGAGAGAGAAAGAAACTATAAAGATACTGTAGCAGCCCGGCTCCCATTGTAGTGCCCACCTGAGCCTCCCGGTGCAGGACATATCATGATCCGCTCACATGGCCGACATCTCCGAGTCCAAGGTGATCCTGCTGTCTTCGCTGTCGGAGGAGACGGTGATGGATCTGAAACATTCCCTGAGGTGCCTCCATGGTTCCGTCACAATCTCCTCCTGAAATCACCTAATTTCCAGTCAGCTTCCAGCACGTCCCTTCCAGTGGAACATCACGTGCAAATTTTAAAGTGCTCCTCGGGGCTCTGCCGTGTACTCCTGTGTCCGTGGGAAAAGTAAGCTCCTGACCGGGGCAGACTCTCTCTCAAAATCAAGATGGTTGGGAGGTATGAATGCTCCCCACCATACACCTTGTACACACATAGCTCCGCACACCTCATACACACACGGTTCTGCTTTCTATGCCTCGTACACACACGGCTCCGCTCCGTACACCTCGCACACACATGGCTTCACTCAGTACACACATGGCTTCACTCCGTAAACCTCGTACACATGCTGCTGCTCTGCTCCGTAAACCTTGTACACACGCAGCTCTGCTCCGTACACCTCGTACACACGCGGCTCCGTACATCTCGTACACATGCGGCTCCACTCCGTACACGTCGTAAACACGTGGCTCCGTTCCGTACACCTCGTAAACACGCGGCTCCATTCCATACACCTCGTAAATGCGCTGCTCTGCTCCATACACCTCGTAAACACGCGGCTCTGCTCCATACACCTCGTAAACGCGCGGCTCTGCTCCATACACCTCGTAAACGCGCGGCTCCGCTCCATACACCTCGTACACACGCGGCTCCGCTCTGTACAACTCGGACACACGTGGCTCCGCTCCGTACACCTCGTACACACGCGGCTCCGTTCCGTACACCTCGTACACATGTGGCTCCGTTCCGTACACATCGTACACACACGGCTCCACTCTGTACAACTCGTACGCACGCGGCTCCGCTCCGCACACCTCGCACACACACGGCTCCACTCAGTACACACATGGCTTCACTCCGTAAACCTCTTACTCATGCGGCTCTGCTCCATACACCTTGTACACACGCAACTCCGCTCCGTACACCTTGTACACCCACGGCTTCGCTCCGTACATCTCGTACACATGTGGCCCCGCTCCGTACACCTCATAAACACGCGTCCCCGCTCCGTACAACTCGTACACACGCGGCTCCGCTCCGTACACCTCGTACACACGCGGCTCCGCTCCGTACACCTCGTACACACGCATCTCTGCTCCGTACACATCGTACACACGCGGCTCCGCTCCGTACACATCGTACACACGCGGCTCCGCTCTGTACACATCGTACACACGCGGCTCCGCTCCGTACAATTCGTACACACGCGGCTCCGCTCCGTGCACCTCGTACACACGCAGCTCCGCTCCGCGCACCTCGTACACACGCGACTCTGCTCCGTACACCTCGTACACACGCGACTCTGCTCCGTACACCTCGTACACACGCGACTCTGCTCCGTACAACTCGTACACACGCGGCTCCACTCCGTACACCTCCTACACACGCGGTTCTGCTCCGTACACCCCATGCACACACGGCTCTGCTACATCCACCCTGTAAACTCCTCCTGACCTCATACAGAAACTTCCAATCATCCAGCACCATGAGAACTAGCACGGCAGAGACCTGCATACACTGAGAGGCCCCTGATCATGTGACCTTGACTCCTGCCCTCCTGTGACCTCTTCACAGGTCCTGTGGCAGAGAAAACAGCGTGGCAGAGCAGGAAGATGATCGATTCTCCTTGCTCTGCCACAGATACAGTTACAGCAGCGTAGCCTGGGTGGGCCCCCTCAGAGCACGGGGCCCGGGGCGATCGCCCCTTCTGCCCCTCCCGGTAGCTATGCTACTGCCGGGGAGCATATAATCTGATAAGGGTTCGGGAGGGGGACAAGTGGAAAATGGCATTCCTCACATCTGAGGGACTCTTTGAAAACCTGGCTATTCCATTTGGTCTTACTAATGCTCCTGCCATATTTCAGAATTTCATTAATGTAGTGTTTGCTGATCTTATAGGGCATTTTGTTGTTATCTATCTTGATGACATTTTGATGTATTCCCCAGACAGTCATACTCATTTGCAACATTTATGAACTGTTCTCCAAACACTCAGGGAAAATCAGTTGTTCGCTAAATTGGAGAAATGTTTGTTTTTCATACAGGAATTGTCTTTTTGGGCCTGATTGTGTCCTGTGAGGGATTTCGTATGGATCTTAAGAAGGTACAGGCTATTGCTGACTGGGTCCAACCCTGGGATCTTAAGGGACTTCAGCACATCTTAGGGTTCGCCAATTATTATAGTAAATTTATTAAGGGGTTTTCACAAGTGGTCAAACCGCTTACTGATCTTACACGTAAGGCTGCGGATGTAAAAAATTTGTCTGCATCTGCCAAAAATTCCTTTTTGACTCTGAAAAAATGTTTCATGTCCGCTACGAATTTGGTGTAGCCAGACCCGTCTAAACCTTTTATTGTGGAGGTGGACGCCTCTGAGGTGGAGGTGGGGGTGGGAGCAGTGTTGTCCCAGGGACCAGCCACTTTGACCAATCTTAAGCCATGTGCCTTCTTTTCCAGGAAGTTCTCTTCAGCCGAAAGAAATTACGATGTGGGCAATAGAGAACTTCTTGCGGTCAAATTGACATTTGAAGAATGGAGGCACTTTTTGGAAGGGGCGGCTTATCCAATCACTGTTATAACTGATCTTAAAAATTTAGCCTATATTGAGTCTGCTTAAAGATTGACTCCCAGACAGGCCCGCTGGTCACTTTTTTTTCTCGGTTTCAGTTTTCTATTGCTTTCTGTCCTGGGTCCAAGAATGTTAAAGCTGATGCTTTGTCCTAAAGTTTTGATTCTGTGTCTCCCCATGAGCTGCCATCCTCCATTCTTCATCTTGGGGTGGTGGTGGTTGGGGTCTCGTCGGAGTTGGAGCAAGAGATTGTGGGGGCTTAGTCTCTTGCCCCTGCCTCCAAACTGGGGGGTAAATTCTCCCGGAGAGATTTCGGATAAGGGTCCGTCAGGAGTTCCATGAGTGTAAACTGAGTGCTCATCCTGGCAATTCGACCACACAGGAGGCGGTGGCAAGGGTTTTTTGGTGGCCCTCACTGGATACGGATATAAAAAAATTTGTCTCTGCGTGTGGGGTTCTACAAGCTCTCATTGCCGCCTGGGGAACTGGTGCTTTTGCCAGTTCCTGAATGACCATGGACTCACCTGTCCATGGACTTTATCACCAATCTCCCTCCTTCTAGGGGTAATACTGTGATATGGGTGGTGGTGGACAGGTTTTCTAAACAAGCCCATTTTGTACCCTTGTGCTACATGTGGCTCGCTTGAATGGGGTACCCTTGAATGTGGTGTCTGACAGCGGTGTGCAGTTCATGGCCAAGTTTTGGAGCGCATTCTGTAAGAAACTGGGCATTTCTTTGTCTTTCTCTTCTGCGTACCATCCTAAGAGTAATGGTCAGACGGAACGCACCAATCAGTCCCTAGAATAAATTCTTAGGTGTATGGCCTCAGTTAGGTAGAATAACTGGTCTGATGCATTACCTTTGGCGGAGTTCGCCTTTAACAATCGTGTGAGTAGGTCCACCGGTATGTCCCCATTTCTGGTCAAGTATGGGTTTAGCCCACATTTTGGGGAGTTTTCCCGCCTGGATTCTGGTTGCCCTTGCGCAGAGGGGTCTATACAGTGTTTAAAAAATCTGTGGGCTGAGGTCCTTCGTAATATCTCCAAGGCTTAGTAGAGGTATAAGTTCTTCGCTGACAAGAAAAGAGTTTCGGATCATGCATTTCGGGTTGGGGAGGTTTGGCTTTCCACAAGGAATATCAACCTTAAGCTTCCATCGTCCAACTTGAGTCCTAAATTTATTGGGCCATATGAAATTGTGGAGGAAGTCAATCCTGTAGCATATAGGTTACATCTCCCAGCCTCTTTTAAGATTGCTAATGTATGTCATAAACCTCTTCTGAAACCCTTGGGGGAGGTTGAGGACTCCGGGTCAGCTCTCCCTCCAGTGTTGATTGAGGGTCATATGGAGTATGAGGTTGGACACATTGTGGATTCTCGTCTCGTACATCGCTCCTTGCATTATCTGGTTCATTGGAAGGGGTATGATCCAGAGGATCGGTCGTAGATTCCTGCTCACTCTGTACATGCTGACCGCCTGATTCAGGCCTTTCATGCCAGACACCCTGAGAAGCCTGGGGGGTCCAGTGGCCCCCATTGAGAGGGGGGTACTGTCATGGTTTGTATGGAAGTTTTGGCTGGTACCTCAAGGTATGTGAGAGGGCTTTAAATAGCCTCAGCTGGGCTCCGGTCTTTGTCAGTTATACTTCTGCCCTCAGCTGAGTACACTCCCTGACAGAAGTTATGTCGCTTATCCATGTTATGTAAATAAAAGCTTATAACCTGACGTTAAATTCATCCATTGGTTGTATAAATTATTCTTTTGAAAGCTGAAACCCTCCAAAACGTGGATTAGGTTAAGAAAATAAATTGGCATCAATGCAGAAATATTGATCATTTAATGACACAGAATGGTCAGATTTTGGCATGAAAAAAGTTTTGTCGCCTGGTCATATAAAGCACCCAATCCTAGTTTACATCCTCATCTGTGCTCAGTAAATGATCGGTTAATTAGTGGGTGTGTATAAAAAGAAACCCAGCACTGACTCACCGGTGACGTTTCTAGTTGAAGTCCTTCTTCGCTTTTCTTCTTCAGACAGCACAGACCGCCATCACTTCTTCCAGCCAGGACTCATCTCTGCAAAAATAACACACAATTATCAATAGCTGATCGCTTCCAGAGCACTTTCCCCACTTTTTCCCTGACTTCTACACTACATCAGATGAAGACAAAAAGAGACATAGTGCCGCCCTGCAGAGTAACAGGACCCCCCCTTTTGTTCCCTCCGTGGACCATGGAAAACAGTTTCCTAAAAAGTAAATTATATTACAGTAGAAATAATGTCCCTAATTGGACCCTAAAGAAACTATGCTCCCCACTTGTCACCATAAACTAATATAGCATGTTCCTCATTCTGGCATACAAACAGTAATTAAGTTCCTCATCCTGGCCCCCATATGTCCCTTGTCCTGCTCTCCCATATATCTTTCCTGGACCCCCATATATCCAACCTGGTCCATTGTCCTGGCCTCCTCCCATATAGCCATCCTGGCCCCCCATATATATGCATCCTGGCTCCCCCATATATAACCATCCTGGCTCCCCATATATATATAGGGTGGGCTATTTATATGGATACTCATGGGTCGGCCATGTATATGGATACAGCTAAATAAAATGTGAATGGTTGGTGGTATCAACTTCCTGTGTGTGGCACATTAGTATATGGGGGGGAAACTTTTCAAGATGGGTGGTGACCATGGCAGCCATTTTGGATCCAACTTTATACATGGCCCACTCAGGTGTATCCATATAAATGGCCCACCCTGTATATATGCATCCTGGCTCCCCCATATATATCCATCCTGGACCCCCCATATATATGCATCATGGTCCCTTGTCCTAACCTCCCATAAATACATCCTGCCCCCCCCATATATATGCATCTTGGCTCTACCATATATCCATCCTGGACCTTATATATATGGATCCTGGCTCCATCATACAGTTGTGGCCAAAAGTATTGACACCCCTACAATTTTGTCAGATAATACTCAGTTTCTTCCTGAAAATGATTGCAATCACAAATTCTTTGGTATTATTATCTTCATTTAATTTGTCTTAAATGAAAAAACACAAAAGAGAATGAAGCAAAAAGCAAAACATTGATCATTTCACACAAAACTCCAAAAATGGGCCAGACAAAAGTATTGGCACCCTCAGCCTAATACTTGGTTTAGTCCATGTCAACTGGCTGCAAGTGTGATTTAGTTATTGCCAACACATGTTAGGTGCCACAAGTAAGTTACAGGTGCTGTTAATTACACAAATTAGAGAAGCATCACATGATTTTTCGAACAGTGCCAATACTTTTGTCCACCCTCTTTTTTATGTTTGGTGTGGAATTATATCCAATTTGGCTTTAGGACAATTCTTTTTGTGTTTTTTCATTTAAGACAAATTAAATGAAGATAATAATAACAAAGAATTTGTGTTTGCAATAATTTTCAGGAAGAAACTGAGTATTATCTGACAAAATTACAGGGGTGTCAATACTTTTGGCCACAACTGTATATATCCATCCTGGCTCCCCCATGTATATCCATCCTTGTCCTGCCACCCAATATATCCTCCTGGCCCCCCATATATAACCATCCTGGCTCATCTTATATATTCATCCTGGCTCTACCATACTGTATATCAATCCTGGTCCCCCATATGTAGGCATCCTGGTCCTTTGTCCTGCCCTCCCATATATATATATCTTGGACTTCCCATATGTATCCATCCTGGCTCCCCGTAACCCATATGTGTCCATCCTGGCCCCTCATATGTGTCCATCCTGGTTCTTTGTCCTGCCCCAAATATATCCATGTTGCCTCCCCCTTATATCCATTTTGGTCCTTTTTTCCTGCCTCTCATATATCCATCCTGCCGCCCCCTTCATAACCATCCCGGTCCTTTTTCCTGCTCCCCATATATCCATCCTATTGCCCCCCCCCCTTTATATCCATGCCGGTCCTTTTTTCCTGCTCCCATATATCCATCCTGTCGCCCCCCCGTATATCCATGCCAGTCCTTTTTTCCTGCCCCCCATATATCCATCCTGTCGCCCCCCCCCTATATCCATGCCGGTCCTTTCTTCCTGCCCCCTATATCCTTCCTGTCGCCCCCCCCTTATATCCATGCCGGTCCCTTTTTCCTGCCCCCCCATATATCCATCCTGTCGCCCCCCCTTTATATCCGTGCCAATCCTTTTTTCCTGCCCCCCATATATCCATCCTGTCCCTCCCTATATCCATGCCAGTCCTTTTTTCCTGCCCCCCATATATCCATCCTGTTGCCCCCCCTTATATCCATCCCGGTCCTTTTTTCCTGCCCCCATATATCCATCCTGGCTTCATGGAGAGACAGAGAGACAGAGAGAAAAAAGATTCCCCTTATAACATACATGGTAACATACACCATCACCTCATTATATACATGTTAGCAGACCATTATTATAGCCCCTCACCACAGTACACAGTAATGCACACACGGACACCTGTCACCACACAGTAACACACCTCAATAACACACCACCTTCCCTCACTGTACACAGACCATTAGATACTACTTGCATCTTACTATTATTTCCTGTCCAGGGGTTGCTGTGTGCAGCAGGAGGAGAGAGGCCCTGAAGGCAGCATCGCAGGAGGCAGAGCCTGCACCAGCACAGCACATGTCCTGGCTGCAGGGAAGAGAAGGAGACCGGAATCCTCCTCACCAGCCACTACCTGATAAGACATCCCAGCGTCCTAGCTGCAGAATATAAAGGTGCAGTACTACAAAAGCAGCAAGTGGTCAGGTGGCACGTGGCAATAGCTGCTGTAACACTTGCTGCCCGCGCTGCACAGCAGCTGCCTGCTGCTTGAGGCAACTTGCTCAACTTTCCTCATTATAGGTGCGTCCCTGATTATTCCACCAAACCGCTACATGACCAGCTCTGCCCTCACCCATTGCTTGTAGATTGTGAGCCCTCACGGACAGGGTCCTCTCTCCTCCTGTACCAGTCAGTAACTTGTATTGTTTATGATTATTGTACTTGTTTTTATTATGGATACCTCTTTTCACATGTACCATGGTATAAAGGATGCTGTTATAATAATAATACTGTGTATTGTGATGTAGCACCTTTGAGGATCTGATTAGACTCGAATTCACCAAACTGCGTGAATTTTGCCATGAAATTCAATTTTCAGCAAATTTATTCTGTGCAAATTGCGTGTTTCTTATTATGCTCTGGGGTCTAGAGTGAACCCAGTGCATAATAAACATAAGATAAAGAAAAAAACAAAACCTAACAACTAGTATTTACCTCACCGCACACACATGCTGTTCACTGTCCCCATGTATGGTCCTCGGCGTCTCTTCTAACCACTGCTATGTGCTGAAAACCTGAGGAATAGAGTTGAGCGACTTTTGGTTTTTTAGGGTCGCGTTTCGTTTCGTGAAACCCGACTTTTCCAAAAGTTGGGTCGAGCAAGATCGTACGATTATAGGGAAAAGTCGGGGTCGTCCCGAAACACGAAACCCAATGTAAGTCAATGGGGAATAAAAGTCGGCAGTGAGAGGAGGACAGGAAACACACCAACAGTGCCCATTTGAATGCCAAAAGCATCAATTCTTCTTACTTAAGCTTGTCAACCTTAATTAACTTCATAATACAAGTTAAGCACTGAAAAATGGGGGTTATTTGGCTACAGACTGTGGGGGGGAGGGCTGGCTCCAGGTTTTCATGTGCCCTGGGCGAAAGAGCGCCCCTTTAACACATACCACAACTCATCATGCTCCGATACGGCAGAGAAATAGCGGTATAGTACAATGAAAAATACCTCACTTTTTACATCTCATGACGAGGCCCATCTATTTCTCCATACAGAATCATTGGTCCCATATAATGTTTGAAACAGTATATGATGAGCTCCACATAATGCTACAGTATATGTTGGTCCCCATGGATGAAGCTTCACTGTCTTATGGGCCCAAATAATGCTCCAAACATAATGGGCCCCATTTCTAATGCTCTAGTGTATAATGGGCCCTGTAAATGCTGCTCCAGTGTCTGATGTCCACCTTTGGAATGTTCCAGTGTATGGTGGGCCCCATCTATCATTCTCCAGAGTATAGTGCTCCCCAAAAATTGCTGTCCCAACATTGAAAACAATCAAATAAGTCTCCTCGCTAGGGAATCCCTGTACTTGATTGGACTCCTCGTCGTCCCCATCTTCCATCTCACTGCACAGTATTTCAACTTTGCAAGTGCTGTGATCCTAGGCAAGCAGGGGGGGCCCACTCGTTGGCGACGGCACTGGCACAGGGCCCCTGATAGTACGGTGGTGTGTCTGATGGCGGGTGGGCCGAACCTGCACTTTCATCTGCAGCTTCCTCTTTGTCACCGTGTAAGATGGAACTGTATATGGGAAGGGTAACCTGAGTTTCATCAGGGTCAGATTCAGGTCGTGTAGCGTGCGAGGGGAATGTAGTGGTCTGGGTCAATGTACCAGCAGATTCATCGAGCAGTGGCTGGGCATCAGTGCACTTGTGTCACCCCCAGGAGTACGGTCGCCACAGTGGCATTACCTTCTTCCTAGGGAGTGTGATGTCATGCTTGGGAGCAACGAAGGATCTCTCTAGCAGGTTAACTGACTGGGCGGCGTTATTCCCACGAGTCATGACCCTCCAAACAGCGTTCATGAAGGCAAAGTGTTTGTTTTACGTGGACAGTATGGTTGCAAAGCTGAACCTTAAAGGAATGTCCAGAAGGGCACCACCAGGAGTGGAGCCTACGGTTAAATTCGACTCCACCTGGGAAACCTCAACCATGCCAGCTACAGAACAGATGCACACATTGCAAGCTTAATTCCGTTAACGAACGAGACTCCGTCATGCCCCGCGGTCCAAGTCTGGCTTACTAGAGGGACACGTGAGGCTCTGGCACATGAGATTGGCCAATAACTGGTGTGTCATGCCCTTACATGTCCGTGGCTGCATGTGCGCTACACTGAAAAGGCCAGCATTTGTCGCTTACAGGTGCAGATAACCCGCTGAACAACGTTAGTGATGGGGATCACTGATTACAATTATTACCCGCGAACAATGATTTCCCAGTAAGTGCAGGTCAACCGCAGTTCCGGAATTAGGCCTAACCGTCATTCCTGAAAAAATGAAAAACTTACGTGTGCAAACCACAGGTGCTGTAGCTTGCTTAACAGCTCGCCAGCCGTTCTCACGCCCAGTATGGATTACACGTGATTGCACAAAGGTTAGAAAGGGTACCGTATCCCCGGATAACATGTATGGATAGCGTACACATTCAAAATATATGTCTCAGGAGGCAGGCTCAGACGGTGTCAGGCCCAGTATGGATTGCACGTGATTGCACAAAGGTTAGAAAGGGTACCGTATCCCCAGATAACATGTATGGATAGCGTACACATTCAAAATATATGTCTCAGGAGGCAGGCTCAGACGGTGTCAGGCCCAGTATGGATTGCACGTGATTGCACAAAGGTTAGAAAGGGTGCCGTATCCCCAGATAACATGTATGGATAGCGTACACATTCAAAATATATGTCTCAGGAGGCAGGCTCAGACGGTGTTAGGCCCAGTATGGATTGCACGTGATTGCACAAAGGTTAGAAAGGATACCGTATCCCCAGATAACATGTATGGATAGCGTACACATTCAAAATATATGTCTCAGGAGGCAGGCTCAGACGGTGTTAGGCCCAGTATGGATTGCACGTGATTGCACAAAGGTTAGAAAGGGTACCGTATCGCCAGATAACATGTATGGATAGCGTACACATTCAAAATATATGTCTCAGGAGGCAGGCTCAGACGGTGTTAGGCCCAGTATGGATTGCACGTGATTGCACAAAGGTTAGAAAGGGTACCGTATCCCCAGATAACATGTATGGATAGCGTACACATTCAAAATATATGTCTCAGGAGGCAGGCTCAGACGGTGTCAGGCACAGTATGGATTTGACGGCCCAGATTACACAGCGGAGGAGCAGGGAGAGGTAAAGATTGCAAATGCTGGGGCCCTGCCCAAGCAAGGGGGGCCCACTCGTGGGCGTCGGTACTGGCACTGGGCCCCTCATAGTACAGCGGTGTGTCTGACGGCGGGTGTGCACCACCACCGTCAGAGACACTTGATTGCACTATGAGGGACCCTGTGCCAGTGCCCGCGCCCAAGAGTCGGCCTACCCACCTGTCCAGGGCAACGGCACTCGCACAGTGTCGTGCGCTAGGTGGTGACCCCGGCCATGGGGGGGGAGGCAGCACAGTTAGGGAGTTTTAGAAAGTGGCATATGTTGATGTTGGACATTCAGCTGATGCAAAAGGCGAAATAGGTGAAGTACCAGGAAGAGGTGGACCAAAGCAAGCCATTTTTCTGTCACCCTATGTGTCATCAGGGGAAGGTGGGACAAAATCCTTGGAAACCCATGCGTGGTTCATTTTAATGAAGGTTAGATCATCCACATTTTGGGTTGACAGACGGGTCCTTTTTTCTGTCAGGATTGATCCAGCTGCACTGAAGACTCTTTCCGATAGCACACTTGCAGCTGGGCAAGCGAGCTCCTGTAAGGCATATTGGGCCAATTCAGGCCAGGTGTCCAGTTTAGTGGCCCAATAGTCAAAGGGGAATGACCTGTGTGGGAGAACATCGATATGGGAGGAAAAGTAGTTTGTAACCATAGTTGACAACTGCTGTCTCCTGTCACTTTCCATCGATGCAGTATTACCAGTTGTGTGAGCGGTATTTGAAAAATCAGTCCACAACATTGTCATGAAACCCCTGTCTCCAACGCCACTTCTGCTGTGTGCACCACGAACACCTCTGCCAAGCTGCCCCCGGCCCGTATGGCTCGTGTGAGAACCATCACCGCTGCTGTGTGCTGGGAATGCCTCAAGCAACCGATTTACCAGAGTTGCTTGTTTATTAGCCAATATTAGGTCAAGGTTCTCCTGTGGCATGATGTTTTGTAATTTGCCTTTATAGCGTGGATCCAGGATGCTGGCCAACCAGTAGTCGTCATCGTTCATCATTTTGGCAATGCGTGGGTCCCTTTTTAGGATCCGCAAGGCATAATCTGACATGTGGGCCAATGTTCCCGGTGTCAATGATGCACTGCGAGTGCTGGGTGGAGGAGCACTTTCTGGCAAATCCACATCCCTCCAGTCACGCACAAACCCTGTACCAGACCTTGCCACGCCAACATTTTCACTTGCCCCACGAGATGCATCCTCCTCCCCTAAGTAATCATCCCCATCATCATCCTCCTCCTCCTCTTCTTCCTCCACCTCGTCCAGGAGAGGTCCCTGAGCAGACAATGGCTGAATGTCATCAAGGATTCCCTCCTCCTCTTCCTCCTCATCAACATTGGCTGCAGACGCCTGCTCCTTAAGGTGCGTCAAAGTTTGCATGAGCAGAGGCATAAGTGGGATGCTCATGCTTAGGATGGCGTCGTCTGCGCTTACCAGCCGTGTGCATTCCTCAAAACACTGAAGGACTTTACAAAGGTCTTTCAGCTTCGACCACTGCACACCTGTCAACTCCATGTCTGCTCTCAAAGTGCCTGGCCGTGTATCCTCCCACAAATGCATTATGGCCTGCCTCTGCTCGCACAGCCGCTCCACCATGTGCAGGGTGGAGTTCCACCTTGTTGCAATGTCGATAATGAGGCGGTGGTTGGGAAGGTGGAGCAATCGCTGCAGCTTCTGCATACGAACGGAGTGTACAGGCGACCGGCGGATGTGCGCGCAGTCTTCGCACCTTCTGGAGCAGGGCTGTTAACTCCGGATAATTTTTGAGGAAGCACTGCACCACCAGGTTCAAGGTGTGAGCCAAGCAAGGTATGTGGCTGAGTTTTGAAAGGGCTATGGCTGCCACAAAATTACGGCCGTTATCACTAACTACCTTGCCTGCCTCAAGATGTACACTGCCCAGCCATGACTCAGTTTGTCGCTTCAAGTACTCGGCCAGCACCTCGGCGGTGTGTCTGTCGCCCAAACACATCATCTGCAACACAGCCTGCTGACGCTTTCCACTAGCTGCTCGATAGGGGGACACATCGTGTGCAACAGTGGCAGCTGCAGATGGAGTACTCGTACGACTGCGCTCTGTGGACGAGCTTTCGCTTCTGGAGGAGGTGGAGGAGGAGAAGGGTCGAACGCCTACAGCCAACTGTTTCCTATACCGTGGGCTAGGCAGAACTGTCCCACCACCGCTGTCCCCTGTGGACCCTGCATCCACCACATTAACCCAGTGCGCAGTGATGGACACGTAACGGCCCTGGCCATGCCGACTGGACCATGCATCAGTTGTGAGGTGCACCTTTCCGCTCACTGACTGCTTGAGTGCATGGACAATGCGGTCTTTCACATGATGGTGGAGGGCTGGGATGGCTTTGCGAGAGAAGAAGTGGCGACTGGGTAGGTCATAGCGTGGTACTGCATAGGCCATGAGTTCGCGGAAAGCTGTGCTTTCCACCAACCGAAAGGGCATCATCTCAAACGAGATTAGTTTGGCAATGTGGGCGTTCAAACCCAGTGTACGCGGATGAGAGACTGAGTACTTTCTTGACCTACTCATAGTGTCTGGGAGGGTGAGCTGGACTTGAGAGCTGCATATGGTGGAAGTAGCGGTGGACAGGGCGGACTGAGAGAGGGTTGATGATGGTGATGGAGTTGGTGTTCTTTCTGATGGCCTAGAATCAGTCTTTCGTTGATATAACAGTGGGATTCCCTGACTGCTGTGGTCTTGCAATGACACCTCAACATTTGCTGCTGTGCTAACCGGTGGGCTTACAGTGGGGGAAACAATGTAGCGTTGCTGACTACCTTCGTTGTGATCAGTTGCACATGTGGCACTTGAGGTTTGGTGTTGTGTCCACGCTTGCAAGTGCATGCTGGTTAAATGTCTAAGCATGCAACTGGTATTCAAATTTTTCAGATTTTTCCCTCGGCTAAAGGTCTTTGCGCACTTCTTACAGATAACCTTGGCCTGATCATGAGGATTTTGGTCAAAAAAGTGCCACACTGCACTCTTCCTACTTTGGCAGACATTTTGCGGCCTAGCACGCTGTGATCTTTTGACCCTCTGGACAAGCTGTCCAGCAACTCTTTTGATGTTTGGAACCTGTCTTTGGAGTGCTCCGGGCCTGCCAGATAACAGCTGTTGCGATGTCGATGTCTGCTGTGGATGCTCCTCATCTGAGCTATTGGAAGCAGCACCCTCTTCCCCCAATGGATGCCAATCTGGGTCAACAACTGGGTCATCCATCACCTCCTCTTCTATGTCATGTGCACCTTCCTCTGTGTCACCGTGTATGGTGGTATAGTGTGCGGGAAGGGGCACCTGAGTCTCATCAGGGTCAGAATCTGGCTCTGTACACTGCGAGGACAATCATAGAATCATAGAATCATAGAATCATAGAATCGTAGAGTTGGAAGGGACCTCCTGGGCCATCTGGTCCAACCCCCTGCTCAAAGCAGGATTCGCTAAATCATCCCAGTCAGATGTCTGTCCAGCCTCTGTTTGAAGACTTCCATTGAAGGAGAACTCACCACTTCTCGTGGCAGCCTGTTCCACTCATTGATCACTCCAACTGTCAAAAAGTTTTTTCTAATATCTAATCTGTGTCTATTCCCATTCAGTTTCATCCCATTGCTTCTAGTCTTTCCTTGTGCAAATGAGAATAAAGTTGATCCTTCTACAATGTGACAGCCCTTTAGATATTTGTAGACAGCTATTAAGTCTCCTCTCAGTCTTCTCTTTTGCAAACTAAACATTCCCAAATCCTGCAACCTTTCCTCATAAGACAGGGTTTGCAGACCGGTCACCATTCTGGTCGCTCTTTTCTGAACTTGCTCCAGTTTGTTGATGTCTTTTTTAAAATGTGGTGCCCAAAACTGGACACAATATTCCAGATGAGGTCTGACCAAAGAGGAGTAGAGGGAAATAATGACTTCACGTGATCTAGACTGTATGCTTCTGTTAATACATCCTAGAATTGCATTTGCCTTTTTTGCTGCTGCATCACACTGTTGACTCATATTCAGTCTGTGATCTATTAGTATACCCAAGTCTTTTTCACATGTGCTGTCACTTAGCCCTATTCCTCCCATTCTATATATGCTTTTTTCATTTTTATTGCCCAGATGTAGTACTTTGCATTTCTCCCTGTTAAAAACCATTCTGTTAGTTGCTGCCCACTTCTCCAGTTTATTTAAATCTTTTTGAATCCTCTCTCTCTCTTCTCTAGTATTAGCTATCCCTCCTAGCTTTGTGTCATCAGCAAATTTAATCAGTTTACCCTCAATTCCTTCATCTAAATCATTGATAAAGATGTTGAACAATACAGGGCCCAGGACAGAGCCCTGTGGTACCCCACTTGAGACATTCTTCCAACTGGATGTGCAGCCATTTACGACCACTCTTTGGGTCCGATCACTAAGCCAGTTATGAATCCACCTAACAGTTGCCTTGTCCATTCCATACTTAGTCATTTTTTCAATAAGGATTGTATGAGAGACTTTGTCAAATGCTTTGCTGAAGTCAAGATATACTATATCTACAGCATTTCCTTGATCCACCCAATCAGTGATACCGTCATAGAAGGAAATTAAGTTAGTCTGACATGACTTATTAGTTAGAAACCCATGCTGACTCTGTTTAATCACTTCATTCTTATCCAGGTATTGACATACATGTTGTTTAATAATTTGTTCAAAGATCTTTCCTGATATAGAAGTCAGACTCACCGGCCTATAGTTGCCTGGGTCCACCTTCTTCCCCTTTTTGAAGATAGGAACAACATTTGCTCTTCTCCAGTCTTCTGGCACTTCTCCTGTTCTCCAAGAATTTTCAAAGATTATGGAGAGGGGTTCAAAAATTTCTTCTGCTATCTCCTTCAGTACTCTGGGGTGTAATTCATCTGGACCTGGAGACTTGAATTCATTTAGGTTAGCTAAGTGTTTCCTCACTATCTTTCTGTTTATAGATATCCTGGATTCTTCTATTCCCTTAATAGGACAGTGAATAACAGTTGATGTTGCATTTCCTTTCTGAGAGAAAACAGATGCAAAATAGGAATTTAAAAGTTCAGCCTTCTCAACATCCTGTCTTACCATTTCATCATTTTCATCCTGTAAAAATCCTATAGCATCTTTGACTTTTCTTTTACTTTTGACATATCCCCAAAATCCTTTATTATTGCTTTTGACATCTCTTGCAAGCCTCAGTTCATTTTCAGCTTTAGCTAATCTGATTTGTGCCCTGCAGGTTCTGCAGACAGCATTATATTCTTCTTTAGATATGCCTCCCTCTTTCCATTTTATAAACATTTTTTTCTTCCTTTTTAGCATGTGCTTAAGTTCTGTGTTCATCCATCCTGGTTTCCTTAAATGCTTCCTATTCTTCCCTCTTTTCGGAATTGTTAACAACTGTGCTTTGAGAATTTCATTTTTCAAGATTTCCCATCCTTCCTGGACATTTTTGTCTTTAAGGATATCCAGCCATTGGATCCCTCCAATTCTCTTTCTGAATCCCTTAAAATCTGCCTTTCTGAAATCTAACCTTGACGTCTGAGTCTTCACAGGTCTTCCACCTCTAGTAATCCAAAATTCTAAAATAGCATGGTAGCAATGTAGTGCTCTGAGTGAATGTACCAGCAGAATCATCCATCAGCGGCTGTGCATCAGTGCAGTCCATGTCAGATTCATCTTGGCCTGGGTAATTCACCATTTGACTTGATAATCCAGGCATGGTATGTGAAAACAGCTCCATGGAGTAATCAGTAGTATGGCCTGCGTCATCCTTCAATCTTGGTTGGGGTGAAGGACACAAGGAAAGGTGTGGTTCATGAACATGAGCCTCCAATGACGACTCAGTGCTTTTACTTTTTACAACTGAAGAAGAGGAGGCGATAGAGCTGGAGGCTGAGTCAGCAATGTAAGACAAAACTTTTTCCTGATGCTCTGGCTTTAAAAGCGGTTTGCCAACTCCTAGAAAACTAAGCGTTCGAGGCCTTATGTAGCCAGACGATGACGCAGGGTCAGCACCTCCTGCATTCGGTCCTATTTTGCTCTTGCCACTACCATCAGATCCACCACCAACACCATCATTACCAGCTGCCAACCCCCGCCCAATTCCACGGCCTCTTCCACCAGCCTTCCTCATTTTTGGTAGAAATGTAGACAAAATCCAACAAACTATATAGTAATGTAAAACAAGGTACAAGGTGTCTATAGGACAGGGGAGATTTTGAATTTCTGCAGACACTTTTGGACACTGGACACTTTTGGATTGTGTGAGGCCCAATGAATATCTGAGCGCTATGTGACAGGCTCGATGGCACAGCTGTGACCAAAGTGACTAGAGGATAAGGGAGATTTTGAATCTCTGCACACATTTTTGGACACTGGATGGACACTTTTGGATTGTGTGAGGCCCACTGATATCTGAGCGCTATGTGACAGGCTCGATGGCACAGCTGTGACCAAAGTGACTAGAGGATAAGGGAGATTTTGAATCTCTGCACACACTTTTGGACACTGGATGGACACTTTTGGATTGTGTGAGGCCCACTGATATCTGAGCGCTATGTGACAGGCTCGATGGCACAGCTGTGACCAAAGTGACTAGAGGATAAGGGAGATTTTGAATCTCTGCACACACTTTTGGACACTGGACACTTTTGGATTGTGTGAGGCCCAATGAATATCTGAGCGCTATGTGACAGGCTCGATGGCACAGCTGTGACCAAAGTGACTAGAGGATAAGGGAGATTTTGAATCTCTGCACACACTTTTGGACACTGGATGGACACTTTTGGATTGTGTGAGGCCCACTGATATCTGAGCGCTATGTGACAGGCTCGATGGCACAGCTGTGACCAAAGTGACTAGAGGATAAGGGAGATTTTGAATCTCTGCACACACTTTTGGACACTGGACACTTTTGGATTGTGTGAGGCCCAATGAATATCTGAGCGCTATGTGACAGGCTCGATGGCACAGCTGTGACAAAAGTGACTAGAGGATAAGGGAGATTGGATTGCTTTTAAAAAAGCAGTTTGCGGAGCAGTGGGTAAACAGCAATGCAGGAATGTCAGGAAGCCTTAGAAGGCAGCCCAACAACCAACACCACTGATACACCACTATATAGCCTCCCCTTGCACTGCACACACAGTGACTGGTGTGTTGTGCAGGCCAAATCGCTAGCAGCAGAAGCAGTTTTTTTGTCTTCTTCCCTGCCTAACGCTCTCCCTACAGAATCAGCAGCAACCTCTCCCTATACTAAGATCAGCAGAAGTAAGATGGCGGTCGGCGTGCACGCCCTTTTATACCCCCTGTGACGCCCACCAAAGCAAGCCAATCACTTGCATGCCCTTCTAAAAGATGGTGGTGACCCGTGCCTATGTCATCACGTTGCCCACAGTGTCCGTGGATCCTGATTGGCTGAAAAAGAGCGCAAAACAAACTTTTGAAACGCGACTTTGGCGCGTAAGTCGCCGACCTCGTGGTCGACCTCATCCTAGGGTCGGGTTTCGTTTCATGAAACCCGACTTTGCCAAAAGTCGGCGACTTTTGAATTTTTTCGACCCGTTTCGCTCAACTCTACTGAGGAATCTTCATGCTAGGTTGGAACTTCCAGCCGCAACTAGCCCGAGACGTTCCTGTACATGGGCAGGGATGTCTCGGGCCTAGTCGCGACCAGAAGCCCCGGACTAAGGTGTGAGTTGTAAGGTCTACGTGACATTATGCATTGTGACTTTATGATAAATACTCTAAGCTGAGACTGTTGCTGAAACTTAGAAAGCCAGCGAAAGGTTGAATTCATACAAAAAATAATATCTCACTGCTCTCACCTCTCCATCTACCTCCACGGCTTGCTATCCCCCATAAAGTCCTCTATTGCGGTAAGCAGTAAAGTGAGTAATTTTTTTATTTTTATAACATTTTGTCTGTCTTCTATGGTTCAGCAAAATAGTAGCCGCTAAAATATATTCGCTCAATGCTAGTTTTTACCAATGGGGGGGTCGCTCACAGAATTCTTTGGAAGTGTGGCTCTATGCGTCTCTACATAAAATACGGGGATAACAGTTCCTGTATAACCTGCCAAACAAAAAAGCCTGGTTAAAATATCCATGAGCAGGCTTGGACTGGCCCACAGGTGAGAAGGTGAATCCTCAGGTAGGCCTCTGTGCAGGAGTTGGCCTTCCATCTCCCTGTATGAGCAGAAGTTGTCACAGTACACCTGATTCACTATACACAGACAAGGACAGCGTCTATCATTCATGTAACAAACTTCCCAGTGTATTATTATATAGAAGCAGAGGTAAATTTGTGACTAGGAGTCATGTAGTATTTACATGTAACTGAACAGTGGGCCACAATAGTCAATGTTACTGTTGGGCCCGTCTAGTCCATCATTCAGTGGATTCCCATCACCACAGATTTCAGGCACCATTACTAAAGAAATTTTCAGCCTGAGGTTTACAACTTCTCAGCTCTTGGCCTCAATCTCATAGTAGTTTTTCACCTACTGAAGTTTTGCAGAAGTTGAAGATTTGAACCACGCCATTCACTTTGCCATATAATGAACTAGAAAACAGGAAAAAATTCTAAGTGAGGTGAAATGGTGAAGCAAAGAGCAATTCGGCCTTTGTTTTTCAGCTTTCACTTTCTACCGTGCAGTAAAATGACCTGTTAACTTGATTTTTCAAGTTAATATGTGTTGAATTGATATGACAATGATGTGTTGCCTTGGCTTCACTGCAGAGCTTTTACTTCCCTATGGCCAGCTCTGATGTCATCATCCAAGACCTTCTTAAGGTACCCGTTAGCCTACTTGTCTCTGCTAATACAAGGCACTATCTGCACCCTCCACTCTGCTGCATCAATATACCAGCAAACCTACCTGTCTCTCCTAATACAAGGCATGTATGCACACTTTACTCTGCAGCTTCAGGGTAACTTTGTGTATACTCATCTTTGCAGATTCCGGATAAGGATCTACACACTTCACTTGGCAACATCAAAGGTACCTGTCGGATGATTCAAGGTGCTGTCCACTCCACTCATTCGTCTCTGCTGTATCCAACACCACCAGCTGTGCCCATCCTTGTGCCCACCTGCGTATTCAGCTATGCTCATCCTTGCTGTACAAAGTGCCATCCGACTAGTCCAGCTCAGAAGTATCAACTCTGCCTCACTGATTACTCACTCTCAAAAATGCTCAGATTGGTCTACAAATCTGTCTTCAGTGAGGCATTTCTGTTTCTCCCTTTATTTAACCCCTTAGCGAAAGAGCCAGTTTGCAGCTTAATGACCAGGCCAATTTTTACAATTCTGACCACTGTCCCTTTATGAGGTTATAACTCTGGAACGCTTTAATGGATCCCGCTGATTCTGAGATTATTTTTTCATGACATATTGTACTTCATGTTAGTGGTAAAATTTCTTCGATAAGTCTTGTTTATTTATGGAAAAAACAGAAATATGGCAAAAATTTTGAAAATTTTGCAATTTTAAAGCTTTAAATTTTTATGCCCTTAAATCAGAGAGATGTGTCACAAAAATTTCTTAATAAATAACATTTCCCACATGTCTACTTTACATCACCACAATTTTGGAAGCAAAATTTTTTTTGTTAGGAAGTTATAAGGGTTAAAATTTGACCAGCAATTTCTCATTTTTACAACAAAATTTACAAAACCATTTTTTTTAGGGACCACATCATATTTAAAGTCATTTTGAGGGGTGTACATGACAGAAAATACCCAAAAGTGGCACCATTCTAAAAACTAGACCCCTCAAGGTGCTCAAAACCACATTCAAGAAGTTTATTAACCCTTTAAGTGCTTCGTAGGAACTAAAGCAATGTGGAAGGAAAAAGTTAACATTTAACTTTTTTTGCAAAAAATTTACTTCAGAACCAATTTTTTTTATTTTCACAAGTGTTAAAAGAGAAAATCAACCACAAAATTTGTTGTACAATTTCTCCTGAATACGCCGATACCCCATATGTGGGGGTAAACCACTTTTTCAGCACACGGCAGAGCTCGCAATGGATGGAGCGCCGTTTGACTTTTTCAACACAGAATTGGCTGGAATTGAGATCAGATGCCATGTTGCGTTCGGAGAGCCCTTAATGTGCCTAAACAGTGGAAACCTCCAACAAATGACCCCATTTTGGAAACTAGACCCCCCAAGGAACTTATCTAGATGTGTGGTGAGCACTTTGAATCTTCAAGTTCTTCATAGAAGTTTATAACGTAGAGCCATGAAAATAAGAAATCCATTTTTTTCCACAAAAATATTTTCGCCCCCAAATTTTTATTTTTACAAGGGTAACAGGAGAAATCATACCCCACAGTTATTGTGCGATTTGTCCTGAGTACGCCGATACCCCATATGTGGGTGGGGACCACTGTTTGGGCGCATGGGAGAGCTTGGAAGGGAAGGAGTGCCATTTTGGAATGCAGACTTTGATGGAATGGTCTGCGGGCATCATGTTGCATTTGCAGAGCCCCTGATGGGCCTAATCTGTGGAAACCCCCCACAAGTGACCCCATTTTGGAAATTAGACCCCCTAAGGAACTTATCTAGATGTGTGGTGAGCACTTTGAACCCCAAAGCGCTTCACAGAAGTTTATAAACGCAGAGCCGTGAAAATAAAAAGTTTTTTTATTTCCACAAAAATGATTTTTTTAGACCCAATTTTTAGACCCCCAAAGTTGGTAAATAGTGGAAACCCCTCAATTCTTGCTCCAACCCTAACCCCAACACACCCCTAACCCTAATCCCAACCCTAACCTTAATCCCAACCCTAATCCCTAATCCTAATTCTAACCCTAATCCTAGTTCGCCCTAACCCAAGCCCTAACCCTAGCCCAACCCTAACCCTAACCCTAGCCCAACCCTAACCCTAGCCCAACCCTAACCCTAATCCTAGCCCTAACCCTAGCCCAACCCTAACCCAACCCTAACCCTAGCCCTAACCCTAACCCTAATGGAAAACTGAAAAAAAAAATATTTTCTTTATTTCGTTATGTTGGCCTATCTAAGGGGGTGATAAACGGGGGGATTATGTACTATTTTGTTTATTTTGATCACGATGATAGTTTATCATCGTGATCAAAATGAATGAATGGAATCTGCCAGCCGGAGCCGGCAGATTCCCGGAGGGAGCACTGCGCATGCACCCGCCATTTTCCCCAGATCCAAGATGGTGGTGCCCAGCGGAGGACGTCGGCGGGACGCAGGACCACCGGGAGGGGACAGAGGACCATGGAGAGGTACCAGGGGGGGATCAGGGACCCTATTTCTTTCTCCTCTGATGTGCGATCACATCAGAGGAAAGAGAAATTGAATGTAAAATTGCGGCTGTCACTGTCAGTCAGTGCCAGGGGTGCAGTTACAGTCACCACTCTCTATACACTGAGCGGTGTCGCCCCTGTGAAACTCGAATGCTGCCGGGGTGAATAAAAATAATTTCCTCCTGACAGCGGGGGTCTAAGTGCAGGCAGTGGGCAGGTTCAGAACGCTAATAATCAGCAAATTAACTCCATATCTAGAGATTAATAGGATTTGTTCTGGTGTCAGGTTCCCTTTGAAAAGCTTGTGGCCCTATTTTGTCTTCAAAGAAAATATGCCTCCTGGAATACAAAATGCGGGAGTGTGAAAAATATGCAGTCTCTTCAACATACTGTATATAGGCAATGTTAAGCATCAAAGGAATATAAAGTGAGCTTGTATCAAGTGTAAAGTCTCCTCCTATTAGAAACGGCCAAAAAAGTAGCTTTTCTTACTTGTACCAGTTTTATGATGTGTTTTAGGTATTTTCTGTGCTTTCTCTTATAGATGCATGACCACGCTAAAAGAGGTGTAGCTTGCCAGAAAAAGGGCGTGGTCTAACATGCCTGATTGGGATGCACATTTCTGGCAAAAAGTGAACCAAAAACCAATAGGTGTGGTAAACTTAGACAAGACAGTTTTAAATTACATCAGATTTGTCAAAAAACATTAACCATTTTGAAAAATCTGGTGAATTTTAAGACTGTCTGGTCTAAGTCGGCACCGGTCTGTCATTTATTGCTATTCAAGGATTGAAGACCAGGTATATGGAAAAAAAATAGAGTGAAAATAGGTATGACGATGCATAATATGTGTTTCCTGAATAAATAGTATGTGTTTTTTATTGTTTTACCTCCTTTTCTCTACAAACTGGTATGTTTAAACAAATTTATTAAGCACCTTTGTATTTAACCCCTTCCAAACTTTACGAATTTTCATTTAAGTGCCTTTGTTTTTGTCTCCCTTTTTTGGACGTAAGTTTTTAATTTTTCCATTGATAAAACCATATAACAGCTAATATGGCAGCCATGGGGGTCTAGCAGATTTTGCTCACCTGATCTACAGGATTTTGCGTTTTAAAATGTTATTCAGCTTCTGCAGATCCATGGGTTGTCAGACCACTCGCAATAGAAACCAGAAGGGATTTTGTGGATTTGATCGCCCTGCTGATCATTGAAGACATCAAATTCAGAAGATTAATTAATTATATGGTTTCATTTGATGCGCTTTGATGTACAATATACGTCTTCCTCAGGAAAAACCATAAAGAACTGTACACAAAACATAAACTTATATGGGTTGAGAAAAGCAGATAACTAGTAGAGAACCATTGAGTAAATAAGGCATTGTCACGATCCATTTTTGGATCTGTGTCAGTTTGGGCTGCTCACATTTAAACTTTTTTCCTTTCTAGCCATCGGGGGTTAATGTCAGGTTTTTCCCCCTGGTGGCCGGTGGTGTTACTACGACTTTAGTTAGTCTGCTGGTGGGTTTTTCCCCCCGGTGGCCGCTGGTGTTACTGCATTGTGATTAATTATCTGTACAGGTGGGTGCCACTCCCACCTCCCTTTATAAGGTTACCTTGTGCTGCAGCTCACTGTTGGTGATACACTTGCTCTTCGGAGACCGACCAAGCTGGAATCAGGAGATGGCAGAGTTCTATGGTGCTTCAGTTGTATGCGGTTATCAAGTGGCTAACTCTGCTGTCCAGGAGCATTGCAGCAGAGCAAGCTAAGTGTTGTTTTGTCTTACCTTGTCTGTTTTTTTCCCCTGGTGTTTTATTAGTGCAGCGGTGGGACCAGTGTCTGCACTTACCAATTCCCTAGTGAGGGATAGGTGCAGGGTAAGTGAGGGCTGAGGTATCCTGGTCGGCAATGGTTTGAAAGAAGCCGTATAGGGACGTCAGGATAGTCCAGGACACTCAGCAGAGTGCAGGAGGTGTCCCTTTCCCTATTGCAGGGCCCACCATTGTAATTGTGTCCCTGGTGTCCCCTTGTTTGTCTTGTTGTCTGGTGACCAACCGATCGTTGGGTCGCGTCACACTGGGCAAGTCACTTTGTGACAGGCATTTTACTGTGCACTATTTCCTCCCTGTGTCAAACTAGGTGGGAAAAAGCAAGTGCAAGTACAGTACATGTTATAGGTGCAATTAAATTTAATAGGATCAGGGAAGCTATTTTTATGGTAGATCCATCTTGTGCACACTGTTCATCAAAGCTCTTTGCCATAAGAGAGAAAGAAGATTATGAGTTATTGGTGATGCAATGCTCCATTTTTTTTGTTAGAATATCTTCATCTACTGCATAAACTTAATATGAAACTCTAGCATATCCAAGGATACATTTTAAGGGGAAATTCAATTTGTATTTCTTATATGTTTCCAATATTGTCCAGGTGGCACGAAGTCATCGCAACATCATGGCAGTCTAACTCATTTGGACATAGAGAAAGCAAATGACTCAAATTGGAGAAGATGACACCTACAGTGGGGGAAATAATTATTTGATCCCTTGCTGATTTTGTTAGTTTACCCACTGACAAAGACATGAACAGTCTATAATTTTATGGGTAGGTTAATTTTAACATTGAGACAAAGAATATCAATAATAAAATCCAGAAAATCACATTGTATAAATTATATGAATTTATTTGCATTTTGCAGTGGGAAATAAGTACTTGATCCCCTACCAACCATTAAGCGTTCTGGCTCCTACAGACCAGTTAGACGTTTCTATTCATCCTAATGAACTCGTTATCTACATTAAAGACAGCTGTCTTACATAGTCACCTTTATAAAAGACTCCAGTCCACAGACTCAATTAATCAGTCAGACTCTAACCTCTACAACAGTGTTCCCCAACTCCAGTCCTCAAGAGTCTCTGAGTATTTGGATGTGCTCGGAGATTTAGTTTATGTCACCGTAGCTGCACGATTTGCTGCTGCTAGCCAGCCTGAATGCATGTGGGGATTGCCTGTTTGTTATGAAATCCGCACATATATTCAGGCTTTCTAGCAGCCGCAAATCATGCAGCTACGGCGACAGAAACTAAATCTCCGAGCACATCCAAATACTCAGAGATCACCCGAGCATGCTCGGGAAATCTCGAGTAACGAGTATACTCGCTCATCACTTGCTGGGTGAGAAGGAGACAACTGTTGGTGCAATAGTAAGAAAATGGAATAAATACAAAATGACTGTCAATCGAACTCGATGTGAGGCACTATGCAAAATCTCACCTCGTGGGGTATCCTTGATCATGAGGAAGGTGGGAGATTAGCCTAAAACTACACATGGGGAACTTGTTAATGAGCTCAAGGCAGCTGGGGCCACAGTCACCAAGAAAACCACTGGTAACACATTATGCCGTAAAGGTTTAAAATCCTGCAGTGTCCGCAAGGTCCCCCTGTTCAAGAAGGCACATGTGCAGGCCAGTCTAAAGTTTGCCAATGAACACTTGGATGATTCCGTGAGTGATTGGGAGAAGGTGCTGTGGTCAGATGAGACAAAAATTGAGCTCTTTGGCATTAACTCAACTCATTGTGTTTGGAGCAAGAGAAATGCTGTCTATAACCCAAAGAGCACCATCCCCCACTGTCAAGCATGGAGGTGGAAACATTCTGTTTTGGAGGTGTTTCTCTGCTAATGGCACAGGACTACTTAACCGCATCAATGGGAGAATGGATGGAGCCATGTTCCGTAAAACCCTGAGAGACAACCTTCTTCCCTCCGCCAGGATATTAAAAATGGGTCATGGCTGGGTGTTCCAGCAAGAAAATGATACAAAACATACAGCCAAGGCAACAAAGGAGTGGCTCAAAAAGAAGCACATTAAGGTCATGGAGTGGCCTAGCCAGTCTCCAGACCTTAATCCCATAGAAAACTTATGGAGGGAGTTGAAGCTCCGAGTTGCCAAGCGACAGCCTCAAAATCTTAATGATTTAGAGATGACGTGCAAAGAGGAGTGGACCAAAATTCCTCCTGATATGTGTCCAATCCTAATCATCAACTACATAAAAGTCTGACTGCTGTGCTTGCCAACAAGGGTTTTGCCACCAAGTATTAAGTCTTGTTTGCCAGAGGGATCAAATACTTATTTCTCAGTGCAAAAATGCAAATAAATTTATACAATGCGATTTTCTGGATTTTATTTTTGGTATTCTATCTCACAATGTTAAAATTAACCTTCCCTTAAAATTATAGACTGTTCTTGTCTTTGTCAGTGGGCAAATTCAGTCTCCAATTGGTAGTGATATTCACTTATGATATGGTGGCAATTTTGATATTTTTGTAGTGTTTTTGTTTTACTCAGTAATACCATTCATGGTATCCAGTCATTGTATGCTGGTGTAATAAAATTCTGGTATGTTGATGTTATCCAGTTATTGTATGATGATATAATCCAATGTCGTGTGGTGATGTTGTTCAATTATAGTATGGTGGTGTAATCCAATGTGGTATGGTGATGTTCTCCAATCATTGTTCTCCTTTGTAGGGTTGTGTAATCCACAGAAGATATGGTGGTGTTGTGTAATCCATTGCTGATATGTTAATCAGTCATTGTATGGTGGTGTGATCCAGTATTTGTATGGTGATGTAATCTAGTGCTGGTATCGTAGTATTATTTAATCAATCTATGTCATTGTAATACATTTCTGGTAAGGTGGTATTATGGAATCATTGTATGGTGGTATTATCCAATCATTTTATGCTCTTGTGATCCAATTCTGGTATGGTGGTGCTGACTAGAGATGAGTGAACGTTTTCAGTTGATCCAGAGTACAAATAGCATAATTGTGCAGCATGGATGCATGGGGCAGGGAATGGGTCTGCATTCCTAGCTTACACATTGATCAGCAACAGATGGATGAGTGACAGGTGTAGGCATGGTGCTTTGTGAGACGTGCCAAATTCAGGCAATACACATAAAAGAGACGCATCCTGGTGTCCAAACATTTCCAAAAACTAGTGACAGACACCAGGAAAAGTGACATCAATTTACCCACAGTTGAAAATTTATAATGATGCAGCAGTCAGGCATTGGCCATGCATGAGACACTGTCTGGGCCAGCATTTACAGCTTTGAGATATTGCTGAGGGACCGGTGAAAGCTTGCTGTGCTGAGAGACCTGATACCTCATGCAACAGCTGAAACTGCTTTTTTGCTCAGCCACACTCAGGTGGCACAAATATCAGCTGTTACACTACTATTATTAGAAACATTTAACCCCGATACGTCTTTTAACGGTGGCAGTTACTAGTATTTATTCCTCAGCGCCCCTTTTCAACGACGCAGAGAAATAAGGTTATAGTGCCCCCTAGCATTGAAAATTCTCCAGGGTCTCGGCTACCAGGGCTAGCTGAGACCCGGAGGACATGACCCGGATCATTTTTTACCCCCCCACAGTGTTGCGATCACCGTTATTCATGGAATACCGGCGACTGCAAAAAAACAAAAGTAATTTCCCACTTAACAGCTCTCTCCTCTGTTATGATCTAGCCCACCAGAGGAGAGAGAAATGGGGTTCCCCAATCCCCTGGTACCTTCAGTGTCCCTGGAAACTCTTGCATCCCCCGGTCCTGTCCCCGATGTTGGCGTCTTCTTCTGGGAAGAAAATGGCGGGCGCATGCTCAGTGCGCCCGCCGAGATCTGCCGGCCAGCACTCAGCAACAATAGGAGACCCTATTACAGTGATCAAAATAAAAAAATAGTAAAGCAAACCCCCATTTATCACCCCCTAGTTAGGTAAAAATAATAAAATAAAAAAAGTTTTTTTTTTTCATTTTTCCATTTGGGTTTGGGCTAGGGTTAGGGTTATAGTTGGGGCTATAGTTGGGGTTATAGCTAGTGTTTGGGCTAGGGCTAGGGTTAGGGTTATGGTTGAAGTTACAGTTGGGGATATAGCTAGGGTTTGGGTTGGGCTAGGGTTAGCGTTGGGGTTAGGGTTGGGGCTAGGATTAGAGCTAGGGTTAGAGTTGGGCTATGGTTAGGGTTGGGACTAGGGTTAGGGTTGGGGCTAGGGTTGGGGTTAGTGTAGTGTTGGTGTTAGTGTTGTGTTGGGGTTAGGGTTGTGGTGTTGGGGTTAGTGTTGTGATTAGGGTTATGGTTGGGATTAGGGTTAGGGGTGTATTGGGGTTAGGGTTGGGGTTAGGGATGTGTTAGGGTTGGAGTTAGAATTGGGGGGATTCCACTGTTTAGGTACTTTGGTATAAAAGTCAAGCGGTGCTCCCTCCCATTTGAGCCCAGCCATGCACCCAAACAGTGGCTTTCCCCCACATGCTGGGTATCGGTGTACTCAGGAGAAATTGCATAACAAATTTTGTGGTCCACTTTCTCCTGATACTCTTGTAAAAATAAAAAAAGTTTGATTTCAAAGTAAAAATTTTTGTGAAAAAATTAAAAAAGTAAAATGTTCATTTTCTACTTTCACATTGCTTTAGTTCTCATGAATTACCTGAGGGGTTAATAAACTTCTTGAATGTGGTTTTGCGCACCTTGAGGGGTGCAGTTTTTAGAATTGTGTCACTTTTAGGTATTTTCTGTCATATTGATTCTCCAAACTCATTTCAAATGTGAGGTGGTCCCTAAAAAATGGTTTTGTAAATTTTGTTGGAAAAATGAGAAATCGCTGGTGAACTTTTAACCCCTATAACGTCCTAAAAACAAAATTATGTTTCCAAAATTGTGCTGATGTAAAGTAGATATGTGCAAAATGTTATTTATTAACTATTTTGTGTGATATGACTCTCTGATTTAAGGGCACTAAAATTAAAAGTTTGAAAATTGCAAAATGTTCTAAATTTTTTGCTAAATTTCCATTTTTTTCATAAATAAGCACAAGTCATATCGAAGAAATTGTACCACTAACATGAAGCACAATATGTCACAAAAAAAATCTCAGAATCAGTGTTATCCTTTGAAGCGTTCCAGAGCTATAACCTCATAAAGTGACAGTGGTCAGAATTGTAAAAATTGGCTTGGTCATTAAGTACCAAATTGGCTCTGTCACTAAGGGGTTAAGGATAGTGTAGTGCAGCAGTAATCACAAAGTGAGACATATAGGCAGTGAGCCAAGAGAAATGAACATGAAACATCCTTATTCCAGAGAACTCAAAAAATATGGTACATGATGTGCTCTGGTTTGCAGATGGGTCATCCAGACAATCCGTCTCTGAACGTGTTGCCATGGGCGACTGCACCGCCATCTACCGCTTAGGTGCATCAGCAGCTTTGTTGTCCGAGGCTATATGTTAACCTCACACAGGCCGGTGTTGCATAGAGTCTCCTGCTCTGCAGCTTGCAAGCAAAACACTGACATACCCAAGACAAAATTGAAAGTTTAAATGGGAATCGTGGCCACTCCTAAAACCTGTAGTGGAGGGATGGATTCGCCCCACTAAGAAACTTGTAAATCCATCCAAAAATTAAAGCCCATGTTGTTTTTTCCTAAAATCTGACTTGGTCAACTACTTTTACCCAGAGGTGTAGCTAGGGTTTTGGTTCAGGGGGCCACTTCTCAGTGGGCCACTAACCAGATAACCTTGATTACAACTGGGTGACATATCCTAATATTGGAGGAGAGCCTCAGCAGATGACTGATATAAAGGCCATATTGATATTACCATATGGTCAGCCTTAAATACCAGTCCTACAGAACATATAAGAGATGACAGCATAGTTACAGATAATTACTTACTGCTGACGTTCTTTCTGATGGAATCATTCACTTTTCATGTTTTTTCCATCTGGCCCAAACCAACATGACAACTTCATCCACCCAGGACTCAGCTGCAGAGAATAACAACAAAGACACATTTCACTTCTCACATTTTCAGCACTGTTACCAATGGGACTATTCCCAACCTGCACAAACACCTCATCCTGCTGATACCCCAACGCTGAGTCACTGCTGCTGTATGTGTCCCTATTACTGCACCTGCTGTGCAGTTCTCTGTGCCCTCTAAACTCTAAAGCAACCCTCTATAGTATAGTAATGACGGGTGCAAGTGCCCACATTTTGTCCCCTAAAAAGTAATATTTCCCTGTGTGTTCCCCTTTGACGGTCACAGTAACCTGAGTTCCCCTATAACAAAAAGTGCTCACTTTACATTTGATAATGTCCTGAGTCTCCCTCTGTACAGCTCCCATATACATAGTATCATGCCCATTCACTATATATCTATAATAATAAATGCCCTAACCAGCTTCCGGTTGTAACAACTTCCGTCCAGTTGTAACCAGTGACGTCACCACACACACACGCACATGTTAACCCTCAACACACACTCCTGTCACCTTTCACCTCCACTCATGTCCACTCACTCTTTCACTCCACATACGTTCCTTTCTCTCACTCCGTTTCTCATACTCACACCGTCATCGTCGCTGCCCCGACATCTTCCTCCGCCGCCGCGATCCAGGATCCAGACGTTCTCCAGGCCGCCGACATGTTCTTGCCGGACGCCATCTTGGATGTTGTGAAGTCCCGCGAGATTCAAGATGGCGTCGCCGCAACAATATGTCGCTGGCGTGGACGACATCGGGATCCAAAAAGATGGCGTCTGCGAAATCTCGCGAGATTACGCCGACGCCATTTTGGATCCCGATGTCGCCCATGCCAGCGACATGTTGTTGCGGCGACGCCATCTTGAATATCGCGGGACTTCACGACATCCAAGATGGCGTCCCGCAAGAATATGTCGCTGGCGTGGGCGACATCGGGATCCAAAATGGCGTCGGCGTAATCTCGCGAGATTTCGCCGACCCCATCTTTTTGGATCCCGATGTCGTCCACGCCAGCGACATGTTGTTGCGGCGACGCTATCTTGAATATCGCGGGATTTCACAAAATCCAAGATGCAAGAACATGTCGGCGGCCTGGAGAACGTCTGGATCCTGGATCGCGGCGGCGGAGGAAGATGTCGGGGCAGCGACGATGACGGTGTGAGTATGAGAAACGGAGTGAGAGAAAGGAACGTATGTGGAGTGAAAGAGTGAGTGGACATGAGTGGAGGTGAAAGGTGAGAGGAGTGTGTGTTGAGGCGGTGTGGTGTGTTGAGGGTTAACATGGCAAGAGGTGTTAACGACGTCGGCGAAATCTCGCGAGATTTTGCCGACGCCATCTTGCATTCGTGAAATTGCGTCATTTACCTCACACCGACTTGCTGTGCGGACGCTTGGCATTGCCTGTACCACCATAACTACTGCTGCCTTGGTCCTATGCCTGTTTACTGCCGGTGTCTAATTACTGGACCAATTTGCCTGTACCGCCATAACTACTGCTTCCTTGCTCCTCTGCCGGTGTCTAATTACAGGACCAATTTGCCTATACCGCCATAACTACTGCCTTTGTCCTCTGCCGGTGTCTAATTACAGGGCCAATTTGCCTATACTGCCATAACTACTGCTGCCTTTGTCCTCTGCCAGTGTCTAATTACAGGGCCAATTTGCCTCTATCGCCATAACTACTGCTGCTTTGGTCATCTGCCTGTTTACTGCCGGTGTCTAATTACAAGGCCAATTTGCCTCTACCGCCATAACTACTGCTGCCTTGCTCCTCTGCCGGTGTCTAATTACAGGGCTAATTTGCCTCTACCGCCATAACTACTGCTGCCTTGCTCCTCTGCCGGTGTCTAATTACAGGGCTAATTTGCCTCTACCGCCATAACTACTGCTACCTTGCTCCTCTGCCGGTGTCTAATTACAGGGCCAATTTGCCTCTACCGCCATAACTACTGCTGCCTTGCTCCTCTGCCGGTGTCTAATTACAGGGCCAATTTGCCTCTACCGCCATAACTACTGCTGCATTGCTCCTCTGCTGGTGTCTAATTACAGGGCCAATTTGCCAATACCGCCATAACTACTGCTGCCTTGCTCCTCTGCCGGTGTCTAATTACAGGGCCAATTTGCCTCTACCGCCATAAGTACTGCTGCCTTGCTCCTCTGACTGTTCACTGCCTGTGTCTAATTACAGGGCCAATTTGCCTCTACCGCCATAACTACTGCTGCCTTGCTCCTCTGCCGGTGTCTAATTACAGGGCCAATTTGCCTCTACCGCCATAACTACTGCTGCCTTGCTCCTCTGCCGGTGTCTAATTACAGGGCCAATTTGCCTCTACCGCCATAACTACTGCTGCGTTGCTCCTCTGCCGGTGTCTAATTACAGGACCAATTTGCCTCTACCGCCATAACTACTGCTGCCTTGCTCCTCTGCCGGTGTCTAACTACAGGGCCAATTTGCCACTACCACTTCATAACTACTGCTGGGCAATTACAGGGTCAATTAGTATCTGTTTACTCTACAATACTCCAGGACGCCTTCTTCACTGCCAGATAACTGCCAAATAGACTCCTTTACCTGTGCCAACATGAGTCATAACAAAAAGTATGCCAATGCCAGTGAAAGGAAAGCAGCTTTAGCACTACGACAAAAACAACGCCGTGCTAATGAGACTCCTGAGGAAAAACACCATCACCTTGAGAAGATTAAGGCTTATAAACGCCGTCGCCTCACACACGAATCCCCTAACTCTAAATCCATAAGATTGGCTGAAGAAGCCTCTGCACGCCGTCACCGCCGACAACAGACGGCCTCTTCCTCATCATTATTATTAGACTCACAACAGGATGCTTCCACATCAGCATGTGGAACAATTTACTGCTACACTTCATCCCATATGCCATTCACTGACATAACTAATCAGCAATCTGTTTCTGCCCTATCAATACCACCATTCAATACCGATGCACAGTATGCCAATGCCAGTGAAAGGAAAGCAGCTTTAGCACTACGACAAAAACAACGCCGTGCTAATGAGACTCCTGAGGAAAAACAGCATCGACTTGACAAGATTAAGGCTTATAAACGCCGTCGTCTCACACACGAATCCCCTAACTCTAAATCTATTACATTGGCTGAAGAAGCCTCTACACGCCATCACCGCCAACAACAGACGGCTTCTTCCTCATCATTATTAGTAGACTCACAACAGGATGCTTCCACATCAGCATGTGGAACAAGTTACTACCACACTTCATCCTATATGCCGTTCACTGACATAACTAATCAGCAATCTGTTTCTGCCCTATCAATACCACCATTAGTCAATACCAACGCACAGTTTCTTCACATACAAGCTGCAGTTAGCCCGCAGAAAGTGCAACCAAGACAAATATACGTTGGTCTCAAAACTAGGCGCACCCCATCGGTTGGACATGCACTTCTTCTGCAACCTCACATTTTCACTAATGATGAAAATAGTATTACCGAACACAGCTGTGGTGACATGACCCATGTATGTGAGCATTGCGAAGCTTTGCATTTTGTAGCAGAGATACCTTCTGATAACAACTTTACGCTCTGCTGTCAGAAGGGTAAAGTCCATGTACCCATACTACAATATCCTGATGTCTTTACACGTTTGCTGAAAGGGCAAAGTGAATTTAGCAAAAATTTCATGGATAATATTCGAAGTATTAACAGTTCCTTTGCTTTTGCCTCCATGGGTGCATTTGCCTCCATGGTATTTGCCTCCATGGGTGCATTTGCCTCCATGGTATTTCACCACCTCTTGGATATGGCCCATACTGTTTCCGCATACATGGCCAGATCTATCATAGAACTGGAACACTACATCCCTCAGATGACCAGCAACGCGCATTTGCCCAACTTTACATTCTCGATACCACTACCGCAAACGAACAACGCTTACGATGTAAAGAAAATCAAAAATGTACAAAACGGAACTGTCATGCCAAACATCACTATGGCTATTAAACAAGATCGTACTCAAGACCCTCGATGCTACAATAATCCCACTGTCAGTGAAGTAGCAGTCGTGTTTCAAAATGACAATGGTGAGCCACTAATGTCCACTCGCAGGATTTCAGAATACTCAAGATGGCATGGCCGCAAGAACATGTCGCCGGCGTGGACAATGTCGGGATCCAGGATGGCGCCGGCGGAAGAAGATGTCGGGGATCGTGGAGCAGCGACGATGACGGTGTGAGTATGAGAGACGGAGTGAGAGAAAGGGTCGTATGTGGAGTGAAAGAGTGAATGGACGTGAGTGGAGATGGTAAAAGGTGAGAGGAGTGTGTGTTGAGGCGGTGTGGTGTGTTGAGGAGGTGTGTGTGTATTGAGGGTTAACATGGCAAGAGGTGTGTCACTATCCTCCCGATGCGATAGCATCGGGCCTTAATCTACTATAATAAATGCGCTAAGCAGCTTCCGGGTTGTAACAACTTCCGTCCAGTTGTAACTGGTGACGTCACAGCACACCTCTTGCCATGTTAACCCTCAACACACCACTCCTCAACACACACTCCTCTCACCTTTCACTATATCCACTAATGTCCACTCGCAGGATTTCAGAATACTCAAGATGGCATGGCCGCAAGAACATGTCGCCGGCGTGGACATCGTCGGGATCCAGGATGGCGCCGGCGGAAGAAGATGTCGGGGATCATGGAGCAGCGACGATGACAGTGTGAGTATGAGAGACGGAGTGAGAGAAAGGGTCGTATGTGGAGTGAAAGAGTGAGTGGATGTGAGTGGAGATGGTGAAAGGTGAGAGGAGTGTGTGTTGAGGAGGTGTGTGTGTATTGAGGGTTAACATGGCAAGAGGTGTGTCACTATCCTCTCGATGCGATTGCATCGGGCCTTAATCTAGTATATATATATATATATATATATATATATATATGAACAACGACAAAGCAAGGTCCAGCAATAACGTGAGCAATCCAGGATGCTGTTAAAAAATTTTTTCTTTTTATTCATAAATCCATTAAAATGCAATGGTCCAAGCAGTTCAAAACAGCAATAACGCAGGAAAGTCGTGCAGATAGGACTACGCGTTTCAGCGGTAGAACCTGCCTTCTTCACGGTCCAGAATCAATTAAAATTTTTTAACAGCATCCTGGATTGCTCACGTTATTGCTGGACCTTGCTTTGTCGTTGTTCACATTTGTATGGATGGACTCCTACATCCAGATCCGGGCACAACGGAGTTAACCAGGTCAGCTGAGGTTCCAGGTGGTTCACAGGAGTGAGCTGGTCTATATTGTTGGATTTATATATATATATATATATATATATACTAGCTGAAGAGCCCGGCGCTGCCCGGGCATAGTAACTAACTGTGGTTAGTTCTAACAAATTATAATTATCCTCCATCCCATAGTCCCGTGCCCATATACCCATCATACATATCATCCATCCCATAGTCGAGTGCCCATATACCCATCACACATTCTCCATCCCATAGTCCCGTGCCCATATACCCATCACACATCCTCCATCCCATAGTCCCGTGCCCATATACCCATCATACATATCCACCATCCTATAGTCCCGTGCCCATATACCCGTCATACATATGCTCCATCCCATAGTCCAGTGCCCATATACCCATCAAACATATCCACCATCCCATAGTTCCGTGCCCATATACCCATCATACATATCCTCCATCCCATAGTCCAGTGCCCATATACCCATCACACATCCTCCATCCCATAGTTCCATGCCCATATACCCATCATACATATCCGCCATCCCATAGTCCTGTGCCCATATACCCGTCATACATATTCGCCATCCCATAGTCCAGTGTTGTGAGTTCATTTTCCCCTTCACTACTGAGGCCCGAGGAACTCCCTCTTCTGGTGAAGAAAGGTAGTGAGCCTGATTATCAAACACCTGAGCTTGATGATGATGACTGGCTGAGTGGAGTTACTGACTGGATATAAGGCTGCCGACGCCCTTCTGCCCTGCGGGTGATTTCTCTGTGGGTTCCTTGGAGACCAGTCTGAATTCCTGCTCTTCTAAAGCTAAGTTTTCTGCTCGGCCTTTTGCATTTGTGCTTTGACTTTGTTTTGCTTTGTTTTTCTGGATTTCTGCCATTCCCTGCTGGGGTGAGCTGAATTCCTTTAGCTCTGTCTTCTGAAAATACCTGAGTGCTGATTTAGTTTTTGAAGCCTAGCTGCTTCAGGGCCTTTTTCCATATCAGCTTGTTGGCTTATGTCTTTGATAAGGTTTTGGCAGATTGCAGACAGCAACCTTCCTTTCCTGTTCTGTTTAGTTAGCTTGGGCCCCATCATTTGCTCAGCCTATCTTTCTATCTGTGTGAGTGTTTTTTCATCTTGCTTCACCGTCATTATATGTTGGGGGCTGCCTTTTACTTTGGGGTCTGCTCTGGGGCAGTTTAGATTTCCTTTTCTGTCTTTAGGCTATTTAGCTCTCCGGCTGTGATTGAGGGGTCTAGGGCACCGTAGGAACCCCCCACGGCTACTGCTAGTTGTGTTGATAGTTTCAGGGGTCTGCAATCTGATAGTTGCCAACTTCTCTGGTTTTCTGCACGTAGCTTCTATTTTTGTGTCTGCCTCCTACGGTGACTCAATCATAACAGAATCACCCGCCATACTGCAGATCATAGGGTACTCAATAGCAGGAAAGAATTGTTAAAAAAAAAAAAAAAGGTGTAATTTTTTCCTCTATATCTCTGAGGCCGTAGGGGGAATTTTTTTTTCTCTCAATGGAGATAAAGCAATTGTCTGATCGTGTGGAGCAGCTCGCTGCGGAAGTGCGGGGAATTTCCGCCTACCTTGCTCATTCACATGCTGCTGAACCAAAGATTCCTACACCTGATGTATTTTTTGGGGATCGGTCTAAATTTTTGAATTTCAAAAATAATTGTAAATTATTTTTTGCCTTGAAGCCTAACTCGTCAGGGAGCTCCGCGCAGCAGGTTAAAATTGTCATCTCTTTGCTGCGTGGCGATCCCCAGGATTGGGCGTTTTCTTTGAAACCAGATGATCCTATTCTGACTAATGTGAACGCATTTTTTCAGGCCTTGGGGTTGTTGTATGACGAACCTAATGCCATTGATCAGGCTGAAAAGACCCTGCTGGCATTGAACCAGGGTCGAGATTCTGCAGAATTGTACTGTCAAAAATTCCGAAAGTGGGCAGTACTTACTACCTGGAATGATAATGCCTTGGCTGCTCTCTTTCAGAAGGGTTTGTCAGAAGCCGTAAAAGATACTATGGTGGGATTTCCAGTTCCCTCCTGTCTTGACGATTCTATGTCCTTAGCCATTCAGGTTGATCGGCGTTTGCACGAACGCAAAGCTGCACGAGAGGTGTTGTCACCTGTTGAACAAATGTCTGAACCTATGCAATGTGATAGGGTTTTGTCCAGAGAGCAGCGTCAGGAGTTCAGAAGGCGTAATAAGTTGTGTTTTTTCTGTGGAGATACCTCGCATATTATTTCTGTCTGTCCTAAACGAGAGAAACGCTTTGCACACACGTTTTCTGTTGGTGGTGTTCAACCTAAGTTTCTTCTGGCTATTACGCTGATCTGCTCCCTGTCCACATTTTCCGCCAAGGCTTTTGTGGATTCGGGAGCAGCCCTAAACCTAATGGACTTGGATTTTGCTAAACGTTGTGGATTTCCGATGACACCTCTGCAGACGCCTATCCCTTTGAGGGGGATTGATGCTACTCCTTTGGCTAAAAATAAACCTCAGTTTTGGACCCAGGTGGTAATGCGGGTCACCCCAGACCATCAAGAAAATTGCAGATTTTTGGTGTTGCATAATCTGCATGATACTATTGTTCTGGGGTTTCCCTGGTTACAAATTCATAATCCAGTTTTAGATTGGAAATCTGTGTCTGTGGTGAGTTGGGGTTGTAGGTGTGCCTTTAGTGAGGCTCCAGTGTTTTCCACCTCTCCTCAGTCACATGATGTTCCTGATTATTTGGCGGACTTTTATGATGTATTTAGTGAGAATGAGTCTGCGTCTCTGCCTCCTCATAGGAGTTATGACTGTGCAATTGAACTGAGCCCGGGGTGTAAATTTCCCAAGGGTCGGCTCTTCAATTTATCTGTACCCGAGCACGAGGCTATGCGATCCTATATTAAGGAGGCGTTGGAGAAGGGTCATATTAGATCATCCTCGTCACCCTTAGGTGCCGGGTTTTTTTTTGTAGCCAAAAAGGATGGATCATTAAGACCTTGTATTGATTATCGTGCCCTCAACAAAATTACTGTTAAATATCAGTATCCGTTACCCCTGATTTCTGATCTATTCTCCAGAGTTAAAGGTGCTTGCTGGTTTACCAAGCTTGACCTCTGGGGGGCGTATAATCTTATTCGCATTAAGCATGGGGATGAATGGAAGATGGCGTTTAATACTCCGGAGGGACATTTTGAGTACCTGGTGATGCCTTTTGGGCTCACTAATGCCCCTTCTGTCTTCCAGTGCTTCATGAACGATATTTTCCGAGATTTTGACGATAAATTTTTGATTATCTATCTGGATGATATTTTGATCTTCTCCAAGGATTGGGATTCTCATGTGGAACATATTCGGACTGTGTTACGGATCTTGAGGGAGAATTCCCTGTATGTCAAAGGATCTAAATGCCTTTTTGGAGTACAGAGGATTTCTTTTTTGGGATTTATTTTGTCCCCGTCAACTATTGAAATGGACCCGGCCAAGGTACAGGCCATTTACGATTGGGTTCAGCCCACTTCTTTGAAGGCCCTCCAAAAGTTTTTGGGTTTTGCTAATTTTTATCGGAAATTTATAGCAAAATTTTCTAGTATTGCCAAGCCATTGACTGATTTGACTAAGAAGGGTGCTGATGTGTTAAATTGGTCTCCGGAGGCTGTTTCTTCCTTTCAGGAGCTGAAGCGAAGATTCACCTCCGCCCCGGTTTTGCGGCAACCTGATGTCTCACTTCCGTTCCAGGTAGAGGTGGATGCTTCTGAGATTGGTGCAGGAGCTGTTTTGTCCCAAAAGGATCCTGTAACATCTAAGATGAATCCCTGTGCTTTCTTTTCCCGAAAGTTCTCTCCATCTGAACGTAACTATGATGTGGGGAATCGGGAACTGTTGGCCATGAAATGGGCATTTGAGGAGTGGAGACATTGGTTGGAGGGAGCTAAGCATCAAGTCGTGGTCCTCACTGACCACAAGAATTTGATTTACCTAGAGTCGGCTAAGCGCTTGAACCCTAGACAGGCTAGGTGGGCCTTGTTTTTTACACGTTTTGATTTTGTGGTTTCTTTTCTTCCTGGAACTAAGAATGTCAAGGCAGACGCCCTCTCTAGGAGCTTCTTTGCTGATTCTCCTGTGGTGACCAAGCCTGCTACCATCTTAGGCGAAGGGGTAGTTCTTTCTGCCATCTCGCCCGATTTGAGACGTGCTCTGGAAGAGTTCCAGGAGGACAAACCTGAGCGTTGTCCCAGTGGAAAGTTGTATGTTCCTGACTAGTGGAAGAAGAGAGTGATGTCTGAAGTTCATTGCTCTGCTTTGGCTGGTCATCCAGGTATTTTTGGTACTAGAGATCTGGTGAGTCGGTCTTTTTGGTGGCCCTCCTTGTCTCGTGATATCAGGAATTTTGTGCATTCCTGTGGGACGTGCTCCCGGTCTAAATCGTGTTCTCGCTCTAGTGGGTTGTTGATGCCTTTGCCTGTCCCCAAGAGGCCATGGACCCATATTTCAATGGATTTCATCTCTGATATGCCTGTCTCTCAAAGGATGACTGTTATTTGGGTGATTTGTGATAGGTTCTCTAAGATGGTTCATCTTGTACCACTCCCTAAGTTGCCGTCTTCCTCTGAGTTGATGCCCCTGTTTTTGCAACAGGTGGTTCGCTTGCACGGGATTCCTGAGAACATTGTATCTGACAGAGGAGTTCAGTTTGTGTCTAGATTTTGGAGAACTTTCTGTTCCAAGCTGGGAATTCAGTTGTCCTTCTCCTCTGCTTTTCACCCTCAGACCAATGGGCAGACAGAGAGAACAAACCAGACCTTGGAGTCATATTTGAGATGTTTTATTTCTGCTGATCCGGATGATTGGGTTTCATTTTTGCCCTTGGCCGAATTTGATTTAAATAATAGAGCTAGTTCTGCCACTTTGATGTCACCTTTTTTTTGTAACTTTGGGTTTCATCCTTGATTTTCTTCAGGGCAGGTGGAGCCCTCTGCCTGCCCAGGTGTTGACACTGAGGTAGAGAGAATGCACCAGATCTGGGACCAAGTGGTGGATAAGTTATCTCTCTCCCAGGAAAAGGCCCAGCGGTTTTCCAACCGACATAGGACCATTGGTCCCCAGTTTAAGGTTGGTGATATGGTGTGGTTATCATCAAAAAATATTGCTATGATGGTGGCTTCTCCTAAGTTTAAGCCTAGATTTATTGGACCTTACAAGATTTTGGAGATTATTAATCCGGTCTCTTTTCGTTTGGCTCTTCCTGTCACATTTAAAATCCATAATGTGTTCCATAAATCTTTGTTGAAGAGGTTTGTTGAACCTGTTGTTCTGGGGGTGGCACCTCCAGACCCTGTATTGGTTGAAGGTAACATGGAATATGAGGTAGAGAAAGTACTGGATTCCCGTCTGGCTAGACGGAGACTCCAGTATTTGGTTAAGTGGAAGGGTTATGGTCAGGAGGATAATTCCTGGGTCTCTGCCTCTTATATTCATGCCAAAAGATTGGTGCGTGCCTTTCAGCGGGCTCACCCGGATCGCCCTGGTGGCATGGATGAGTGTTCGGTGAACCCTCCTCAAGGGGGAGGTACTGTTGTGAGTTCATTTTCCCCTTCACTACTGAGGCCCGAGGAACTCCCTCTTCTGGTGAAGAAAGGTAGTGAGCCTGATTATCAAACATCTGAGCTTGATGATGATGACTGGCTGAGTGGAGTTACTGACTGGATATAAGGCTGCCGACGCCCTTCTGCCCTGCGGGTGATTTCTCTGTGGGATCCTTGGAGACCAGTCTGAATTCCTGCTCTTCTAAAGCTAAGTTTTCTGCTCGGCCTTTTGCATTTGTGCTTTGACTTTGTTTTGCTTTGTTTTTCTGGATTTCTGCCATTCCCTGCTGGGGTGAGCTGAATTCCTTTAGCTCTGTCTTCTGAAAATACAACTGGGTGACATATCCTAATATTGGAGGAGAACCTCAGCAGATGACCGATATAAAGGCCATATTGATATTACCATATGGTCAGCCTTAAATACCAGTCCTACAGAACATATAAGAGATGACAGCACAGTTACAGATAATTACTTACTGCTGACGTGCTTTCTGATGGAATCATTCACTTTTCATGTTTTTTCCATCTGGCCCAAACCAACATGACAACTTCATCCACCCAGGACTCAGCTGCAGAGAATAACAACAAAGACACATTTCACTTCTCACATTTTCAGCACTGTTACCAATGGGACTATTCCCAACCTGCACAAACACCTCATCCTGCTGATACCCCAACGCTGAGTCACTGCTGCCGTATGTGTCCCTATTACTGCACCTGCTGTGCAGTTCTCTGTGCCCTCTAAACTCTAAAGCAACCCTCTATAGTATAGTAATGACGGGTGCAAGTGCCCACATTTTGTCCCCTAAAAAGTAATATTTCCCTGTGTGTTCCCCTTTGACGGTCACAGTAACCTGAGTTCCCCTATAACAAAAAGTGCTCACTTTACATTTGATAATGTCCTGAGTCTCCCTCTGTACAGCTCCCATATACATAGTATAATGCCCATTCACTATATATATATATATATATACAGTATATATATATATATATATATATATATATATATGAACAACGACAAAGCAAGGTCCAGCAATAACGTGAGCAATCCAGGATGCTGTTAAAAATTTTTTTCTTTTTATTCATAAATCCATTAAAATGCAATGGTCCAAGCAGTTCAAAACAGCAATAACGCAGGAAAGTCGTGCAGATAGGACTACACGTTTCAGCGGTAGAACCCGCCTTCTTCACGGTCCAGAATCAATTAAAATTTTTTAACAGCATCCTGGATTGCTCACGTTATTGCTGGACCTTGCTTTGTCGTTGTTCACATTTGTATGGATGGACTCCTACATCCAGATCCGGGCACAACGGAGTTAACCAGGTCAGCTGAGGTTCCAGGTGGTTCACAGGAGTGAGCTGGTCTATATTGTTGGATTTATATATATATATATATATATATATATTTATATATATATATATATACTAGCTGAAGAGCCCGGCGCTGCCTGGGCATAGTAACTAACTGTGGTTAGTTCTAACAAATTATAATTATCCTCCATCCCATAGTCCCGTGCCCATATACCCATCATACATATCATCCATCCCATAGTCGAGTGCCCATATACCCATCACACATCCTCCATCCCATAGTCCCGTGCCCATATACCCATCACACATCCTCCATCCCATAGTCCCGTGCCCATATACCCATCATACATATCCGCCATCCTATAGTCCCGTGCCCATATACCCATCATACATATGCTCCATCCCATAGTCCAGTGCCCATATACCCATCAAACATATCCACCATCCCATAGTTCCGTGCCCATATACCCATCATACATATCCTCCATCCCATAGTCCAGTGCCCATATACCCATCACACATCCTCCATCCCATAGTTCCATGCCCATATACCCATCATACATATCCGCCATCCCATAGTCCTGTGCCCATATACCCGTCATACATATTCGCCATCCCATAGTCCAGTGTTGTGAGTTCATTTTCCCCTTCACTACTGAGGCCCGAGGAACTCCCTCTTCTGGTGAAGAAAGGTAGTGAGCCTGATTACCAAACACCTGAGCTTAATGATGATGACTGGCTGAGTGGAGTTACTGACTGGATATAAGGCTGCCGACACCCTTCTGCCCTGCGGGTGATTTCTCTGTGGGATCCTTGGAGACCAGTCTGAATTCCTGCTCTTCTAAAGCTAAGTTTTCTGCTCGGCCTTTTGCATTTGTGCTTTGACTTTGTTTTGCTTTGTTTTTCTGGATTTCTGCCATTCCCTGCTGGGGTGAGCTGAATTCCTTTAGCTCTGTCTTCTGAAAATACCTGAGTGCTGATTTAGTTTTTGAAGCCTAGCTGCTTCAGGGCCTTTTTCCATATCAGCTTGTTGGCTTATGTCTTTGATAGGGTTTTGGCAGATTGCAGACAGCAACCTTCCTTTCCTGTTCTGTTTAGTTAGCTTGGGCCCCATCGTTTGCTCAGCCTATCTTTCTGTGTGAGTGTTTTTTCATATTGCTTCATCGTCATTATATGTTGGGGGCTGCCTTTTACTTTGGGGTCTGCTCTGGGGCAGTTTAGATTTCCTTTTCTGTCTTTAGGCTATTTAGCTCTCTGACTGTGATCGAGGGGTCCCCCCACGGCTACTGCTAGTTGTGTTGATAGGTTCAGGGGTCTGCAATCTGATAGTTGCCAACTTCTCTGGTTTTCTGGACGTAGCTTCTATTTTTGTGTCTGCCTCCTATGGTGACTCAATCATAACAGTCCAGTGCCCATATACCCATCACACATCCTCCATCCCATAGTCAACCATTATGACATCATAATGAGCGGCGGGGCTTGATACGCACACACTGTTTCTCCATTATGTAGATAGGGGCATTATGACATCATAATGAGTGGCGGGGCTTGACACCCACACATTTTTTCCCCATTATGTAGATAGGGGCAAAATTCTTTGGTGAATTGGAACGCGTGGGGTTAAAATTTCGCCTCACAACATAGCCTAGGACGCTCTCGGGGTCCAGACGTGTGACTGTGCCAAATTTTGTGGCTGTAGCTGCGACGGTGCGGATGTCAATCCCAGACATACACACACACACATACATACATACACACATACATACATACATACATACACACTTTGAGCTTTATATATTAGATATATATATATATATATATATACTGACCCCTTAATATCCCCAAGCTATTTAATCATTCCAACACTGTATGATGACCCCATCGCTGTAATCTCCATACTGTATGATAGCCCCCTAGATAGCCTCCATGTAGTATAACACACCAAATAGGTCTCCATATAGTAAAATGCACTCCCCAAAGGCAGACTCTATATTGTATAATGCATTCCCCATAGGCAGACCTTATTTATAGTATAATGCACTCCCCATAGGCCTCCATATAGTATACTGCACTTCCCATAGGTAGACTATATAGTATAATGCACCCACCATAGGCAGCCTCTATAGCAGAGGTCTCAAACTGCATTCCTCAAGGGCCGCAAACAGGTCATGTTGTCAGGATTTCCTTGGAGCATTATACTCCTATTGGACAAGATTTATACCCCTATGGGGTGCATTATGTTATGGGGAGCATTATACCCCTATGGGGGAGCATTATACCCCTTTGGGAGAGCATTATAACCCTATGGGGCTGCATTAAACCCCTATGGGGCAGCATTATATTATGGGGGAGCATTATACCCCTATGGGGCTGCATTATATTATGGGGAGCATTATACCCCTATGCGGGAGCATTATATTATAGAGGTGCATTATACTGCTATGGGGCTGAATTATACTGTTATAGGTTTGCATTGTTCTGCTATATAGGACTATGGGATGCTTTATACTACTATATATGACTTTGGGATGCATTATAATATTATGGATGACTATGGGGCAATTTGGAGAGACATGAGGCAAAATAGGAGGACACGTGGGGAACAGAATGGAAGGACATGTGGGGTCCAGAATGTGGGATACTATGAGTGTAGGGGCTAAGTAAAGGATATTGTTTTTGAGGATACTGTTTTCAGTACGGGGGAGGAGAGGTGCTGTTACTGTGCATGGCGACAGGGTCGCTTTTTTTTTATCTGGCTTAGTATAGAAGTTGGGGAATGTGCTCTAGATAACTGTGTTATTTCCATCAGAGACGAGTTCTGGCTGGAAGAAGTGATGGCAGTCTGAACTGGATGAAGAAGAAAAGTAAAGATGAAGGGACTTCAACTAGAGACGTCACCGGTGAGTCAGTGTGCTACTTGTACGCTTACACTATATACTGTCTACTATATACAGAGCTCCTGTGTATAATGTCACTAGTGATTACGGTATTACCTGTACACTGACACTGTATACAGATCTCCTGTGTATAATCTCATTGGGGATCCATGTATTACCTGTACACTGACACTATATACAGAGCTCCTGTGTATAATGTCACTGGGGATCCCTGTATTACCTGTACACTGACACTATATACAGAGCTCCTGTGTAAAATGTCACCGGTGATCACTATATGGACACTGTATACTAAGTGCAGATCTCCTGTGTATAATGGCATTAGTATTGTGCTTTTTAATGATCAGTATTGTAGTATTTGGTCACTATGTGGTGGTAATATGTGATCCGGCCATGGTGTGGAGGTATTTGTCCCTTTTATGTAATATTATTGGTCATTTTAAAAATTGAAAAATAAATAAAAATATACCTAAAATTGTATTGCATATTTTAACAAATAGCCAGAAGAGTATACCTAGTTGTGGTGGTGGTAGTAAAGATCCTGTAGTAGGGGCCATGGGTCTTATCAATTGTGTATACGGAGGCACAAGTATGGGTAAAGGAACATACCAGGGAGCTGAGTAAGAGGACCTGTAGTGCCAAACCCTGACACGCGTTTCAGATCAGACCAAAGGTGATTGTGATGCCACCTCTGAGGATTTTACTGTGTGTGATGTTAAGATGGAGGAAGAGGAGGAGAGGTCACTTGATGCAAGGCTTGCCATCCATTGGAGTACATGCTCTTTCTGAGCCTAATCTAAAAGGCGTACCGCTGTGCGGGTGCCAGAGAAAGGGAGTCAAGTATCCTGTTCTGTAACAAGAAGTTGTCAGTTGTCTTTGGATAGGACGATGCAGTGTTTGTTCAGTTGAGCTTTCATTAACATTGACAAAAGTTGTTTTGTTAAAAATGAACTTGGACTCTGTCAATCACTGTGTGGTGATGTCTGAAACTGGGACCCTGCAACCTGAGGAGGACTATAACCTACAAGTGAGTGATTTGCATTGCACACACATCACACAGCAGTTGAGACTTTGTAATTTCTTTGCGGGGTGCCAGGGTGTGCCGGAACAACAGCCCCTCGTCAGGACTGCCACCCTGGCCACCTCACATTAGAACAAAAGATTTTTATGCTGAAATATGGACTCGTCAATGGACCACACAATTAACACAAAGGATTGACATGCTGAATTGTGGACTGGTGGTTGAACCACACAATTAGCACAAAGGATTTACCTATATGCTGAAATATGGATGGGTGGCTGGACAACACCATTAGCACAAAGGATTTATATGCTGAAGTGGTGACTGTTTGCTGTACCACAGAATCAGCAACACAGTAGATTTATATGCTGAAGTGGCGACTTGTGGTTGTACCGCAGAATTACTACTCCAGCTTTTCGTACATGCTGGAAGGTCGATTTGACACAGTATCATATCTATCTGAACTAGCTGAGCATGAACCACATATTTGACTACTTGCAGCAGCAGCTTTACTATGCTGTTACACTCACAAAATGGCCCTAAGCCACATGTCCACTTTTTATATGGACAGGAACATGTGACTTTGGCAGCCAATGGCACAAACCCTTGTGTCTAGATGTTGTGGAAGATTTCTGCATCCTGTTTGGCTGCTGGAATCTCCACACATTAGGTTAATGAGAAAAAAAGAATAAATAATAATACTTTGTTGCAGTGAGGCCCCATTTGCTAATCAAAATTGTTAGGCCTAATATAGAGATTCAGACAGGAGGTCCCATTTACTAATTGAAATCGTTGGGGCTAATAGTATTGTGCAGTTCATGGTCCACATTTCCTACTCAAAATCTTTGGGCTAATACTGTGCTGCAGCCTGGACTCAGGAGGTCCCATTTGCTAATCAAAATCCCTAGGGCTAATATTGTTCAGGCACAGTATCTCAGAAAATAAATACTGATTGTTCTTTTAGTGAAAGGTGACTGACAGGTCTGCGCCTAAGATTGTGAAACATCTGGTTTAAAGAAGGGAAGGGTACATTCAACATGAGTGGGAAAAGCGAGGTCACGGTGGAAGGGGAATAGTCTTAGTGTTCGAAATGTACATGGTTAGGTGGTAATGTTACTGAAAGCTCTACTTAACCAAACATTGTCTTGTCCTAGTCAAAGACAACTGACAACTTCTGCTATTGGATGAGCTACTCGACTCCCTTTCTTTGGCAGCAGAACAGCGGTACGACTTGTAGATGAGGGTCAGAAAGAGTATGTGCTACATGGTGTGGCAGTATTTGTCCCTTGTATGTGGTATTATTCGGTCACTATGTGGTGGTAATATGTGGTCTGGTCATGGTGTGGTGGCAGTTGAGGTATCAAGAAGAGCAGCTAAGAAGTGTCTCCTTGCATATTAAGGAGTAGTTAAGTTCAAAATGGTGAAAAAAATACTAATCATGAGTAAGTTTAGCAACAAAAAAAAGAATTTCAAGATAAAAGCTGAAAGCTATCTAAAAGTAAAAAAAAAGCAAGATTTTATCGACCAGCTCCACCTATAGTTCTATGTAAATCCACAGATAACACAGTGATAAGTCTCAGAGTTCCGATAATGAAGTAGATGGTACCTACAGTCCTGTGCAGCAACACAGAAAACATGCAGTGATGACTCTGTCAACATGTAATGAATGAATACCACCTACATTTACTAAAAAAAAGAACAAAAGTAATGAAAAAAGATAAATAATGCAGCTAGATCATAACCACATGTAGAGTTGACAAGTATGAACTAAACTGTTTTTATTTAGTTTTTGCTATTATCCACATTAAAAAGTTCACAACTGTACCAATTTACACATACCAACGGAGCAGGCAAAAAAGATGATATTTCCTCTTTTTATTGTAGCTGAATAACTTTACTGTTTAGACTAGGATTGCATGAGCAGAGTCATCTCTTTATTTTATGCTGCAGGAGTCTTGGATAATATTAAATAGCAACAATATAAACAGAGCTAAGCCTTTGAAAAAATCTATGTTGCACACCTAAAGGTGTATTTCCACTTGTCGATAAGCCGATCATCTGTCATGTAATAGCTTGTTTACACAGGCAGACTAAAATTCTTCTGTGCGTATAAAATAGCATTGGGACATTCCCTATTTACACAGGACAATGTGATCATTTTAATGCCGGCATGAATGATGCATCACCTGATGAAGAGGGATTTTGTTAATTCATTTGGTGATTGCTGGCATCTTTGCACAAGACAACTGAACATCCGTACCTGGTTATCGGCTCATCTAAATGGGCCTTTAGTTTCTGGGGAACGTGCATCCAGATGAAACTAGCAATGGCATCAGCCGGGTCGTCTCTACCCCAGGGAAGTCACGGTTGAACTGAGTGTGACGGCGATCGTTAATCCATGGCTCAAGGGCCCACTAGGTACAGGGGGCCCACCAGGGGATTTCCCAGTCACCAGGTAGGCCAGTCAAAGCCTGCATAGTTTGATAGGTAAGTATCCAGCCCTACTTTCCATAGAAAAAATAGTATCTGCCCATATTCCAGCCGTTCTTTACATGTCAAAATAGTATCTACCACATTTCATAACCATATTTAATTAATTGTGTATATTTCATTTATTTGCTTAATAGTCTATATTTGATTAATACAGTATGCTAACATTTTAAATAAACTTATCTTACTGATCACATAAAGCTAACCTTTTTCACAAGTAGGTGGTTTGTACAGAGCTGCAACTGCAACTTAAAGGATGAATTTCCTAGACCAGTGTGTAAAGTGTATAATGTGGGCTTGCACATCCGACATAATTCTTTCTTAGGTAAATAGCAATACCACAAAAAAAATTATTATTTTTTTAAGTTACATATATTTATCATTCCACAATGTCATCTGTTACTAAACTCATAAAATAGAATTTCTGAACAAGTCTTCGATTTCTACAGAACTTTAACAAGTTTGAGTAAAGGGGGAATTCTGCAGGTGCGAGCTTTTCGGTATCTTACAAAGTCATCAAGCTTATATTTTGCTGTCTGTGTTCTGATGTTCGTGTTGCTCCTCCTTCTCTTCCCCTTCTTTGAAATGAGGGTATAGGCACCTAACATCAGTTGTGAGAAGACTCGTCATTAAATGTCTACACCACCCCACATGTTGAAGAGTTTGTCACAGGATTCAGGTAATAATTATGCTTCTAACTATAGTTACAGAAAAAAAAGCATAATTTAGGAGCAGTATATGGGGAACACATTTGAATTTGGCTAAAAGATTGGCCATAATCACCGAGAGCGAGGGAGTCAAGAAATTAGAGAAAGTTTAATAGTAAAAATTGCAAGGTCAGGTTTGAAGAGCTAATGATAGAAATAGAGTGAGGTTAAAAGAATCAGGTCAAAGGGACAAATAGACCAGCACTGGTTTAATGGTCAGTACTAGAAGAGAAGCTAGAGACTCATATAAGATTGTGGCAAGAAAACCAAATGCATCTAAGCCAGCAGTATTTTGCCCTTGAAGATATTATGTCACATTTTTCAGTAGTCTGAGAAAATAGCTACCCTACTCTTGAAATTGGGCATAGCTTTTATTGCTTACATGAATTCACCAGTTTTTGACATTCTGGCCATAAAACATTTCATAAAAACTTGATTTTTTTATATTTTAAAGCGCTGATAAGAAAATGATGTGTTATGTATGGAGATTATATATATATATATATATATATATGGATACATATGTGTTATACGTGGGAAAACAAGTAAAATCGGCAGTGTATAAAATACTCTTTTTACTTTCTTTTATACAGGTAACATATATACAGTGTGGAAAATAAGTATTTGATACACTGCCAATTTTGCAAGTTTTCCCACCTACAAAGAATGGAGAGGCCTGTAATTGTTATCGCAGGTACACTTCAACTGTGAGACAGAATCTAAAAATAAAAACTAGAAAATCACATTGTATGATCCTTAAATAATTAAATAGCATTTTATTGCATGAAATAAGTACATGATCACCTACCAACCAGCAAGAATTCTGCTATCACAGACCTGTTAGTTTTTCTATAAGAAGTCCTCATACTCTGCACTCATTACCTGTATTAATTGCACCAGTTTGAACGTGTTACCTGTATAGAAGACACCTGTCCACACAATCAATGACACTCCAATATCTCCATCATGGCCAAGACCAAAGAGCTGTCTAAGAACACCATGGACAAAATTGGAAACATGCACAAGGTTGCGGATGGGCTACAGGACAATAGGCAAGCAGTTTGGTGAGAAGGCAACAACTGTTGACACAATTATTAGAAAATGAAAGAAACACAAGATGTCTGTCAATCTTCCTCATTCTGTGGCTCCATGCAAGATTTCGGCTCGTGGGGTAAGGATGATTCTGAGAAAGGTCAGGAATCAGCCCAGAACTACACAGGAGGACCTGGTCAATGACCTGAAGAGAGCTGGGACCACAGTCTCAAACTAGTAACACACTATGCAGTCATTAAATCCTGCAGGGCACACAAGGTCTCCCTGCTTAAGCCAGCACATGTCCAGGCCCATTTGAAGTTTGCCAGTGACCATCTGCATGATTCAGAGGAGGCATAGAAGGTCATGTGGTCAAATGAGACCAAAATAGAACTATTTGGTATCAACTTCACTTGTCCTATTTGGAGGAAGAAGTAGAAAGCGTACAACCCCAAGAACACTGTCCCAAGCGTGAAGCATGGTGAGGAAACATCATACTTTAAGGGGTGCTTTTCTGCAAAATGGGACAGGATAGCTACATCGTATTGAAGGGAGGATGGATGGGATCATGTATCGCAAGATTTTGGCCAACAACCTCTTTCCGAGTATGACAATGACCCAAACACACAGCCATAGCAACTAAGGAGTGGCTCGGAAGCGTTTCAGGGTCCTGGAGGGGCCTAGCCAGTCTCCAAACCTGAACCCAATAGAAAATCTTTGGATGGAGCTGAAACTGAATGTTGCTCAGTGATAGCCCCGAAACCTGAAACATCTGGAGAAGATCTGTAAGGAGGAGTGGGCCAAAATCCCTGCTGCAGTGTGTGCAAACTTGGTCAAGAACTACAGGAAATGTCTGACATCTGTAATTGCAAACAAAGGTTTCAATAGCAAATATTAAGTTTTTTTATTATATTTATTATTTAATGCAATAAAATGCAAATTAATTATGTAAAATCATACAATGTGACTTTCTGGATTTCTTTTAAGATTCTGTCCCTCAGTTGAAGTGCACCTACGATAAAAATTACAGACCTCTCCATTCTATGTAGGTGGGAAAACTTGCAACGGCAGTGTATCAAATACTTATTTTCCCCAATGTATATATAGATGTGTGTGTGTGTGTATATATATATACTGTATATATATATATTATATATGTCTACACATATATGTATATACACACATGTATACAGTATATATACAGCATATGAGTGAGTTTATATTAAGATACACACATTATTACATGTGTAATATCTATCTATCTATCTATCTAAATATATAATATATATATATATATATCTTGTATGTGACGCTAAGATTTACTATTATTTGACACAAAATTGTTATCATATTTGTCTGTGTGAGTTCCATAATCAAATATGTAATTATAGTAATAAATATTAATAATAAAATGATATTGATTAAGTACTATAAAATAATCTATAAACCTAGCATAAAAAACAGCAGACGATATATTTATGCAAGCTAGGTGTCCATAACCTTTAAGTGCATTATTCTTAATTTTAGGATGTGGTACAATTATCACATAGTTTTTGACTTTTAGCTGCTTTGCGAATTCTGTAGAACAACTAATAAATATTTTCCATTGCTAAAGATAGCGTAAGAGAGACAAAGAAACATTTATAATGCAGAAGACGTTGATAAGGCGGCATGACCTACTTTACTAAAAACTATGCTGCTTTAGTCTTCACCCCCACTCTTTCCAAGTCACATGTGTAGTTAACAAGTCTGGTATGTGATACTGTGCTTGTGACAGTAGACTAATCATTTAAAAAAAATAAATGTATTTCCTGATCAAATTTAATATACATAGCACGATGTTATCTGCCGACTTGAGAATGGAAAAATCAGTTATAGGTACAGTTATTTCTAAGTCTGATGCAGAAATGAGTAGCGATTGTTCTTGCCACATAATGTACTTTGCTACACAAGTTCCACTGTTAACAGATATTCTCTAATCTTTGTTGCAAGGTGACATATTATTGATTTCTGGCATGGAATTTCTTGATTTTGAGGGCAGACAGCCACATTTCTAGCGCGAGGATGGCATCTCAATCCTTGGACTGACCATCGGCTCTCCTGACCTGAGTGTGGCAGCTGCATAGAAAAACCTCATGCTGTCATTCTCAGGTCAGGAGAGGTGTCGGGCCAGTCCGTGCAGGGCGATGTGATCCTCGCATGAGAAACATGGCCGTCTGTCTAACCCCTTACAGAGAGTTTATCATTTCTCTCATCTCTATATCACGTTTACCCTTATCTGCAGGAGTGTAGCGTGACCGGTCAGCGGTCCCGGCGCTCGGGAAGGAACTCAGACCACGGGGCTGTCAGAGGGACCAGTGCAGGAACACAGCTTGGGAGGTCGCAGGACCTGTGGAAGGGGCGGAGCGCTTGCAGAAGCACTCAGAGGCTGCAGGACCTACCACCACGTGACCTGTGATGTCAGAGGAGGCGGAGCTTATCGCAGGGACGCTGAAGTGACAGGCAGAGGGCTCAGAGAGCCAGGGGTTTATACAGTAGCGATAGTCAGGCAATCCAGAAGTCATACACAGAAGAATCAATGCGGTACAGAGTCAGGCAGAGCAAGAATGGTCAGGGAAGCAGGAGGTCAGGCACGGGTCGGGCTGCACGGTACAAAATCAGAAAGTCAGAGAGTAGTCTAGGGGAGCCAAAGGTCAGAACACGGGTCGAGCAGGACGGTACCAAATCAGGAAGCCAAGAGACAAAAACCAAAATCCAGACCAGGTCATACACACCACAAACACGGAAAAAGGCGAGAGGCACTTAGCAAAGGCAGGGTCGGACACACTCAAGTATGAAGTATAAACGACAGGGAAGGTTGCTCGCCTGTGGCCATAAATACCCTCCCTGAGACCAAAGAGAGGCTCCAACCATTAACCCTTCACTTGTCAGACCAAAATGCCAGATACCATGATATTAACCCTTCGCTTGTCAGACCGAAATTCCAGATACAATGACACTCTAGTGCTGGAGTAACTTTATTCTCCAGAAAATAACAATTCTAAGTTGTCAGTTACTGCACAGACAGCTCAGCACTGAGGGGTGTAATCGTTACATATAGACTACTCAGACAATCAGCATAGCATATAGCACTAAATATTGTCCACCTTTACCAGATTTAACTAGCTGCGGTGACGGTCCTTACTAAGGTCATTATGCAATCTTCATTGTCACTGTTTTCACTGCGGATTGTGCTGCGGATTTTTCCACGCAGATTTGGAAAAATCTGCAGGTCAAAAGACCTGCGGTTCACCTGCGGATTAGCCTGCGGTTTTCCCCGGCGGTTTGACACCTGGACAACGGAGCAGGTGTAAAACCGCTGCGGATTCCGCACAAAGAATTGACATGCTGGGGATTTAAAACCGCAGCAAATACGCGCGGAAAAATCCACAGCGTGTGCACTGCGTTTTTCATTTTCCATTGACTATAGTGGTACTGTACAACGCAGCAGAAACTGCTACGGATCCACAGGGCCAAAACCGCAGCAGAATCCGCAACTTGTGCACATGGCCTAAAAGGTCAGTGAACAAAAGCAGGTCACTAGAGGTCACTGAATGGAGCAGGTGCTGCCTTGTTCGACTGTATGATCAGCTTGAACACTTTTTAAAACATTTCTGCTCTGTGCCAATTTCTTGGAGAATTTTGTTTCTGAGATTGCTGCCTCTAGTTTGCATATAGTTCCTGCTAATCGCTACAGATACTAAATCTTTCACATTATCACTCACTTTCTCAGTGTGGTGAGCAAGTAAAGGGCGCATAGCAATCATTTATATATATACTATACATCTGGGAACAGTCTGAAATTTAAAGCTATGTACCCACGTATGCAGAAAAAAACGGACTCCTTCCCAGGATAAACGTGCGTTTTTTGCTCTTTTTTTTTTGCGCGATTTTTGTGCATTTTTGCGCTTTTTTATGCATTTTTTACATCCTCCTGCTCATAGAATATAGTTAGAAATGCAGATTTTTCCACGAAATTAATGAGCATGCTGCGTTTTTTACCGTGATACTTTTTTTCGTGGAAAAAAACCCAATGTGCACAAAAAGTGCGGAATTCATTAAAATGAATGGGATGCTTCTTGTAAGTGTTTTTAAGCATTTTTGCCAGAAAAACGCTTAAAAAACGAGGAAAAAAACGCTTACGTGGATATACAGCCTAAATCTAAGTCTAAATATAAAAAGAGTTGTTTAATCCACTTTACAATTCCTATGAAGTCCCGCATACACAGATGCTATTTTAAAAGCTTAAGAACTTGGGTACAATAGGCACTGCTTAGGATACAATTGTGTTTTTACATCCTCTATGATCAAGCAAGAGAGCATATGAGAAATATATGCCAAATATATCTACTATATTAATATACAGCAATTTTACTCATTTGGTCTGTTGAATATGCTAAAAAATTTCCAGGAGATTTTAGCTAGTATGAAAGAGAGTAGTGTTATTGGGTTTGCTTTATTCTGTTTGCATTTCTTCAGGATTATATAATTAGCGGGTTGAACAGAGACCTAACCCTTTCAGCTATTAACAAATCTTGTAGAAGCATGTTACATTTTTTAGTACTTTTGGGACTGAAAAAGTGACACTTCAGGACTTTATGAACTATTCTCTGTTCAAGAAAAACAGTTCAGTTACATAATTAGTTTACAATAAGAATTTTGAATATTTCAAGAAGTAACCATATAATGTCAAATCCTTCTGTTTAGACAAACTTGGATATATAAAGTCATGTAAAAACATTGTACCATTTTCATTTTTTGCTCCCCTTCTCCTCAGAGCCATAACTATTTTTTATTTTTGGTCAAAATGGCCATGTGAGGGCTTGTTTTTTGCGGGACAAGTTGTACTTTTGAATGACACCATTAGTTTTACTATGTCGTGTAACAGAAAATGGAAAAAATTCCAAGTACAATGAAGTACAATATACATGTCAGCTGTGATAATCAGCTGACACCCGACTGCAATCAGTCGCTCTCCCCCCGTGAGCGCCGCTGATCGATGATGGTGTACTATTCCATCCATGGGCATTAAGTCCCAGGGCACATGGATGAAATAGTACATCTAAGGTCAGAAAGGGGTTAATGGACACCAGTGATTGTTTTCTCATGATATATTGTATTTCATAATACTAATTTTAGTTTGTTCGATATGACTTGTGCTTATTTGTGAAAGTATCGGAAATTTGGCAAAAATGTTGAAAATTTCGCGATTTTAAAATGTTAATTCTTATGCCCTTAAATCAGAGTGTTATATCACACTGAGGCCGGTTTCACATTAGCGCTTTTTCAGCGCACGCACGGCCGGGGGTAGCTCCGCCCCCGAGCCGGCTCTCTGCCCGGCGTGCCCGCCCCTTGCTTGTAGCACCGCCTACTAGCGGACAGCGGCGCCTGCGATCGGCGCACCCTATCTTTAGCATAGGGTGCGCAGATCGTGCGCAGGCCGTGCGCTAGTTGCGCTTTGACCTGCGCTGCGCACTTTTGACGGTGAGCCGTGCGCGCCAAAATCCGAAAAGTTTGATTTTGGCGCGCACGGCGCACCGTCAAAAGTGCGCAGCGCAGGTCAAAGCGCAACTAGCGCACGGCCTGCGCACGATCTGCGCACCCTATGCTAAAGATAGGGTGCGCCGATCGCAGGCGCCGCTGTCCGCTAGTAGGCGGCGCTACAAGCAAGGGGCGGGCACGCCGGGCAGAGAGCCGGCTCGGGGGCGGAGCTACCCCCGGCCATGCGTGCGCTGAAAAAGCGCTAATGTGAAACCGGCCTAATGAGTTCAGAAATAACATTTACCAAAGTAGATGTCCACTTTACATCTGCATCATTTTTGAAACATATCTTTTTTGTTAGGAAGTTAGGATGATTAAAAGTTGATCAGCAATTTCTCATTATTCTAACAAAATTTACAAAAACAATTTTTTAGGGACCATATCACATTTGAAGTAACTTTGAGGGGCCCACATAACAGAAAAAATACAAAAGTAACATCATTCTAAACTATGCACCCCTAAAATTCTTCAAAACCACATTTAAGAAATGTATTAACTCTTCAGGTGCTTCCCAGGAATTAATGCAATGTGGAAAGAAAAAAATTAACCTTTAACTTTTTTTTCATAAAAGGGAAGGACCGCCATTTAACTTTTAGAGCGCAAAATTGACTGAAATCATTAGCGGAAGCCATGTCACATTTGGAGAGCCCCTGATGTGCATAAATAGTGAAAGCTCCCCACAAATAACCCCATTTTGGAAACTACACCCATCAAAGAGCATACACTGCTCAAAAACATAAAGGGAATACTTAAACAGCAGAATATAACTCCAAGTAAATCAAACTTCTGTGAAATCAAACTGTCCATTGAGGAAGCAACACTGATTGACAATCAATTTCACATGCTGTTGTGCAAATGGAATAGACAACAGATGAAAATTATTGGCAATTATGAAGACACCCTAAATAAAGGAGTGGTTCTGCAGGTGGGGACCACAGACCACATCTCAGTACCAATGCTTTCTGGCTGATGTTTTGGTCACTTTTGAATGTTGGTTGTGCTTTCACACTTGTAGTAGCATGAGACAGACTCTACAACCCACACAAGTGGCTCAGGTAGTGCAGCTCATCCAGGATGGCACATCAATGCGAGCTTTGGCAAAAAGGTTTGCTGTGTCTGTCAGCATAGTGTTCAGAGGCTGGAGGCGCTACCAGGAGACAGGCCAGTACACCAGGAGACGTGGAGGAGTCCGTAGGAGGGCAACAACTCAGCATCAGGACCGCTACCTCCGCCTTTGTGCAAGGAGAAACAGGAGGAGCATTGCCAGAACCCTGCAAATTGACCTCCAGCAGGCCACTGTGTCTGTGTCTGCACAAACGGTTAGAAACCGACTCCATGAGGATGATCTGAGGGCCCGACATCCACAGATGGGGGTTGTGCTCACAGCCCAACACCGTGCAGGATGCTTGGCATTTACCACAGAACACCAGGATTGGAAAATTCACCACTGGAGCCCTGTGCTCTTAACAGATGAAAGCAGGTTCACATTGAGCACGTGACAGACGTGACAGAGTCTGGAGATGCCATGGAGAGCAATCTGCTGCCTGAAACATCCTTCTGCATGACCAGTTTGGCAGTGGGTCAGTAATGGTGTGGGGTGGCATTTCTTTGGAGGGCCGCACAGCCCTCCATTTGCTTGCCAGAGGTAGCCTGACTGCCATTAGGTACTGAGATGAGATCCTCAGACCCTTTGTGAGACCATATGCTGGTGCGGTTGGCCCTGGGTTCCTCCTAATGCAGGACAATGCCAGACCTCATGTGGCTAGAGTGTGTCAGCAGTTCCTGCAAGATGAAGGCATTGAAGCTATGGACTGGCCCACCCGTTTCCCAGGCCTGAATCCGATTGAGCACATCTGGGACATCATGTCTCGCTCCATCCACCAATGTCATGTTGCACCACAGACTGTCCAGGAGTTGGCAGATGCTTTAGTCCAGGTCTGGGAGGAGATCCCTCAGGAGACCATCCACCGCTTCATCAGGAGCATGCCCTAGGCGTTGTACAGTAGCGAGGTCATACAGGCACATGGAGGCCACACACAATACTGAGCATCTTTTCCTTGTCATGAGGCATTTCCATTGAAGTTGGATCAGCCTGTAATTTGATTTTCCACTTTGATTTTGAGTATCATTCCAAATCCAGACCTCCATGGGATATGCATTTTGATTTACATTGATAATTGTTATGTTTTATTGTTCTGAACACATTCCACTATGCAATGAATAAAAATTTGCAACTGGAATATTTCATTCAGAGATATCTAGGATGTGGTATTTTAGTGTTCCCTTTATTTTTTTGAGCAGTGTATGTAAATGTATGGTGAACACCTTGATCTCCCAGGTGCTTCACAGAAGTTTATAACATAGAGCCGTGAAAATAAAAATAACATTTTTCACACATATAAGTTCTTTTAGCCCCAATTTTTTTCACAAAGGTGCAACTTTTACTGAGTACGTCGATTCTGCATATGTGGGGGAAAACTACTGTTTGGGTGCACAGCAGGGCTCGGAAGGGAAGGAGCACCGTTTGACGTTTTGAAAGCAAAATTGGCTGAAATTGAGAGCGGACGCCACCTTGCGTTTGGAGAGCCCCTGATGTGCCTTAACAATGGAGCCCCCCTCAAATGACCCCATTTTGGAAATTACACACCTCAAGGAATGTATCTAGAAGTGTGTGAACCCTCAGGTGCGTCACATAAGTTTATAACTTGGAGCTGTGAAAAAAGAAATGACATTTTTCCCACAAAAATGTTCTTTTAGTCCCAAATTTTTTATTTTCACAAGGGTAACAGGAGAAAGTGGAACACAAAATTTGTTATGTAATATCTTCTGAGTATGCAGATACCCCATATGTGGGGGAAAACCACTGTTTGGGAGCACAGCCGGGCTCAGAAAAGGAGTGACATTTAGAAATGCAGACTTTAAAAGGAATCTGTCACCACATCTGACCTATCTAAACTATTAACATATAGGCTATAGAATGCTGAAAAAGTCCTACCTGTGAGTCTCATATCAGATGTCTTGTTGAGAAATCATCTTTTATCACTATATAAATTACCTCTTCCAGGCTTTAAGGAGGATGGTGCCTGTAAGACACCTTTGCCTGCAGAGCTTGTTTTACATGTTTTTTTTACTTTTTTTTTACACAACGTGGAGTTACCAGTGAGACATATAACTAAACATGAGAAGTTAAATTTGTCTTGCAAATACATTTTTTGCTTCTCTCTCAGGTCTGCTGTATTGCAACAATATTGCAGCCCTGTCTGCCTGTGAGCTGGAAGTTGAAGCTGAGAGGATCCTGCAGATGTATCAGTTATAATCATAAGTTCTGCAGTGACATCAGGAGAGCAGAGAGCAACCATTATATATCATATCACACTGGTAACCTTTACACATCACACTGGTAACTCCCCCTTGGTTTTAAAACAAGCTCTGGAGGCAGAGTTACCTTTCAGACAACATCCTCCCCAGAGCCTGGAAAAGGTCACTTATGTAAAGTGATAAAAGATGATTTATCAACGACAAGGCACCCGATATGAGACACACAGGTAGGACTTTTTGAGATGTCAATAACCTTTATGCTCATATTAATAGTTTAGAAAAGTCAAGTGTGGCAACAGATTCCCTTTAATGGAATGATCTACAGGTGTTATGTCACGTTTGGAGAGCCCCTGATGTGCCTAACCAGTGGAAACCTCCCACATGTGACCCTATTTTAGAAACTAGACCCCTCAAGGAATTTATATAAATGTGTGGTGAGCACTTTAAACCCATAGGTGCTTCACAGAATTTTACAACGCTGAACCGTGAAAGTGACAAAAATATATATTTTTACAACAAAAATGTTCTTTTAACCCCAATTTTTTCATTTTCACAAGAGAAACAGGAGACAACGGACACCAAACTTTTCTTTACAATTTCTCTTGAGTACACCCATATTCCATATGTGGTTAAAAATTACTTTTGAACAAACAAATATGAACCTAGCACTCAACTTATAGGTATTTGTAAGGCAGTTTATTGTAGTACATGGAAAAAGACGTTTCGGTCAATGTGACCTTCTTCAGTTACGTGTGGTATATGGATTGTGTAGCGCTTATAGGCATCTATCAGAAAGGATGATGGTGCTTTAGGCATTGAGGAGAATGATTTCTCTAAGGTAATGAGCTTGTCAGTATATAGGAGAGGGGCAAACGTGCCTCCAGATGCGGTGTCCACCGGCCAGTGGACACCGCATCTGGAGGCACGTTTGCCCCGTCCTTTCTGATAGATGCCTATAAGCTCTACACAATCTATATACCACACGTACCTGAAGAAGGTCACATTGACCGAAATGTCTTTTTCCGTGTACTACAATAAACCGCCTTACAAATACCTTTAAGTTGAGTGCTAGGTTCATATTTGTTGTTTTAACGGTTTGGGAACCTAACCTTAGCACCATCTTGAATTGTGCTCACGGTGTTCTTTCTGAAAATTACTTTTGAGGCACAGTGCAAAGCTCAGAAGGGAAGAAGTGCAATATTTGAGTTTAGATTTTGCTGGAATGGTTTGAGGGTGCCTTGTCATATTGGCAGAGCCCATGAGGTGCCAGAACAGAACCCCCCCCATAAGTGACCCAATTTTACAAACTACACCTCTCAATGAATTCGTCTAGGGGTGCAGTGATCATACTGACACCACAGGTGGGTCACAAAATTTTATACCATTGAGCAGTGAAGAAAAAATAATTACATTTTTGCCACTAAGCTTTTGATTTAGTTCCATAGTTTACATTCTCACATTGGGAAATGGGTAAAAATGGCACCAAAATGTATCCTACAATTTTTGCTGAATGTGGAAATACCTCATATATGGCTGTTCAGTACTGCCTAGTCATATGGCGAGACTCGGGAGGGATGGAGTGCCATTTGACTACTGGAGCACAGATTTTCCAAGAATAGTTTGCAGATTCCATATACAGAGCCTTTAAATGCAAGAAAAGCAGAATCTCCCCTCAAGTGACCCCATTTTGGAAATTATACCCCTTTGGGAATTTATCTACAGGTGTAGTGGCGATTTTGACTCCATGGGTATTTTCCAGAAACAAGCAGCAGTGGATGTTCGTGAGGGAAAATTGCAAATCTGCTATTGTTGTGCCCGTACATTATAATGCCCAGTAAGTTATATTGCCCAGTACATTGTAATGTCCAGTATATTATACCCAGCTCATGCTTCTGGAGACATGTACCCATAAATTAGGTGGACTCTCATCACTCAGAAATGACAAGCATGTGGGCGCTATATGAGGTTTATGTACACTATGAAGTTCAGAAGAGATAGGGGAATTTTGATTCGGGAGCGCAGAATTTGCAGACTTTCATTTGGGGGGGGGTTTCCAGAGCCTTTGTACTACCAGTAGTGTGGAAGCCCTCTATATTTCCGTTAGTAGATGACAGACCTGATTGGGAACTTGTTTTTTTGTTCATTGATTTGAAGCTTTTATTGGGAACATTTTACATAACATTTTGGATCACATTTATCCTGTGCTCTACACTAAGAACTTACTTTGTGGTTTACATTTAAATCTTCAAGTGATGTGATTCACATGAAACCCCCAAGGGATCCATTCACTATAATGAGGCAGCAGAGTTACTCTGGACTCCGTCTGACCTCTGTTCAGCATTGTCTTTCTTTTCCGAAGTACAACTGTGGTCGACCGTGCTTTTATGCACGGCTAAAAAGACGGACACCTCCAGATCATAAGCCAGAAAGGATCACCCAGTACCTCCATTAGCCTCATTACAGGGAATCTTCTGCCGGGGGTTCCATCTGAATCACAAATTTCAGAGATTTACAAATCTATGTGTAAGCACTCAGCATAAAGTGCAGGATAAATATGAGTCCAGTCCAGTAGAGATGAACAAACTTTTTTGGAAAACGTTCGCTAATCTAAAATTCGGCACAAACGTTACATATTTGGATTTGTGTTCGAATTTCCGAGCACATTTCCTAAAAATCTGCAAAATTCATCCAAAATTCATCCAAAGCTTGGTAAATGATCACGTTTCCATTAATGCTTTTGTTAGGATTTTGGAGCTGTATGATGAGTGTTGGGGGGAGACATGTTTGATGAAGGGAAGGGATGGGGAGAGGACAGATTAGTGGTGGACTGTATTTTTCTTTGTTATTAACTTAATGTGTGGAGATTCCGGCAGCCAATTAGGGCGCAGAAACCATCCGCAACGTCCAGACACAAAGGCTTCTGTCATTGACTGCCGAAGTTACATGTTCCTCTTCATATAAACCTAATCCTATCCTAATCTATGCTCTATCCTTATCTCTAAACTTTCCCTAAACACTAAACACTAAGGGGTCCACTATCCTTAATGAAGGTGACACAATCACCTTCCCGCAGTGGTCACTGAAATTTTAAGGAGCTCGCATTCACGTACATCTTGTCTCAAGTGTCTGACTCTCAGATGAAACGTAACATTGGGCAGGCTGGTGTGCATGAGTAGGCCCCTTGTCCTCTGACCAGCCATGGCTCTTCCTCCTGAATGCCACAACTCTGCCCAAATCTTCTTCTTCCATCTCTTCTTTTCCTCCACCACCCCCCGATATCCACATTTCCTGCTCAGGGAATGGGAAGAGGCCCTCTCCTTCATGATACTGGGGTGGGTAACTGAGGGGTGCGCCAGCTACAAACTTAGGTCTTTGACTAGAGGTCTGGGGCTGAGGTTCATTCACCACAGAAGCTCCGGTGTCACGTCCCCTTGGTTTCAGGACTGGCGCTGGTTCGGAGTCTTCATGGCGAGGGACTGCTGTTCCAGTACACCATGGCACCCCACAAAGAATATATAATGTCCTGTCTGTTGTGTGGTGTAGAAGTATTGCACAAAACTCACACTTGCGTTTGCAGGTCCTGCTGATCCCATAGTTCCTTCTCCGAAAGATATCACACACTCAGGAACAGACACCATATTCTGCTTTGACAGCGCAACTTTACTTGATAACAAAGAATCTATGTCAGTTTCTGTACTGCAGAAGTTCATATTTTCATCTTGAGCTTTCCATCTCAATGCTGGCTCCTCTAGCCTCTGAGATGCTCATCCTGCGCCCACTTCCCTGTAATGGTTCCTGTTCTGGCTCCCCTTTGCTGGGAGATGAAAAAGGTTCCTGTGCTCTGATTCGAGCTGTAGGCTCCAGATACTCTAAGGGATACCATTGTACCAAGTGGTGGACGACCGCATTCTGCTTTTCCCAAGCATTCCGTGCCTTTCCATACTGTCACAGTCAAAAGGCAATACAGTCATCAGGTCAACAATAAAATTAATTTTATTAGAATACAAGTATAAAAATGTATACAGACAGATAAAAGATGGGGCTATAAGGTGGAACAAGTCATTCCAACCACATTACCGAGGCCCAGGACAAAACTGCAGGGAAACAGGCATACAGAAAACATCATGCTAGTGCATATATATCTCACACATAGCTCCTCTATGAATAAATATAACCACAGGTATAAGGTAACTATATTGACTCAGTGGTGAATGAGTGGATGAATGTCATCCGCTCAATGCCGACTTTTATTTCCCATTGACTCGCATTGGGGTCGGGTTTCAGACGAAACTCCGACTTTTTTTGCCCTAGTCGGACCAGTTTCATCCGACTCAAATTTTGTTTCATGAAACCCGATTCGACCAAAGTCGCTCAACTCTAGTCCTGACCAATCAGTTATGCCATATTTCTCTGTATATTATTTTATTGGTACTTCACACTTTGCATTCTATATGCCTTCATTAAAAAAATTATGTTATCTTTCTTGATTATGTGAATATTCAATATTGTTATCTGTCCATCTTTTTCCATTTTTTATTGTTACTCATGTAATAATATTATGATAGATCAAATTTTTGAATATATTGTTCCAGCTTGTTTGGGCATATATTGCCGCCTGAACCTTTTCTAATATGGCACTTCGGAGCTTTGCTGTTCCTTTGCGCAGCTGCGCATGCATTGAACTATGGGTAGATCATCATGATTTCACAGACATGCGCAATGCAGCTGCATGGACGCACTATTCATTTTGTATGAACATATACCGTATTTGGAACCTTTTCCAATATGGCATTTTTGAGCTCCAGGGTTCCTTTGCGCAGTTGCATACGCAACATTTTGAAAATGTGAGTGTGTTTTAAACTCTTGTAAAGATGTGACACCTGAAATCACTTTGATATTTGTCAGTTTTTTTATGTATTTATCACTGTCTATGTAATGTATTTACTTAATAATATTGTCTTATGACAAATTATCTATATATGCACTGAGCACTTTATGTCACTGTCTACAATGTATATTTTTAATGTTATTTGTTTTAATTGATGTACTAAATTGTTGACATGTGCACCATATATATACTTGCACCATTGTTATACTCATTGCTTGAGAAAGGATTTCATATCCGAAACGTCGCCACGCCATTGGGCATTAAAGTTCACTTTTTTTGAATCTATGTGCTGTTTCCCTGCTTTTTTGCCTTGTTTTTTCCTCTGGTAAAAATTAAAAGACAGTTTTATAAAAATCAGCTTCTCAACATGTCTGACAGCTATTCCATTCCAGTGTTAGTTGAATTCCAACCAGAGTACACCTCATTCTGCTTAATGTGCTTCTGGTTAGGTGATCACCTGAACCAAAGCTTATTTAACGAAGGAAAGTACAAAAAACCCTGCTGTGGTGTTCACAATCCTCTTGCAATAGGACAAGCTGGATGGCAAAACAAGTGCTATTAATATCCCAAAAGTAATAGGAATGAAAAAATAACTTTTAACCATACCAAAGGCTGAAGTTTACCAAAGACCATAAGGATTGGACCATAGAGGACTGGAGTAAGGTAATCTTCTCTGATGAGTCTAATTTTCAGCTTTGCCCACCACCTGGTTGTCTAATGGTTAGACAGAGACCTGGAGAGGCGTACAAGCCACAGTGTCTTGCACCCACTAAGAAATTTGGTGGAGGATCGGTGAGGATCGGTGATGATCTGAGGATGCTTCTGGCTGGAAATGAGCAGGTTAATCTTTGCGAAGGAAAAAGAAAAAAGGTCCAGCTTTGCAAATTCAAGTCCAATTTATTGTTAAAAACAAGTCCAAAACAGAGCAAAAAATGGTGTGTTCACATGAGTAACAAGTAGTAGATTACGCGTTTCGAACAATAGCGTGTTCTTTCTCAAAACACTTTGCGAAGGACGTATGAATCAAGCCACATGCAAGGTTATCCTGGAAAAACAGTTGATTTCTTCTGCTCAGGCAATGTTCCCCAGCTCTGAGGACTGTTTTTTCCAGCAGGAAAATGCGCCATGCCACACAACTAGGTCAATCAATTATCGATATCGATAAGAGATGGGCGCAGCTGTGATCGGATGTATAAAGTTTACCTCTGGTCACTGGTGAGAGCAGGAGATGGCTGATGGGAATATTCATCAGCCAGCACCTTCGTTGTAAATAAATAAATAAATTTAAACAACGGCATGGGTTCCACTGTATTTTTGATAACCAGCCAGGTAAAACTTACAGCTGGGGCTGCTACCCTCATCTGTCAGAAGCAGCAAGACTGGTTATCAATAATAGAGGGGTCCCCACACTTTTTTTTGTTATTTAAATAAATAATTTAAAAAAATGGCGTGGGGTCTGCCCCTTTTTTGACTACCAGCATTGCTAAAGCAGACAGCTGGGGCTGGTATGCCTAAGCTGGTAAGGGGCCATGGATATTGCCTTTCCCGGCCTAAAAATAGCAGCCTGCAGCTGCCCAGAAAAGGCGCATCTATTAGATGCTCCAATTCTGGCTCTTTGCCCAGTTCTTCCCACTTGCCCTGAAACGGTGGTAAGTGGGGTTCATTTGGTAAGGTTTATGTCACCTTTGTATTGTCCGGTGACATCAAGCCCATGAATTAATAATAGAGCGGTGTCTATAAGACACCTCTCCATTACTATTCCTATAGTTATATGGTAAATAACCAAACAGCATGATTAAAGTCCTTTATTTGAAATAAAACAAAACACTCATCTACTTTTTTATTTAAAAATAACAAGCACAGTTATACTATATAGATTGTATTATATATATATATAAAAAAAAATTAAAAAACCAACTATATCCCTCACCAGTCCATCTCACACCATAATCTATGTCTGAGGGATAAATAATTTTCATCCTGGACGGTGCCAAGATGCGACCGTCCAGGCTGAGAACCACTGGGAAATGACCTTCAGCAGTGACTAGCGGTGACGTCGAGGTTACCGCAGGTCACTGAGACTGCGTACCTAGCTGTGCCAATGAACTGCGGTGACCTCATGAGATCCCTGCTAGGACAGTGAGGAAAAGACTCAGGGTGCAAAGGCGAGTTCACCGCAGTTCAAATTCACCTCAGTGAAATTCTCCCCGTGAACTGTGGTGAATTCGCCTTTGCCCCGTGAGGCTTTTTCTCACTGTGCTAGTGGGGATCTTACCGAGGTCACAGTTCATTGGTTCAGCGGGGATGCATGAAATAAAACAAACATTCTTTAAAAACAAAACCACACCCATTTTGATGACATAATCATATGTAAATATCAAATATAGAAAAGTGTATGCAAAAAAGACATGAATAATGAATCATTTGGATTAGCAGAATCATAAAGATGGCTAAACTGTGTGGTCTTTCATTTCATTAAAATATTTTTTTTTTCTGCTTGAGTGTGTGTTGATTTAACCCTTTACAAACTTTAGGATTAGTAATGGATAGGTGTCCTTGATATATTTTTAACCGGGGGGGTCAATAACCATGGTCCCTCTCTAGGCTATTAACATCTGCCCTCCATCATTGGCTTTCCCTTTCTGGAGCAGAAAATTGCGCGGGAGCCCACGCCAGTTTTCTCCGTGAAAACATTCTTTTTTTTTAATGCATACAGGTCCCAAATCTTACACACACATACTACTAACAGTATTAGTCACTGACATATATAAATCTAAATGTTCTGCAATGGTTTACTGTATGTAAACCATGTCTCCTATCCTGTTGACTTCTGCAATGATTTTACAGAAGCGGACAAATGAATTATCGGCTATTCTGCTATCTGTCTATGAAATATAAAGATATATATATATATGTGTGTGTGTCACTGACATATATATATATACAGTGGGGCAAAAAAGTATTTAGTCAGTCAGCAATAGTGCAAGTTCCACCACTTAAAAAGATGAGAGGCGTCTGTAATTTACATCATAGGTAGACCTCAACTATGGGAGACAAACTGAGAAAAAAAATCCAGAAAATCACATTGTCTGTTTTTTTTAAATTTTATTTGCATATTATGGTGGAAAATAAGTATTTGGTCAGAAACAAGCAATCAAGATTTCTGGCTCTCACAGACCTGTAACTTCTTCTTTAAGAGTCTCCTCTTTCCTCCACTCATTACATGTAGTAATGACACCTGTTTAAACTTGTTATCAGTATAAAAAGACACCTGTGCACACCCTCAAACAGTCTGACTCCAAACTCCACTATGGTGAAGACCAAAGAGCTGTCAAAGGACACCAGAAACAAAATTGTAGCCCTGCACCAGGCTGGGAAGACTGAATCTGCAATAGCCAACCAGCTTGGAGTGAAGAAATCAACTGTGGGAGCAATAATTAGAAAATGGAAGACATACAAGACCACTGATAATCTCCCTCGATCTGGTGCTCCACGCAAAATCCCACCCCGTGGGGTCAGAATGATCACAAGAACGGTGAGCAAAAATCCCAGAACCACACGGGGGGACCTAGTGAATGAACTACAGAGAGCTGGGACCAATGTAACAAGGCCTACCATAAGTAACACACTACGCCACCATGGACTCAGATCCTGCAGTGCCAGACATGTCCCACTGCTTAAGCCTGTACATGTCCGGGCCCATCTGAAGTTTGCTAGAGAGCATTTGGATGATCCAGAGGAGTTTTGGGAGAATGTCCTATGGTCTGATGAAACCAAACTGGAACTGTTTGGTAGAAACACAACTTGTCGTGTTTGGAGGAAAAAGAATACTGAGTTGCATCCATCAAACACAATACCTACTGTAAAGCATGGTGGTGGAAACATCATGCTTTGGGGCTGTTTCTCTGCAAAGGGGCCAGGACGACTGATCCGGGTACATGAAAGAATGAATGGGGCCATGTATCGTGAGATTTTGAGTGAAAACCTCCTTCCATCAGCAAGGGCATTGAAGATGAAACGTGGCTGGGTCTTTCAACATGACAATGATCCAAAGCATACCACCAGGGCAACGAAGGAGTGGCTTCATAAGAAGCATTTCAAGGTCCTGGAGTGGCCTAGCCAGTCTCCAGATCTCAACCCTATAGAAAACCTTTGGAGGGAGTTGAAAGTCCGTGTTGCCAAGCGAAAAGCCAAAAACATCACTGCTCTAGAGGAGATCTGCATGGAGGAATGGGTCAACATACCAACAACAGTGTGTGGCAACCTTGTGAAGACTTACAGAAAACGTTTGACCTCTGTCATTGCCAACAAAGGATATATCACAAAGTATTGAGATGAAATTTTGTTTCTGACCAAATACTTATTTTCCACCATAATATGCAAATAAAATGAAAAAAAAACAGACAATGTGATTTTCTGGATTTTTTTTTCTCAGTTTGTCTCCCATAGTTGAGGTCTACCTATGATGTAAATTACAGACGCCTCTCATCTTTTTAAGTGGTGGAACTTGCACTATTGCTGACTGACTAAATACTTTTTTGCCCCACTATATATATATATATATATATACACACACCTATACTGTTTGTATATATCTATTCTATCTATTCTATTGTAAGCTGTCAGTGTGATTTTACTGTACACTGCACATGAGTTGCCGACTTTTCAAAGGACACTGGTGCATATTTCTTGCAAGTCACACAGATGGTCCATGTGGTGTGAAAGTTTTTCTCGCACCCATAGACTTTCATTGGCAAGTCTCAGCCTATATACGGTGCATATTGCAGCATGCTGCGATTTCACTCACACGTATAATGTGGCCGAGAGAAAAAAATGGTGATGGGAGCTGCCCCATAGATTAACATTGGTCCGAATGTTATGTGATTTTTTCTCGCGTAGCACTCGTCCGTAGTGTTGAGCGACTTTTGCTTTTTTAGGGTCGAGTTTCGTTTCATGAAACCCGACTTTTCCAAAAGTCGGGTCGAGCAAAATCAGCTGACTATAGGGAAAAGTCGGGGTCGACCCGAAACACGAAACCCAATGTAAGTCAATGGAGAATTAAAGTCGGCAGTGAGAGGAGGACAGGAAACACACCAACAGTGCCCATTTGAATGCCAGAAGCATAAATTCTTGTTACTGAAGCTTGTCAACCTTAATTAACTTCATAATTCTAGTTACGCACTGAAAAATGGGGGTTATTTGGCTACAGTTGTGGGGGGGAGGGCTGGCTCCAGGTTTTCGTGGGCCCAGGGCCAAAGAGCGCCCCTTTAACACATACCACAACTCATGATGCTCCGATACGGCAGAGAAATAGCAGTATAGTACAATGAAAAATACTTCACTTCTTACATCTCATGACTGATATCCATTTTAAATTCTCCAGTACCTCCAAAAACGGACAGTATATAACTCCATACAGTATTATGGCCAGCGCTTAGTGCGCTATACAGAGTAATGAGGCCCATATATTTCTCCATACGGAATCATTATTCCCATATAATGTTTCAAACCGTATATGATGAGCTCCACATAATGCTACAGTATATGTTGGTCCCAATGGATGAAGCTCCACTGTCCTATGGGCCCAAATAATGCTCCATATATAATGGGCCCCATTTCTACTGCTCTAGTGTATAATGGGCCCTGTAAATACTGCTCCAGTGTCTGATGTCCACCTTTGGAATGCTCCAGTGTATGGTGGGCCCCATATATCATTCACCAGAGTATAGTGCTCCCCAAAAATTGCTGTCCCAACATTGAAAACAATTACATAAGTCTCTTTGCTAGGGAATCCCTGCACTACTCTGAACTCCTTGTCGTCCCCATCTCCCATCTCACTGCACTTGGCTGTTTTTTCCCTCCCACCGGCAGAGACACTTTTGCATACTATGCGGTGCCCTGTGCCAGTGCCATCGCCCATGAGTATGCCCCCCCACCTGCTCAAGGAACCTGCACTTTCATCTGCACCTTCCTCTTTGTCACCATGTAAGGTGGTATAGTATGCGGGAAGGGGAACCTGAGTTTCCTCTGGGTCAGATTCTGGCTGTGTAGAGTGCGAGGGGAGTGTAGTGGTCTGGGTCAATGTACCAGCAGCATCATCCAGCAGTGGCTGGGCCTCAGTGCACTTGTGGCGTCCCCAAGAGTAAGGTCGCCACTGTGGCATTGCCTTCCTCCTAGGGAGTGTGTTGTCAAGCTTGGGAGCAACGAAGGATCTCTCTAGCAGTGAAACCAACACACAACACATTTCCCACTCCAGGCCAGCAGGGAGACCTCTGAACCTGACTGCTGAGGAGCTGCTCTCTGTGGTCGGGAGGAGGTAAGTTAGGGTACTCTGTGCAGGGAAGGGGAAGTGTGTGGACGTGAGAAGGGAAGCTGGAGGATGAGCAGAGTTAAGGCTCACTCCTAGCTGGAGCGCATGGTCCGGATTCCGGTCTCCGAGTTTGTAGCGACACTGACGTTCCTGCAGCAGAAACCGGGGGAAGTAGCAGCTATAAATGCTCTGTACCCAACTAAGGCTCGGAGGCCCCAGCATCGACGTGTGCGAGGCAGAAGGAAAAGGCTACAGCTGTCTGCCATACAAGTAAAGTCTGAGGAACATCTGTTAGACAGGAGGCGTTTCAGTGAACCACGGTCCTGTGAGTGCTTCCCCCACAAGCGCTAGAAAGGAGACGTTCAGGAAGGTACATGTTGGCGGAGTGTTGGAAGGGAGCTTTCCATTCTGGTCCCGGAGGTTGGCAGAGGTCCTGACCCGGAGGACACAGCACGGAGGCAGGCATCTGTGTAACCTGCAGACTGTGAGTAAAGCTTTGGAACTGCACGCTCTGGTGTCCTACAGTTATTCCAGCACCGCTACATCTGGGTACCAGCACCTACACCGCCTGTGCCTTTCCCCCATCACTACATCTACACTTCCCTGGGACTCCAACTCCACCTGTGGGGAGCTTCACCATCTTTGCTGCACAACACCATCAGTCCCAGAGGATCTGCATGCAGCGTCGGCCTAACATCTATGTTGCCGAACACCACAGGTGGCGTCAAACTATCTATATAAACTCTTTACCATTATACCACGCCATTTATATGGGCACCCAGGGCCACCGTCCAGGTCACCGCTGCTGTGACACATCCTACTGACACCGGCCCGGTACCGAGTACCCCACAGCCCTGGGAGGGCGACCCATATGCCGACTGCTGATCGGGCGGCGTTATTCCCACGAACCTCCAAACAGCGTCCCTGAAGGCAAAGTTTTTGGTTTCTGGGGGCAGTATGATTGCAAAGCTGAACCTTAAAGGAATGTCCAAAAGGGCACCACCAGGAGTGGAGCCTGTGGCTTAATTGGACTGCACCCGGGAAACCACTACCATACAAGCTACAGAAAAGATGGACAGATTGCAAGCTTTGTCAATTCTGTGTGTGGTGTGGTATGTCCGTTTGTAGTTGTGCTAGCGATTTCTCAGCTTTATTCCGTTAACGACCGAGACTCCGGCATGGCCCCGCGGTACGCATCAAGCTTACTAGATGGATACGCGAGGCTGTGGCACGTGAGATCGAGCAATAACAGGTCTAGCATTCCAGTACATGTCCGGGGCTGCATGCACGCTACACTGAAAGGACCAGCTTTTGTCGCTTACAGGTGCAGATAACCTGCTGAACTCCGTTAGTGATGGGGATCTGGGATTCAGATTATTCCCCGCGAACGATGATTTCCCTGTAAGTTCAGGTCAACCGCAATTCCGGAGTTAGGCCTAACCGTCATTCCTGAAAAAATTACGTGTCCAAACCACAGGTGCTGTAGCTTGCTTAACAGCTCGGCAGCCGTTCTCAGGCCCAGTATGGATTCAACAACATTGTAGAAAGTTGATAAAGGGTACAGTTTCACCGGATAACACGTATATATGTAGCCTAGTTTACACATTAAAAATATATGTCTATAGATCAGGAGACAGACTCAGATGTTCTCAGGCCCAGTATGGATTTGACCAGATTGTACAAAGTTGAGAAAGGGTACTTTATCACTGGATAGCAGGTATATATAGCATAGTTTAAACATGTAAAATCTCCGTGTTCTCAGTATGGATTACACAGCAATCTAAAAAGTGGAAAAAAGGAAATGCATTTGAGGCATACACAACTATATACTTTTGGTGTTATTTTTAAATCTTCATATATATTTCTGTCTCAGTAATACAGTCCAGCCTCTCCGCAATAGCAAATGAGATGCATACAATTAGTGACATAAAGGCTATTGATTGCAGAAATCTAGGAATTATTATTCACGGGAAAAACTTCCGTCACAATTCTCATAGGCGATGCTGACCCTCAATTAATTTGTGTGTTGAGACAGTGAAAACATTTTTTTGTGAATAAAGTCTTGCTGTATCGCACTTCCATTGATTCCATCACAGTTACTCATCTCAATCCAATTTTTATCACAGGGAGCGATGTAAACATGGTGCTCACTGGCTATCATGATCTGTCACGTAACTTTGGAGTGCAAAAGACAGAAGCCACAGGCCGTAGGCGATTCTATTTGATTGGCATGAGAGGGCACATTTTTTTGTGAGTAGGAAAACTGTGAAAGCTGATGATAAACCACCACTGCATGTAATTGTGAGTCGACGTCCATAAAAATGGAAGCCACTGATCATCTGGAGCTAGAGCCCGGCCAGCAGGACAGGGCATAGCTACATCTTAACCATCATCTTTCAGTTCAATCAATTTTTAGTGGCAGTCCCAGTGAAGGATTTGACAGCCCAGACTACACAGCGGAGGAGCAGGGAGAGGTAAACATTGCAAATGCTGGGGCCCTGCCCTAGCAAGGGGGGCACACTCTTGGGCGTCGGTACTGGCACTGGGCCCCTCATAGTACGGCGGTGTGTCTGACGGCGGGTGTGCACCACCACTGTCAGAGACACTTGATTGCACTATGAGGGACCCTATGCCAGAGCCCGCGCCCAAGAGTCGGCCTACCCACCTGTCCACGGCAATGGCACTCGCACGGTTTTGTGCGCTAGGTGGTGAACCCGGCCATGGAGGGGGGCCGCCCACTTAGGGAGGTTTACAAAGTGGCATATGTAGATGTGGGTCATTCAGCTGCTGCAAAAGGCAAAATAGGTCAAGTTAGCGGAATAGGAGCAGGACCAAAGCAAGCCATTTTTCTGGCAACCTATGTGTCATCAAGGGAAGGTGGGACAAAATCCTTGGAAACCCATGCATGGTTCATTTTAATGAAGGTTAGATCATCCACATTTTGGGTTGACAGACGGGTCCTTTTTTCTGTCAGGATTGATCCAGTTGCACTGAAGACTCTTTCCGATAGCACACTTGCAGCTGGGCAAGCGAGCTCCTGTAAGGCATATTGTGCCAATTCAGGCCAGGTGTCCAGTTTAGCGGCCCAATAGTCAAAAGGGAATGACCTGTGAGGGAGAACATCGATATGGGAGGAAAAGTAGTTGTTAACCATAGTTGACAACTGCTGTCTCCTGTCACTTTCCATCGATGCAGTATTACCAGTTGTGTGAGCGGTCCGTGAAAAATCAGTCCACAACATTGTCATGAAACCCCTGTCTCCAGCGCCACTTCTGCTGTATCCACCACAAACACCTCTGCCAAGCTGCCCCCGGCCCGTACGGCTCGTGTGAGAACCATCACAGCTGCTGTGTGCTGGGAATGCCTCAACCAACCGGTTAACCAGAGTTGCTTGTTTAGTAGCCAATATTAGGTCAAGGTTCTCCTGTGGCATGATGTTTTGTAATTTGCCTTTATAGCGTGGATCCAGGATGCTGGCCAACCAGTAGTCGTCATCGTTCATCATTTTGGCAATGCGTGGGTCCCTTTTTAGGATCTGCAAGGCATAATCTGACATGTGGGCCAATGTTCCCGGTGTCACTGATGCACTGCGAGTGTTGGGTGGAGGAGCACTTTCTGGCAAATCCACATCCCTCCAGTCACGCACAAACCCTGTACCAGACCTTGCCACGCCAACATTTTCACTTGCCCCATGAGATGCATCCTCCTCCCCTAAGTAATCATCTCCATTATCATCCTCCTCCTCCTCTTCTTCCTCCACCTCGTCCAGGAGAGGTCACTGAGCAGACAATGGCTGAATGTCATCAAGGATTCCCTCCACCTCTTCCTCCTCGTCAACAATGGCTGCAGACGCCTGCTCCTTAAGGTGCGTCAAAGTTTGCATGAGCAGACGCATAAGTGGGATGCTCATGCTTAGGATGGCGTCGTCTGCGCTTACCAGCCGTGTGCATTCCTCAAAACACTGAAGGACTTTACAGAGGTCTTTCAGCTTCGACCACTGCACACCTGTCAACTCCATGTCTGCTCTCAAAGTGCCTGGCTGTGTATCCTCCCACAAATGCATTATGGCCTGCCTCTGCTTGCACAGCCGCTCAACCATGTGCAGGGTGGAATTCCACCTTGTTGCAATGTCGATAATGAAGCGGTGGTTGGGAAGGTGGAGCAATCGCTGCAGCTTCTGCATACGAATGGAGTGTACAGGTGACCGGCGGATGTGCGCTCACAGTCTTCGCACCTTCTGGAGCAGGGCTGTTAACTCCGGATAATTATTGAGGAAGCACTGCACCACCAGGTTCAAGGTGTGAGCCAAGCAAGGTATGTGGCTGAGTTTTGAAAGGGCTATGGCTGCCACAAAATTACGGCCGTTATCACTAACTACCTTGCCTGCCTCAAGATGTACACTGCCCAGCCATGACTGTTTGTCACTGAAAGTACTCGGCCAGCACCTCGGCGGTGTGTCTGTCGCCCAAACACATCATCTGCAACACAGCCTGCTGACGCTTTCCACTAGCTGCTCGATAGGGGGACACCTCGTGTGCAACAGTGGCAGCTGCAGGTGGAGTGCTCGTACGACTGCGCTCTGTGGACGAGCTTTCACTTCTGGAGGAGGAGGAGGAGGGTCGAACGCCTACAGCCAACTGTTTCCTATACCGTGGGCTAGGCAGCACTGTCCCACCACCGCTGTCCCCTGTGGACCCTGCATCCACCACATTAACCCAGTGCGCAGTGATGGACACGTAACGGCCCTTGCCATGCCGACTGGACCATGCATCAGTTGTGAGGTGCACCTTTCCACTCACTGATTGCTTGAGTGCATGGACAATGCGGTCTTTCACATGATGGTGGAGGGCTGGGATGGCTTGCGAGAGAAGAAGTGGCGACTGGGTAGGTCATAGCGTGGTACTGCATAGGCCATGAGTTCACGGAAAGCTGCGCTTTCCACCAACCGATAGGGCATCATCTCTAACGAGATTAGTTTGGCAATGTGGGCGTTCAAACCCAGTGTACGCGGATGAGAGACTGAGTACTTTCTTGACCTACTCATAGTGTCTGGGAGGGTGAGCTGGACTTGAGAGCTGCATATGGTGGAAGTAGCGGTGGACAGGGTGGACTGAGAAAGGGTTGATGATGGTGATGGAGTTGGTGTTCTTTCTGATGGCCTAGAATCAGTCTTTCATTGATATAACAGTGGGATTCCCTGACTGCTGTGGCCTTGCAACGACACCTCAACATTTGCTGCTGTGCTAACCGGTGGGCTTACAGTGGGGGAAACAATGTAGCGTTGCTGACTACCTTCTTTGTGATCAGTTACACATGTGGTACTTGAGGTTTGGTGTTGTGTCCACGCTTGCAAGTGCATGCTGGTTAAATGTCTAAGCATGCAACTGGTATTTAAATTTTTCAGATTTTTCCCTCGGCTAAAGGTCTTTGCGCACTTCTTACAGATAACCTTGGCCTGATCATGAGGATTTTGTTCAAAAAAGTGCCACACTGCACTCTTCCTACTTTGGCAGACATTTTGTGGCCTAGCACGCTGTGATATTTTGACCCTCTGGACAAGCTGTCCAGCAACTCTTTTGATTTTTGGAACCTGTCTTTGGAGTGCTCCGGGCCTGCCAGATAACAGCTGTTGCGATGTCGATGTCTGCTGTGGATGCTCCTCCTCCTCGTCTGAGCTATTGGAAGCAGCACCCTCTTCCCCCAATGGATGCCAATCTGTGTCATCAACTGGGTCATCCATCACCTCCTCTTCAATGTCATGTGCACCTTCCTCTGTGTCACCGTGTATGGTGGTATAGTGTGCGGGAAGGGGCACCTGAGTCTCATCAGGGTCAGAATCTGGCTCTGTACACTGCGAGGACAATGTAGTGCTCTGAGTGAATGTACCAGCAGAATCATCCATCAGCGGCTGTGCATCAGTGCACTCCATGTCAGATTCATCTTGGCCTGGGTAATTCACCATTTCACTTGATAATCCAGGCATGGTATGTGAAAACAGCTCCATGGAGTAATCAGTAGTATGGCCTGCGTCATCCTTCAATCTTGGTTGGGGTGAAGGACACAAGGAAAGGTGTGGTTCATGAACATGAGCCTCCAATGACGACTCAGTGGTTTTATTTTTTACAACTTCAGAAGAGGAGGCGATAGAGCTGGAGGCTGAGTCAGCAATGTAAGACAAAACTTTTTCCTGAAGCTCTGGCTTTAAAAGCGGTTTGCCAACTCCTAGAAAACTAAGCCTTCGAGGCCTTGTGGAGCCAGACGATGACGCAGGATCAACACCTCCTGCATTCGGTCCCATTTTGCTTTTGCCACTACCATCAGATCCACCACCAACACCATCATTACCAGCTGCCAACCCCCGCCCAATTCCACGGCCTCTTCCACCAGCCTTCCTCATTTTTGGTAGAAATGTAGACAAAATCCAACAAACTATATAGTAATGTAAAACAAGGTACAAGGTGTCTATAGGAAAGGGGAGATTTTGAATTTCTGCACACACTTGTGGACACTGGACACTTTTGGATTGTGTGAGGCCCACTGAATATCACAGCGCTATGTCACAGGCTTGATGTCGCAGGTGTGAAAAATGTCACTAGAGGATAACGGAGATTTTGAATTTCTGCACACAATTGTCGACACTGGACGCTTTTGGATTGTGTAAGGCCCACTGAATATCACAGCGCTATGTCACAGCCTCGATGTCGCAGGTGTGAAAAATGTCACTAGAGGATAACGGAGATTTTGAATTTCTGCACACACTTGAGGACACTGGACACTTTTGGATTGTGTGAGGACCACTGAATATCACAGCGCTATGTCACAGGCTCGATGTCGCAGGTGTGAAAAATGTCACTAGAGGATAACGGACATTTTGAATTTCTGCACACACTTGTGGACACTGGACGCTTTTGGATTGTGTGAGGCCCACTGAATATCACAGCGCTATGTCACAGGCTCGATGTCGCAGGTGTGAAAAATGTCACTAGAGGATAACGGAGATTTTGAATTTCTGCACACACTTGTGGACACTGGACACTTTTGGATTGTGTGAGGCCCACTGAATATCACAGCGCTATGTCACAGGCTCGATGTCGCAGGTGTGAAAAATGGCACTAGAGGATAACGGAGATTTTGAATTTCTGCACACACTTGTGGACACTGGACACTTTTGGATTGTGTGAGGCCCACTGAATATCACAGCGCTGTGTCACAGGCTCGATGTCGCAGGTGTGAAAAATGTCACTAGAGGATAACGGAGATTTTGAATTTCTGCACACAATTGTGGACACTGGACGCTTTTGGATTGTGTAAGGCCCACTGAATATCACAGCGCTATGTCACAGCCTCGATGTCGCAGGTGTGAAAAATGTCACTAGAGGATAACGGAGATTTTGAATTTCTGCACACACTTGTGGACACTGGACACTTTTGGATTGTGTGAGGACCACTGAATATCACAGCGCTATGTCACAGGCTCGATGTTGCAGGTGTGAAAAATGTCACTAGAGGATAACGGACATTTTGAATTTCTGCACACAATTGTGGACACTGGATGCTTTTGGATTGTGTAAGGCCCACTGAATATCACAGCGCTATGTCACAGCCTCGATGTCGCAGGTGTGAAAAATGTCACTAGAGGATAACGGAGATTTTGAATTTCTGCACACACTTGTGGACACTGGACACTTTTGGATTGTGTGAGGACCACTGAATATCACAGCGCTATGTCACAGGCTCGATGTCGCAGGTGTGAAAAATGTCACTAGAGGATAACGGACATTTTGAATTTCTGCACACACTTGTGGACACTGGACGCTTTTGGATTGTGTGAGGCCCACTGAATATCACAGCGCTATGTCACAGGCTCGATGTCGCATGTGTGAAAAATGTCACTAGAGGATAACGGAGATTTTGAATTTCTGCACACACTTGTGGACACTGGACACTTTGGATTGTGTGAGGCCCACTGAATATCACAGCGCTATGTCACAGGCTCGATGTCGCAGGTGTGAAAAATGGCACTAGAGGATAAGGGAGATTTTGAATTTCTGCACACACTTGTGGACACTGGACACTTTTGGATTGTGTGAGGCCCACTGAATATCACAGCGCTGTGTCACAGGCTCGATGTCGCAGGTGTGAAAAATGTCACTAGAGGATAACGGAGATTTTGAATTTCTGCACACACTTGTGGACACTGGACACTTTTGGATTGTGTGAGGCCCACTGAATATCACAGCGCTATGTCACAGGCTTAATTTCGCAGGTGTGAAAAATGTGACTAGAGGATAACGGAGATTTTGAATTTCAGCACACACTTGTGGACACTGGACACTTTTGGATTGTGTGAGGCCCAGTGTATATCACAGCGCTATGTCACAGGCAGAAAATGGCTAGTGTATGGCAAACTACAAGGTGTATATAGAATTGGGCAGAAGAGGAATCTCTCTAGAGTGTAGGTCTGTAAGAACAGAACATGTCCTCGACTTATCCTTACAGAGCGACACACAGATATCTTCACTGTGGCCTTGATAACAGCCGTTACACGGTACTGAGAGAGGAACGTGCATGTACACGGCTGTCCGGTGTACGTAAAATTGTCAAGCTCCGTGTTTTTTAAGTATACGGACTGACACACGCTGTTTCTCTATAGTTTTGAATGTGATCAAACAGCAAATATATTTAACTGTTTGAAAACTAGACAAAACTAGAAGGTGTAGGTCTGTAAGAACTGAACATGTCCTCGACTTATCCTTACAGAGCGACACACAGATAGCTTCACTGTGGCCTTGATAACAGCCGTTACACGGTACTGAGAGAGGAGCGTGCACGTACACGGCTGTCCGGTGTACGTAAAATTGTCAAGCTCCGTGTTTTTTAAGTATACGGACTGACACACGCTGTCTCGCTATAGTTTTGAATGTGATCAAACAGCAAATATATTTAACTGTTTAAAAACTAGACAAAACTAGAAGGTGCAGGTCTGTAAGAACGGAACATGTCCTCGACTTATCCTTACAGAGTGACACACAGATAGCTTCACTGTGGCTGTGATAACAGCCGTTACACGGTACTGTGTGAGGAGTGTGCACCGCTGTATGGTGTGAAAAAATGCACGCTCAGTACCTCACCAGGACAAAAAAAAAAATTGGGATTGCTTTTAAAAAAGCAGTTTGCAGAGCAGTGGGTAACCAGCAATGCAGCCATCAGGAAGCCTTAGAAGGCAACCTAACAACCAACACCGCTGATCCAACAAAATATAGCCTCCACTTGCACTGCACACACAGTGACTGGTGTGTTGTACAGGCAAAATCGCTAGCAGCAGAAGCAGTTTTTGGCGTCTTCTTCCCTGCCTAACGCTCTCCCTACAAAATCATCATCATCATCAGCAGCAGCAGCTCTCCCTATTCTAAGATCAGCATGAGTAACATGGCGGTCGGCGTGCACGCCCTTTTATACCCCCTGTGACGCCCACCAAAGCAAGCCAATCACTTGCATGCCTGTTATGATTGAGTCACCGTAGGAGGCAAAAACAGAAATGCTAGCTAGTCCTGAAAACCAGAGAAGTTGGCAACTATCAGATTGCAGACCCCTGAACCTATCAACACAACTAGCAGTAGCCGTGGGGGGTTCCTACGATGACCTAGACCCCTCGATCACAGCCGGAGAGATACATAGGCCTAAAGAGGGAAAGGGGAAATCTAACTGCCCCAGAGCAGACCCCAAAGCAATAGGCAGCCCCCCACATATAATGACGGTGAAGCAAGATGAAAACACTTACACAGACAGAAAGACAGGCTGAGCAAAGACGGGGCCCAAAAACTACCTAGATAGGAACGGATAGGAAGGCTGCTGTCTGCAATCTGCCAAAACCCTAACAGAGACAAAAGCCAACAAGCTGATATAAAAATGGCCCTGAAGCAACTAAGCTTCAAAAACTAAATCAGCACTCAGGTACTTTCAGAAGACAGAGCTCTAGGAACACTGCACACTCCAGCAGGGAGTGGCAGAATCCAAAAAGCAAGAAAAACAAAAACAAATCTTAGATGCAAAAAGGCAAAACAGAAAACTTAGCTTTAGGAAAGCAGGAATCAGACTGGTGTCCAAGAGTCCACAGAGAAATCACCCGCGGGGCAGAAAGGGCGTAGGCTGCCTTAAATCCAGTCAGTGACTCCACTCAGCCAATCGTCTTCATTAGTCCCAGGTGCCTGATAATCAGGCTCACTACCTTCCTTCACTAGAATAGGGAGTTCACCAGGCCTCAGTGACGGAGGGGAAAATGAACTCACAACACATGCCCTTCTGAAAGATGGTGTTGACCCCTGCCTATGTCGCCTACAGTGTCCGTGGATCCTGATTGGCTGAAAAAGAGCGCAAAACAAACTTTTGAAACGCGACTTTGGCGCTTAAGTCGCCGACCTCGTGGCCGACCTCATCCTAGGGTCGGCTTTCATGAAACCCGACTTTGCCAAAAGTCGGCGACTTTTGAAATTTTTCGACCCGTTTCGCTCAACTCTACTAGTCCGTATTCCTCTCTAGTGTGACTCCAGCCTTAGACTGTGCCTTTTTAAATATATAACAGATACAACTTTACATTCCATTAAGTATCTCCCACAGGGTTGAAAGTGATTGACAGACAGTCATTATATTGCAGCAGTTACAGAGAGTGTAGAAAGTTCCCTTATAGCTTCCAAGGACCATTTTCTAACACAAGGTCCATTAACAGTGCAAGATGATCATATCCGAGCATTCCTTGAAATGTTCGTTTCACAATAATCTTGCTGTCTAAACAAGTTGTTGATCATCCAACAAACGAATAAAATGATTGTTCGTTGGGCAAAATGATCTTATGTGCTACACGAAACATTATTGTTCTTGGGAGCACATTGTACCGTGAAAACAATACTCATATGTCACAAACGGACACGGGTATGTCCGGTGGACGACGCAACATATACATACAACGGGATGATAAAGGGAGAGGAAGACCCTTGTAACAGGGTCTACCCAGGCTGGGGTACATCTTTCAGTACCACCCCGTGTTATTGGAGGTCCGCTCTGCGTTGGCTGGAGTCCGAATGAATGACGCTGGCTGGAATTCCTTGGTTACATGGGCGCATATAAAAGATCACTGCTTCTCCACGTATTTCCAGTCTGACAACACTTTACTCACAGGACACAGAATATATCACACAGATACAAAGGGCAGGCCAATAGAAAAGCGGCAGGCCAGACATGCATTACAAAAGTCGCAGGTGGCCGGAGCCTGCCAATGTTTACTGTGGGAATTACAAAGGTGGGGGGAGGGCGGACAAAAGGAGAATATCGTGTCCCCTCTGCCCAGGGGCGCAGCCTGTGGGCTGATGCATTAGGGACATGCATCTCACATAGAACCTATTATACATACATATAACTGCACAACATATTCTGGGTGCTTAGTGGTTTTATAACCCGTAACACGGCTCCCCTGTTCAGCGACGCGATTGGCATACACAGTCTGATCCTCAACGGATCGGTTTGGGGATGACCGAAGTTTATGGGGTTGGTACAAGTTCTGTTTGTCGACTTAGTCCATCGGCATTACCATTTTGTTTGCTGGGTCTATGGTGGATGGTGAAGTCCAGAGGTTGTAGGGCTACACTCCACCGCAGCAATCTGGCGTTGTCTCCGGAGACCCGATTAAGCCAGACTAGGGGATTATGGTTCGTTAGGATGGAAAACTGTCGTCCATACAAATATGGTTGCAACTTTTTGAGTGCCCATACTACCGCCAGGCACTCCTTCTCGATAGCCGCATAGCTTCCTTCACGGGGCAGTAGTTTCCGACTCAGGTAAGCTACCGGGTGTTCTTGGCCGTCCGGCCCGACTTGGCTTAGTACTGCCCCCAATCCAAACATAGAAGCATTTGTGTGAACAAGGAAACGTTTAGTTGGATCGGGTGCGGCCAATACAGGGGTATTGGTGAGGGCGTCCTTTAGTTGGCGGAAGGCTTCCTCACACTCTGAGGTCAAGGTTACCTGACGGGGTTGGTTCTTATGGGTCAAATCAGTGAGGGGCTTGGCTACGCTGCTGTGATTGGGAACGAATTTCCTGTAATACCCGGCTGTCCCTAGGAACGCCATGACCTGGGTTTTAGTGCGTGGGATGGGCCATTTGGCTATGGCCTCAATCTTGGCTGGTTCTGGTCGCTGTTTCCCACTTCCCACCCAATGCCCTAAATACTGAATGTCATGATCTGAAGTGATCTGACAGTTTTAAATCACTGGGTGAACTTTTTTTACTTTGGTTAAGTTCAAAGGTGTTTTGACTGTCCCCGGTGGTGGTTGTGGTATTGCACGTTGGGTTTTTGTGCACTTAATTAGGTATCAGGTGTGACACCCTATAAAGGTGTGCTAGGGGGTTGCAATCACTGCCTGTGATATTGTGAGTTTGTGTTCACTCTGTTTTGGGAGAGCCTGGATGAAGGATGGAGCTGGTGAGGAGTCCTGCGCAGCTTAGCCAGGGGGGACGTGTTGCAGCTATGGTGTCTGGACGAAGGGCTGGCATGGCGTGGTGGGGTCGCAGTGATGGTGTCAGCGGGAAGTGTCTGCATGGGCTGGTGGAGTGGCGACTATGGAGAGTGGCACTCACCATGTGGGACTTGGCCGCTGAGCTGGACTCAAGCATGCTCGACTTCGTGTCAGCAGCTGAACTCGTCCTTGGGACTCTGGTTCTAAGCAGCTGCAACTGGTGGTGGACTCTGCTCCAAGGTTGCACTAAGGTGAAGGATCCTGTTATGGTGATGGATCCGGGTGGAGGAGAAGATGCACTCAGGTGGAGGGCTCTGTTGCTAGGAGCGCACGCAACAGAGCAAAGCTAAGTGGTGTTTCCCCTGTATTGTCTCCTTCCTCATGTGTGTTATTAGTGCAGTGGTGGGATTAGTTTCCGCACCGACCTATTCCCTAGTGAGGGTTTAGGGTCAGGGCGAGCTAGGGCGTTGAGGTACGTGCGCCCGGTGCGAAACCGGCATAGGGAACGTTAGGAGTGCAGGGACACTGGCTCAGGGGAGCTCAGGAGGTCTCCAATTCCCTTTTCCCTATTGCAGGGCCCACCATTGTTAAAGTTACCGAGGTTCCCCCCTTTATTATTTAAATGCGCCTTACTGGAGGCGGTGTTTCCAGATATTGTATGTATAACGTGTAATACCTAAATTCGCCAGGTGGAGGCGGCGTATCCACCTGCACGTTTTTATTATTTAAATGCGCCCCACTGGAGGCGGTGTATCCAGGGTCACGTGTGTCATGGGTTCGCCATGCGGAAACATCTGCGTCCAGACACACGTGATCATGACACTGAACCTCTGCTTTGCCCACGTGACACTTGTTTGGGTTCAGGGTGATTCCGGCCTGGTGGATCCTGCCCAATACTGTCTCTAGGTGATTTAGATGCTCTTCCCATGTTGCACTGTAGATGGCGATGTCATCCAGGAAGGCACAAGCATAGTCCTGGAGACCATCCAGAAGCCGGTCAGCCAGCCTTTGGAAGGTCGCCGGGGCATTCTTCATCCCGAATTGCATAACTCGAAACTGGAATAAGCCGAACGGGGTGACAAATGCCAACTTGGGAATAGCATCAGGACTAAGGGGAATCTGCCAGTAGCCTTTGCATAGATCGATGGTGGTCAAATACTTTGCCCCCACCAGCCGGTCTAACAACTCATCCACACACGGCATGGGGTATGCATCCGTCACTGTTTTCTCATTGAGCTTTCGATAGTGTACACAAAACCGTGTAGTCCCATCCTTCTTGGGCACTAACACTACGGGGGATGCCCAGGGACTATCTGACTCTTCAATGACTCCTAAGCGCAACATCTCTTGTATCTCTTGTTGCATCCCCTCTCGTACAGACTCAGGGATGCGGAAGGGGTTTTGTCGCAGGGGGGTCTGATCCTGGATCTCAACCTTCTGTTGTGCCAGGCGAGTGTACCCCGGTCTCTCTGAAAACATCCTCTGTCGCAGCCTCAACAACGCCTCTGCCTGCTGTCTCTCCCGGGGGCCTAGGTCTTCACCCAAGTGTACCTGGTCCTATGTTTTAGACTGAGTCCTTTCCCCTAAGACATCCGGCAAGGGAAGTCCGGCTAAATCCTTTGCTTCAGGTGCATAGATGGCCACTACCTCTTCAGGGCGCTCCCGGTAGGGCTTCAGCATATTCACGTGGAACATGTGGATAACCCTGGGGTCGTCACAATCGACGACATTATAGGTTGTGTCGGCTATTTTCCCCACTACCTGGTAGGGCCCCTGCCATGCAGCTTGAAACTTATTTTGCTTAGTGGGCTCTAACACCAGGACCTTCTGTCCTATTTCCAAAGTGCGCTCTCTGGCCCTCCGATCGTACTATACGCGCTGGCGCCGCTGTGTCGCCTGCAGGTTCTCACATACAACCTGGGTCAGCTCCTGTAGGCGGTCCTGGAATTCCAGCACATAGGGTACAATAGGTACCCCTTCAATGAGGCCCTCCCCTTCTCAGTGTTCCAGCACTAAGTCTAGGGGTCCCCTTACCCGTCTCCCGTATACCAGCTCGAACGGGGAGAACCCCGTGGATTCTTGGGGCACCTCCCGATAGGCAAACAGGAGGTGTGGTAAGAATTTTTCCCAGTCCCTGTAGGTCCTGGTAAAAGTCCCAATGAGCTGTTTTAATGTCCAGTTAAAGCGTTCACACAACCCATTGGTTTGCGGGTGGTACGGGCGCTTCTAATGGACTTTACGCCGCACAGCTTCCACAGTTGGTTGGTCACCTCTGCTGTAAACTGGGTACCCTGGTCCGAGATAATCTCCCGGGGAAATCCAACCCGTGAGAAAACCTTGAGCAGGGCGGCCGCCACCGTCTCTGCCAGTATGTTAGGTAACGCAACCTCCTCTGGATACCATGTGGCATAATCTACCACTGTCAATATATACTTTTTCCCTGACGGACTGGGTTTGGCTAACGGCCCTATCAGATCGACCGCTACTCGGCTAAATGGTTCCTCCACAATGGGGAGGGGGCGTAATTTGGCCTTGCATCGATCCCCCCTCTTGCCAATGCGCTGACAACTGTCACAGGTCTGGCAGTACTGACGAACATCATAGGTTACCCCCGGCCGAAAGAAGTTTTGTGTCAGACGATGCCTGGTGCGACTGACGCCAAAGTGCCCGGCCAAGGGTATATCATGAGAGATTCACAGTAACTCCTGCCTATACTTCTTGGGAACTACCAGCTGTTGTTTTATAGTGGGGCTCGTCCCTGTGTGGTGCTGCTCTGTGATCCGGTAGAGGAGTCCCTGCTTCCATACAAACTGTTCCCCTTCCAGTACTCCTCTCCCCTCCTGTGCCTTCCCACGATATCCCTCTAATGAAGGATCCTCAAGTAACTCCCTCTTAAATTCATCTGGGGTGGCCCAAGAAATGTGTCTGGCTTTGGGAATACGTGCAGGGCTGGGATGTCTTACCTGGGCCTCCTCTGAGTGTGATTCCTCCTCCGCAGCTTGAGCTTGTCTCCGGGTGGTCACAGGATAGGTCTCAGCCAGAGGGGCCACCGAGAATGCAGACAACATGGGCCCCAAGTCATTTCCCAGCAAGACGTCTGCAGGCAACTCCTCCATCAAGCCGACCTCAACAAGGCCATCCCCGACTCCCCAGTTCAGGTGAATCCTGGCAGTGGGTAGTCGATGTATAGCTCCCCCTGCTACACGGACTGCCACTGTTCAGTCAGTCTTCTCTTGGTCCTGGACGAGATGAGGCTTCACAAGGGTCAAAGTTGCCCCGGAATCTCTTAGTCCCTGCATACGTTTCCCATTAACCCACACGACCTGTCGATGCTGTTGTCGATTATCTGCCCGGGCTGCCTGCACGGGGTCTACTTCATGCAGCACTTCCTCCATCTCTTCCACCCCTTGGTTAGTCGTAGCCCCCAATGCCGGGTCAGCTTGGCCTTGGTAGCAGTGTACAGCAGCCCGGCTGAAGGTAGCTGTTCCCGCCTTTGGCCACTGGGTATGCAGAGTCCGGTTGGGACATTGTCTTTGCAGGTGGCCCAGCTGACGACAGGTGTGGCATCGCGCCCCAGGGGGACTGTGGTAGGCCAGGTTTCTAGCTGGTCCCCCTACAATCTTTGGTGGTTTGGGGCCCTCCAGGTCCATGGGTGGGCCCCTAGTGACCACCTTTGATCCGGACAACTGCAGCCTCCTGGCATCATGATGTTCATCGGCCAGATGAGCGGCTTCCTCAAGAGTCGTTGGCCGCCTGTTCCGAAGCCATTCCTGTGTCTCGGGGTTTAGTCCATTAAAGAATCGTTCTAACAGAAAGAGCCAGAGGACGTCCTCCTTAGTGGTTGCTTGGCTCCCTTGTACCCACTGTAGCAGTGACGCCGTAATTTACAGGCCCATTCAGCGTGGGTATCGGTTACGCGTTTTATAAGTCTGCCGAACTTTTGGCGGTAGGCCTCTGGTGTCAGCGCATACCGGGCCAAGATCACTTCTTTGATCCGCTCATAGTCCATACAGTCCTCATCAGGTACTGTGCGATAGGCGTCCGCTGCCCGGCCTGTCAGCTTGCTGGCCAGAATCTGAAACTGTTCCTCCGGCTTCACTTGATAAAGGGCACACTGCCGCTCAAAGTCCTGCAGAAAGCCATCAATGTCTTCCTCTGCCTCCCCCAACTGTCGGAAGGCATTATACTCTATCTTTTTGTGGCTTACCGTTGAAGGTACCTGGTCGAAGGCCAGAGCTCCCCCTGCTCGCTGGCTCTCCTCTCTCCGCTCTGCCATCTCCATCTTGGCCAGCTCCACTTTGGTCCGCTCTGCCATCTCCATCTTGGCTAGCTCTATCCTGGTCCGCTCGGCCATCTTTTCCTTGAGATCAGCACGCACATCAGCCATCACCTCTCGTATGATCTCTACTGCAGGGTTTAGGCCATAGAATGCCAGTCTGTTCTTTACCTCCCTCTGGAATTTGGTCTCCTCCACATTCACATTGGGGGGGCGCTGCACTGTTGTGTTCCATGATGGCTGCTATCAAATCCACTTTTGTTTTGTTGCTGGCGATCAACCCTCGGTCTTCCACCAGATCTTTTAATGTAGTCCTCTTTAACTTCTGGTAGTTATTTTCCATTCATTCCTTTCCTTCTGTAGAAGGGGTATCAAATCCAGCTGTCTGCCACCAGTGTAATGGGGTCTACCCAGGCTGGGGTACCTCTTTCAGTACCACCCCGTGTTATCGGAGGTCCGCTCTGCGTTGGCTGGAGTCTGAATGAATGACGCTGGCTGGAATTCCTTGGTTACATGGGCGCATATAAAAGATCACTGCTTCTCCACGTATTTCCAGTCTGACAACACTTTACTCACAGGACACAGAATATATCACACAGATACAGAGGGCAGGCCAAAAGAAAAACGGCAGGCCAGACATGCATTACAAAAGCTGCAGGTGGCCGGAGCCTGCCAATGTTTACTGTGGGAATTACAAAGGTGGGGGGATGGCGGACAAAAGGAGAATATCGTGTCCCCTCTGTCCAGGGGCGCAGCCTGTGGGCTGATGCATTAGGGACATGCATCTCAAATAGAACCTATTATACATACATATAACTGCACAACATATTCTGGGTGCTAAGTGGTTCTGTAACACGTAACACACCTCCTGACACCAACCTGTGTCTATCACCTAATCTCCCCTAATGCCCTATGCCCATTCTTCCCTCCTCTGCCATCATGTGCCTAGTCCCTGGCTTTAATGTGCCTAGTCACTGGCTGTCACCTCTTCTAACCCTGGCTAGTGCACTGACCAGTAAGGATGCTAGCATCACCACTGCAGATGGTATTACACAGGGAAAGAGACAAACAAGGGACTGACAAAAAAAATACTACTTAGCTCAGAATCTGCTGCTCAGTTCCACAGGATCAGAGTAAATGGCAACAGGTAAACATGACTGCAACAGCGGCAACACCACAGTCACAGGAGCACTCCACACACCTTGCTGATCTGCAAAGAAGAAACTTTATAACCGATGATTAGCTGATGGATCATGTGACTATTTAAAGGGAGGTGGGAGTGGTTACCAAACATAAGCTAACCAGCCTCAGGGTGTGTGCCCACGTAAGCATTTTTTTCACGTTTTTTAAGCATTTTTACCAGCAAAAATGCTTAAAAATCGCTTAAACGAAGCATCCCATTCATTTTAATGCATTTTGCACTTTTTGTGCAAATTGATGCGTTTTTTTCTGCGAAAAAAACGGTTCGCGGTAAAAAAACGCAGCATGCTCATTAATTTTGCAGAAAAGTCCACGTTTTTAGCTATTTTCTATGTGTCTGGTTACGTGCAGAAGAAAAGCATCAAAACCGCGCGGAAAAAAACACGCGTTTTCTCGGAAGGACTCTGGTTTTCATGCAGAAATTTTCTGCATACGTGGGCACATAGCCTCAATGAAACTGTAAGCAAGAGACTGATATAAACACTTGCTGGACGAAAGGAAAAAAACTACTTTTAAATTCCAGCAGACCCAGAGCTGCCATGGATCCCTTAATGATTCATAGCATCATGCTACCAATAACAATGAACACTGAGCGATCTATTACAAATTGTTCAGTGTGAATAGGAAGTCTGACTGTAAACACAGGCAGGTAAACAACTGCTGGACAACAAAAAAGTTGCTGATCAACAATCATTTACTGCTGTACATTGGCCGGTGTAAATGGACTCTTTCATGGTACAGCATGACATGACATCTTGATGCAGAAAAAACTCAACACCTAATGTGACATGTTCTATGGCTTGTGCTCAGTTTTAAACTGATTTTCTGCATAAAGATATTTTTTGTGCAGGTATAGATATTGCGTTTTATACTAGCTTAAAAAAACTCAGTGGACACCCAATTGCCTAACAAAGGCACCCAGGCTGTCCTTGAATAATTCTTGTTGAATGAATAAAAGTCCTCTTAAATAGAAAAAAGTGCATAATTTTATTAGTTAAAAAAATCCTAAAAATTGAGAATAAAAGTGATTATTTTGAATGAGAACTGTTTTTTTGTTAAATAAAATTACTCAAATGCAATAAATATATGTATTATATCTCCATTATTCATTATAATCTGTAAACCCCATTATTATTCCTTTTGCAGCTCTCGAACCCTCACTAAAACAATTTTACAAGCAGTTTTACAGCACAAAAAAGGGTCTGCACTCCTTTTTTTATTTATTTATAAAAAATAAATAATTTAAAAAAAACACGTGGAATGCCCCTATTTTAATAACCAGCCAAGGTGAATGGGAATACTCCCATTTTTCATAACCAGACAAGGTAACGCAGAGAGCTGTTAGCTGGTATTCTCATGCTGGGAAGACCCATGGTTATTTGACTTTTCCCAGCCTAAAAATAGCAGCCCACAGCCATCCCAGAAAAGCCACTTCTATTAGATCTATTCTGACGCATGCCCTGTTGAGTTGCAAAACTTGGTAATATTTTAGCGTTGATGTCAGCTGTGAATTGATAGCTGACATCAAGCCCAGAGGTTAATAATAGGGTGGAATCTATCAGGCACCCACATTACTAACCCAGTAAATGAATAGTTAAAAAACAAACACACAGGAAAATATACTTTACTTGAATAAAGACTCCCTCACTTGTTCACCAATTTATTATAAAAAATAAATTAGAAAAAACCTCATGAGGTCCCCATTTTTTATAACCAGCCAAGGGAAGGCAGCCCTCTGTTGTCTGATTCCCCTTAGCTGGTTATTAAAAATAGGGGGTACCCCACTCCATTTTTTATTCATTTATTACTAATAAATAGATGAAAAAAATATGTGGGGTCCCCATTACTTTTACCAACCAGCCAAGGGAAAGCAGACGTCTGTGAGCTGGACTTATTATTCTGCAAAAAGGCCTGTATCCATTGACCTTCCCAACTTATTAATATCCGCCCCTTGCTGTCTGCTTTGACTTTGCTCATTATTAAAATTGGGGAGACCCTAAAAAAATGACTTGGGTCCCCCCTATTTTTAATAACCAGCTAAGGCAAAGCAGACTTTGGTCTCTTCACAGACTAGTTAGACCAGACCTCAGCCACTCCAGAAATGGTGCACTAATTAGATGCACCAATTTTGGCATTTGGCCTAGAGTGCCGTGCAATGTTTCACACGCACTGATAGACTTATATGGGCACATGTGATCCACTTTGTTATAAGAAAATCGGCATGAGAAAGTAATCACAGATGTGAGCTGTCCCATAGGTTAACATTGGGCCATGTGCAATCCAATTTTTTATTGGCTTGTACTTGTCTGTTTACATCACAAGTGAGAGCAAGCTCTTAGCTTAAGTTCCCACAAAGAGTTTTTTTTGTCAGATATTGATATTGCATATTTTCACTATGCAAAATAACCCAGGGCATTACAATTCCAGCCAAGTAAATGAGAAATCTCTAGCCCTCTGTGTTTTTTCTTTGGAATGTAAAATGACCTGCAGGGCGTTTTTGAAAACCAATCTATTTTAGGAACATATGTATTTCATTTTCCCCATAGACTTCAAATAGGTGAAGAAAAAAAGAAGGTAAAAAATGCATATCATCCGCATGTGACTTTAGTAATAACATTTTATCAAAGGCAAGAAACTGGAAGTAGCCAAAACAAAATTGTTTTATTTAATACATGACATACCAAAAGAAGGCAAAAACTGCAGGATAAAAAAGTGATAAAACTGCAATGAAAATAACAGGCAACCAGAAATAGTTAATAAGATACAGAAAATCTGCAGCATCAAAAATGTACCAAATTTGAAAATTTGTTTCTGAATTCTGCAGAATAACAGTTCTTTCAGCTTTTTTGCAACTTTTTTCACTCAGAGAGCAATAAGAAAACTAAAAAAAGAATTAAAATTTTTGCGAGGATTTTGCAGTGTTTTTAAGCATTTTTGGTGAATAAAACGAACTTTATTGAATTTGTCCTGTAGACAATGCACACATCTTTTCCATACCCAAAAATGCAAAAAAAAAAACAGTGAAAACGCTACAAAAATGATGCAAAATGGGTGTTTTGAACACATTGATTTTACAGCCAAAAAAGCAGGATGTGGCTGCAGAAAAAAAGCAGGAAAAACCTGAGCATAAGGCTATGTTCACTTGCAGAGTTTTTGCCCAAGGTTATGTTCACATGCAATGTTTTTGCCTAAGATTATGAATAGTGATGGGCGAACCCTTGGGTGTTTGAGTCCAGCGTGTTCGCCAGAAGACACCTCACCATTACTAACCCAATGGTCATATTGTAAATAAAAGACACCCTGAATAAAGTCATTTATTTAAAATAAAAATCCACCCCTGTTTTGCAAATGTATTTAAAAATAACAACTTTATACTCACCTTACGCTCATTCCATTGAAGCCCTTGTAACCTGTAAAAAACAGAAAATAATAAACAACAAAAATACGCACCTAATCAATTAATGCTCATGTCCCTTTTAAAAAAGAAAAATAATAAACAACCATATTTCTCACATGTGTGAAGTGCAGTTAATCCATACAGTCCCATGACGATTTTGAGGCCTTCACTTCAGTGACCGCTCTCCTCGGAAGCTGACACTTTGACAGGAACGTAATCATAGTCATAGTCTAGCTCTGAGTTCCTGCAATGAGAAAGTTCACTGGATTGACAGTAGGGATTAGCACAGTGAAACGCGTATAAAAATAAAAGAAACCATTATTTCATTCTTCTGGCATCCGATGTTTCTTCACAAGCTGGCAACACAGATATGGACCACAAACTTTCTATATTTTAGTAGCTCTTCTGGTGAAATCACCAGTAGATCAGCAGCAGCCCTTCAACCATAGATAAGGTCAGCTTATATCGATAATTATCAACCAGATAAGACCCTATCCTTGCTCTATTTTTTCTCCTCAGCTGTATTTGTATTTTTTTTTTTAAAGCTAAGCACTATTTGATAATACTACCAAAAATGTCAATTCAATTTAAAGTTAATTTCCAAACCTAAATACAAAATCTTTGCTTAGGCTATGAACATGATTAGATTTCTTAATGACTAAATTATATATGTAAATTACTATTTGGTTTTATACAGTATGCATGCTCAGTCAAATTAAATAAGTAATAGTGTTTATGATTTGTTACTTAAAAGATTATTTGTAAAGTGAAAAGCAAATTATTTTCCAACACCTCAGTGCAGAGAGCATTTCCTGCCCCAGTTTCCTGTGCGTATGAAACCCACATGTTCTATCATGATCAGAGTAAATTTTAGCCCTGTGGTATTTTCAATTAATGCATTTTTATGCTATATATAGATGCTAGATTCCAACATGTAAACACTGTAAACCATGAAAAGGTTAAAGATTAGCTTTGAACTTTAAAATCGCAAACTTGACCAATTTTATTTTCTTTTTAAATATATAAATATGATGGGAATTACATAAGATTTATAGATCATATTTTATTAATGGAGTCCGAGAAAAGGGCATTAAAAGCTGATGTACACTGGACTTATACAGGTGCTTCTCAATGACCTTTTGTGGCTTACCCTCCTTGTGGAGTGCATCAGTGACTGACTTCTGGACATCTGTCAAGTCAGCAGTCTTCCTCATGATTGTGGAGCTATTGAAACAGACTAAGGGACCTTTTAAACGCTTAGGAAGCCTTTGCAGGTGTTTTTGGTTAATTATTCTAATTTACTAATAAAATAATGACTTTTGGGTTTTCATTGGCTTTAAGCCATAATCCTCAACATTAACCGAAATAAACACTTGAAATAGATCACTCTGTCTTTCATGACTCTATATAATATATGAGTTTCACTTTTTGTATTGAAGATCTGAAATAAATTAGCTATTTGGTGTTATTCTGATTTTGTGAGAAGCACCTGTATTTATACAACACAACATTCTCATTTTTGTGTTGACACTAATCTGTTACAATTCAGGATGATAAATATTACTAAAGACAAGAAATTTCTTATCACTATGATATATTTAAAAGGAAATTTCATTTCCAGGTTCATGCAAATGTAATAAGATGCAAGTGTTGGGTATGCCACCACGGAACAAACAGACCAACAGTTAAAGGGGGGTTTATTTACAGGGAATAACACTGTCAATATAACTGTCACGATCCATTTTCAGATCTGTAGCAGAGTCTGGACTCTCTTATAGAAACTTTTTTCCTTTCAGGCCCTGGGGGGTTAATATGGTTTTTTGCCCCCGGTGGCAGCTGGTGTTACTACAACTGTAGCTGCTCTGCTGCTGGTTTCCCCCCGGTGGCCGCTGGTGTTACTACAACTGTAGTTGCTCTGCTGCTGGTTTTCCCCTCGGTGGCCTCTGGTGTTACTAGATGTTCAATTAGCCAGCAGGTGGGTACCACCCCTTCCTTCCTGTAAAAGGTCGTCAGGTGCTGTAGCTCATTGTTGGTAACACTGGTCATTTGCTAACAAACCTTGTTGAAGACTGGACCTACCCTACCTGGTGGAGAGGGGGTTCAGCTTATCAGGAGCAGTGGAGTTACTGCTGGATGCTGATCAGTTGCCTTTCTCTGCTGCTTGGAGCATTGGCAGCAGATAAAGCTAAGTTTGGGTTTTTAGTTGCTTTAACCCTGTGGTGTCGGTTTAATTTTCCCTTGTGTGTTATTGGGTGCAGTTCACTTTATTCCCTGTCTCACCTCCTGGGGATGGGGTTATGGGTTTAGCTTGGTTCTAAACAGGAGATAGGGACAGATCGGGGACTTGGACCTCACTACCATCAAATGTACCCCCGTTAAGGAAAGTCAGGGCACCTCCTTAGCCTGAGGGGCAGTTCAGGGGCCCAGGTTTCACGTCTCCTGTTATTTCCCTACTGCCCTGTGACAATAACAGTGTGAGTATTGGTAATGCGAAAACAAGTTCTCAAACAGGCAAAAAGCATAAACAGTATTAAACAGTATTAAATGGTGTTTTCTGGGAAAGAACTTATCAGTCTGAAGGGGACTTGCTTGAAGGGTAGAACTTTGGCACCACGTTGGCACCGAACAACAGCGGTACTTGTCGTCTAAAGTCTCTCACAATCCCCAACCGGCGTCTCAAGGGTTACTGCGGGAGTTAGAAGGGATACGAGGAAATCGGAATCCCCCTGCTCTGAGTCCTTTGCTCCAACACTACAGTCTCTCCTGGGGAAGCGAAGCTCCGGCTGCAATCGAGTCTCTCCACAGAAATCAGGGGCTCTGCACTAATACCGCCGGCATCGGGGCTGCACGTGGGGGTCACTGCCTTTGCACGGGGCACTGTCTCTGCATGGGCCACCATCTTTGCACGGGTCACAGTCTCTGCACTGGGGTCAGGACACACCTCAACTGTCACTGCAGACTCCGGCTCCACGTAGTCACGGGCTGCAGTCTTTCTGTGCGGTCCCCCGATATTTGCCTTCTGAACGGGAGCTCTCTCTCCTGGGGTGCGGGTGCATCTTGTCCTGACCGCTGCCCAGACTGCTCTGAGAACTGCGCGCACGCTTTTCCTGCTCTCCTTCCTGTCCCATACCTTTCGTCTGTCCCCTGGACAACCTGCTGTGCTGCTCAAAGGTTCCAGACACGGAGCAGAGGAGGCAACCCCCCAGGATCTTTCTGTGTTTCACACCCTTACACATATGCCCATGCTGCAGAATCATGTGTGCTCATACCCTTAGAAGGCAAACTTCAATATATTTTCTGCCCAAAGGACCCTATTTTAGGGCTTGTTGCAATGATTTGGGCACAGATCCTGTAAAGTTGCACACAGATTCACTCTACTGGTCACCAAATGTCTCCTCCATATGGTATCACGTTCTCCATTACAAACAATGCTTCTTTAGGAACAATGCGCCCATAGTGTTTTTTTATGGCTATTTCTCAAAGTTTACTAAAGTGAACCTTTTTACAACTATTTATATAGAGCACATATATGACAGAATAAAATTTAATAGTGATGTAACACAAACATCCATAACATGAGTGTACAGTATGGGCATATGCATGAACCAGAAAATTAAATTTCCTTCTGCACAAACGGTTAGTAACCGACTCCATGAGGATGGTCTGAGTGCCCGACGTCCACAGATGGGGGTTGTGCTCACAGCCCAACACCGTGCGGCCCTCCAAAGAAATGCCCCTAACACCATTACTGACCCACTGCCAAACCAGTCATGCTGAAGGATGTTGTGCAGACACATGCACATTTGTGGCCTGCTGGATGTCATTTTGCAGGGCTCTGGCAGTGCTCTCCTGTTCCTCCTTGCACAAAGGATCAAAACATCTGCCAGAAAGCATTGGTACTGAGATGTGGTCTGTGGTCCCCACCTGCCGAACCACTCCTTTATTGAGAGTGTCTTGATAATTGCCAATAATTTCCATCTGTTGTCTATTCCATTTGCACAACAGCATGTGAAATTTATTGTCAATCAGTGTTGCTTCCTAAGTGGACAGTTTGATTTTGCAGAAGTTTGATTTACTTGGAGTTATATTCTGTTGTTTAAGTGTTCCCTTTATTTTTTTGAGCAGTGTATTTCAAAGAGATAAGAAATTATTTGTCATCACTAAAATTTATCATTTCAAATGTAATAGATTAACATCAACACAAAAATGAAAATGTGTCTTATAAATTTCAGCTTACATCAGCTTTTAATGACCTTTCCATGGGTTACATTAATAAAATATCATGTACTGTACAAATCTTATATAACTCTCATCATATATATATTTAAAAAGAAAATAATAATTGGTCACGTTTGCGATTTTAAAGTTCAAAACTAATCTTTAACCTTTTCATGGTTTACAATGTTTACAATTTGGAATATAGACTTGGTGCACAAATCCTTAAAGGGGTTGTACATTTCTTGGATAAACTTGTACTTTATTCATTACTTTTGAATCTTATAGAGTTAATTTTAAAGCAGGTGGAATATGTTGAAAAAAGATGCTGTGTGTGCGAACATTTAATGGGGTTGTCCACTACCCGGACAACAACCTTCTCGATTACTATATTCCCCCTTATAAGATAATAGCATCTATACTCAACTCTGGTGCGGGCATAGTTCCAACAATGACGGCACTGACTCTCCCTGGGCTTGCATAACTTTGTTATGTCACGCAAGCCCTGGAGCAAATCACTTGCTTCAGTGTCAACCCTTTCAGATGTAGCTGACATCCGAAGAAAGTCAAGAAGCAGAAGCAGATCTCATTTCTTCTGGATGTCAGTTTCATCCCAACAAAGTAAAAGTGAAGTGGCTGCTGATTGGCCTCAGGAATTGTGTGACTTAGCAATATCATGTAAGCCTGGGGAGAGTTAGGGTCCCGTTACACATAGCGATGCACCAGCGATCCTGACAACGATATGACCTGGTCAGGATCGCTGGTGTGACGCTACATGATCGCTGGTGAGCTGTCAAACAGGCAGACTCACCAGAGATCAAGACCAGCGAGGACGCAGGTAACTAAACATGCGCGTCGCTTAGTTAGACGCTGTTTATGTTGGATACCAGCTCCCATCGCATGCACGCTGGTATCCAGGGTACACAGCGGGTATCTAAGCATGCGCTTATAGCACTGGGAGCTCTCTGATCGATGGTCTCCCACTGCCACAGATGCATGCTGACCAGCGGGAGACCAACAATCAATAAAAGGCCCAGGACACTCTTGCACGATCAGCGATACCCGGCGGGGGGGCTGGTCGCTGATAGGTGTCACACACAACGAGATCGCTGCTGAGGTTGCTGTTGCGTGACAGAACTCTAGACTCAGCACCGATCTCGCTAGCGATCTCGCTTAGTGTGACAGGGGCTTTAGTGTCATCAACGCTGGAATGACGCCGGTACTGGAAGTATGAGCTTTTGTTATTTTATAGGGGGGCATGTAGCAGTGGACAATGGGTTGTCCAAGTAGTGGACAAACCCTTTAAGGCTCCTAAAATTTTATAGGGAACTTGCAAAAATGTGTGTAAAATCTTAGTGCAAAAAATGCTTCAATATTGGAACAAAAAATGCATCAAATAAAGAGTAAACTGTTTAAAAAATGCAGTAAAAGTGACCCTGATTACAGTGATGTGCCACTTACTGGGCTGCTTGGTGTAGTTTTGATAGAATCCCTGCTTTCTTTGCTGTAGATGTAGCAGTGGTGAGAATGCTAGCTGTGTAAAACCTCAGCTACAAATCAGTGGTGGGGGTTACACAGATTAGCTGACCTGGCCTGCACATGAGACTTAGTGAGTGTCATGGTTTGAACAGGGTTATTGCCCTGCACTCACAGGGTTAAGTGTTCGTGGCCTCTTTCTGGATCTGGGAGGGGTATTTATACTCACTCTTTACCAGGGTTCTCTGTTGTGAGTTCATTTTCCCCTTCACCATTGAGGTCTGATGAACTCCCTCTTCTGGTGAAGGAAGGTAGTGAGGTTGATTACAAAGCACCTGAGCAGAATGATGATGACTGGGTGACTGGGATTGCTGACTGGATATAAGGCAGCCGACGCCCTTCTGCCTTGCGGGTGATTACTCTGAGGGATACTTGGAGACCAGTCTGATTCCTGCTCCTCAAAAGCTAAGTTTTCTGCTCTACTTTTTGAATTTGTGTTTTGGTTTTGTTTTGCCTTGTTTTTCTGGATTTCTGCCTTTCCCAGCTGGGTGAGCTGAATTCCTTTTTGCTCTGTCTTCAGATAATACCTGAGTACTGATATAGTCTTTTTGAAGCCTAGTGTCTTCAGGGCTTTTTTCCCTATCAGTCTGTTGGCTCTTGTTTTTGAGAGGGTTTTGGCGGATTGCAAACAGCAGCTTTTCTATTCTGTCCTATTTAGTTAGCTTGGGCCCCATCATTTGCTCAGCCTATCTTTCTATCTGTGTGTGTGTTTTCATCTTGCTTCACTGTCATTATATGTTGTGGGCTGCCTATTGCTTTGGGGTCTGCTCTGGGGCAGTTTAGATTTCCCTTTCTGTCTTTAGGCTATGTAGTTCTCCGGCTGTGATCGAGGGGTCTAGGGCACCGTAGGAACCCCCCACGGCTACTGCTAGTTGTTGTTGTTAGGTTCAGGGGTCTGCAATCCGATAGCTGCCAACTTCTCTGGTTTTCTGGACTTAGCTAGTATTTCTGTTTTTGCCTCCTATGGTGACTCATTCATAATAGAATCACCCGCCATACCGCAGATCCTAGGGTACTCAATAGCAGGAAAGAATTGTAAAAAAAAAAAAAAAGTGTGTATATTTTTTCCTCTATATCTCTGAGGCCGTAGGGGGAATTTTTTTTTCTCTCAATGGAGATAAAGCAATTGTCTGATCGTGTGGAGCAGCTCGCTGCGGAAGTGCGGGAATTTCCGCCTACCTTGCTCATTCACATGCTGCTGAACCAAAGATCCCTACTCCTGATGTGTTTTTTGGTGATCGGTCTAAATTTTTGAATTTCAAAAATAATTGTAAATTATTTTTTGCCTTGAAGCCTAACTCGTCAGGGAGCTTCACGCAGCATGTTAAAATTGTCATCTCTTTGCTGCGTGGCGATCCCCAGGATTGGGCGTTTTCTTTGAGACCAGATGATCCTATTCTGACTAATGTGAACGCATTTTTTCAAGCCTTGGGGTTGTTGTATGACGAGCCTAATGCTATTGATCAGGCTGAAAAGACCCTGTTGGCATTGAGCCAGGGTCGAGATTCTGCAGAATTGTACTGTCAAAAATTCCGAAAGTGGGCGGTCCTTACTACCTGGAATGATAATGCCTTGGCAGCTCTCTTTTGGAAGGGTTTGTCAGAAGCCATAAAAGATACTATGGTGGGATTTCCTGTTCCCTCTGGTCTTGACGATTCTATGTCATTAGCCATTCAGGTTGATCGGCGTTTACGTGAACGCTGGACTGCATGAGAGGTGTTGCCACCTGTTGAACAAGTGTCTGAACCTATGCAATGTGATAGAGTTTTGTCCAGGGAGTAACGTCAGGGGTTCAGAAGGCATAATAAGCTGTGTTTTTTTTTGTGGAGATGCCTCGCATATTATTTCTGTCTGTCCTAAACGAGAGAAACGTTTTGCACACACGTTTTCTGTGGGTGGTGTTCAACCTAAGTTTCTTCTGGCAATTACTCTGATCTGTTCCCTGTCCACATTTTCCGCCAAGGCTTTTGTGGATTCGGGAGCAGCCCTGAATCTAATGGACTTGGATTTTGCTAAATGTTGTGGATTTCCGATGACACCTCTGCGGACGCCTATCCCTTTGAGGGGGATTGATGCTACTCCTTTGGCGAAAAATAAACCTCAGTTTTGGACCCAGGTGGTAATGCGGGTCGCCCCAGACCATCAAGAAAATTGCAGATTTTTGGTGTTGCATAATTTGCATGATACCATTGTTCTGGGGTTTCCCTGGTTGCAAATTCATAATCCAGTTTTGGATTGGAAATCTGTGTCTGTGGTGAGTTGGGGTTGTCTGTGTGCCCTTAGTGAGGCTCCGGTTTTTTCCACCTCTCCTCAGTCGCATGATGTTCCTGACTATTTGGCGGAAATTTATGATGTATTTAGTGAGAATGAGTCTGCGTCTTTGCCTCCTGATAGGAGTTATGACTGTGCAATTGAACTGAGCCCGGGGTGTAAATTTCCTAAGGGTCGGCTCTTCAATTTATCTGTACCCGAGCACGAGGCTATGCGATCCTATATTAAGGAGGCGTTGGAGAAGGGTCATATTAGACCATCCTCTTCACCCTTAGGTGCCGGTTTTTTTTCGTGGCCAAAAAGGATGGTTCATTAAGGCCTTGTATTGATTATCGTGCCCTCAACAAAATTACTATTAAATATCAGTATCCATTACCCCTGATTTCGGATCTATTCTCTAGAGTTAAAGGTGCTTGCTGGTTTACCAAGCTTGACCTCAGGGGGGCGTATAATCTTATCCGCATTAAGCATGGGGATGAATGGAAGATGGCGTTTAATACTCCGGAGGGACATTTTGAGTACCTGGTGATGCCTTTTGGGCTCACTAATGCCCCTTCTGTCTTCCAGTGCTTCATGAACGACATTTTCCGAGACTTTGTGGATAAATGTTTGATTATCTATCTGGATGATATTTTGATCTTCTCCAAGGATTGGGATTCTCATGTGGAACATGTTCGGACTGTGTTCCGGATCTTGAGGGAGAATTACCTGTATGTCAAAGGATCAAAATGCCTTTTTGGGGTACAGAGGATTTCATTTTTGGGATTTATTTTGTCTCCGTCAACTATTGAAATGGACCCGGCCAAGGTACAGGCCATTTATGATTGGGTTCAGCCCACTTCTTTGAAGGCCCTCCAGAAGTTTTTGGGTTTTGCTAATTTTTATCGGAAATTTATAGCAAAATTTTCTAGTATTGCCAAGCCATTGACTGATCTGACTAAAAAGGGTGCTGATGTGTTGAATTGGTCTCCGGAGGCTGTTTCTTCCTTTCAGGAGCTGAAGCAAAGATTCACTTCTGCCCCGGTTTTGCGGCAACCTGATGTCTCACTCCCGTTCCAGGTAGAGGTGGACGCTTCTGAGATTGGTGCAGGAGCTGTTTTGTCCCAAAAGAATCCTGTAACATCTAAAATGAATCCCTGTGCTTTCTTTTCCCGAAAGTTCTCTCCATCTGAACGTAACTATGATGTGGGGAATCGGGAACTGTTAGCCATGAAATGGGCATTTGAGGAGTGGAGACATTGGTTGGAGGGAGCTAAACACCAAGTCGTGGTCCTCACTGACCACAAGAATTTGATTTACCTGGAGTCGGCCAAACGCTTGAACTCTAGACAGGCTAGGTGGGCCTTGTTTTTTACACGTTTTGATTTTGTGGTCTCTTTTCTTCCTGGCACTAAGAATGTCAAGGCAGACGCCCTCTCTAGGAGCTTCTTTGCTGATTCTCCTGTGGTGACCAAGCCTGCTACCATCTTAGGCAAAGGGGTAGTTCTTTCTGCCATCTCGCCCGATTTGAGACGTGCTCTGGAAGAGTTCAAGGAGGACAAACCTGAGCGTTGTCCCAGTGGAAAGTTGTATGTTCCTGACCAGTGGAAGAAGAGAGTGATGTCTGAAGTTCATTGCTCTGCATTGGCTGGTCATCCAGGTATTTTTGGTACTAGAGATCTGGTGAGTCGGTCTTTTTGGTGGCCCGCCTTGTCTCGTGATGTCAGGAATTTTGTGCAGTCCTGTGGGTCTTGCTCCCGGTCTAAACCTTGTTTTCGCTCTAGTGGGTTGTTGATGCCTTTGCCGGTCCCCAGGAGGCCATGGACCCATATTTCAATGGATTTCATCTCTGATATGCCTGTCTCTCAGAGAATGACTGTTATTTGGGTGATTTGTGATAGGTTCTCTAAGATGGTTCATCTTGTACCACTCCCTAAGTTGCCATCTTCCTCTGAGTTGGTGCCCCTGTTTTTGCAACAGGTGGTTCGCTTGCACGGGATTCCTGAGAACATTGTATCTGACAGAAGAGTTCAATTTGTGTCTAGATTTTGGAGGACTTTCTGTTCCAAGCTGGGAATTCAGTTGTCCTTCTCCTCTGCTTTTCACCCTCAGACCAATGGGCAGACGGAGAGAACAAACCAGACCTTGGAGTCGTATTTGAGATGTTTTATTTCCGCTGATCAGGATGATTGGGCTTCATTTTTGCCCTTGGCCGAATTTGCTTTAAATAACAGAGCTAGTTCTGCCACTTTGATGTCACCTTTTTTTTGTATCTTTGGGTTTCATCCTCGATTTTCTTCAGGGCAGGTGGAGCCTTCTGCCTGCCCAGGTGTTGACACTGTGGTGGAGAGAATGCACCAGATCTGGGACCAAGTGGTGGATAAGTTATCTCTCTCCCAGGAAAAGGCCCAGCGGTTTTCCAACCGACATAGGACCATTGGTCCCCAGTTTAAGGTTGGTGATATGGTTTGGTTATCACCAAAAAATATCGCTATGATGGTGGCTTCTCCTAAGTTTAAGCCTAGATTTATTGGACCTTACAAGATTTTGGAGATTATTAGTCCGGTCTCTTTTCGTTTGGCTCTTCCTGTCACATTTAAAATTCATAATGTGTTTCATAAGTCCTTGTTGAAGAGGTTTGTTGAACCAGTTGTTCCTGGGGTGGCACCACCGGACCCTGTATTAGTTGAAGGTAACATGGAATATGAGGTAGAGAAGATACTGGATTCCCGTCTGGCTAGACGGAGACTCCAGTATTTGGTTAAGTGGAAGGGTTATGGTCAGGAGGATAATTCCTGGGTCTCTGCCTCTGATATTCATGCCAAAAGATTGGTGCGTGCCTTTCATCGGGCTCACCCTGATTGCCCTGGTGGCGTGGATGAGTGTTCGGTGACCCCTCCTCAAGGGGGAGGTACTGTTGTGAGTTCATTTTCCCCTTCACCATTGAGGTCTGATGAACTCCCTCTTCTGGTGAAGGAAGGTAGTGAGGCTGATTACAAAGCACCTGAGCAGTATGATGATGACTGGGTGACTGGGATTGCTGACTGGATATAAGGCAGCCGACGCCTTTCTGCCTTGCGGGTGATTACTCTCAGGGATTCTTGGAGACCAGTCTGATTCCTGCTCCTCAAAAGCTAAGTTTTCTGCTCTACTTTTTGCATTTGTGTTTTGGTTTTGATTTGCCTTGTTTTTCTCGATTTCTGCCTTTCCCTGCTGGGTGAGCTGAATTCCTTTTTGCTCTGTCTTCAGATAATACCTGAGTACTGATATAGTCTTTTTGAAGCCTAGCGTCTTCAGGGCTTTTTTCCCTATCAGTCTGTTGGCTCTTGTTTTTGAGAGGATTTTGGCGGATTGCAGACAGCGGCTTTTCTATTCTGTCCTATTTAGTTAGCTTGGGCCCCATCATTTGCTCAGCCTATCTTTCTATCTGTGTGAGTGTTTTTTCATCTTGCTTCACCGTCATTATATGTTGGGGGCTGCCTATTGCTTTGGGGTCTGCTCTGGGGCAGTTTAGATTTCCCTTTCTGTCTTTAGGCTATGTAGTTCTCCGGCTGTGATCGAGGGGTCTAGGGCACCGTAGGAACCCCCCACGGCTACTGCTAGTTGTTGTTGTTAGGTTCAGGGGTCTGCAATCCTATAGCTGCCAACTTCTCTGGTTTTCTGGACTTAGCTAGTATTTCTGTTTTTGCCTCCTACGGTGACTCATTCATAATAGTTCTCTGTCAGCTATATTGTTGATCTCATGTGTCTGACCCCTGGTGTGCGTGTATTCTGCATTGCTTGTTTGCTTCCTGTGTATGACCTGGTCCATTCCCTCACTCTGTACTCCCTCTCTCGTTTTGACATTATTGTCTTTTCTGGTTCTGAGCTCCTGGCTTGGCTATCGTTACTCCGTTACAGTTTGTCCCTATTGTACCGTCTATTGCTCGTTCTGGTTTTCTGATCTATTGCTACGTCCTGACTATCCATTCTGTCTAACCCTTTGGTACTGTATTGCTATCTCATGCTTTGACCCCGGCTTCATCTGGTTTCTGTCTATGTCTATGCCCCATGGTAAAATTTCCCTGTAGTTACCTTTCTAGGAGTGTCCCTGCAGCTCCTGGCTCTGTGGCACTGAGGCCATGTCCCCAGCAGTCACATGCTTCAGGTCCTGTGAGCTTGGAGCATGCATCGTCACCACTGAGACCCCGCTCCACAGGTATCTTTGTGCGCAGTCCTTGTACTCAGGACACGCGCACTGGCTCAGTGAGCAAGTGCAGTGCGGGGTTCCTGACAGTCAGGCAACAATAATCTCTTGCTAATAAAACAAAGATTGTATTGAAAACTACAGCACACAGCCTGTAATCCTTGGAACCAAGCTCTCTTGCTATATAGTATGCTGCTCTCATATTTAATAGTAAAAAAACTGCTGACAGATTACCTTTAAAATGAGAGTCACTGGCTTTCAGTCAAAGGGCTGTGCACAGAGAGCTTACACTATACTGTGGGCAGCGGCTTTAATTACTCCCTGATATTTTATATAATTTAGTGATCGATGACTGTATTTCTCCCTTGCACCTTCTCTATGACTGAAAGGAAGCGGCTCCAGGAAGGATATACCGTATTTTTCGCTTTATAAGACGCTCCGGATTATAAGACGCACCCCAAATTTTGAGGAGAAAAATAGGAAAAAAACTTTATTTTTAATAAAATGGTGGTGCATCTTATAATCCATGCGTCTTATT